>NC_142222.1:4799062-5424375 GCF_049639895.1 Pseudopodoces humilis
CCCACAAAAAGACAAACCAAGGGCACGTTGGTTGTAAAACCACCATGACCATCCTGTGTCTGGATGGTGCCTGTCCCCTGTTCACAATGGTCACATCACAGAGCTCTGTGGGACACAAGGAGGTGGCATGGGGCACCTGGTGGTGGGCACCACACCTGTGCTGGCACATCCCAGCCCTGGAAGGTGACAGCCCTATAGACCCCACACATTCCCTCCAGCCACATCCCCCTGGCGCAGCCACCACCCGGGTAGAAGGTTTTGAACATCTCCAATGAAGTGAGAACTTCACTCCTCCTAATGATGCTGTTGTGTGGTTAATGACAGTGATTAAATTCCCCTGCACAGTGTGCACCCGCTGCCAGCGCCTCCAGGTTGTGCGTGAAAGGACGAGGGAAGAAGGGAAGGCAGCGCTGGCCGGCAGAGCCATGGCACTGTGCACCTGAGGCCACATCCTGATCTGTGTCAGTGTCCCAGGGTGGCCTTTTGGGACCCCCTGGTGATGCTGCCAGCTTCATCACAGCATTCAGTACCACACTGCTCAGTGCCACATGGCAGACCTGCCTGGCCAAGGGACCTGGTGCCTGCTGGCACTGGGAACCTGCTGGGCACACCAGCCATGGCACCGGGGACTGTGGGGCACACCAGCCATCAGGGCCTGTTTTGTGTCAGCCATAGTGGGGCATTTCAAGCTCTGCCACAGCTGTTGGGTTGTGCACACAGATGTTTAACTCTTTATTGCTCAACCAGGACTCAATGTCACTCCAAGATGTCCCCATATACTCCTAAGTCACCAGGATAAGACGAGGATGGTCTGCACCCCTCCAGCACTGCCTCTCATGGATCTTCAAAAGCCATTGGGAGTGGGGAGGTGTTTAAAGCTGCAGCAGGGCAGCCTGTGTGGGCATCAGGACACTCCTGTGCCCCTCTGCCACTGCCCATCCCCGCCACCGAGCCCTGGCTGATTAGCAGGAGCCTCTCACCCCAGCGTGGCACAGGAAGACAGAGGGATTAGCAGCTGTGAAGCCTGACAGCCGACTTTATTAACACGGAATCAAAAGCCCAGCTGAGAGCCCAGCTGATCCGTCTGCTCCAGCCCCGCCAGGGAGGGGAGCGGGGGCCCGCTCCTGGCTGCACAGCCCCCAGCTGCAAGCTGGTGGCACAGGGGGACACGACTGCCACCTCCCCGGCACGACAGCGGGTGGGCTGGGGGGCTGGGCCCCTCCCTGAGCTGTGGTCCGAGCTCCCCCCACACGGCTCTCCACACTGCCACCCCCCAGCACGAGCTCCCCTCTGCCGAATGACATCAGCCGTGACAAATGGAGCCAATTTGGAAGGTGCCGCAGGAGCGTCGTGATGTGGCACCGGCAGCGGGCAGACCCCGGCCCCACCGCCCCCCCCGCAGCCCGGCCGCTTGCCCCGGCACATCTTTGACAATGACAAACCTATTAAGGGTAATTAACTGGCCTCACACTGGTCAATGCTCCAAGACTGCTCCTGATTTCAAAAGCTCCAGGCTAAGAACCCCACTGGCCTTTCCAGCGGTGGCTGCGATGCTTCGGCTACATCTTCATCCCTGCAGCCTCTCGGGGCTTGGCAAGCGCCAGTACGATGCTGGGAAACTCAGACAGGCCCCACCTGGCCGCCCCCTCCCCTCTTTACTCCACGGAGCTCCCCGGGGGCCTGCTCACTCCCACATGGCAGTGAGGGACGTGGTGACACTGCCATCCCACTGCACGGGGACAGACAGACGCACAGCAAGCACTGTGTCCTCTCGGAGCCGGCTATGATGCGGGGGAGTGAGCCACATCCCCGCTCTCGGCTCTCCCCAGCACCACCAGGCCACGGCACAAATATTCTATTAAAAGGCAGCTCCAGCAGAAAGGATAAATATTCTGTCTGAGTGGCAGCTGACACGGCTCCAGCTCAACTGAAACACACAGGGGTGGCCACTGTCACCCCAGGGCACCAGCCCTGGGCATGGCTCTGCAGCCAGCAGCAGAGAATGCAGGGGAGGGGGAACTCCCTCCCCAAACTCCCACCAGCAAGGACGAGGCAGGAGGCTGTGGGCATGGGCTGGGAAAAGGGGCTGCTCACTGAGCAATGCCCCCCAGGGGCACACAGGTATTCCTGTCACGCTCAGCCCTCACATCCTCTCTGTCACCAGGAGGAAGGGGACACTAGTGCAGGGCTGATGGCACCACAAGCCCCTGTCCCCAGCCTGGCCACGGCAGCCAGAGCACACAGCTGCAGCCATTCCTGTCACGTCGGAGGCTCATCCGGCCCCAGCACTGGGTGAGGAGGGCCAGCAGGAGCAGGCGGCGAGCTGCGATTCCACATTAATGCTGGCGATGAATATTAATAGCAGGAAGAGGCAGAAACTAACGAGGCCACCTGCCGATTCACACCTCACCTCCAGCAACGTAACCAGGTCCCCAGTGTGTCCCCAAGTGTGTCCCCAAAAGAGCGGACACAGGGCTGGGCTCACTCCTGCCCACAGCCACAATCCTCTGGCTGGCGGTGCTGCTCACAGCCACGTCCCCAGGCAGGGGCACGGATGGCACCCAGTGCTCCCAGTAAGGGAGTGGCAGTGGCATGGTGGTACATGGTGGCAGTGAGGGAAGGATACGGCCCTCCTACTCAGCCTTGAAGCCATCCCACATCCAAACACCATCCCATCAGTGCCCCCACATCCCTTCCCTTGGTTGGGCACCTCCACCCATGCAGCACCCCTCACCAGCCCTGTGGAGCACCCCTAGCAAAGAGGGTGAGTCCAGCAAGGATGCCAGCACCCCAGAATCCATGGGCACCCTGGCATTCAGCACCCTGGAATCCACCATCCACCGGGAAGTGGGGCTTAAGGTTTCATTCAGATAAAAGAGCCCCTTAATCCGCTGCCTTTGAAGTCGGAGACTTGAAAGCGGCTGGGTGCCAAAGCTGGAGAGGAGGCAGCTCCACTTAAAGGGACAAACCCACGCGTTGCTGCCCACGCTCACACCCACCCCTGCCCTCCGCGCCCGTCCCCTGCCCGCTCCCACCTTCCCACCGAGTGCGGGGCTGCCGCGATCCCCGCAGGGGAGGCGATGGCAGAGCAGGGACAAAGCCCACGGGCACGGCTGCCTTCCCACCCAGCACAGCAGCGGCAGCTCGCCTCGGCTCGGCGGGGAGGCGAGGCTGCTGGCCTCGGCAAGGCAGCTGCTAATGAGTGCCACGACCCCGATGGCAGACGAGGCACGAAGTGCTATTAGCGCTAATTCATTGTGCTAAAACAGAGAGGGGCTGCGGTGGGTGGGGAGGAAGGAAGAGGATCTCAGCAGGAAAGAGATCACGGCCAATTTCTGCAAGGTGCCTGCATCCACTGTCACTGCACTGCCCAGCTCCTCTCTCCAGTGCCTCAGCCTCGCCTCTCAAGCGGCACAGAAAAATCAAGAGAGGAGCCGTGGCCAAGGGGTCACCCAGCAGGAGTGACCCCTTCCACGCCATCACCGTGGCCTCAAGCCTCCCCAGGCACAGCGAGGCTGCCCCTGCACATCCCGGTGCTGGGCAGGACGAGGGGAGAGGAGGATGGGTCCGTGCCGCAGCGGCGGCTCCGCTGTCCTGGCGAGCATGCGGGCACCAGGCTGGCAGCAGCCGCTTGTTGACACGGCTGCTCCCGGCTCCAGCACCCCCCAGGGGCCCTGACATGCTGAGCCTGTCAGCAGCTCCTAGCACAGAGGAGAGGGGAGGAGAAGCCAAGCAGCGAGGGCTGGGCTGGCACCGTGCAGGTCCTTGTCCCCAGGGCTGGCAGCAGGTCCCTGTGACCTGCTTCAGGGCTGCCCAGCTGTGCCCAGCAAGGTTGTGGCCCCACAAAGGCAGCCATGGCACCCTCTCATCCATAGCCCTGGGCCTCATCCTGCCCAGTGGCCAACCCATCCCCAGCAACAGCCCCCATGCCCTCGGCAGCCCCAGACCCGCAGGGAAAGGCCACGGTCTTACCGCTCGATGATGTCAGCGATGGTGCAGGCGAACATGAGGAGCCCTTCTGGCATCTGCAGGGCCACTGGGAAGAGAAACAGCCACGGGGTTAGGAGGGACTGGAAGGGACATCCTGAAGTGGGGACCAGCTCAAGCTGCAGCCACGAACCATCCTCCCCAAACTAGCCAGGTGTTGGCCAAAAATCCGGGTGGCTCTGGCAGCTCGGGGGCAGACTGTCCTGCCTTGGGCCATATCCACTCTCTCTGTGCACACACCTCATCCCTCTCTGAACCCGCTGACACTGCTGGTCTGTCCTGCTTCCCGCAGTAATGACTTCCAGATTTTAATTATGTGCTGCACAGCAAAAGGTACTTTCTTCTGTTTATTTTAAACCTGCTCCTAATAATGTAAACGTGTGCCCCTGGTTTTCCTGGTACAAGAAAGAGCGAATAATTATCCCCTGTTCAGCCTCTCCACAACATTCACAATTCTACATCCCTATCATATCCCACTTCATTCACCTCTTTTCCAGCTAAAGGATCTAAATCTATTTAATCTCTCCTTATACAAAAGCTGCTCCAAACCCTTGATCATCTTTCACTGCCCTTCTCCACACCCCCCCTCCCAGTTTCTCCATTTCAGGAGGGCGGCCAGCAACAGCCGCAGCATTGTGCCTTGCAGGAATTTATTCAACAACAAATTATGTTTCCTCATTTGTTCCCTCCTCACAGCTCAGAACAATACCTCTTCCTCCAAAGGCCAGTGGACTGCCCAGTGCCTGGGGTCCAGCCAGGAGCCCCCCATGGGGTGGTGGGGAGGAATAGGGACCATGATGGAGGAAGCGAATGGAGGAGGCCCCATTAATCCCATTGTTGTTTCACCTCCCAATCCCACTAAGATATCCCAGCTTCCATGCTATCTATCCAAACACTCTCTCCAGATTCCCCTCCATCCCTGTGCTGCCAGGCCCAGCCTGCTGGCCAGTGTGGAGCTGCATAAAGGCCTGGCTCAAATCAGGCTGATCCCACCCTGTTCCAACTTGCAGGGCCCCAAGGAAAGTTGCACGTGCTCTACCAGCGCTTGCCTGACCTGGCAGGGATGAGGGTTCCATGTCCCAGCATCCCCCAGCCCATTTGAGACCCTTTTGGCCCATTTGGGGCTGCCCTCCACCCCAGATCTGCAAACAGGGGGGTGCCAGGAGGCGGCTGGGTCGCTCTCCACCATCACAGCACAATGGAGAAAGGGGGTGCTCCCCAACCCCCCCAAACCCCCCAGCAGGCAGGGCACAGGCAGGGCTGGCTGCAGCCCTGTGGGAGGCTGCGTTCCCCCAGCAACGAGCCCCTGGCTGGTCTGTGCACACGCGGATTTTTAAATCCCAGCACGGCTGGCTGGCTGATGGGCTCCGCTCCCAGCTCGGAAGCCTAAATCCCAGCCGCATATTTACATTTAATTAGGAGGTGCCAAGCAGCAAAACACAGCGAGGAAAGCCAGAGCAGCACGGCTGGGCGGCTTCGCCGCGTCCTGGTGGGGACACGTCCAGCCCTGACTCCCACAGCACAGCCGGGATGGGCTTGACAGCCCCACACCCTCCAGGCACCGCAGCCAGCAGCAGCTCAGCTTCCAGAACATCCCCCGTGACACCCGCCAGCCCTGCCAGCTCCGTGGCAGCAGGCAGAGACATTCCCAGGTGGATACAAAGCATTTCAAATGTGACTCTGCCACACAGCCCCATGAGCAGCCCCTGTCTGCACGTGAAGTCGGGCTGGGGACGCTGGTGACAGCCGGGGATGGAGGGGGAGGCTCCGTGTCCTGCTCCCCGTAGTTGATCACATATTGCTCAGTGGGATGCACAGGCTGTGCAGGGAAAGCCCTGGCACCACTCCTGAAGCCTCCACAATCATCCCCCGCTCCTCTGGGGTGACACAGCCCGCTAAGGAAGGTTCAGACCCGAGAGCAGCACGGCCCAGCTCCCTGCCGGCCCTCCCCTGTGCCCGGTGTTGGGGAGCTCCCCCTTCCCAGCCCCAGCAGTGTGTCAGGAAAGTGCAGGGAAAGAGAAGAGAGGCAAAAGGAGCACAGCAGGGACCTGGCCGGCATCCCAGACACATCTCCAGGCTGACAGGTCCGCGTAGCTCAACCTGTCCTGTCCAATGTGATTATAATCCAGAGATACAGATCTATTAACCTCCCTCGAGAGGAGGAGAGCTCCCCAAGACAGGGCCTAAACACACCGGTGGCACAGCAGCAGCTCGGCCCCACCCCTGCCCCACGGGGGTCCCACCGCGGGGGGCTCAGCAGCACAAACCAGCCCCAAAGCCGCTCATCCCCCGGCTCAGCGCTCACCCTTCCTGGCCTGAGCCTGCCGGATCCGCCAGATGGTCTTGGGGATCTCGAAGTTGTAGTTGGGGGGCAGGGCCTCCACCGCCTCCCGCAGCTCCGCGTTCCCGAGGATCTCCTGGGGGATCTGCTGGGCCACGAGTCGCGCTCGGGCTGTGGGACAAAGGGGGGACCCAAGGAGCCGTCAGAGAGCAGCACCCCGCACCCCAGGGACCACCAGCAGCCCTGCTGGCCTCATGCCAGTCCTTGCGTGGCTGTGCTCAAACCCCTCGGGACAAGCAGGAAAAAGGAGTGGGGTCCTGCCCTTCACGCTGGCGCTTTTTGGGGAAACAAAGAAGGCTTTTTTAGCAGTAACTGTGAAACCCTGTAAGCGCAGCTGGCTGTCCCCACGCCCAGGGGACAGCCCCGCAGGGCTCATCGGCCAGCAGCCCGGCGACATCCTAGCGCACCCCCGTTCTCCCAACAAGGGGATCCCGTTATCCCACCGGGAAAAAGCCACCCAGCGCCGGGTTATCCATCCCCGGGAGCCTCATCCTGAAGCCGCCCCCCGACAGCAGCCGCCCCCCTACATCTCGGCGATGCCAGAGTGCAGCGGGGGAGTGACAGCAGGGGGATTATTCACTATTTCCAGCCCAACACCGGCACTCACGAGCCACCAAACCCTCCCCGCACGGCCCACGGGACAACCGACAAAGGGCCAGCTGGGCCGGGCCGGCGGCGGGGGTGGCCGGCACGGTGGCGGAGCCCCCTCCCGCCACCGGCCCGGCCTCCCCCGTCGAGGCAACCAAAACAGCGCCCGGTAGCGGCACCGGGAGCCCCGCGCTGAGCCGGTCCCAGCCCACCTTTGGCGGGCACCGGGGCCGCGCTCCCGAGCCGCACGGGGGCCGCCATGGCTGTGGCGCACGTGGAGGCGGGAAGGCAGCACTAAGCGATCCCCGCGCAAGGCCGGAGCAGTCGCCGGCCGAGAGATCGAGCTCGGGAGCGCACCTGCGGGCCCCGACGGGACGGGCGGTGCGGCGGGGACCGAGCGCTCTCGCCACGGTCCCGGAGGGACACTGGGAGTGCAGCGGGATGTGACAAGCGCTGTGATGGCGGGGATGTCCGCCCTGTATGTCGGGGACGTGGTCCCGCCGTATCCCTCGCGGTGCTGACAGCTCCAGGGTTAATTGTCCTAACGTTAACACAGGGACGGGGCGGGGGCACCGGGGACGTTGTCATGGTAACGAGTCCGTGTGTGTGTGTGTGTGTGTGTGTGTGTGTGTGTGTGTGTGTGTGTGTGCGTGTGTGTGTGTGTGTGTGTGTGTGTCCCCCACGCCCGTGTCGTGGGACAGAAGCCACGTCACTACGAAGCATGGGGCAAGAGGGACCCGAGGATAATGGGGACATCCTGGAGACAATGGGATTCCCGATGGTGCCATACGGACAGCAGTGCTCCCGGGAACGGGATGTAACGGGATATAACGGGACCCTCTTGGAGCACTGGGGACAGCAGCCTTCCCCTTGGGATAACGGGACCCGCTGTGGGACAGAGGGAAGAAGGCAAGAGGGACCCTCGAGAGGCAGGAGAGACAGTCCGGGGTCCTCCAGGGGACGATGGAAGACCGAGGAGACAGCGGAAATCCCCCGAGGAAAGCGGCGATCCCGGCGGGGCAGTGGGGATAGCTGGGTTCCCAGTGGGATAACGGGACCCCCTGTGGTGCACAGGGGAGGAGGCGAGAGGGACCCTCCGGAGGCAGGAGGGACGGTCTGGGGACAGTGGGGACAGCTCGGGAGCAGTGGAGTGCCGGGATCGCGGCGGAGAGTGCGGGAACGGCAGGAACCGGGAGACAAAGGGAACAGCAGGAAGCGGGAGGCAGAGGGGACAGCAGAGCCCCCGGTGGGGTATCCGTGACCCTGGTGGGGCAGAAGGGACCCGGTGGAGCGGAGGGGACGAGAAAGGACGGAGGACACCGTAGGCGGCGGCTGGGACAGCACGGACGGAGGATCGGACGGCGGCATCTCGGCAGAACACGGCGACACGGCGGGCAGAGGGGACGATAAGGGGCCGAGGGGACGGCGTGTCCCCGGGGAGCGGCAGGGACGGGGCTGGGCAGGCGGGACAGCGGGGACAGCCGTGACCACGGCAGGCACGGGGCGGCGCGGCGGAGCCTCGGTGCGATAACGGGGCACCGTGTGCACACGACGGCAGAGGCGACAACGATGGGCCGGGAGTGACAGTCGGTCTCGGGAGGACCGCAGAGCCCCGGAGGGGCGGCGCTGGGCCATACCCCCCGGTGGGGCGGAGGGAGGGCGGCGGCGCAGGGAACGGGAGCAGCGGCACTTTCACGAACTGTCCACGGGAGGCGGGAGAGGCGGCGGCGGCGGCGGTGGAAGGGGGGGCCCGGGGGGGGCTCGCCCAGCCCAGCCCGGCCCGGCCCCGCCCTGCCCGCCCCGGCCCTGCCCCCCCCCGCCCTGCCCAGCCCTGCCCGCCGCTGCAGGCAGCGCGCCACCGGCACCGGGCACCCCTTTATAGGCTCTGCCCGAGGGGGTGGGGGGCGGCGGCGGCCCCAGCCCCGAGGGGGCGGCTCCCCCCTAAAAGCCGGCGGCGGGACGCGCGGCGGGCAGAGGCGCGGCCGGCGCTCCCCGGTGGTCCGGGGCCGGCGCTCCCCGGGGCCGCTGCGGCTCGGCCCGCCCCGCCCCCCCGGGGGGCGGTCCCCCGGGCTCCGGCTCCTCGTTCCCGGTACAGCAGCAGCCGCCGCCGCCGCTACCGCTCGCCGCCGCCGCGCCCGAGGCTCTGAGCGCCGCCGCCGCCGCCGCCGGCGGGAGACCGCGCCCGCCCCGGCTTCAAGATGCTCCGCCAAGGTGAGCACCGCACCGGGAGGGCACCGGGTGCCGCGGGCATCGGGGGCAGCAGGGCCGGCCCCGAAGTTTGTCTCCCCGCCGAAGTTGGGGCCGCGCCGCCGGGCGCCCCCCGCCGCCGCCGCGTTACCGGCGCCACCACCGAGGCTCGGGCACCCCCCGGGGAGCGGCACCGGAGGGAGCGCAGCGCGGCGGGGAGGCGGCAGACCGGGAGGAGCGAAAGGAGGCAGGGCGAGCGCCGGGTCCCGCAGGACCGGGGACGCGGCGGGTCCCGGAGGCACCGGGGTACGGCGGGTCCCGGAGGCACCGGGGCTGCGGCGGGCGCGGGGGGGGGGTTGGTGCTCTTCCCTCAGGACGAGGGAACGGGAAGCGGGGCTCACCGGGGAGCGAGGGGGGTTCGGCGGGGAAGTTGGGGCGAGCCGTCCCGTTCGGCCCCCCCCGAGGAGAATCGCTCCGCTGTGACATCACGCGATTTCCATGGCAACCGCCTGGGACATCATCGGGGAGCTTTGTGACATCACAGCGAGGGGAGCAGCCGACCCTCCCGGGGGGTCCGGGCCAGTGGGGGGGCCGGGGGGGCAGGACCCCTGGCCCCGCTGCACCGGGACCAATCCCGGGGAGATGCTGGGGACAGCGGTGCCGTGCTAGGGGACCCCGGCTGGACCCCCCAGCGCTGTCCCGTGCCCCAGGGAGGGGACGGCCACACAGCCCCAGGCCCAGCCCTCGCCACCACCAGCACATGCCCCTCTCGGACGAGGCTCGGGCAGTGGAGAAGGTGCCAACGCTGCGTGTGCAGCCCCTGGCATTGGGGTGCGGACCCCCGGGCAGGGCCGAGTCCCCGCTGCCACCCCAGCGATGTTTTTTCCCACTGGGGGAAATGTCACCTTGCGGCTGTGGGGCCTCACACTCAGAGGCTCCTTTCTCTGGCTCCCGCCTCAGCTTTGTTTGGCGTATTAACCCAACGCGGCTGGATGGCTTGAGAATAAACCCCAAACCTGCGGAGCAGTCCCGGTTTCCAGCCTTGATTCCCAGCCCTGGTGCTGCCGGCTGGAGGAAAAGCATCATCCAGGCTGGGAAACTGGGAGCCTGAGGTGGAGGCAGGCAATGAGGCTGCCGACAGGGTTGGATCCCACCAGGGGTAGCCTGTTAAGGTCAAGATCTACAGCTTTCATTTGTGGAGCTAGAAAAACAAAATGCAAATTGAAGAGCCTGTGGGCTAAAGCAAAACCTATTCTTAAAGTTTTTGTCTTGTTAAGCAAGGAAATAGAGTGCCAAATAGGCTTTGTTAAGTGGCAGTCTAATTAATAATTTAAAATCTTGTAGCTGTCTTTCATTAGAATTTATCTGTACATCAACCACAAAATCAGTCAAACACACTCATTTATAAGTTAATACCGTTCCTGAATAATTCAACAGGCAGTTAGAGGAGGCCTCCATCCTGCCGGCAGGTTCTCCCCTCCCCGCCTCACCGTGGCCAGGTGTCCCTGGGCAGAGGGTCCCCGTCCCCAGCATTTGCCCCAAGCGTGGTACAGAGGGGACATGCCACATGTGAAACAAGGGGACAGCAGCTGCTGGGGCACAGGGCTGGGGCCGAGCCCTTCTGTGAGGCTCCGGGGCAGCTGGTTTTGTCAAGGATGGTGGCAAAGCAAGGCTGTGCTGGTGGGTGGCAGCGCAGGCTGATGGTGGCACTGCCACCGCATCCCACTGCCAGGGAGCAGGCTTGAGGCTGGGGCCACGGCAGTATTGAGGCAGCAGGAGCTGCGCCGTGGTTGGCACCTCCAAAGGTGGCAGCTCCGAGGGGACGGCTTCACACGCGGTGCCGCACGGGCGAAGTCGTTTGCAGCGGGATGGCGGCAGCGTGGCCAGGCAAGAGCTGCGATTCCTGGGGACATTTTGGGCCTCTTGCACTCCATGAGCTTCATCCGTGGAGTCACTGGTGGGATTTGGGGTGGATTCTGTGCAGTGGGATGTCATTGGTGGTGTGGCAGTGGGTGACAGTGCGGGGTGCAGCTCCAGCCTGGCTGAGGGTGTCACAGCCTTGTCAGAGGTGGCCGCAGGCAGCCGCAGGCTGGAGTGCAACATTGGCAATGCAGGAGAAGGAGATTTCCAGGTCAAGGATGACACCAAGGTCATGGGCAGCCACATCCCTGTCCCTTCCATCGCTCATCCCATCGACGGGGCGTCCAGCCTCCATCCCTCTCTGCCAGGGCAGCAGTCAGTGGGCAGGGTGCAGGCGCAGGCTGGACTGCGGTTCTTGCGCCGGGGAGCCAAGAGCCCAGAAACCTTTCTGCTTATAAAAGTTTAATTTCCTAAAGAGCTGATAGGAAGCCACAAGCTCTCTGTGCCCGGTGAAGCAAGGGAGGGGGTCAGGATGCGGCCCAGGCTGTCCCTGCGGTGGTGCTGGGGGGAGAGAGGCAGACAAGACCTGGAGTGGGAGCTGGGAAGCGAAGGAGCCGTCGCCGCTCAGTGACCTGCACTGATGGAGCCCGGCAGGGTCAGAGCTGTGGCCACGCTTGGCTGGATGTTATTCCCACCTTTTGCCTAAAATGCCACACCCGGCGCCCCGCAGTCCTGTCTGGGTGCTGGAGGCTGTGGGTGACACTCCAGGTGGCCTCCCTGAAAAACATCAGAGAACCTGCCAGGGAGATGTAAAAATATGCATTTTCCAGTGTGATTTCACACCCATATTTCCCTGAAGCACCTGGCAGTGCTGGAGCCAGTGGCACAGGCCAGCAGCAAGGGCAGTGGGGCTCCATGGTTTGCAGGATGAGGCCACGAGTGGGATGTCATTGCCTTGGGGGCAGGCAGGAACTTGGGCTGCTGGAAACTGCTGGAGTGCTGATGGGTTTTGACAGCAAGATCCAAAATCTCGTTTGAAGGCAAAAGCCAGGCAGGGAAGTGTGGGAGCCTGGAGGGACGTGGTGGTGGCCAGGTGTGACAAGGGCTGTCTCCCATTGGGGTGTCCCCTGCTCCTGGCAGTGTCCCTGTGGGGGTGTAGAGGCAAAGCCCCCCTTGCAGAGAAGTGACCCAGGACACGGCCACTTCAGCCCCACGTCACTGGGGCACCCCTGGGTGACACTGCTGCTCAGCTCCACCCCAGGGAGCTGCTCCAGCCTCCCCCAGACAGCCAAAACCTTGAGCTTTGTTTGCAAAGTGCAATTCCAGGGTTCATCCACGATCAGTAGAGACTTGGCTTATTAAGAGCAGATTACGTTTGCAGAGCACTTTGGTGGAGCAGCAGCACCCACACCCCAGCAGTGGTGGCTGTTGTTGGGGTTCCCAGCAGGTTGGGATGGGCGAGGTGTTGCCCTCGTTCAGAACCCACTGAAGGAGGGTGGAGTCTGATTTAAGAGCAGAGGCAACAAGTGGGAGGCTGCAGGGAGAGCCATGAGGCCAGGAGCAAGCGGGATCCTGGTGGGATTTAGCGAGGAGGAGCTGGGGATGCTTGTGCTGGCATGGGCAGGGGTGCAGAGCATGGCCTCAGGAGCACCACTGGGATACAGGAGCATCCGTGTCCTCTCCAGCAAGGCTGCTCTGCTCTTCTGCTGCTATTTTGGGTGACGCTGCTCAAGCCCAAGGTGGAAGGAGCTGGCTCAGCCTCAGGATCCTCTGCCAGCAGCAGGGCTGGCACTGTCCTCGCTCCGGATGTCAACACCACATCCCATCTCCCAAATCGAGGAAGCACCAATCCCACCGATCCCCCTGTACCATCCCTGCGGAACAGCATCACCATGGAAACCCACAGCCCTGCGCCTGCCGCCCGGCAATCAGAGGGGGGACACTTTTAGGAATATTATTTTTACTGATGACAAATGGTGGAGGCTCGGTGCTGACAAAGGAGATGAGCCCAGTGCTGGGCAGCTCCTATTTTCGCAGTGGCCGGTTTTTCTCCTGCTTTTGCTGCTGAGGACACGTGCTGATGGGGCAGCCGCGGCTCTGCCCGGGTGCTAAAGTGCGGCCAGGGCGAGCGGCAGATGCAGGACGGGAAGATGCGGGGGGCAATCTTCTTTGCGCAGATTAGGATTGGGGGTTATTAAGCGGAAAATGCTCCATTTGGTGTAGAAATCTCCTTTTCCTTTTTAACAGCATATGTGCCCGCTGGCTGCTTGCTTCCCGGTGCTGTTGGCACAGCGGCTCGGAGCCGGCACGGCAGCTTGGAGCCGGCCCAGCTTTGGTGAGCAGCTTTTAGCGATGCTCCTGCCTTGGCTGGGAGAGCCGTGACCCCTCTGGTGGCTCACGGTGCCAAAAGCTGATTCCTATCACGGCTGCGTCTCTCATGGCCAGCGGGATGGGGCGGCAGCGGGATTTGGCCCTGGAGAGGCGATGGCACAGCAGGTCCATGGTGGTCCAGCGCATCCGAACAGATCCCGAGTGTGGGGAGAGTGCGGTGCTGGAGCCGGAGCGTGTCAGAGGTTGCTCCACGTGCTCCCTAAGTCCCGGCATCACCATCACACGGGGAGGATGCAGCCGCTGTTTACCGGGGAGCAGCGGTGGGAGGGAATTTGGCTGCTGCTGCTCTGGCAGGGCTCCTCACGGAGCAGCCCTGCAAGTGGAGGGGAGGTGCCAGCGGCTCCGCCAGCCCCGTGTGCCGCACTTGGGAGCCGCTTTCTATTTTTTTCCAGCTGCATTTGCACCAGCGCTTGCATTGGTTTGCTTGGGGAAAGCCCATCCCCGTGAGCACGGGACCCCCACGCTGCCAGCCGAGGGGTGCAAAGCCCGTCCTTGGGCACGGGGAATGTCACGGGGGCTTTTTGGCCCGAGGTGACCCGGGTGAGATCTTGTCCCTGAGACCTTCACCCAGCTGGGTATCCCTGTGCGTTTGGTGTGCGCTCGCACCGGGCAGAGCCCTTCCGATCCCCGCGGGGTGAAGGCAGAGGGGGACAAAAGCTGCCGGCTGCATCCGCCGCCAGCTCCTGCCTCCCCGAGCCTCCCTCCTTCCCTCCCCGCTGCCTGCAAATTCGGCATCCCATCGGGTGCTGGATACAGCCACCCTGCGGGAGGCACACCAGAGCCAGCAGAGGGGCTGGGATGATCCCCCCTAGGCAGGGATATGCCGGGGTGTTTGTGCTAACAAGCCCAGCGTATTATAATTTCAATGGAATTTAAAAAACAAAATAGTCCTCAGACAAACGACTCTGCAGTGCCTCTGCCAGGGCCTAAGATCTGCTGCTATCTATTTTTTAATAATTGAGGGTAATAAATATGTATTTCTTTCTCCTTTCTCTCCGTACGCCGCAGCTTGTCAGCTCCCTGCGTCTCTCCTCTGATCAGACCCCATCTTTGCCGCGCGGAAAGGAAAAGAAAAGGAAAAAAAATAAAGAGAGGGGAGAGGAAAAAAAAAAAAAAAAAGATTCTTTAAGCAAAAAGGATTAAAGCCTTGAAAGTAGGTCTGCCCGAGCCACACGGCTCTTCCTGCTCCCTGCCAGCCGCAGACAGAGCCAGGGACAAGAGGAGCATCCCCAGGTGGTGGGATCCGTCCCCGCGGGGTGTTTTTGGGTGCAGAGCCCGGCTGGGCAGCGGCAAATCCCCCGGGGAATGGGGCTGTGGCTGGGCAGAGCCGCCGGGTAACTTGGCAAACCGCTGCTCAGAGCCGGTTCTGCTTCGGCGGCAGATATTCCCCGGCTTATTATTCCCTCTGGTTTTCAGATGGAGATATTGGCTCCAAGACGTGGAGGGGGTTTGGCGGTGGGGCTGAGCCCGGGCCAGGCTGCGGGACCCCCCCGGCCTCGGGATGCTGGGGCGGAGGAGGCGCTGGTGTGAAGGAGGCGGCTATTTATAGCTTCCCTCGGCTTTTGTTCCTTTTCCAGTAGAGCTCCTCTCGAAATAGAAACAGTGCCGACTGCGCGGCCGCTCCCGGAGCCCAGCCTGGATGCGGGGGGCACCTCCCGGCCCGGGGCGGGGGGATATCCCAAGCTATGGGGTGCTTTCGTCTTGGGCATCCCCCCATCCTGCATCCCTTGAGACGGGGCTGCTGTGGGATGGGGAGTGGAAGCTGCCCCTCTGCACCCCCCGTGTGCCGGTGATGCCCGTCCCGACCCTGAAGGGGATGAATGGCTCTTAGGGGAGCATCTCCATAGGGTGACAGCGCTGGGTGTCCCTTGGGAATGTAGGTGAATCCCTCGGGAACGCCCTGACAGGATCTGTCCCCGTTTTCCAGCTCAGTCGTTGCCTCTGCTTTCCCCTCCCAGCATCCAGCAGCACCCCCTTGCTCCCCGCCCCCTCCCCACTCCATCTCTGATCAATATAGCTGGGAAAAACAAAACAAAACAAAGTAAATATTTAATACGATCCAGGGAGCCACAGCGAGCGCTCCCCCCGTCTGTCTCCTCCAGCAGCCGCTCGCTGCAGCTCCCCGGCCCTAATGAGCCTGAGTGCAACAGGGATCGATGGCAAAGGCAACCTCCGCAGAGGGGTCAGGTCTGCCACATCCCCTGCGCTGCTCCAGAGCTCAGGCTTGGCCCCCTGCACCCCCCAGGGCTGCCCGCCCTCCTCATCTTCCTCCTCGTGCCCCCTTTTTCCTCTCCTGCGTCCCCTTTGTTGTTTCCAGTTCCTGGGGGGGATGGAGGTTCTGCTGTTCCATCATGGCCACACGGGACATGGGCTGTATCAGCATCAGCTCCAGGCTGGGGGTTTCCTCAGGGTGTGGGATCCAACATGGGATGAGTGTGTCTTCCCCAGCACTCGTGGAGCAGATCTCTTAGGGATGGAAGTGGGAGTCTCTGGATGACCCCAAATACCTTAAGAGCTGCCTCTGGCTTTTTATCCAGGGCCAAGACAGTGGCTGTGTTTGTGGTGTGATCAGGTGTGCCTCCTCCTCATCCTCCTCCTCAGCCTCTCACTCCTCAGCTGCATCCCATGGTGTCCTCCAGAGACCCCAGGTGCTGACAGAGTTTGGGCAGTGCCAGTGCCAGGCTGCTCCTGGCAATGCCAGTGCAGGACCTGCCTCATTGCCCTCTAGCTCCACATGTTTTCCAAGTTTGGATGGTCCTTGCCACACCAATGGAGCTGACAGATTTCCTGTCACCCTGGCCCAGCTGCCCTGCTCTGGAGGGTCCCCATTGTGCCCAACCTGTGCCATAGGTGAAGGAGAGGGACCAAGCTTTTCCCCCAGCCAGGAATTCCATCAGCTGGACCTGTGCATCCCTGTGCTGCCTCATCCTGCCCTGGTGTCCCACAGGATGCAGAAGTGGCACATAGGAGGCAGAAATCAGGAGGGCACCAGGCTGTGCTCCTCTGCCACCACAACGCTTTGCAAATCTTTTTCCATGTAAAAGTCAATTGTCCTTGGTGGTGCCTGGGATGAACCCACGACTGAATTCCATCCCTGGGATGTGATGGGAGGAATGCCCACCCTGCCTGATGCCCCTCTTCCAGCACTGCCAGACCTCCAGCACTGCAAAGCCTCAGCCAGGCTGTGCCTGGGGATGGGAACTGCATTTACAGCTGGAAAACAGCCCAGTGTGCCCCGAGCACAGGGCTGGGAGTGGGCATCTCCAGCTCCCAGGTGATGCCACTGAGCATCCTCCTGCAGCTCAGGGTCTCCCAGCAGGCTGAGGTGCCAGGGCAGGACTCCCCCTGGGAAGTTCAGCAGAGGGAGCATGAGCTGGGACAGCGGTGCAGCTCCTGCGTCACAGATGCAGCTTGTGGCAAAGTGCCGAGGAAGTTTTGCAGCAGCATTAGAAAATGTTGACATGTTTTTTGAAACAATTTCAGATCTGATATCTGCGCCAGATTGAGTTTGTAACCAGCTTTATTGTTTAAGCCTGCTGGGATTTCATCAAAGGCGTCTGCTGTTTACCCAGAACCATTTCATTGGAGAAAACAGCAAACAGACCTGCATTTCTATCTGATTTCACTTTTTCCTTTTCCTCCTGAATTTAAGTGCTTGTGAAAAGCATGGCTGATAAGCAGAGCGGTGTGGATAAATCCCGAGGACTGGCGCGGTGGATGCTCTACCAGCTGCTCCAGCTTTATTAATAGACCGAAGGCAGTTGCTGGACCAGCTGCTGGGTGCCAGCCTGGAGCGAGGCACCCGCCTCAGGGGCAGCTGGATGTCCCCAGATGGTTTTGGGATCTCCATCGCGGCAGGATGAGCCGAGTCATGACTCCTCAGGATGCCGAAGGCTGGGAAGAGGATCCACGCAGAGCTTTTTTAGTGCTTTCAGCGTGAATTCAGATTTAAACTGTGAGGGAGCCAATGCCTGTCCCTCCCCAGGGAGTGACCCCAGCAGGCAATGTGCTCTGTCACTCCATGACAAGCCAGGCCGAGGCAATGCAGCCACGGGAAGCAGAGAAGGATGAAGGAGAAACCAGACTAGAAAGGGGCTTGGTGTAAAACTGCACCAATCCTTCTCTTACATCCCTGGGGAATTCAGTGGCTGCCAGCCTGGCTCTATCTTTTGCCCATTGCTGGCCTTGGAAACACATTGGAGAGGAGGATTTGGGGCTTGAGACAGAGCCCAAGAGGCTTTTACAGGGAGCTGACCTGGGGATTGCAGCCCCCTCTGCCACTGACTGTTTTGCTCCAGGCATCTTCCCACAGTTGCATCCTGGTCACCTGTCACCAGCATTGTTTTCGCCAGGATTTGGCATCTCCCTCACTTGGAAATGGCCTTGGTGGCTGTTCCCACCTTTCCTGGCTTTGGGGACAGAGGCACAACAGGCTGGGGTTGGTGGAGTACATCCCACTGCCTTTCCCGGAGTCCCTTTGGCATCTCCCAGCTGTCCCAGGTGCTGGCACCCCCTGGGCAGGTGGTGACAGTGGCACCTCGCTGCCACTGCAAGGGCTTGTCTTGCCCATCGATCACACCTGCACGGTGACAATGTAATTTTTATCTCCAGTTGTTTATTTCTCAGACAGAACTACTTGTAAATTCCAAGAAGAATGTATATCCCTGTGCGTGACAGACCCAGCACATGGCGATTAATCTGCCCTCTTAAGACCTGAATACAAAAGTGTCCCAATGTCACTCCTAGATGGGGTGTCAAGCCCTGGGGCAGCACTTTGGGGATATGCAGGGGCCTGGTGGCAGAACGTGCCCAGCTCCAGGTGATGCTTCCCAAATACTTATTGCACTTCCTACCAGCTCTGCTGATCCCTGACTGATATTCCAGCTCTCCAGACTCAGGCTCCAGCTCCTCTTTTTGGGAGGTTTATGCAAATAGGTTTTTTTTTTTTTTAAATTTTTTTTTTATTTTTTTTTTAATTCCTCACCGCTGCTGCTCTGCTGTGCCCCAGATAGCAGAAGTGCTGAGGACAGGTGTTTGCGTCAGGTCCTGCGGCACCCGCATCCTGCCCGGCTGAGGGGAGGAGGGATGTGCCGAGGGGATATCCCGGGGGGAAAAGGGCAGGGAGCATCCAGCAGAGGCCAAGGATGGAGAGGGGAAGCTCCTTTAATGGCTGCACTGCACTAGTGAGGACGGGCATTGATGGCAGTGCAGGTCTGTTCCAAGCCCAAGCATGGCTCTGTCCCCCGTGAGGGGCAGGACAGGGATTGGGGTGCCACTTTGGGCTCTGCAGCATCCCACAGCCCCATTGGCAACACCCTCTGTGTCATAAAGCCTCTTATTTACAACGTCCTACTCGGGAGCATCTGGGAAGCGGAGCGCGTCATTTCCAGAGAGAGCAAAAATGCTGCATATTTCAGTGTCTTTTGAATTTTTTAGGTTTCCCTGAACTGTGCTAATGGGTTGGTGGTGGTGGGGGGGAGGTGAGGGCCCAGCCCAGCTCCCGGCCTGCCTTGCTGCTCCGCCACGCGGCCATCACTGCATTGCTGCTCTTAAAATATTCAGTGCTGTTGGCCACAATTTCACAGCGGGTCAAAGCGCGCCGAGCCAGCAAGAAGGAGGGAAAGTGTGACAACGAGATTAACCCCGGCCCGGCAGGCCCCGGCCGTGCTCGGCAGGCTGAGCACGATGTGCTGCAGCCACCTGGTCCCAGGGGACCAGCAGCGAGTCCAAAGGGGCCACGACACCCAAAATCCCTCTGGTTGCCCAATCTTGCTGAGTCGGTGGCATCACCTGCAAAATGGTGAAGGGACATGGAGAGCATCCAGAGTCCTGCTGGGAGGACTGAGCTTCCCCTCCTTCTCCAAGCTGCTGCAAGGCAGATGCAGTGGGATGAGGAGCTGAGGATACCCCCAGGTCTTGGGGACATTGCTGAGAGCCCTCAGTGCTTTTCATGGTGGAGCAGCAGATTTACAATGCAAAGGAGCAGCTGCTTGAGCCGTGTTTGCTGACAGGGATTTAGTAATCCTGTCGTCAGTCAGCCCAGAGTTTGCTCTCGGAGTCGCTGCCTTTGGCTTCTCCAAGAAAACTTCTGAGGCTGGGGGAAAGAAGTGAAGCCAAGCACGTGGGCTGTGCCCACCGTGCAAGGGGGATGGTGGCTGGTGTCTGTGACTCTGTGTGGAGCCTGGGGTGGATGAGGGATGCTGCCACAGGGAGAAGGTGTGTGCCAGGCTCAGTCCTGGAAGCCACGTGTTGTTCAGAAGCTGGAGACCCCCAGGAGCTGCCTGTTGGATGGACTGCACCCCCGTGGGTTGGGATACCTTGCATGGCCAGCTTGGCTGAGGCTTGGTCTTGTGTCTCCTGTACTTTCCTTGGATTCCTGGTGGCGTGCCACGACTTCAGAGCTCGCCCCCAGCAGCACGGATGACTGCGCATGCAGGCGTGGTGTCACCTGCACCAAGTGCTGCAGCTGATGGATGCTCTCCTGGGGTTCTGAGGGCACTGTGGCTGATTTATCAGCGTGTCTCCAGGGGTCAGGGTCATGCCACTGGTCTCCCTGGACCAGAGGTGGCTGCTGGGTTGGGTGTTCTGGCAAGGAGCTGGCAGCACTGTGACCATCCTGCTGTCCCAGGCTGCCACCTCCAACCCGAAGGCAACCAGCCCTGTGGTGACACCTCTGTCACTGCCTCGTCCCCAGACACACCCACTCATTGCCAAATCATCTTCCCAAGGGTGCAGGGGTGCATTGGTGAGTCTGCTAAGCCTGGGGCTGGACCAGCAGTGCCCTCCTTGAGCCAGCCCCGTGGTTGCCCTCCTGCACCCTGTGCCGGCGGCAAGCCAAGCTCTTCTCCCTAATTCTCCTTCATCCCTGTTAATGTACCACCAGATGTTCTCATTATCCATTTAAACATATAATCCTCCCCCGAATCCTGCTAAGCTCCTGGCCTCCCTGATACCTCATGGCAGTGCGTTCCACAGGTTAATTATGCATTTTTAATTAATCACCAAGCAGAGAATGACCCATGAATAAGGGATATGAAGATCCTTCAACTGGGAATAGTTGGCAAATTGTCCCCAGGCGGGGCCATGCCGGTGTCATGGTCTCCTTGAATAACAAGACTAGCTCTAAAAATTCCTGGGTTTTGGATCTGACATGAGTGGAGGTTGTGACAGAGCTGTGCCTGTGTGGATGGGACCCCTCCTGTGCCTCGTGTCCCCCTCCAAATGGGGAGGAACCACATCCCCACCAGAGCTATCTGTGTCCCACCTGGAAGTGATGGAGCGAGTGCAGGGAGGAGGAGGAGGAGGAGGAGGAGGAGGAGGAGGAGTGAGGCAGGGAGGGGAAAAAAAAATCACATGTTGTTTTAAAAAGGCTTTTTTGACTGAATGCTGAATAGGGTTTGGGAAAATTGCCTTAAAGGCCTGTTCTCTGCAGGGACGGAGCTTTTCATGGAGCAGGAGTATTCTGAAACTTAATTGCACATTTGCACGGGCTAGTGTTTTTATTTCTCTCAGGTCTCCGAGGTGGTCTTTGAAGATTGCTGTCTCTCTGTAATGGTTTTCTTTATCTCAAATAAATTCCGCACACCTGCGAGGTGGAGCTGCTTGAAAGAAATTATGTTGGAATTGGCTCTCGATTTAATAAATCTGCAAATGGAACTGGGATGCAGAGAGGCGAGGTGGTTGGTGGGGCTGGCTGCACCTCCTCCCTGCTCCCCACCTCTCCTCTCCTTTCCCTTCTCCACCAGCCTGCTCTCAGCCTCCCCACGGGCCAGGAAGAGTGTGGGGCTGGGCAAAGCAAGTCCAGATCCTGCCTTTTCCCTCTGTCAGCCACTGCTGGCACATCTGAGGGGGCTCCAGCTGAATGTCTGGCAGTGCAGACCCCTCTAATGCCCACCTGGCTGCCTCCTCCAGGAGCGTGCAACCCTGGCACAAACCCATCTGCTCTTCCAAAAGTTGCCATTACGACCCCAGGATCTAAAGGCTCACTTGATGGAGATGGCACTACAAGCTGGATGCCCAAGGGGTATTCCCAAGGAATCCTAAGGATCCTCCTCCAGGGCAGTCCGATGCCTTTATCTTTCCTGCCCTCAGTTTGGAGCTGTGGTTTGCCCCAGCAGCTCCTCTTGTTGCCGCCCATCCCACGCCGCCACCGTTTCTCCTTCTCCAGGAATCAGTTCTGCGTCTCCCCAGCTCACCAGGGAACGTTTAGCCAGCTCTCCATTTTGGAAGCAGCGCGAAACACCGGAGAAAAGCCTGCGGCAGGGCTGTGTGCCGCTGCAGCAGGCAGACACAGATCCCCGGGCAGCCGGGGCGGCGTGTGCCGGGCAGCCCCGGCTGGCAGGCGGAGAGGGATGGGCGGCCGCGGGAGTACACAGACAGGTTAATGGCAGCCGTGGATGCTGCACAATTGGATTTCACCTCCCCGCTTCTTAAGGAATCAGCAGCTCTCCCTTGCTCAGAAATCCGGCTGTGCCCCTCTTCCCGTGAGCCTCGGGATGAACTGTTCCCCGCTGGAAGCTCACCAAGGGCCATTTCAAACCCTCCCCAGACACCAAGTTGCCCGTGTCACCTCCTGTGCAAGCCCCAGCTGCTCAGGCTTCAGGTGGACAAGGCGCCGGGAGATTTTATTGCATTGCTGGATTTTGTTCCACTCCGTTATTCGCCACGATTGAATTTGCTGCCGTGGAGGCAGGAGCCGGCGCAGCCGGAGCTCCCTCGCCGCCCGCGCCGCTCCGGTGGGACCGTGACCTTGTCTGGGTGTCTCACTGAGCCCTCAGCTGGGTAATTCGGTGCTGGTGTGGGAGCTGGGCGTTCGTCTGCCTCCCACTGAGCATCCCGGCGTGGTCCCGCTCCCTTGGCTGAGCCAAATGCTCTCTCTGCTCCACTTTTAAGCGTTGACCTTGGAAATGCTTTCAGGGAAAGCATCTGCCTACCCGGCTCTCTCCTGTCTTTCCTACCCGATTATGTCCCTCTGTCCTCGTCTCCCTGGGCAGCTGCTGAGGTTTCAGTGCTCTGGGTATCACCACAGTGCCTGAACCCCTGTGTGAAGCATTCCCAAGTTTTAGTCACACTTGCTGGTTCATGGTGTCAGCTGGGAAACAGCATCTCATCTTCCTCCTACCCTGCTCTTGCACTTACGTAAAAAGCACCTCACTTTCCTGAAAATGTAGTTTCTTGGCTCATTTTCTCTTTGGACAGAAAGCAGAGTGGCAGCAGAGCTGGCAACATCCCACCTTTCAGTGCAGGTGGCCTTGGATCAGTGCAGTCCTGTGTGGTGGCACCAACGCCACACCAGCACGAGACCTGACCCCAGCCCTTAACAGGGACACGGAGCCATTCCCAGTGCGTTGGGAGATGCAGCTGTGAGGGGTCAGTGGGCAGAGCCATCCAGGAAGGCTGTGGAGGTCTCGTTCTCTCTGTGTGGACAGCGACAGCTCTCCTTCCCCACCAGCTGCACCATCGCCTCTGCCCCATGATTGGATTAGGGGGCTGTAACCCACCCCCCTCCCGCCCGGTCCCCGGCGCGCCGGGCTCAGATGCTGAACTCGAGAGCCATAATTTAATAAGTCTCAGGCAGACAGTGCTCTGATAGCCATCGGGATCTCTCGCCTCTTCCCTGCCCAGCCATGCACTGATTTATGCTCCCAGGTGATGGCTGGGATTTTGCCTGGGATTTGTGGTCTTCTGGGATGATCTTTTCCCCAAAGCAAGAAGCTTGTGGGGTGGGCTGGGGGCAGGAGTGGAGCCACGCAGACTGGGGTGAGCGTGGTGCTCACGTTTCACCAGGTTGACCCTTTATTTGTGGAGGAAGGAGAGGTGGGGGACAAAGGGACCCCATTCCTCACAGCAGCAGCTGCTCTCAGGCTGCCTGGGCACAAAGAGTTAAAAGTTGTAATTAGTAAAGTGCTGACGATGGGAAGGTGGGGTGGAAGCAAGCGGCACTAAATGAATCCTGAAAGGTTATTCCAATAAGCAGCAGCGCAGTTTCCAGCTGTGCTCACTTTCCTGGGAGCTGGGGGACGAGGGATGGCATCCAGGGCAGGAGATACCAGGTGGGATGAGGGATGGTGCTGGGGGATGCTCAGGTGCCAGCGATGCCTGCTGGAGTGGAAAATACGGCAGGGGAATTGAAGTAGGAGGGGGGACAGGCCACCACATCCCAGGGATGCTCATCCAGGGGTGTGGTGGGTGAGTCCTGCCCATTCTGTGTCCCCAGTGGCTTTTCCACATAGTCCAAACCCTGTCACAGGCGTGGAGCCCCGTGCCCCATGTGCGCGGGGAGGGGTTTGGGGATGGTGTGAGCCACGCTGCTGTGGCAGGGAATCCTTGAGATGTGGAGAGTGGTCCTTCAGCTGCAGGGGGGGCTGCAGGGGAGGAGGATCCCGGGAAAGGCGTTGTTCTTCCAGCTGAGCAGGCAGAGCCCGGGCAGGCGCAGGCAGCCAGCGGTGGCCTCTCCCTGCCAGACGTAGCTGTTCCAGCTCTCTGCTGGTGCAACACCACACAGCTATTATTAGACTCCAGTTTTCTGTGGGTAGCTCTGAACTCCCCAGTGCCTCCAGCAGCTCGGCAGATGCCAGGGCAGAGCGGGATCTGCTGGCACTGATGGGGACAAGGGTCCCTGGTGAGTTCAGAGGGGTGTGGGTGACAGTGAGGGGTGGCAGAGCCCCCCAGCACGGGGACATGGAGAGCGGAGCACCACAGCCTGCTCTGGAGCTGCAGAGCAATAGGCAATTAATTAATTGTCTAATGAGAGGTTTGGCTGATGAGGAGGGCACAGAGCCCCTGGAAACACTCCTTGGGTCAGTGGTAGGTGAGAGAGATGCTGCCCCGACAGAGTCATGGTCTGCAGGGCTCAGCACCTCAAAGCACATCTGGATTTCACAGCATCGCCCCAAAATGGAGCCACAGCATCGCCATCGCTGCCATCCTTGGCAGGAGGCACGTGGGAGCATGAAAGGGTTGTGACACATCAGGACAACTCATCCCATGCCAGAGGATGGCTGGGACTGGGGACACCGTGGTATCTCCTTGCTCCCACCCCTCTCCCAGCCTGGTTTCCAAGCAGGAATGTTTAAATGCCTTTTATGTTGTGACTCAAATGATGAAAGGCCTGAAAATGGGACTAACAAAGACGAGTTGTACTGCAGAATAAAAAACCCATGAAAGCAGCAGATGCTGTCATAGGAATAAATTGTATCAACAGCGATCAGATGGGAAGTGAAAAGTCAGAATGGAGTTGCTCTGTCTTTCACGCTTCCAGTGAAAATTTCTGGGTCCATGAATTTAGCCAGAATCAGGTAGGATGAAAGACTTTGTCTGACAAGGCATTTCAAAGGATCTGGGAGCCTCCAGAGATGTGGCCACTTGGACAGGGAAAAGGGGCCCCTCAGTTTTAATGAGCATTTCAGTTGCCTGCCTTTATCCTTCTGCCAAGATCTTATTTTTGTTTTCTTTTCCCTTAAAACTGCCGATTTCTGCTCTTTGCGATTTGTTTTAACTTTGCAAAATGTGCATTCAAGCAACACAGCATGAGGAGGAGGAGGAGGGTAGAACATCCCTATCACTCCATCCAGCCCAACCTGTTGTTTCTCACCATAAACCCCTCCTTGCCATGGCCAGCCCGGATGTTTTGGCTGCTGCCAGTCGGCATCACCAACCTTCCCGGCTCTACAACGATTTCCCATCTCCCCATCTCCCCTTTCCACAGTGACAGGATCCTATCCAGGCTGTAATTAATAGAAATTAGACTGTCAAGACCTTGCAGCCCATAATTACTTGGCCTTACTCTGGTGGAGGAGCAGGGATCGGCGGCGGGCTCGAGAGCTGCCGGTGATGGGAACACATCCCGTTATCAAAGCTATTTTTATTAAGCTTTTAATGCAGGCACTTGCGTGGTGCTGGGGGATGTGCAGCATCTCCACAAAGTCCACTCCCGGAGGGATGTTTGGGGGATATTTTGGGATGGAATACCGGCACTGGAGCTAGACAAAGCAGGATATTAGCAGAGTGCCATGTCCTGACCACGTTCATCGCTTGCGCATCAATTCCCGGCACCCAACTGTTCCAAACATTCAGATTTCAGGGGAGAAAAAGCAAAGCTCAGTCCTCAGGTCCCCCACATCCCCACACACCCCAAGAGCTGTGTGGGAGAGTGACAATGCCCAGCATCCAACTGGGCACATGGCATTTCCTACCAGCTCATTAAACCTCCCAACAGCCCCGGATGCCGGGCAGAGGAGCAGCACAGCTCAGCTATTCACACTGCTCTGCTTTTATCACTGCCTTTTTCATGAGCTGGTAAAAAGTTCAGTGCAAAGCACAGGAGAGGTGTCTGAAAGGCAGCTGTTCTCATGACCCAGCGTGCTGGCTCACGTCTCCGGTGGGGATGGGGTTTTGCTGGGACCTGCGGTGCTCTCTCGGCTGGTGACCCGCAGGGATGTTCGCTTGGAGGGCTGGTGGCATTGCCCTGAGAGGAGACCAAGGGCACAGGGAAAGGCGCTGCTGCCCTTTTTGGGTGTGGGAGAGAGACCTGAGGCTGTGGGCTGGGCTCCAAATGACGCCAACACTTCTTTTTTGGTTGGGGGGAAGAAAATGTGACAGAGCCGGCAGCTTTGATGCGTGCCCGTCCGTCTCCTTCCCCCCTGCTGCAGGCAGAATGATGTGCTGCTGAATGAGGGAGAAGGTACATGACAAGCTCCAGTTTGCCCTCTTCTCCACCAAACACAAGGACATCCAGTAAATCTCAAATGCAGAAAGGCTGAAAGGGGATGATGAAAGGGAGCCCATGCGGCACGGTACAGAATTTGCTTGTGGATCTCGCTGGCACAGGACACTGCTGGGGTCGGGACCTCAGCAGGATTACAAGTTTATAGGACTAATGCCCTCCCTATTAGCCATACTGGCATGAAACTATCTCTGCCTCCCTGTGTCACGTCGCTGTCCGCTCCCGGCTCCAGCCAGGTACAGATCCAGCCAGCGCATCCCCGCTTTTCCACAGCCTCCAGTGTTTCCATCTCCCGTGGATGTGGGCTGGATGGGGCAGCCGAGCGTGCTCTGAGAGCCCGGGCAGCTGTCACTTTGCTCTTCCATCTCATATTTGCCCTGGTTTGGCTGTATTTCTGATCCTAAAGAAACCCTCCGTAGCTCCTGGCCAGCTGCTGGCAGAGAAACGAGCTGGTGAATCTGCTTTCTCCACACATGAGCTTGTTCAGCGTTTGATACCGATCTGGCTGGTGCTCAGCTGGGGTGGGTTTTGTCATTTCATCTGCAATTGTTTTGCTGTAAAACACCTCGAAGGGTTCATTCCCCGGCTGTTTTACAAAGGACATCGTTCTTATTACTGCTGTGAATGAACTGCTTTGCATTTCTGTGAATGGGAAGGAAAACTTGTCACCTCAGGACAAAAAGGGAGTGGAAGTATCTGATGATCCCCTGAGACGCCTCAGACAATCCACTAAGCTCAAGTCATCCTCCCGTATTTCTCTTTCCTTGGGGGCAATTGGAATTATTAGTCCCTTCCCAAGGACCTCGAGATCTCCCTGTCCTTTGCCAAATTCTATCCCGGCTTCACTGCAGGCTGCTGGCAAGTCCTGCCAAGCCCTGTCCTGTCCTGGGGACCAGCAGAGGGTGCCTGGTGCCTGATGGGGGTCAGGACATCAGTGCTAATAGCTGGTGAAACCCCTATCCATGCCTGGAATCCTGCTCAGGGTGTCCCCTGCTCCATGCCATTCTCTCCTGGAGAAGCAGGAGCATCCTGGTGTCCATTGACAACTCCAGCCACAGCAGGACCCAAGGATTTCACTCATCCATGCACAGAGAGATGTGCTTTTCCCCCCAGCACTCCAAAAAGGTCCCAGTGGCTTTTGAGATGCACAGTGGGGTGAGACACGGGGCCACAATAAACCCTGCAGCAGCAGGAAAAAGAGACCCAGGAAAAGAGGAACGTCTGCCTCCCCCGATGTCCAGGCCCAGGACATGTGGGAATGGTTGCACCAAGGGAGGTTTAGACTGGACATTAGGAAGCATTTCTTCACTGAGAGGGTGGTCAGACCCTGGAACAGCCTTCCTGGGGAGGTGGCTGATGCCCCAGGCCTGTCAGTATTCCAGAGGCATTTGGACAGTGCCCTTAATAACAAGCTTTAGCTTTTGGGCAGATGGAGCAGATGATCACTGTAGGTCCCTTCTAAAAGAAATATCCCATCCCATCCCATCCCATCCCATCCCAGTGATCTGTCTCCAGCTGCTGCAAGCAGCCTCAGATTTAAACAGCCTTCTCCCAAAGCTGAGGTGCTGGGGTTGCTCCCTGTGCCTGCAGCTACAGGACCAGCAGCATCCCACTGCAGTTTTCCACCAAGGGCATCCCTGCCGTGGAAGGTGTGCTCAGAACTGGGGTTAAGCAGAGCAGATTATACTGGGAAAACACACTCTACACTCCCTCTGCTTCTGCATGTGTTAGTCCTGAAAGAAGCATTTAAATTAAACAAGTTTCTATAGCCGAGTTTCAATCCCACAGCCACTTCCACCATTGACCTCCTTTTCTCCCCCTTTTTCTCTAGCTTGAGAGCAGGAGGAGGAGATGCAGACAGAGAGGAGTGCTAATTAAACAGGGAGTTCCACATTAGGGTACAAATCCTCTGGACTAGCACAAACCCTGCCAATTTCTGTATTTATTTATTATTTTTTCAGTACAATTGTAATTTCCAGTGGTGCCTCCAGCACCAGGAGAGAGTTCAGGGGCTGCTCTTGGAGAGGATTAGCACACTGGAAGCATTATTACTTTCCTTCTCTGTGAATTCAGGAGTGATTCCCTGACGGCTGCACTCTATATAGAAGTGAATCGGTGCTAATTTGTTTTTGAGGATCACACATCCACCAACATGTGAAAGACAATCCTGCTTCTCGATGTATATTTTGAGCCAGTGCTACAGCAAACAACGGAAAATAAGCAAGCAAAGGAAGCCAGACCTCCCTCTCCCAGAAAGCCAGAGCTGGAAAAGAGCGGACTTTCATTATTTTTTGCCCATGTGAGTTAGTTCTGCATCTTTCCAGAAGTATTTTGGGTTTTGGCCCTGCTGCCCATGGCAATAGAGAGCAGGGGCTTGGGCAGCTCTCACATGGAAAGCCTCAGGGACTCTGTGTTGGACGGGATGTCAGAGAGACTGAGCATAAAAGGCTCCTTATTTTTTCCTGTTAAATCATCCTCGAGTTTAACTGCAAGAGAGGAATAAATGAACTAATTGAATCTGTAACTATGGAGGGACTGGGCACCTGGCAGGGGAGCAGCAGCCCAGCCACCCATCGCTCCTCTCTCTTTATTTGTGTGATTCAGAGGGACGTGGTCCGTGGGGAGATATCAGAGCTGGCTGAAATGGAAGACAAAGCTATTGTTTCAAACAGAGTTATTGATTTTTACATTATTACACTATGAAATTTATGGTCTGGTTTCAAACTGCAATAGGAGTTAATGACCACCATCCAGAAACTTCCAGGTGACCTTGGCCTTGACTTTGGTGGGGGAAGGTGAACAGCTCCAGTTACCAGGTCAGCAAATGTAGATTGAAGTTGCGACACCCTAAAGAACTTGATTTCGGGGTGCTGCTGGGCCCAGGTACCCACCCTGACCTTGTGCTCACAGCAAGCTCCAAGCTGGTTGACAGCCATGATGGAGTGGGGAAATTGGACCTTCTCAGCTCCAAACAAAACTTGTTCCTGCTGTTAAGCCGTGTTTTGCCCCCAGCCAGAAACACCAGGATGTCCCCAGAGCTCCTGAGCAAGGCTCTCCATCCTCAGCTGACCTCCCAGCACAGCTTGGCTGCCCAAGGGTTTGCTCCTTCCAGTCACAGCTGGAGAAATGCAAACCAAGGGGCTCTGGGATGGGTGAAGAGCACCCAGGGAGAGGAGGCAACACAGCCCAGAGCAGGAGAAACCCTGGCAGAGGGGAGAGCAAAGGGCAGTGCCCAGAGCAGGCAGCTGCCTGCAAAGACCACGTTCCTGATTCCAGCTCTCCCATCTCAGTCACAGGAGGAGGATTTGCTTTCAGGGTGACCAAGAGGACATTTGTACCAGTTAACACACGAGATACTGGTGACACGGAAGGGTTTGCAAAGGCACTTCCCAGTCTACAGCCTTTTCCTGGCTTTTCTTTAAAAGTTACCTCCTGATGTATCTTTTGGCACCAGTCTCTTCCCAAAGCTTTCCTTAGTACTATTCCTTCCAAATTTCCTTGTATGCTTCTTCCTGTGGGAACAGTGTTTCCACTTGCCAGCCAAGGAAGGCAATTTCCAGCTGCTGGAGAAGGTTTTTTTTTCTTGTAGTGCCATCTCCCTGGAACATCCCTGATGCTGCACCCCGAGCTAAAGTCATGTGAAGCCAGTAGCCTCCAAGCTCATCTTCTGCCTCGGAGGTCATAATTGCCATTAAATCACAGCTTGCCTAACCAAATTATGCAAAACTGAAATTATCTCCAATGATTTTTATGTTGCTGAAATGTTCCAGAACTGCTGGGGTGATGACTGGGGGATTGGGAGCAGCTGTCACTCCATCAGAAACCATAACTCCAAACAGCTGGGATCTGTCAGTTATTTATGACACCGGTGGCAAAAAAAAAAAAAAAATAAAATAAAATAAAATGATGAAGGTGGATGTGTGGCTGCCACTCTCTGGCTGAAAGGCAGCTCGTGCAGAAAGCAAAGCCTTGTGCTGTGTCCTGGTGCTGGGAGCTGCTGCTGATGTTTTGGGAGCAATCCCAGCCAGGATGCTCCTGCTGCAGGACTGCGGGGCAGCACCTAAGGGACTTTGCACAGAGGCTGAAAGGGAGCTGCTGCTCACTGGGGAATTTAGGCTTGGTGACAGTCAGCACAGGCGTGTTTATTTTATCCTGTGTGTTGCAAAAAAAAAAAAAATAAAATAAAGAAGAAAGAAGAATAAGAGGAAATAAACCCTGCAGCTGCTAAGCACAGGTCTGACACTGCTTTGTCGAACCGTCCCAGATCCTGAGTTTGGCTCTTGGCTTGTGCCCAGTTGCTTTTGCTACTTTGTCCTTGCTTTTCATCGTCCTTCACTTGGCTGATGAAACTGTGAGCATTTGAGGCAGCTTTTTCTCCCTAAACAACAGCTTCTCTCTATGTGAACATCCAATTCTGAGGTCGTTCCCAAGTTTCAAAGTGTACTTTCCCCCCGGGGGTTGTAGTCATGTCTTTGTGCACCAGCTTGTTAGGGGTGGATTTTGAAAAATCCTTTGATAGATCCAGAGTGGGAACAGGGCAGGAAAATCTCTGTCTAGAGCTCAGTGAGGTGCTGGTGTTAGAACAGGTGTGAGTTTGGCCTCAAAAGAGGGTGAGTGATGAGGAAGCTTCTCCTGTTTTGATAATCCTGCCTGTGAGCAGATGCTTTGTCCCCACTTGTAGCACACTCTGGTTAAGTATTATTATTTATATTATGTAGTAGCTATACATAGTGTTTTATGGCAGTAAAAATACATAAATCAGCAACCAGAAGACGAGGGCTTTGCTCTAAAGAGCTTATAAATCTAACAGCTTGAGCAGCCCTGGTAATGGACACAGTAAGCAGGCAGTCAAGTTGCATGTAGACATGAGCTAAGATGGGTCTCCCAAAGCAGATGGTGGGTTTAGGAGAGATTTGGAAGAGAAGCAACCTGCTCCATCCTCCAGAGCGGATTCTCCTGCTGGAGAATTAGACAGGCTCTGACCCATATAAGCCTGTCCGGGTGGAGAGGTGAAAACATCAATCTGAGAGGAGCAGCTGGCCAAGAGAGAATGGGCAGGGGGTGCTGGGGTTTGTGGCAGGGCTGCCTTTTGGGCTTGTCCTGCAGGTGCATCCCCCACCAGGGACAAACCCATCCTTGTCCTAAGTGATGTCTTGGCCTTGAGTCTGAGCCTCCTAATGAAAGTAAGTGGCATCATGTTCTAAAGAAACCGAGTCCCTGCCTGGCTCAGAGGTCCAGTAAAGTGTTATACACCTTAAAAAGCAAGAAAACTGCCAGGGCAGGTACACCTGACTCTCTGGAGCAAGTGGCACTGCAGAGTCAAGAGTCCCTGCCGTGGTGGCAGAGAAGAGCTCCAACCCTTCAAACCATCCGTCTTTGATCCTGGGTATCAAACCAGGGTTTTGTTTTTTTTTTTTTTTAATTTCTTCCTGTGCTGGCACCGGCCTGGGAGGAACCTGGTCTGGGCTGGAGAGAGATGTGCAGTGTCTGGCCGATCACGCTGGCTCCGGGCGTCTGCGTTCTTCTGGCTGCTTTCAGCTCTTGCACAAATTGAGGCTTCACGCTAAATGCATTACACTGTATAACAATTAATCCCATGCTACATATAGAAAGTCCTTACTCATCAATAATGCATGTGGGAGGAGTGATTTTCACTCTCAGTAATAAGGCTAAGACAATGGAAACAAGCAGGTAATGGAGAACATTTATAAAGATGTTAATCTAATAATGAGTCTAATGCTGTTAAAAGTAAGACTGCAAACTGGACGCATCCAAAGATAAATTATTTCAAGCATTCATTAACTGATGCCTAATTAATGCCCAATTAGAGGGATGTTACATGGGAAATGGTTTGGACAGTCAGACGAATTCATTCCAATCACTGAAACCTCAGTCAGAAGCAGGAGGCAGCAGAAGGACTCGGTGAGCAGAGGCCAGGGTGACACAGCACACCAGTGGGAGAAAGGCAGGAGATAAACACCCCTTTGCTGGTTTTATCCGTGTCAGCGGGGATTTGGTTTTACTCACTTCACCAGCAGGTTTCTGGAGGATTTTTCTGTGCTGCTTTTGAAGCTCTCCCTCCCCGGTGAGCTCCGACACTCGGGCTGGTGACCCTCTGTGTGCTGCACAACCTTTACAAGATGAAGCTGAAAGGGCTGAGTCAGGAATAACAAGTTAGACAGGGTCAAACTCTCAGGAGAGCTGGGCTGGGGCTTCTCAGGAGGCTCCCGTGGTGTTTTCCAGTCTGGGAAGCCCACTGAGACCCAAGTGCCCCTGGCCCACACCCCAGTGGGATTTGGCTGCTGGATATCCCAGTGCTCCATGGACCAGCCCCAGGAGCTTCATGGCTCCATGACCACTTTGCTTTTTGGGCATCTCATTCCCAGATCTAAACTGGGACCAGTCCCAGAGCAGGCCAGGAGCAGCTTCCCACAGCACTAAGCAGGCAGCAGGTTTTACAGGCTTGGAAGGAAGGCCTCCTTGATGAGAGCACCGGCCTTGTGTGCATCCACTGGGGAGTCCAGACCTTCACAGAATCACGGATTGCTTTGGGGTGGAAGGGACCTCAAAGAACATCGAACTCTATCTCCCCTGCCTCAGGCAGAGACACCTTCCACTAGGACCAAGTTGCTCCAAGCCCCATTCAAACTGGCCTTGGACACTTCCAGGGATGGGACAGCCGCAGTTTTTCTGGGCAGCCTGTGCCAGGACCTCACCACCCTCGCAGGGAAGAATTCCTTCATTATACCTAAAGTAAACCTACTCCCCATCCAAGTCCTGATTCCCTGTTCACCCTTTTTTTCTAAGTGTCCACCCTTCTGTTTCCCCATTCTCCTTACTCCCAAGTTGCAATAGGGGGAAAGATCCCTGTCTTTTCTTCCCACCGTCCTATTCTCAGGAAGCTGAGAACCAGTAACAACCCCAGCATATCCTCACCACGGTCTCTGCCTGCAGGAATTCCATCTCTCTCTCCATAGGAGCTCCAGCCATTAACTCACAGCCGCCTGTTAATTAAAGAGATGGACTCAGTTCCCTCTGACCTTTACCTCCGGAGTTATCCCTGCAGGCAGCGAGCTGTTAAACACCGCGTTCCCTTTCGGCAGGAGCCTCTACCTTGGCCATGCTCCAGGGAGGCCCAGGCTGCCTTGGTCCATCACCAGGCGTTGCTAACAGCCTCCTGTCATCACCATCCCTAGACGTGAAATCCTGTATGCTCCCAGATCCCTGCCCGGCTCCACCTCCCGTCAGTAATCCCGTTAGCCTGGCAACTGTCGTGTCACGGAAGAGCGCATAAAACTGTTGTTTGGAAGCAATATGTAATCTTCCAACCTGCTGCGTGTAGCTGGGAGATGGTTTATTGATTCAGACCCTTGTGATTTGGTATTTGCAATAACAGACTCTGCATGTGGGAGATCGTCACAGCACTTGTGCCTGGCAGGGTTTTACTAATAAACATCAGACCTACGGAAGGCGCCCGTGCTCCGGTGGCACCGAGGTAAGACGGGGGACGTGGAGCCGTCCCACCTTGGTGAAGCACATCCTCGAGTTCAAAAACACAACAGAATATATCTGCAAACGTTGCTTTATCTCTCCCATGGTAGGAAAATCCCAATATCCTCAGGACACCGCTGCCTCCCAGGCTGTGAGTGGCAGCCAGGGCTCCCGTGTTGGCAGGGAGCACTGGGTAGTCAGCATGATGCTCCCACCAGCACAGCCCCTCGCTCATCATGCAGAGGCACGACAGCAAAGCCAAAATGCTACGGCAGTGACTTGGAGAACGTTTCTTTTCCTACACAGCCGTAGGAGTAGTCGCGAATTCAGCGTTCCCGACTCAGCAGCCCTTTTTGGCAGTGGTGCAGGGATGAGCCATCCCTCCTGGTAGCCCGTGCTTCGTTTCTGAAGGTCAGCACCTGGAAGTCGTCCCCCTCATTCCCATTCCCAGGCAAGCCTCGATCCGATGCTTTGGGCAGCAATGCTATTTTTTTCCCTATTAACCAGTCAGCGATGACTGGCTCTTACTGATGATTTATGGAGAGTCTGAATAACCCAGTTCATCTAAAATATGTGGCAACTTTGCCTTGAAAGGATGGGTCTAGGTGGATGGGTCACTTGCTGTTAACTAAATGGCAATAGATCTCCACACCAGGGAAGAGGCAACAGCAACCACACAGTTATATTTCAAACACAATTAATAAGAAAACAGTGAGGTTTTTGTGCCTCCAACTTGTGTTAGGCTATAGGCACTGCAAAGAGGGACTGTAAAAGCCCAAGGAGTCCCTGCTCTTGGACTAGCTGGTGATAACGATGTGGAGTAATCAGAGATGAACTCCACTTCCACTCTCGTTTTTCAGATTATTACAAGCTGAGTAGGACTCGTGGGCAGGATGGCACCGGCAGCTGTGCGCTGCTCTGCTGTTACTCCTTTTCCCCGCAAAGTCCAGAGGCAGAATTCATTAGACACGAGCAAATTTTGCATGTAAGAGGGAAAAGCCAAATCTAGGAGGAAAATCTGAATGAGAAATGACAAGTCTGGTGCAATGAGTCTGAAAAGCCACTCGGCGCAGAAGGAATAGCCTGAAAGCAAGCCTGGTGCGAGGAGTGGGAGCGAGACGGGAGCGGGGCGGCGAAAGCGGAGCTCTGAGAGCTGAGCAGAGGGAGGGGATGATTCTGCCTCGCTCTCTGCTGCGAGAAGGCCCCAGTCACAGGCACGTACTGTAGCATTAGAGGATGCAATATGCTTTGCCACAGGACATCCATTTAAAAATATGTCTGAGCATCCCACTTCCAAACGGAGTTTTCGGCTCAGCCTTTTCCACCAACTGCTGACAACACATTTCCCTGTAAATCGCTCGGGTTTCGGGGTGGATGGTGGTGTCTAACAACCGTAGTGAAAGGAGACGGTGGGGATGGCTCTGTGCCTTTGTGGGGAGGGGGATGCACTGCACACGTGTAATTTTCGATGGTTCGCTGGGAATTGCTGAATCGCTGCAGCTTTTCCTTTCCGATACGTGCAGGCGATTTAACAGACGCATTTCAGGAGGAGTGGGGGCACCTGCGAGGCTTCGGCTTTCCTCTGTTTGCTCTCACACCGCGGCGTTTCCTTGCCTGCAGGCGAGGGGCTCTGCTGCCTGCGCTGCCAGCGTGAATTCTCACCGAGAAAGTTTCTGCTGCCTGTTCCGGGCTGGGAACACAAGCAGCGCCTGTTGCAGGCAGGGAGAGGAGGCAGGGAGTACTCCATGCATCACGTTTTAGCTGCCGTGGGTGATGAGCCTACTCATCACAGCCGCGTGGGTAATTCATGAGCAGAGAGGAGGGCTGAGCTAATTGGGGGCGTTTTTCACCCGGAATAGTCTCCACAGCAGCGATGGGTGGGCGGGAGGTGCCCGGTTCCCGCTGACGCCGCTCTCCCCTCTCTCCGCACAGGGGGGTTTGCGGAGCTGCTGCTGGTGCTGCTGGGGCTGAAGGTGCCCTCTGCCCTGGGCTGCCCCACCGACTGCGTGTGCTACCCCTCGCCCATGACCGTCAGCTGCCAGGCTCACAACTTCGTCACCATCCCCGAGGGCATCCCCGAGGACAGCGAGAGGATCTTCCTCCAAAACAACCAGATCACCTTGCTGCTGCGGGGCCACTTCAGCCCTTCCATGGTCACCCTCTGGATCTACTCCAACAACATCACCTTCATCGACCCCAACACCTTCGACGGGTTCATCAACCTGGAAGAGCTGGACCTGGGGGACAACCGCTACTTAAGGGCTTTAGCTGCAGACACTTTCCAAGGGCTGGTGAAACTCCACGCCTTGTATCTGTACAAGTGCGGGCTGAGCTCCCTCCCCAGCGGGATTTTCGGTGGCCTCCACAACCTGCAATACCTTTACCTGCAAGACAACCACATCGAGTTTCTTCAGGATGATATTTTTGTTGACTTGGTTAACCTCAGCCATCTTTTTCTCCATGGAAACAAGCTCTGGAGCCTCCATCAGAACACATTCAGGGGACTAATAAACCTGGATCGGCTGCTCATCCATCAAAATCAGCTGCAGTGGATTCATAGGCAGGCTTTTCATGACCTCCGAAGATTGACCACCCTTTTCCTGTTCAATAACAGCCTCTCGGAGCTGCAGGGGGACTGCCTGGCCCACCTGGGAGCCCTGGAGTTTCTCAGGCTGAATGGGAACCCATGGAGCTGCGACTGCAAAGCCCGTTCCCTCTGGGAATGGCTGCACAGGTTCAGAGGCTCCAGCTCCAGCGTCATCTGCGAGTCCCCCGAGCAGATGCACGGCAAGGACCTCAAGGTGCTAAGAGCAGAAGACTTTAGGAACTGTTCAGGGTCCGAGTCGCTCCACCAGATGAAAACACACACCTTCTCTACGGCGGACAGAGGAGCCCCCAAATCCCACCACCCTCACCACTCCTCCAAGGAGAAGGGGAAGGAGCGAGGGGCTGAGAACAGTTTGCACAGCAGCCAGCCCGCCGGCCCCCCCGGCTCCCGGCCGGGCTACCGCAAACCCGGCAAGAACTGCACCAGCCACAAAAGCCGAAACCGAACCTCCAAACCGGTGTCCTTGGGGCCGCGCAAAAACGGGCAGGAGGTGCCAGACTATGTGCCTGATTATCAGCACAAATACAGCTTTGGGGCCATGCCCACGCTGTCCCCCAGGCGCAAGGGTAAGTGCACCCGGCGGACGCCCATCCGCCCGCCCAGCGGGGTCCAGCAGGCTGCCGGCTGCCCGGGGCTCAGGGCGTCGCTCCTGGTTTTTATGGTGGTGTTGGCGGCCGTCATCCGCTGAGCCCCCCTCCCCTGGCCGCGGACGGAGCGGAGCTGTACTGCCACCAATCTACAAAGGACCAGAGTTTCTTTTCTTCTTGTTTTTTTGTACGTGGCTCAGCGCTGGCCTGGCGAAGGGAAGAACGTTGTCTCGGCTTCTGAGGGTTGTCTCCGTGCCCGGCCGGACTGTGCCGAGCGCAGCGGGAGCAGATTAAAAGGCATTATCACACCTTGTCACAAACAGCCTAACCGAGCACCTACAACAACAACAACAACAACAAAAAAGCCAACCTTCCAAAAAGCAGATAACAGGGACGGTAACCAATTGGTCGGTGACAAGACCCAGACAAATGGACTGTATCCGTGCTGTTGTGAAATCCCGTTCGTTTGAGAGCGCTCCGAACGACCCCTCCAATTACCGAAAGGAACATAATTGCTGTAAAAACCATCACCGATTAAGCCTACACTGTTTCTCTCTGAAAGTGAGTGCAAGGACACTGATACCTGATGTAATAAGGACATTTGGTTCTCCCACGTTCTAGCCCTTTTGGCTCCAAACCCAGAGGCCAAAGTTGGCTGGGAATCTCTTAGAAGACAATCTCAAACCCCTGAATATCTCAGGCATTACAGCAGAACAGGGCTTGCCTGCTGGGCTTGGAGTAGCCAACAACCAAAGGAAAGACTGATTAGAGGTGGAATTAAACAAAAAAAAACCCAACAAACCCCAAACCCCAACAAACCCCACACAAAAAGAAATGAGGTACCCGCAGGGAGTGTGTTTTTTGTAACCATGTTCACACATCTGAGAAAAAAAACCCCAACAATTGCACAGGCTCCCCTTCTTCCCCTCAATTATCCATATGTATGTCTTACAATGTTTATAAACTATATGGAAACTGTATCTTCAGAACTAAGGATTGTATTATTGAATTTATAGCAGATGAGTATATGATTTTTTTTTTTTTCCTTGAGAAAACAAACCGGCAGCAGTGCCTACAGATGCTGAAAGCCATCGGGCGGGCTCAGTACACGCAGGGGAACCACAACGGACCAACGTTCTCAGCAATTCAGAGCACTAAACTTTGGGAGGGGTTTGGGGGGTGGTTGTGTGGAATGCAGCAAAGTCCATACCCAGAGAGCCAAAATTCACCCTAATTCATAACCGGTGGTGGGGGGAGAGAGATTCATTAGCCCAAATAAATAGAGCCATAGAGCTCTGTCTCCAGAGAGCACTCCCAGGCCCCGGGGAGGAATGGGGCTGATTTTGGGGCTGGAGGCAGAGAGGGGCTTCCCAGCCGTGGCGGTGGCATGAGGACCTTTATAGCTGGACTAAGGTTTTCACTGGGGCAGCAAGGAGCAGCTCCCAGGCTGCAGACAGACCTGACAGAGTCAGGAGAGGTTTTGTTTCTTAAAAGAAACAGATTCTGGAAGAGTCAGAGAAGAGAGAATCTACAGCTTGTAGAGGACCGGCGAGAAATGCGGTGCCCGAGGTTTCTGGTCCGTGGCAGGAAAGAGAAATCCGTGGTCCAAGAGAGCTGTACAAAGGGGGATGTGTGGAGGTGGAGAAGAGGGAGCAGGGCATCCTGTTCCTCTCTTCCTGGGTTAGGCCATGTGCTAGAGGGATGTGTTTGCTGGTCGGGGGCATGGCAGAGCCGGCAGCTCCACTGATGGCAGCCCGCGGGCTCGGGGAGATGCTGCCCAGATTCTGCAGTTGGTGTGAATTCCCTGTCAGCGTGGATATGTGAGACCAAACAGACACTGAAGTTGATGAAACAAGGGAAATAAAAGTGATCTTGGACAAGAAAAGGCTTCTGTTCTTTCCGTAACCGTATCTCAGTGGTGGTATTTCGAGCCTGTAACTCAGGTGTGGGGCTGGAAATCCTGAAGAAAACAGCTGGAGCTTCCCATCAGACACACAATTAGCTCCAGGAAGGATGGGCCAGCTAGGGAAATGTGCTCTCCCAACCACTCTGGGGAAGGGGAAAGGGTATTTACACAGTGGCAGATCCCTTGGAAGTATCTGGAAATGAAAAGGGAAACTCCCACTGAAAAGAGAAGCAGAAAATTCCCCGATGCACTCGTGTTTACGAGCGGCTGGATGGTGAGAGTAGGAAGCTGGAGGGGCACGGCCTCCAGCAGGCAAGGAGGGCCAGAGGTTTGGATGCTTCTCTTGTAGATGCCTTTCTTGGGGAATAGCAAGAGTGATTCTGGGAGGAGAAAGGAAGAGGTTACTTCATCAAGCCTTCTGCCTTCCAGCTCCTACCCAAACTTTTCTGTCTACAGGGCTCTAAAGCTCCACTAAAGGGATGTCCAATGCAGCCAGAACAAATAATCTGTGATCTGAAATAGCTCCCTCATGTCCTACTCTCTATAACCAATAGCAACTGAATGAGTCTGGCACTGTCCCTTAGAAGTGGAGCATGTTGTTATGTTGGTTATTTCGTTTCATACTCTGGAAATCAAAGCTCTCTGTGGGAGAATGAAGAAGAGAAGCACTTTATTAATTTTTTTTTAAGTCTGCATGTAACTCCTGTAATATAGGAGTGAAATGTCAGCACAGGAGATGCTAATGTTTTATAAATGATTTGGGTGCAGCAGGCACGGTGGATGGTCTTTGAGATGAATTATATTAGAACAGACTACACCTGGCTCAAAACCATAATTGTATTTTTAGTATCTTTTCCTTTAACATGTAGGAAAAATAAAGGCAACTGCATGGTGTATTACAAGCCCTGTCAATCAAGTGCTCTAACTCCTAGTGATAAAGGCAACTGTTTAAAAACCAGAAGGGAGACATGGATACACTGCTAAACAGGAGATGTCTCTTGACACGGTGTTGTGGCTTAACCTGGCAGGCAGCTGAACACCACATGGCCGTGCTGGAATGGGGAAGAGGATTGGGAAAAATAAAGTGACATTCGTGGCTTGAGATAAGGCTGGTTTAATAGGACAGAAATGGGAGAAATAGCAACAATAGAATTGGAATATGCAAACCAAGTGATGAACGATGCAGTTGTTCACTGCCTGCTGATGCCCAGCCAGGCCCCCAGCAGTGGCCCTCAGTTTATACACTGACCTGTGATTCCCTTTGGTTTAGGGTATCCCTTTGGCCTCTTGGGATCAGCTGTTCCCTCCCAGTTTCTCATGCCCCATGGCTCCTCAGAGGAGCAGAAAAGTCCTTGACTCAGGGCAAACACTGCTGAGCAACAACAAAAAATCCGTGTGTTATCAATATTATTCTCATCCCAAACCCAAACCACAGCTCCTAGAAAGAAAATCAACAAAGCCAGCCCAAACCAGGACACACAGGTTCCTGATATTCCTCCTGTCTCCTCCTTAGCTGCCATCCCTCCTTTTTCCCATCCTTCTTCCACGACCACAGCTCTTTGAGGATAAACTAAATTTTTATGGCATGCTCTGACACTGAGGCTCAATAACGAACTTCCCAGGTGCGTGGTTCAGCTCACCATGGCCCCAGGTTCACGCTCGTGTGTCTTTTCCCCAGCTCCTTCCTACAGCATGTCTTCATGCATTTTGAATGTTGCTCTGAGGCCTGGCAGAAATCCCCTCTGCTCCGAAGCTCTCCCGTCGAGCGGGTGCTGGTATAACCCTGACTTGCCAGAGATTGTCAGAGAAATTTGGGATCTCATCAGAATTGCTCCCAGACACCCAAGGTGTCTGACAGGGATAAAGAGCTGAACCCCAAGGTGGTGGGAAGCACCACTTTGAGGTGATGCTGGCCAGTGGGATGAGGTCCAGCAAGGCCACGTGGCAGATCCTGCACTTGGGTCACAACAACCCCGTGCTGCGCTACAGCCCTGGGGCAGTGTCTGGAGAGGAGGGAGAGGACCCAGAGGTGCTGGCTGAACATGAGCCTAGGCCTGCCCAGATGGGCAAGAAAGCCGAGGGCACTCCCATCCCTGGGGGGATTTAAGAGACCTGTGGATGTGGCACTTGGGGACGCGGTTTCCTGGTGGCCTTGGCTGTGCTGGGTTAACTGTTGGGCTTTATGACCACAGAGGACTTTTCCAACCTAAATGATTCCGTGATTCTATAAATTCTAAACCCTTCCGTGCTCCCATCACAAGCTCATCCTTTGGATGTGCCCTGATCTCCTCCTGGGGGTAGGGGCAGACAGGCCCTGTTGCCTGGGCAGACACTGCCAGTAGCTCCCCACAGCTGAGCTGTGAGCTCCACACACCACCTGAGCCTTTATTTGCTCATCAGTTTGCCTTTCCTTCAGTGTTCTCCAGTCTGTGCTGATCTGGAAGATGAGACAAGTCCCTGTCACTGTGCTTTCCCCTTCCTTCCATCAGTGAGCTTTAAGGCTCCGACTTTGGGCTGTTCATGCAAATCCTTTCCATTAAAAAAAATAAGCACCAGAGAACCCAGAAGAGACCTCAGACTGTGCCTCTGGGAACTCACTCCCAGTGGCAGAATCCCGTTTCCTGAGTCTGAGCCAATTTTCTCTCCTTTGTGCCACTTTTCCACAGTTTCATCCCATAATTGCTAATATGGAGCTTTTCATACATGCTTTGAAATCAGAAACCACGCAACACTGCATCTCTTTTATCCTCCCAGGCAGGATGAAAAACCAAACACCTCTTGGATACTGAGAATAAATTTTTAGTTTATCAGTCAAAACCAACACCACGAGACCGCAGTTCCTCCTGTGTTCCCCATCTCTTCCCAGACCATGCTTGTGCCCCACCCTGCACCAACTCCAAACTATTTCCTTTGCCTCAGAAAGTTGCTTTGTGACATGTTCCCCTTCAGAGGGACAGAGCAGAACAAAAGCACCACTTCGCATTTCTTGCAGCTAAATAACTCTTTTTTTTTGCAGTCCTTCAAGTTTATCCTTCCCTAAATCCCCTGCCTGTGTATTCTTTCCTTGTCTTAGCTTCAACCACTCCCCCAGGAACACTTCCCAAGAGCCCATTTCCCATTACCAAGATTATTTCCCTTTTCATCACTATCTCCTTGAGGTCCTCCTGCTTGGCACCATCCCCCTGTGCCTCCAGATCCCTGTCCCTCCCTTACCACATCCAGCAGCCCCTGAGCTTGCCCCTGCTTTGGAGAAACACGAGATACCGACACTAGCGCTGGTGGGAACAGCAATTCCAGGGATGCTGTTGTGTTCCTGACTGCGTTGGAGTTTGTGGGTTACAGATGGAAGCAAAAAAGCAACTCTGAAAGCAGGACACAGGTGCTCACGCTCTGCAATGTGTGTTTTTGGGGAAGGTGTCACGCTGACGAGCCAAAAACATCTCTGCCCACATAAAAGCAGCCCCAGGAGCAGCACCCCTCCAGAGTCTCCATCCACCTCTGTCCTCCCCTTTCCCAGAGAAGCAGCCTTCAGCAGGGAGAAGGATGTGTCAGCTCAGTGACCACCTCTCTGGTCCCCACCCTAAGGCAGCCGGTTTGGAGAACAAAAGCAGAATGTGAGCCCCTCGTTACCCAGCTCCCTGCTGGAAATAGCTGCTCACTCTAATCCATTTTTTCCCCCACCCCGTGAACACGGGTGAAATTCTCCCCACGCCCAGCCACTCTGCAGATGCATCTTTATCTCTCTGCAGGCTCATCCCCGCCCTCATCTGCACAGCCCGAGTCCTTTCTGGAGCTGCCCCTCCATCCTCTTCCTCCTTTGTGAAAACAGAATCAAAATAACTGTTTAACAAATCAGCCATTACCTTCTCTCATGTCACCAATTCCCCGCTATCATTTTGTAATTGGCCAATTTTCTCTTTTACCTTCTCTCTGCTCTGAATACGTCTCGGGGAGCTCTGATTGTGTGTTAAAATATCCTCCCTAATTCACTGCTCAATATCTCTTTCTGCTCTTCTAATTGCCCTTTTAACTTGCTTCTAATTTTTTTATAAATCTCCTAATCCTCTTCCTGCACAAGTTGTTTACATGCACCGGAGAATGTATATGTATTAGCAGATGTTCCTGGGTAAATAATGCACAAAAGAATATTACTGCTTCACGCAAGCTGCAATTACTGCTTCCCTCAGAATAAGCCCTGTTTAACCCTCCTATTTAGGGCACACGCCCCTGCTCTTGCTGCACATCTCCAGGCTATTTCACTCCTGCTGCAGAACATTAACACCACCAGCTCCACCACGGCTAGCTCGCTGTCTTCTGGGGGGGAAAAAAAAAATAAGAATTAAAAAAAGAAAGAATCTAAGGATAAAGGGAATGGTGTAGTTATGCTCCAACCATTTCTTTTTTTTTTCAGGGGGAACACAGCTAAAAGAAACTAAACAAAATATCTACGCAAGTCAAACACAGCAAGTAATACCACAAGTAATAAACAAATTTGATAGTCTTGGTGGTTTTGATTTATGGACAGCTTCCTGCACTCCCAGCTCTCAGGGAGTCAGCTGTCACAGCCCCAGCGCTGCAGACAGGCACAGGGTCAGGCAGGCGTTGTTTGCCATCTGCTTTGTAAAACACTTCCTAACATTACTCAAAATTTCCTTCCTCTTCTCCATTTCTCCTCTCCATTTGTTTGTGATCTCCCTTTGCCAGCACGCTGCAGCACCCGCCAGATGCTCTGAATCTTGTGTTTTCCAGCTAAAAAAGGGGATGCTAAAGCATGGGCTTGGAGTTATGGGTCTTGTTTGGATGAAAAGAGTCAAGTTCTCTTCTCTGGGGATCCAGGCAGAAATCAGTTGGTTTTTTTTTTTGTTTTGCAACCCAACCCTTGATCTTGTTGAGGGACAGAAGGCATTGCTGGAAGCTTCAGGGGGAGGGGGTTATTTTGTATTTACAGCTGACACTTAGAGAGTATCAAAATTCAAGTACCAAATCATGATTAGCAATAATGTCCTGGTCAACAGAACATGGTGTCTTACACCTCCATCCTGCCAAAACTAGGTCCTGCTACACCCTGCAAGGCTCCAGCAGCCACACTGAGCACCTCACCTGTCCAAACCTGCCTGGGGGACAAGAGATTTAAACAAATGGACTTGGAGGAAACCCAAAATCTGATGGAAACAGTGAAAACTCTCCTGCTTTTCAGGGGCTGTGCTCTGCCACACAGGGTCAAAATCAAAACACTTCTATTAAAATACAGAATTGTTCCTATGACAGGCTGAGGATTTCTGAGGCTGTTAAGGGATAATGAAACTCTTGGCTGTTTGCTGACTTGCCTGGGAAGATTTCCATTTCTCCCCCACATCCATAGCCCTTGTTCCCCAGAGAAGCAGATCCCACTCCCAGCAAAGGTCGCCATCCCTAGAGATGGATTTTCATCTGAGCTGCACCAGGTGATCCCCCTCCACCTGAGCAGGTACCACAGCACCCCCAGCACAGGATTTGTCTGCACCTTCCCCATCTCTCAGATGAGATTTAACACCTCCACTTTGAGCCTACCAGCATGACTTGGTTATTTCTTTTTTCCTACAGACCCTGCAAAACTTCTCTCAGGCCTGATTTCTCAATAGTGCATACAAATTGCTCTCCTTGGAAAAGGTTTTTATCATGATTTCCCCCAGTCAATCCTTCTACAGCTAAAATACCCCATAATCAAAGGTGTTGGCTCCTCACACATCTTCTCTGAGGAAGCATTTCTGCGTGTTCTGTCTCATGAAGTGCCTTGCATGCCCTCATATCCTCAGAATAAACCCTCCTGGAACCCCTCCTGGGAATCACAGCCTATCTGTATGATTTTCAACTCATGCCTTAGCCTTACTCTGAAATATAAAAATGTAAAAAATAATAATTTAAGAGAAAAAGCAGTGTCTATTTTGGCACCAGATGATCCTGGGGAGGACCAAATGCGCAAAATCTGCTGGCGCACGGCCTTGGCTGCATGCAGGGTCCTGTTCCACAGCGCTGTGTGCCCTGCTCCCAGGAGAATCATGTCCCTTACCACTTTTCCAGGGATCCCTGGGACACTTGTTCCTCTCCAGCTCTTGATGTTTTCTAAGGGCAGAGCTCGGGGAAGCAGCCCAGCAGAGGAGAGCAGAACATGAAGCAGCAAAACCTCACCCTCACTGTCACGGGAAGGTTTCTCCACTCTTCCCTGCATCTACTTAGCACGTAGAAAGCAAAAGGAAACAAGAGAACACACACATATGGAGCCCCTGCTAAACCTGAACTAAATATACCACGGGATGTTAACAGCCTGCCTCAACTCCCTGGCACTCCAGCTGGCATGGCAGGACCCCGGCCGCCGACTCCGCTGGGTAGCTGGAGGGGTTTTCTCTGGAGCAAAGATGGGAAACCTCCAAAATCCCCCTCCACATGTGCTGCTGACACAGCACTGCCCTGAAACGTTGGTGCCAGCATCCAGAGAGCAGAGGAGCAGCCAGCATCTCCTCCTGTGAGGCTCCTTCTCCCGGGGTGCCTGTAGGATCCCCTTCCCGCAGGTGGGCGAGGAGCAGGGACCAGCCAAGGATATCTGCATGAGGGAGCTGTGCAGCACACCAAGCCATCAACCCAGTGGATCTCTGGGAAGGAAGATGGGAATTGTCGAGGTTAGAGCAGTGAGAGAGAAGGGAAGGGCTCGGGAGGGGCAGGAGCAGCAGGGAGGAGGGCACAGACGCCGGCTGGAGTGGGTGTGTGCAGCCCTGCGAGGGGAAAGGTGGACATATCTGTCTTGAGAGCTGAGAAATTATTAGAGCCAATTATGTGAGCAGAGTACGTGAGAAGTAATCCCAGCTGCAGGGAGCTGGGGGTAGGGGGGGGGGAAAAGAAAATCATGATGTGATTCAAGGGGGCCCAAGAGAAAAAGCACAAGAGCGGCGATGACCTGGTTTGCAGATGGATCCATTTCTATTTCTGCTCAGATGCTGAAGCTGAGCCTCACCCAGAGCTCTCGGCTCTCCCATGGCTTGTGTGACTTCCTCCCTGCCTGGTGCAAGTGTCAGGCACATGCATGTACCACACATCATTTGGGAATCGTGTTTGCCTTCACAGTCTGCACAAATGTAAGGGCAAACGAGAATTCACTACTAACATGAGCCCTCCCTCTTCCAGCAGAACGATGGTTTTTAGTCCAATACAACACCCCGTTCCCATGTGTCAATATTTGGGACATAGGCTGCTCACTTTACTTCTATTTTCTCTCTTTATACAGCTTTGGAAATAAAAGCTAATTCATTGTGTGAGTTCTGGTAATTCCAAGTCATGCACTAAATACAGCATTTCTCAAGCAGATTTTATTCCTTTCCCCCCCACTTTGTAACTTCCCCCAAGTAACACTGTACCCAGAGAAACAAACACCAGGGAAAGAAAACAAAAAGCAGCTTCTACATCAAGGCAGATCCCAGCTCCTCAGGCTTCCAGCACCATCTCAACCCAGAAGTAGAGCAAAAGGGCAGATTATTTAAAGCCATTGCATGTAGGCCAATTTTCACTGCAGTTCCTTTTGGCTCTGATTTTCAGGCCCCAGTGGAGTGGTGAAGTCATGAATAAATGCAAGTAAACTGAGCTTATCCACTCTTATTTTGAACAGTGGAGTTTACTCACCTCATGCTGCTTCAGATGGAACACCAAAGGGTAAGTTTAAAGGGAAAAAAAAAAAAAATCCAGGAGGGGGGTGGGGGATAATCTACTGCTGCCTTCACCTACTGGCTCAGCGAGTCCAGCACAGAAGGGCTGGGAAGCTGCAGACCCAGAGAGATTCCTGCTCTGGATATTGAACACACACAGTTATCTCCTGGTGCTCTGGAAGGGCTGGAGTTGGTTCCCTGCTGCGTGATGGGCAGGGGGAAGTTCCCTGTGCCCCTGCCAAGTGGGAACTCACCCAAAAGGGATTTCCCTTCCTCAGCCACTGCACACAGAAAGGAGGAGGAGGAGAAGACACCCTCAGCTGATGTTCTCCATCAGGAAGGCAGAGTTTGGAGAAGGAGGGTTGGATTTTGACTGGAAACAACATTACAGCCTTCCAAACTGAAAACAATTAAAACAAATACTTGAGAGTTGAAGAGAGTATCTCCAGTAAAATAGCATATCACCTGCCCAGTGGTGTCCAATGGGACCAACAATCAAATGCTGCTCACCTGGGCTGTTCCCCAGGGACAAGGCAAGCTGGAGACACTCTCAGAGCTGGCCAACAGCAGCACTGCAAAGGAATTAAATACACTAAACAGCTTATTCTGCTCCTTGGAGCCAGGACCACACTTGCCCACTCACCTGGTTTGTACAGAACTTCCTCTCAGCTCTGCCCAGGAGTGGCAGAGCCTGAGTCTCCCATAGACAGGATCTGAAATCTACAGAGATAAGTCCATTATGGTTATCACATGAAGTCCAAACAAAAAACAAAAAAAGAAGGAGAAACACCCTGCAATTTTATCTCCTTGCAAACATCCCTTCTGCTCGGCTCTGACCGTAGCGGAGGGACGGCCACACTTGTCTCCTTGTGGTCTAAACAGCAGAGAGAGCCAGCTTCTTCAAAGTTAAAAGAAAATAGTAATAATGGAGTCCCTACATTCCTGCTGTGTTTAAAAAGAGATGTTTTCTTCCTGAGCTCTACAGCATGGCGGGCTTAATCTGAAATTTCTTTTTAATCATAGCGGGAGTCCCAATTAACGTGTTGGGTAATCGCTCACGTAGCACTGGAGTTTCATGGCTGCAGCAAGGCAAGGACAGGCTCAGCATCAGGGTACCAGAGCTTGGGCAGCGATCAGGAGCACACCAGGTACCCCTGCTGGCCTCACCCCCTCCCCAAACCAGGGGGAAAGAGGGCAGCTCCCTTTAACACACAAAGAGGACCCCGAGCTCCCCAGGCATGGGGAATGTGGCAGCTCCAGGAGAAACCTCAGGCGGGAGCGACAGCACCGAGCTGCCTTCACAGGCACCTTCCCGAAGGAAAAACACCCATCACACCCAGTCCTGCCTCCGTCTGCAGGCGTGGAATCCGGCACATGTGCTTCCAGCGCGCAGGCGGCCAGGGGGACCTGCCTCTGACCTACTTTCTTTTGTTGCTGGAAGTGCTGATCTCTATGCAGAATTGTGCGAGCAGGCAGAAGCTGTCATTAGGGTCTGGCTTCACCTCCGCCTTACACCGCTCCTTACATCACCGCAGCCGCCAATTCCAGCCCGGCTGCTCCCGATTTTCGCCGCTGCCGGCGCCAGGACGCTCTGACCTCGTCCTGCCTGCGAGCACAGAAAATCTGCGAGCACAGAAAATCTTCTGCGAGCACAGAAAATCTGCGAGCACAGAAAATCTTCTGCGAGCACAGAAAAATCTTCTGCGAGCACAGAAAATTGTCGCCTGTCACGCAGCGAATTTTGGCCAGGCAAGGGGGGTACTTGCAGCCTCGGATGAACACTGTACTTCCCCAGAGGAGGATGCTGCAGTCAGCACACCCAGAGCAGAGCACACACATCGCCTTACTCTCTTGGTTTTGGTTTTTTTTTTTTTTAAATGTTTCATTCACAAAGAGCTCGGGTCTGAGTTAGGCACCGTGCTGACCTGGAAAGCGAAGCTCTTAAAATTCAAATGCGTACACCCAGGGCGGATCTCATCGGGAAGTGTTATGGAAAACACGGGCATGCAGCTCTTAAAACAAGCTCTTAAACACCCAGGCTTCCATCTCGAAGTATAAAAAGTCTGGCTGGAGTGTGACCCTCCTCCAGCTCTCCTCTGGTCCCTCAATAATAAAACCCTTTTAGGATGTTGAGCCGCAGCCCTGAGGTTTGGGAGTTCCAGGCTCACTGCAGTCACTGGGGCTTGTGTAAATTGGTCTTCAGAGAAAACCAACTCCGCAGCCTTATGCAAAAACACTCTTTAGTAACCTACTAAAGAGCTTCCCCAGAATCTGTCTTCCCTGAGCTCCCAGGTACCCGGGTGCAACACAGCGCCTTGATGTTGCAGATCTGGAGATAAAAGGCTGTTGTGTTAAACCCCGCATCCTTCAGACCTTGCAAGGCAGTTACTAGAAACAAGCCTTCCCTTCTGCAATGGCTTAAGAACAGACCATTTTAATTGATTAGTTTGCCCATTATGGGTAAGCAGAAGAACAGCCTTGCAATTGAACCTCGGTCCTTGAAATGCAGAGAGACATCAGCCTGCAGTGCATTTGCAAACCTCAGAGGCTAATTTCTACCCTTTCTGCTGTTCCACTCCCTCAGTCTGGGATTTACCTAAGCACACAGGATGCATCTCTACACCAGGCAGGGGGGGAATTGCTTTGCATTGACGTTCAGTCGACAGATTCTAACGATAAAACAATTTCAAATCCGCACTTTGATTAAAATCAGAGCCATGGAAAAATCATGCTAAGGTTCATCTAATGAATTTTACTTCCCAAGACTTTAGCAGAAGCCTGCCAGGGACTAAATCCAAAGGGGTAAAGCTAAATTTGACAGTCTGATAGTTGTCTTCACTCCTCATGCAGGTTTAGCAGTATAAATAAATCTGGCGTGGCCACCAAGAAAATAATCCCATCTATTTAGCAGCAACAGTCTACTGGGGAGAGGATAAGAGGCATTTGAAGACAAAAACAACCATCTCAAACTGTATATATATGAAATTAAAGGACGTGGGTAATTAATTCTTTGATAAGATAAAATCTGCACTAAGTTAAGGCCATGAGTCAGAGAAATGAGAGATAGAAAATATGTTCATCACTCAGTCCACCTCTTTACCAACACATATTTTCTAGCATTTGTCCAGTGTAGGCTTTGTTTTGTTTTTTTCAAGTCAATGAATCAACCTTCTTGATATTCAGCCCAATGCCAAACAGGAGCTACTGGTATTTGCCGAGGATGAATAAATAACTGCTAATGGCAGAGTCTCGTGAGATGGTCCAGGAGAATCCTGGGCGAGGTTTCCCTGGGACACGGCGGGCTGGATCACACTCCCCTGTGCTTTCTAAAAGAGCATATATACCTACATATGTAGAGATCTGTGTTGTTACACCAACCGCCAACGAGCGCCGCCCAGCCCGCACCTCTCCACGGATGCGTTTTTGCCTGCTGCTCCCATCTCCCCGAAATACCAAGTGACTTGTTTTGAGAAAGCTCATTTCTCCCGGCACCCTTACCTCACTCTTAGCAACCTTCTATTTAAAGTCACAATCTGTTGCAGCAAGCCAGCTTAGGAGTGTATAAACAAGCTGTTATGACCCCGCTGCAGGAAGGGAAGGAAATGGCCTATGCTTTAAAGTCAGCTGCCTTCAATAATTAGAAGCAAGTAGACAAACATGAAAGCAATGACACTTCAATGTTCTGTTATTTAAAGGGTACAGCCGCTCAGTCCCTCGTTACCACCCAGGTATGCAGCCCTGGTGCAATTAGTCAAGCAAAGAACAGTGTCACCTGCCACAGGAGGGGGTCACAAACTCTTTCCCTGTCCCTGTTACTGGGAAAAGTACGTGGGGCTTTTTATTTTAATCAGTCTTTTTCTCTTAGCATGCAATGGCAGCTGCTTCTCACATCAGAAACCCTGAAAGGTTTTTATTAGTCCTAATGCTCCACAGAAGAATTAAGAGGTAACGGCACATATGTTCTGCTGTGCCCCTAAGAGTGGGAAAGGGAGGAAAATGAGCTCTTCTGCAGCAGCACAGCCCAGGGTGTAGGACTTGCTTATTACCAGAATCAGCTGCTGATAGAGTGAACACATCCATGCACAAAGCATTCCCTTTGCAAAGTAGCAGGCTCTGCATTCCTGGCCGGAGAGGGGGAAGCCAAAGGTCCCACAGAGCAGCAGGAAGGTTTCCTCTGGAGCTGTCAGTAGAGGAGACAGTCTCCTTGTGAAAGGCAACGTGGGACTCTGCTTTATTCCATCTCCCACATGGAAAGTGGAGAAAAAGGCAAAATCAGCACTAACATCACACCTGGGAAGCTCACAGTGCTGCGTGGTTTAAACCTGAGCGGGGCACATATCTCCCATTAGACTGTCTTGACATTACACTCACAAATAACCCTCAAGTGCTTTTAGTGTAAAAGCCTGAAACTTGTTTGCTGAGGGACTCATTCGCATCAGCATCCTGAGCAGGGAGCCGACTTCTTCAAAGCAGCTTTCTTTAGGGAAACACAACGCCAAGGAGAGCAGGCACTCAGCTCTTCCAGGAGAGATTAAAGAGGAAAATTAGAGGAGCTGCAGCTTATGCCCATACCAATAAGAGCAGGCATTTACCACCACTTAAATAATTAAAAAGATTCTTCACCAGTGACCAGGCTGTCACCGACTCATCTCACTGCCACCCATGGATGCAGGCAGCAGAGTGACAGCAGGGCTCTGCTCCGAGGGATTCTGCCACCCCAGTAATCCCAGCACACCGAACTGCAGGGAAGAGCAAGGAGAGAGGAGGGGAAAAACCCCTTTTTTCCCAGGAAGCTCTGCTATAGGATTCTGGGAGAGGACCCAGGGTTTGTTTAGAACAATTTTTAGCCAGACTATGTAATACTGACTACATTAAAATGCTGAGACTTTGGGAGCAATTATCCCAAAAAATAGCATGCCAGGCAGAGCAGTGCAATTAGGCTGCATGTTAAGAGGCAGGATCCAGGCATTAGCACCCAAACCAGCACGCACGGGACACGATCCACATTCAGTGTATTTACAACACATGACCTAATAGTAAAAGCAATAATTAGCTACTATTAATACCAGTGGATGAAAATAGAGGGGAAGGGAAGCTGCATAACATAAGTTATTTATACAGAAGTGGCTCCACCAGCCAGGAGTAAAGATGGCAATGGTTTAGCTTGAGCCCCAAGAGGGAACAGGATGGCCCAGGGACAAGGGACAGCTTTTGGAAACCTCTGTGGCTGTGCCATTCCAGCTTGCAGGGAGGATGGGTATTCCAGGCTGAAGGAGGTGGATTTGAATCCCACCTCCATCGACTCTCCATGTACCCAGCTCGCATGCAGCAGCCACAGAATCTCTCCCAGAATCTTCACACGGGATTAACACACAACCTGTGGAGGGTAAACCAGAAGGATGACACCCCCTCTCTTTTTACTTATCCAAAACACTGCCAGGCAGCCAGGCAAGGCAACAACTGCAGTGATGCAAAGCAACACCACAACGTCTCCTAGAGCAGGAAACAGGACTTGGCTCAAAGCTTTTGTTAGGGAGAAGAGGGTCCTTTCATAATACAGCCCTTTGTTCTGCTGGAGGAATTCAAATGCTATAAATTCATCCCCCTGGTAAATGCAGCAGTTATCAGGCATTTTACCACAGGATTCCTGGTCTCCTAGTGAAGTTAAATGCAGTGCCATTACAGCAGCACTTTAACGTGTAAATATTACATTCCCGGTTCTTTAGGAGATGTTCATTTAGTGAAATAAAATCCTGCTAGTAAAACACCTGATCAAACCCTTCAGCTGAACTGGCCCAGTAATTGCTCTAGGACTGGAGGGAGTCCAATGACTGGTTGCAATTTATGACCACTTTAGGAAAAAAATCTACCTTGAAGCATCCGCTTAGGACTGAGTTGTAGATGAGATCATGGAGTACATTTACATCACAGCTTTCTATAACATTAAGTGGCCACTAATTCGTGCTGAATTCCTTTGTAATTCTGATGAAATCACATCTGACAATCACATAAATAGCAAAAAATTCCTCAGGAATAATGTTACTACAACAAGGAGTAAAAGGCAAAGGAATGATTCATCCTTCATGGTGAGACATGCCCTTTTCTATCATCTCTACTCACCCAAAATAATTTGCCCAGCCCAAATTTCACAGCCAGGGCTGACAGACACCAAGTTGTAAAGGGGTCACTCTCCTGAGCCACACAACTCAGCCACAGTTACAGTTTGAGGGAAATACAGTTAAAATCTGAAGCTGTGAGAAAGCTTAAAGACAATTAGGCAACAAGATGAGCTGCCTGAGGGAGGCGGTGAGGAAATCCTTGATGAAGATTTTGCTGCAGGCAGGGGGCTGCATTAAATGACCATCATCTTCATTGCTATTAAAAATCCAGGGGTCGTGGTAGGAGCTGGACAGAGAGAAGGGATGCAAAACACAACCATTTTAACCCTTTCCATTCAGCTGAAAGAATCAGGTTAGGAAAGGGTGGAACAAAAAGACCAGAATGCAGGAAAAAGCAGAGTCATAAACGTATCGGAAGACTAAGATCCAGCTGGAGAGCTGTAAAATGGCAGAGCAGAGTCAGAATCCTGTCAAAGGCATGGAGGGGAAGGATCATCACAGATTTTAAGGAGTTTGGTGTTTTCTTCTTCCTGCTGTGAGGGTAAATCCTCTCCATATTCTGGAAGCAGGGAGGAAAGGAGGGTTTAGGCTCTCTGCATCCCCCAGCTCCAGAAAGCAAACACTGGTTCTGCCCTGGAAGGAAAGTGGTTTTATCACCTTCAATCCTGCTCCAAAAGGGCTGTGTTAGAAAAGCCACAATCATTTGGCACTTGAATAGCACTGAAATCAAAACACCAGCTCAACTCCTGCCTCCACATCCTCCCCAGGAGGAAAAACACCTGGGAAAACCATCAGGACATCTCTTCCCCTTGCTCCATGGACCTGAGAAACCTGGAGATGATCCAAAAAAAGCTGTATTTTGACTGTCTCAATTAACCAAATAGCTAAAAACTTTGTTATTTGCCTGGCACCAGTAGAAGCAGCGTCCATATGCTGAACTAGAACAAGAACTTGCTCGAGGAATTGCTGCCTGCACCATGAGATGCCAGAAGCCAGATGGGGGATTTATAACAGCACAAGGCTGGCTCTCTGGGGCAGGGGCTGCTCCAGCACAGTGTGTTCCTGGAAGAAAGCAACAATCACCAAAGTTAGGGGAAAGAGTTAAAAATAAAAGTGAGCAACTTTCTTATCATGCATTCCTTGCCTTCCACTGAATTAACATCAGAATCAGAAATCAGATGATGCTCCAGGCTGCCTGAAAATTGTTTTTACACTTTCAGTATGCCCATGGCCAAAACCTAGACAATATATATTCACGTGAGGTGATTATTTAATGAATTAAGGGTGCAGATAGATCAGGAGGAGCTGATGCTCCCTTGTGCTGTTCTCCTGAACAAAGACTCCGGGACCAGCTCCACAAAACAGCAGCAGCATCCCTGGAAAGGTGACTGGCTGATGCCTCAGCTCTTTTGGACAGCAAACACATTCCCCATCTCTTGTGGAAGTTACAGGGCCTGGGTGTGATGTGAGGCAGAGGGATGCACAACATGAAGTTACAGTTTTAGCTTCCCATTGGGTGCAATAATTACAGGTAGGGAGTAACAGCAGCATCTCTCCATAAGGCTGTTAATAAAGTTCACCTTCACTTGCTAAACCCATTCCTCTTTCCTAAGGACTGGAAGAGATTTTATAGCAGATTCATCACCTCCACCCTTTAATTCTATTTTTGGAGTCTATTGAACTTTTGCATATGTTGAAATGAAAAGAGTCTATATTAACACAACCACTTTTTTGTTACTGTAATGAGAGCCTTGAAACCACCACAAAGAGAAACATGCCTTTTAGCAGCTGAAACAAATTATTACAGCAACTGAGTCTTAAAAGGAATTTCAAGTAAAAATATAGTATTGCATTAAGTTGTTATGGCAACTGATGCTGTAGAGTAACTGCACTGGGGCAAGTTTTCCTCCTTCATCCTGCTCAGCAAAGTCTGGGAAAAACTTTATGATAAAACTGTGCCTTAATTAGTCAAATAAGTCATAAATATAGCTTATCCCAAAATCCTTAACATTCCAGCCTCATGCAGTCTGTGTGCAGTTACTCTACTAATGAGAAAATATATCTACTAAAGCCCCACTTACCATTAAAAATCCTATCCAATATTTTTCTAATACAATTTATCAATTTAAACACATTGCACAATGTAATATTCTGCAGCATTCCATTAAAATGATAAATAGCTATGGAAAAAACAAGGGATTAAACATACTGTAATGTAATCTAACAGTATTTAAACATAAATAAAAAAAAACTTAAATATGGATGGGAAATGTACCGTATTTGTGAGCAAAAAGAGCCCAAGCCGTTCCCAGGGTTGGACTATTAATAGGCCAGAGGAAGCAGAGCAGTGAGAAATGACAGTCAACTTCAGAGGATATAAAATGTCCATTAGGCTTTGTTATAAGATTACATCAAAGCAGTTCATATGTTTTAATCTGGGGAAAGAGAAAGCAGCTACTTGGGGTCTGTGCCTGGGGGCTGCCTCTGTGTACTGAACCAGACAGTTTGCATAATGAACAATTTTTATTCAATCAGGATTTCAGCACAGATAGTTCCCACTCAATGGGCTCTAGCACAAATGGGGTTGGATATTGATGCTATTCTTCAAGCTCCACCTGCTGGCTCCGGAAGAAGTGCTGGTGGCTTTCTGAAGGGCCAGTCTGTGGAGGGACATCAAGTTATTGGGATAAAAATCCAAGCCCAGGCTCCTTGCTTCTTGCCTTTCTCAATTTCAAAAAAAAAAACCAAACAACAAACCTAAAAAGGAACAACAACCAACCAGAAAAACCCAGAAAATAAAATAAAAACCCTACCAAAAAATCCCCCATACTTCAGAGTTTTCCTTGGGTTGCACCAATACTTTGCCTGATTTGCTTAGGCAGACGCTGAGCTGCAGACGAGCTCCTGCAGCAAAGGTTCAGGAGCTGCCAAAACCTGCCTGGTTGAACCCACCTGATCACCAAGGGAGTTGCCTTGTGCTCAGAGTGCAGCCAAAAGGGCAGAGCAGCCAGGGAAATCATTCCACTTAGCATGTGCCTTCTGCACAATAATTACTTATTTAAATTTTACTCTGCTGCTCCAGCCATTAGGAAAACGCACTATAAACAAAGGTGATTTTATGCAGACAATAGCTGAGCCAGTCATTTTTTAAAGACAAGCACACCATGACTTATCTCCCAGGATAAGCAGCTCTTATGAGATAGCTGAAACAAGGTTTATAGCCTAAACCCTATTTCCAAGGGTTATTCCAATGGCTGCACTGCTGGATCACCTTCAGCTTCAGCAGCAGCATGGAGCTCACTTACCCCACAAATGCAAGCCAGGGTCACTAACAGCTTTATGGAGAGGAAGAGCCCAGGCAACACTTTGCTGCACAGAAGTGCTTGCTAAATCCTGGGATGATCATTTAAAGGTTTCACATATACACCTGATAATTCAGAGTTAATTAGTGTGGGCATATTAGAGATGTTCCTGCCTGTACCTCTGGATTCTGCCTATTGATCAGGCACTGCGGCTGTTTGCAGTGAATTTTGCTTCCTGCCTGATTCGGGTAGGCTTTGCTTCTGACTGGCACCAAATCCCTTCTTCCTATTTCCAGAAGAGAAATAGCTCCCTTTTAATCTAGACCTTCCAAAGCTCCTGCCATGCCTGTGACGTCCTGAATGCAGAATTATGGCTTTCTCTGGTTTCTGCTCATTTGTCTGGAAGCCTGTAGGTTGTTGTATCTCACCCCCAGTACTTCTCTGGCTCCGTCCAGAAATACTCTTTTATCAATTCACCTGACAGAGATCCAGCAGGAAGGGTGTGCTGGAAGATGATGCTAATCCAGGGAGACCATTCTTCAGTTGGAGCATTCATGAAGTCTAATGAACTATTGGCAGAAAGGGACTTGTGTGGCGCAATTAAAACTTGCTTCTGCGAGACACAAAATATTGCAACTAAAAGTTAACGGTGCCAAGCAGGGGCGGTGGATTAGCTCAGGGAACATAAATTGGTGAGAAGAAGCCACTTCCATCTCTCCCCCATCCCCAAGCCTTATGCATTAGGCAAAGCTGAGATAATGAATATGTATTGCAAGGTGTTTGCTACAAGCCTACTTATAAAGTGCACAGCCAGGAACTCCTGGAAGGGGGATTTATGGGAGCAGTCACACACAGCTGGCACACCGTGTTCTGCAGGCTTCAATTGGGATGAATGCCCCCCCTGTAAGCACTTAGCACCCACCACAATAAACTAAGGTGTATAAGCAGAGTCTAAAGTTTATTTTCAGGAGCATCCCTTGAGGGGGAATACTAAATCAACCACCTCAGGTTTGGTAAATTCAACGAGAATCCTGGGCTGGGAGAGGGGACGTGGCTCATCTCCTGCTCTGAGATACCCGATGTCCTCAAAATGCTCAAGGAACAGGAGGCAAAGCATGGGAATAGGTTGCTGCTTGAGGACTGGACCAGTCATTAACACCAGATGACATCCCATTAATCAGAGGAAATGACACTAACAGGACCATTACAACGCTGTGATCTTTCACCAGCTCTGTTAACTGAGGGGGGAAAAAAAAAAAACCCAACCCAATCAGACACTAAGTTTTAATTTCAAAAAGAAACTCACCTCCAAATTGCTTTGTCTTTTTGCATTTGTTTCCAAGCACAGTAATTAAAATTCTAAATCAAAATACAGTTGCTCTTTTCCTTCAATCTCTCTTGGCAATGAGCACACTCTCCCCAAAATCCGATACAAGGCCAGAGTATAATGAGAGCAAGTCAAGCAAAGCTTTCTACAAGGTGAAGGCAGCTCCTGGAGCTTTAGCATCAGCCAGGAGCTGTGGTGACACAGGCTCTGACTGCAAAGGCTGGCTTAAGGGCTGATGCTAAAGACCATGTCCACTGATAGGTGGGATATTAATGCCACTCCTTTCTTCAAACCCTCTAAGTCTGCACTGCTGCCTGGGAGAGGTTTGAAGACTAAAGATATATTTTTTGAATTATTAATCTCTTTGCAGAGCAGAAGCTGTACACTTGGAGACAGCACAGAAAATAGGTTAAGGCTCACAATAAGCTGAATGAGTTAAATCAGAATCAGGCAAGTGTGCTGACAGCCAGCTCCTGTGACTCTTAAGCTTATAGGCCAAGGTATGAGTATGAAGGCAACAGCAGGATCAAGTCAGATAAAATGAACATGTTGGGTTTGACTAGTCTATAAGGAAGGGTCAAATAGTGGTTTGCTGGTGGGACCTATAGCCAACATGGAATGACTGACTGAAGCAAAGAAGGACTGACATTACTTCTCCAAATTATAAATTCTGCTTCCCAATCTATCTGAATGGATTAACCTCAAAACACGAGATCCGGAATTTAAAGATTCAGAATTCAGAAGCTATTATGAGTCAAGAGCAGGAATTAGCATTTGAGTTATAAATATGCTCCAACAAACTGACAGGAGTCGGCTTGCTGTTCCTTCCCTTTTTGAAGATGGTGGCATCATACTCGCAATATTTAGAGACATAAACCTAGAAGTGATTTTCACATCCCAGCTGGATGTTAACAACGTGGCTTGTTGGGAGAACACTGCTCCTCATCTAAGCAGTGCTGCCATGCAGGAAGCTGTTACAACAAGGCAGGGTCTGCATCTCCAGCACAGGAGATGGGAGCTGTCCAAGGAGAAAGCGCTGTCCCAGGACACAAAGCCGGCACCCTGATCTTCTACAGGTCCTCCCTTACCTAAAAGGCTGTCAGGAGAGAGGCAGACACGAGCACACTCTGAATAAACAGGAGCCACTAATATCAGAGAAAGTCTCCAGGCAGTAAGTAATGAAGGCACTAAATAACTGTACCCGCTATTCGGATTTTCTGCCAAACATTAGCCAATTTAAAAGGCAGCAAGAGGCCTTTTACACAGGGAGAATTTCTTTGAGCACCGACTTAAAAGCTGAAGTTTGGCAGGAAAGTGTCTGAGAAGGATGGGGGAGAGGTAAAAGCCAATTTCACCTGGTAATCTGCTACACTATTTGTGTCCTACCCAGACCACACTTCATGCATTAAGAACACACTGCAGCTCTCCCCCGCGCTGGGGGAGCGGGGAGCTAATGGTTTCTATTACAGGCGTGTGTGGAGGGTGGCTGTGGCATGCACATCTGTCTGCAAAATAGATGTTAGCTCTGGAAAGTGCCTAAACACCTCCATTCCCCAGCAAACGGGGCCGGCAGCGGAGTTTTTTGGGCTCCCTCCGGGCGTGACAGGCGGGGGTGATTGACAGGGCTCGGAGCCCAAAGCCTGCACGTGCTCCCACTGTAAATAGTAAAGCTTAAAAGCCTCAGCCCTAACTGACTGTTTCACAGACTTCAACTCAGTTGCTCTTAATGAGGATTTCCATGCACACACACACAGGAGGAAAAAAAAAAAAAAAAGGGTCTGCACATTTCCAGTGCAAGGGGGAAAAAAAAAAATCCCCGAAAAAACCAACAAGCAAACAGCAAAATAAACAGCTGGTGAAGTGAAATACGAGGTTAGAGCCCTCTCTGATTCAAGAGAAGATTATTAAAACAGCTATAAAGATGGTGTTGGCATCTCTTGAAATGAGTTTGTTACATTCAGAAGAGGCAGTTACACATGACAAACCATTTTCTGTTTAATTAGAGGGCTCTGTGTGGAACACTTCCAGGCGGAGGAGGGGAGCAGATTGCCACCCAGCATCTCAATTATGGGACAGAGCCTTAATGATTCGACATGCAAATGTTTTTGACTGACCGCAGTGGAACAAAAAAAAGGAGAAAAAAAAAAAAAAAAAGAAAAACAAAAGGAAAAAAAAAAGAGCTGTTCAGGAGGTTAAGGAACACGAGCTTTGTCCCAGCCTTCAGCAATCTGGGCTTTCTTGCCACCCATATTAGTGCTTAAGGTTTCTTTTTGCCCAAAGAATGGCTTCTACTTACTGGCTGGGGAAAAAAAAACCCCACACTTCTATGGGGAAAACCACCCTCTGTCCAAGCCTGGTTAAAAGCTTTCTGTTCTTCCAACCAGGTAAAATAATTTGTGGTTCAGGAATAGAGCAGGACCTTGGTATTCGCACCAAAGCTCTGAAAGTAAGCAAGCACAGAAAGGAAATTCTAGCTAATACAAGTTAAATATAGGTTATGTTAGCTGCATTTTACAAGCACTAAGAATGTTTTTGGAGAAAGCTGTCATTTTTAATGACAGCACAAGCTCCAATTACCACATAGCTGATACACTTGGGATTTGGAAGTTTTTTTTTAAATCACTTGAAATCTAAAAAAACCTTAATTATCAGCTTCTGAGTTGGATGTAAATAACTTCACCTGGTGCTAAGAAGTTTAACATTTCACAGGGGCAACAACTTAAAGCCATTTATAAATGCAGCTTCAGCTTCCTGGCAATCTAAATGCAGTCCCTGGCAACTTGAGCAGCAGCAAAGAACACAAGGCTGGGCTGCAAGGGGAAGAGAAGCAAGGCTAAAGGGGATGTGTGAGCATCACCAGACCCTGGGATCAGGCAAGAACACACCTCAGGCTGCAGGTACCTGTCAGTTCAGAGGGAAGATTAATCTTGCTGCTAGGCTTAAGAAAGGCCACTTAAGCTGAGAGCAAAACCGTGTATCACCTTGAGCCTAAAGCAGAGCATTTGCTCCACAAGGTTCTTGGAGAACAAAAATGCAGCTACGCTGAGAAAACCCTCTGTCCAACAGAGCCCTCCCAGCTCCACCAAGCTGTCCCTTGGTTCCCTCAGGCTTCCACTACTCACCAAGGCTAACAAACCCTAAAGCAAGTCAAAAAAAGACCCCAAACTTGCTTAGAAAAACCAGAAAGCTCCTTGGAAAAGCCTGCAAAAAAAACCAGCGCCGCGCACAGGGCGGCTCCAGCCCCCCAAAACCTAACGCAGGAGGCAGCGAAGCTGAAGGCTGAAAATTCTCCTTCTCCACAGCTAATGTGAAAGCCTTACAGTCAGCAAGAAGAAGGGCAGCCTTCTAGCTCGTGGCAAGCACAAAGTGGGATTGAATCATTACTTGAAGAACGTGTTTCAGTGTCTATAAATAAAAACCTGCGAGGCTCCTTGCCAAAGAAGCCCAAGTCAATATCGCTTTTCTATATGCGCTGTCAAACTTTACTTTTAGACAGTATATTAATTACCCAGTCAATAATCGTGGGTTTCATTAGTGTATTAAATACCTCAATCAATAATATTTATCCTTTTCAGAGTTGGTCTTCACCAAAAACAAAGGCAGGAGTATTTTTTGATCCTGCAGTTCAAAAAGTCAGTGCAGCACAGCAGCAAGGCTTTAATGGAAAACATAAAACACTAGAAACAGACAAAAATCGGATTATTACTCTTATTTTTCAGCCTTTTGTACAATAAGCCATGAGGGAATTCCAAGAGCTAAACTGATGGCAAAAAAAATTAGATTTCTTCCTCTTAATTGCTCAGCGGTGATGTCAGAGTGGACATGACAAATGTTCACATCTTTCATTTCTCTGTCAGATAAACCAGCAACCAGCCCTGCTCTGCCAACTTTCCTGAGGATAAACTCTCAGAGCAAAGAGCCCATTTCTGGTGCATCCTCTGCAGTGCAGCTTCCCAAGTCCCTTTATCCTAACCTGGGCAATCCCTGGGAATTACATCCCTGTGAGATGTAACATCCTCACACGGGACCTTACAGAAAATTTCATCAGGCAACACAAAAGGAGCCCAGGAGGGCGATTTTTTGGTTGGTTTTGTTGATTTTTAATTTTGTGGTTGCTGTTGTTTAAGATCTCCCTTTAAAGGGCAAAATGTTTGGGACAAATTAAAAAAAAACAAACATAAAAAAAAAAGCCTTTGCAAGTGTCCAGTTTAAATAACTTACAAGGATGGGAAAAAACAAAAGCACAACAAACAGCCGAGGAACACTCCCAAAGGCACGCTTTTGGCATGGCACAGAGGCTGAATTTAACAACAAATCAATGCAATATAAACAGGAAAAAAAATAAAAACAAACAACACCCTACCCCCCAAACACAGACACCTAAATATCCAAATAAAATACACAGAAAAATGCGTAACAGGCCTCATGAAAAATCCATCTGGCAATCCAAACTACTTTTTTTTTTTTAAATATGCATATGATTGAAATGCAAAAATGTAAACATGAAAAACAGACTTTAAAAACTGCGAGAAGGTCTGTAGGCCTCTTGCATCCTCACAGATAATATATTAAAGAGAATTTCCACTGCCTGTAATAAGATTACTGATATTTACCGCACTACTCCAGTATTTATAATGCCTAATATGCTGCAGACCACTCCTTCCCTTGAACACAGGCTTTGGAAGTAGGCAGCCCACTCCATTTCACATTTTTCCTAAGCCTTTTATATCAAAGTGATGTGAAATTTGCCTTTCTTTCCCATCTGAGTCTCCCTCAGCTGCCTGAGGGCTGAGGGAGAAGCTCTGTGGGGTGGCCACTCTTCTCCAAAGTGGCCACTTGTTCAAGGGCTAGAAAACAAGGAGGCCAAAGGAAAGATGACAAAAAAATAAAAGGACCCAGAAGGAAAGTTACCATTCCCTCCTCGACATGTTATGCTGCATCTTGGGCAGCAAATGTAAGCATGGCTGGGAATTAGGAATCAAAACACCAGACTCATCAGCTTCCACTCTCACGCCCGTTGCACTAAAAGGACAATCCCGTCGTGCTGGAACACAGAGCCCACACACACACACTCATCCCAGCTGCCAGGCTGGGAACCAGTCACTCCTGATCCATCCAAGACCACCATTTATTCCTTACTACGGCTCTGAGAATGTGTTACTCCTCCAAAGCTTAACGTTGGGGACAAAAGAAATCCCAAACAAACAACAAACCACCTGATGCATCTTAAAAACTCGGTCTGGCTCTAACAGAATGTCCCCTCCAGGGACTCCTAAAGGGTCACTAACAGCTCATTTAAAATTCACACCTGGTGAAAACACAGCTCAATCCCACCAGAGGGAATTAAGACAAACAGCAAACTACCTGAACATGGCCGGGCAGAGCACGCTCCACATCTTCCCTCGGCCACTCAGAACTTGACGTTCTTGTGTAATTGCCTTGGCACCTGCCTGTTTCCAAACCAGCAGCCTCCCAATTTCATCTCTGCTGTGTACATTTAATTTAAAGCAAAACACGAGCAGCGACAGGAATCCTCACCCCACAGAGATCTAGTTACGAAACAATTCCAGAATCCTTTCAATTGAGCAAATACATATTCAGGCCAGGTAATGGCTGAAGCCACCCAGAATAACCTGGATGGTAGCAGGGGACATTTATGATGAGAGGAAGGAAGGCACGGGCTAGTTTGCCAATAGTCCAAATTAGCATTGCGAGTCCACTTAATTAATTAGCACAGTCAGAAGAGCCCAGAGCCTTTGTGAAGTTTTCCACAGCTCGTGCCAGTGGCTGCAGGGATCTACCAGGGTTTGGATGGCTATGGGCAGTTGGCAGTGAGGTGGGAGGAGAGTGGAGACACCTCCACAGCTTCCTTGCCCTCACTCCTCAGCTGGATACCTCACTTTCCTGGGATTAACAAACAATTTATTAACCAGTTACCGTCAGCAGTTCTAGCCTATGGTTGGGAGAAGGAAGGCAAGATAGATAGAGGCATCTTTCTTTTATATAAGTGGGAAATCATATGCCCCTCTCAGGATTCATTCTGCTATATTAGCTCTTCTAGGCCCCTCCTAAAAAAGATCCTCATTCTCCTACTCAGCAGTGTAGTCCTCCTCTGTACTCGCCCCAGCTGAGTTTCTTTTTTGCCTCTCCACATTGCAGGCCAGAGCTGTACATAGCATTCGAGATGAGATCTCACAGCAGAGGCTTATATAATGCTGTGGCACTTGTATAGCTACACTAGAAATACCTTGCCTCACATAGCTTGATGCTTTTATCATATACTAGCTGATTAAAGCATGATTAAAACCCTCCAACTCTTCAGTCACTAATGAGCATCCACTTTAGAGCAGAGGGGTGTTTTTTATTAGTCCTCAAATAAATGGCTTTTCACACAAACTGTTTTAAGTTGATTTTCTGTTCCAGTTCTCAAGGTCATTCAGCTGATCCTGCAAGATATCTTAACGTTCTTGAGTATTGATACCCTCCATCTCTAGTGCTCTGGCTGATGGCACAGTAAACCCAGCAATATGGATGTGCAGCAATTCCCCTTGGGAGAAGGAGCTGCCCCAGCAGAGGCAGGTGTACAACACTCAGAGCAGCAAACACCTGCCAAAAACAACACCCATAAAAAACTTCCTGGTGTATATGGATGGGCCCAGGAATTGGAAATGAGCCTCAAGGAATATTGTACACTACCATTTGTTCCCAGTTTCCTAAAATTGGGTAGGAGGGATAGGAAGGGAGCGGTACTAACAGACTGGTTAGCAGAGTGGAAAGATGGATTATCACCACTAACCTACCATTTGTCAATCCAGAACTGTGCTGAAGACTGTAATTTTCTAGTCAATGCTCTATAAGCAAGGTCAGAGGGAACAAATACTTCAATAAAAAAATGCAAGACATCAGCAGAAGAACCCAGTCATGATCCTCAGAATCCAAAAAAGAAGAGGTTGCGTTCGCAATTAATGGGCCCAGAATAATGTGCTTCATGTCCATCAATGGAAATGACATTTACAGTACTTAAACACCAAGACTTGAGATGACAAACAGGAAATCACAGGGAATAAAGGGCACCAACTGAATACATGAAGAAACGGAGCTCTACGGAGCAAAATAAATAAATAAATCTCACTTCTGCTACCAGGGACCCACTGCAGCATTGCCTGGATGCTTGGAGCTGTGCAGCAAATGCCAAGCTGTGAGCTGCAGCCAGGGAACACATAATTAATGTGATTAGGAGCACACAGAGCTAGCATGCTCTGCTGACTGAAAAGCCCAGTAGCATAATTACTGTTTTCTGTACTAGCTCTATGTCTGAACAAATCTCAAAGCCTGGTTAGTTTTAGACTGCTGTGTAAACGTCAATAAAAATCCCAGAAGTGCCAGCTCATCAGCATTCTCAGGCACAGAAATGGTGAAAATATCACTGCATTTCCATGCTGTTAACATCAGGCAAAGAAGTCTCCATTCTTCAGTCTAACCTTAGAGTTTGTAATAAGGTAACATCTCCCCCAAGTGAATGCTTATTATGAAAGCTAATTAATTGCTTTCCAGTAATGAGAAGTCTTTGGTGTTCAAAGAAAGCAAAATTCACTACACAGGAATCAAACAGTGTTTATTGAAACAAAGCTCCCCCCATTTAAAGACCTCTTTCTGATTAACATTGTTACAAATAAAACTAAGGAAACTCAACATACAAACATACAAAACATGTATAGGCAGGAACTGCGAGCCAAAAAAAAAAATCAGTCAGAAATCCATAGTATTAATTGAAGAGAAAACTTAAAGCAATGCTTTGTAGTTGCCTGGATTTCCCTGGGGGATGGAGAGTCAATGCTTATCTGCCTCCCTCAGAAGAGACAATTTTGATTAATATCAGACCCATCTGACTCAGCCTATTAAACCCTGAAGGAAGGATATTCTTCAGATATAAGAGATATGTCTTTGATTAATAATTCTACCATATTGCCATTCCAAGCATTAACAACTGCATGGCACCTGTGGAAAGTGAAAGCCTTTGAATTCTATAGAAGGGAACTAACTTATACTAATAGACCTGTTCTCTTTTGTCCAGATCTGAAAGCTCTATGACACCGTTCCTCCTACCCTCTGCTGAACAAGTCAAAGTGTCATGGTTGTCACTACTTCCTTGCAAAGAAGACAAAATGGTTATATAATTCAGCTTTACATATAGGAAGAGAGCAAAGTTACTTCAAGACATTCTGAGTGATTTGTCTAAAGACCTTGGCAATCTGTCTAGAGATTCCTCTCCAGTGCTGTCAGAGTTTAACAGACCGCAACAAGCTCCAAGTCGTGGCCATCAGAGTGCATTCTCACCTCCCAGGGCACATCTCCAGAGAAATGCATCAAATCACTCAGCCCACTACGCTGGGCTGCCATGCACGGTGTAACTAATGCCGAATTGTCACACACCAGGTGGGGAAAAAGTCAATGAACATTATCTATTGAGTTTTCCCTGGAAGTTCTAGGCTCAAGCAGCCAGCACGGGCCTCCTCACCCCAGCTGAGCATTTCTCCTGATGTTGGCAATCAACCTCTTGCTGTATTCTCTGTAGTTCACGGGTTTGACGTCCATTGCTGTGGCCTTAATACGAGATTCGTCCTGCGAAAGAGAAATTTTAGTATGTAAAAGAACATGAAGCACTCCAGGCATTTGGATCCAACCTCCTTCTGCCCCAGTAACTTACAGCTCATGGTATCTGGGTTAGCTGGGAGTGCCAACACGACTCCCAGAGCTATTATGTTGTTTCCATGTGAAACTCTTGATGAGCCTGAGAGGGAGCAGCAAGGATCCCTCCTTCAGTGCTCAAGATTGACAGCATTTGTGTGATCTTTGGAATCTTCTGTTCTCTGTGAGCAAGGGAAACCTCTCCCCACAAACATAAAGAGGAGGAAGTCACCTCCTAGGGAGACAAGTGGAAGGAACTACAAAAGCCACAAGATACATTATTTGCTTTTTGGGCAACACTTACGTTGTAAGTCTCCAGTTTCACTCGGATCCTGAACTCGTAGGTGTTAAAGTTTGCATTTTGGAACACTTCTTCAAAAGCCTGTTCATTCTGAGGGAAGGACAAAGAGAGGGATCAGCTGCAGACACTCCAGGCTCCCACTAGTACCACGAACTTTGAGAACAGCTCAGCTTTTGGGGAGGTTGGCAAAACACTGGAACTACCTGGCCCACACAGGCAGAGCTGACTATTCCATGATCACATTTTAGATGCCAAACCCATAATCCAAAAGTTTTTAAAATAAAGAGGTGACAACTTTTTACCTGCCCAAACAAAGGAACACACAATTGCACTGAATCTGCAACCAGGTATAAGGAACAAAAATACTACCCATCTTCAGGAGCTGCCAAACTGGATAATTCTGATGTCGTTCTGTGATCACAAACACTGACAGAGTTAACTATTTCCTTACTAATTGCCTTATTAGGCATTCTGGTTTTCTGCTTATCCATCAAAGCTGCATGTATCCTTCCCATCCTGACACAGGCCTATTTAAGAGAATGTTCTATAAAAAAAGCAGATCCATGTTTTGAACGTGCTTTAATAACCATAAGAAGACTGTGTCATATTTATAACATAAGCTGCTTCTAATTACCATACGAACACTAAACATCATCATCACCATTTATAACAGACAATTTGTCAAAACATTAGAAAAGGAGCAGGCAAGTCGTGGAGACTGAAAAAAAAAAAAGGTTTATTTTTGTAAAAATATGAGTCGTAAAAACCTTTGCTGACATTCAAAAAAAAATCCTGCATCTCCCTGATGATACTGACAAGTAATTATTAATGCATTTATCTACCAGATGCACTTGACTTGATCAGTCACTCCAGCAGCAGACAGAGCATCTGATCTGGAATTGAATCCACCCCAGTTCCACTCACATTCCAAGTGTTACATCTGCTGTTTTTCACTGTGTGCAGCACTATTTTACACTACACAGTGATTCTCCTAGGGTTCAGAAAAGCACAACAAATGGAGGTGAAGAGGAGCAGCGAGGTTCACAGATTACAGAATTTAGGCATATCCCTCCTGAATATTAAAACCCCTTCCTTTGGCCATCTTATGGATTAGAGGATAAGAAAACTTGCTTAATAAAGCATTTAGCTCCTCTCTGCAGCTCTGTCACAAACTGTGCTAACCATTAGTGAGTTGAAAATGCCCTCAGCATAGCAGTCTCTGCTACCCCACATTACCTCCTTTGGTATCTAACAAGCACAGGCAAGAGGCAGATGAAAAACCTTGCACATGTATCTCTGCTTAGCGTGGTCACGGGCTGTACATGAACTCCATCCATACTGTGAGCAGTGAAAAGACTCCCACCAACTTCACAAGACACTGCATCAGCTCTATCAGAGAAAAACCACTAAGAAAAGCTTACTGCAAATGCATCGAGTACCATTTTTAAAGGCTCATAAAAGTGTCAAATCAAAACCAATTTCTCCTGGAACACAAAGCATTCCCGCTCAAGGGCTCACTCCATATTATGTTCCATTTTCTATCCTCAGCCATTTCCATTAGGCAGCTCTTCAAAAGACATTACATGTTTGTACTGGTACATAGGATCTGCTGTCTCTCCTTCCCCACCCAGTTCTCTTCAGCATTAAAAGCAACTAAGAAATTTTGTTTAAACTCTAGCAGAGATTAAGTACGCCTGAAGTAAAGAAAATATTGACAAGTTAAGAATGGCTGAAAATGGAAATGCAAAAGTGCAAGCACATCTAATTAGAATCCCCCCAGCTAGACATCCTATGCAACAGAGGTGTCCAGCCTTCATAACACCACAAAAACCCAGTGCCTCAAAACTACCTCTGTACCCTTCACCTCTGACAGAGTGCAGAAAATTTCCAAAAATCATTCCATATTACAGGAAAAATAGCCCAGCTTTGCAGAAACAGAGGTCCACAACAGTGTCTCAAGACAACAGCCTCAACAATCCCTCCTGCTTAATTTCCTTTCCACAGCCAAGCAATGGGTTAACCAAAAACTGGGGTATCTGTGGAATCCTGGAATCAACCAGCCTTAGCCTGGGAGCACAGCAAAGCTCATATGCAATTCAAGAACTTATCATGCATTCCACATCATCATTTAAAAACAAAACAAAGCCACAGTTTTTATACGGTACACAAGTTAAAAAAAAAAAAAAAATCAGGAAAAGATTATTTTGGTTGGAATAAAGACAAATGCAGCAGAAAAGCACAGAGTGACAAAGGGAAGATAATACTGCCTGTTAGTGTCTAATGACTTACAACCTTAAAAACTGTTCTAGTCTGTCACAGAAAGATCACTTCAGCTTCTCTGCTAATGACCCATTTTACAAATTGTGGTTTTCATGAGACCCACAAAGTTCTGATGATATTTGGTGGGGGAAAAAAGAGCCTTCAAAAGTGGGCTTAAACACATTAGTTCAGAAAGCTTCCTGCCTACTTAACAAAGATACATACAAAGTGTTCTAGAACTTTTTGATTTTGTAAACAAATTTTTGGAACACATTAGGGATAATGTTGTCAGCATTCATTGCTAAACTAAAGGGGTTTTTTTTTTGCAGATTCTTCCACTCTAGGTACAAATGATAAAACAGGCTGGCTGTTCTACTGGAGCCAACACATGTTGAAGCTGTCAGTCCCCCAAAGGCTGTGGCACAACCCTGGAGTGATCAGCTGCCTCTCCAGGTCCAGGTGATGAGGACAGGCTGATCTCCAGCTTTCAGCAGCCAAAAGAGCTCAGGGGTAGACAGACTGACTGTGGGAGCAAACTATGGGGGAAAGCAGGCAAATCTCTGTTCTTCAGGCAGATGGCCTGTGGAAAATAATCCTGAGGAGAGTAAACAAGTCCCTGCCAAGAACTTTGGGCTAGGGAGAAGCAATGATTTGTGAACTTGTAAAAGATACTGAAGGCCAACATCTGGAGGACAACCTTGGGCTGAGCTGAGCTGGCCTATCACCCAGAGAAAGGGCAAATTAAATCCTTGACAAATGAAACGGAACATCCCTTTCTTTCATATGGCATTTTTTAATGTATTTTAAATGCTGTTAATTCCCACAGCAAGTACATGAACATGCCCCAATGCCTTTCCACATTTGCTGTACATTCACACACGAATATCAGACCATGCTCTCTGGTGGATCAGCACCAGTGTTCCACGAAAACCTTACATCTTTGCCAGAGCTGCTTTCAAAACATTAAAATAATATTTCCTTACCAGAAGGATCAAAAAAAGCCTCCAAGAAATCCAAGGGCAGCCCAATACAAGATGAGTGAAACATAGTTCAACTTCAAGGCAAACAGTAAGAATAAGCTAATTGACTGACCTTTTCCTTCAGTTCTCCCAGGAAAGCTGCATTTTGCCCAAGAATGAATTCTGCTGTGTCTTGAAAACAAGTCACCCACTGATATTCCAGACAGTCTGCAATGGTCACCTAGAATACAACAACAAAACCCAAAAGATTATTTCATCCTGTTGCCCTTTCCTCCAGAATGACAGAAGACAACACAAAAGTAAAAAATATCTCAGAGATACAGAGTTTCAAATTTCCAGTAACTATCAGAGCCTGGCCTGTATGTCCTTTGAATCACTGAGGGTGGAAAGCAGTGACTTCCTACCTTTTTTAAGCTCCACAGAATGTCCATAACTTAACAGAAGTTAATACTGGCAGTAGGTTGAACCACAGGGAAAGGCCAACAAGACCACAGCAGGACAACAGTGATGGATGCTCAGCTGTGTCCTGCTGCCACTGATGAGCTGTGAGCAGGAATAGCTATCCCAGAACAACAACCACCAAGGGGGACAGCAGCAACTCTGCAAACTGAATTGCACATTCCTGAGTACCTTTCCCAGGTTTCCTGGCTGCTTTGACAATCAGGAATGAAGAAATGGGAGACATTGCTCTGAAGGCCTTGAGTGTACCCTCAGCATCCCCTTTATATTTTACAATGACTCTGCTATGTAAAGCAGTTCATGTGTTCCTAGAAGTTATCTGATAAAAATTATTCAGAAGCAGTTTGTGTTTTAGGAAGGCTGCAGGGATAGTTCCCTTCCCTCTGCATGCCCACCTGGCAGAGCATTTCTAAGAAGCAGATACAACTCTAATTTATAATGTAAAACAGAAGAAGGTTCAATACCTATGGTGTAAGTGGGCACCACAATAATAATCCCCAGACAACTTTCTGAAGCAGGCTCCATTAAAGCACGAGGCAGAACAATACCTACCAAAAAAACCTGTACTAAATATAGGTAGCAGCTGTAAAAGTGCAATTACTGCTCTCCAGAAATGCCATTTTACTTCAGTTTATCTTCACTACTGAAGAGGCGGAGGCCATCTGTATTCTGCACTGCATAGTACACTTGGAAACCAGAATCAACTGAGCTAGCAGCAACTTTTTGGCAAAGAGAAAAGCTTTTAATTGGAGCACTAGGAAAACAAACTGCTAATCAGCTCAATGAAACATCCTTCACTCAGGTATAGCACACAAACCAGCGGAATACCCTCTAACCCACAGGCAGCACGGACAGACAAACAGCAGCAGCTCACCCTTGCCTCAAAAGATTTTCTGTTGGGACTGTGCTGGGAACGTGGCAGGAACCGCCCTGAAATGTGATCCGGGTACTCACCAGGAGCATCAGGCGGTATTTGAAGTTGGGGAATTCGCGGTCACACTTCTCGCAGCGGTAAAGTCCATTTTGCTGGTCTATCACTTTCTTGTTGCAATCCTGAGAGGGACATGCCTGGTACATGCAGTTCTCTTTGCGCAGATGTACAATTGTGCCCACACAGCTAAAATAATCTGCCTGGGAGAGTCAGTGTGCAACATTAGCCTCAAAATACTCAATGTTTTCCCCATTCTGAACTAACTACAAAAGCAAGGCACCCATGCTTGGATATTTAGGATTAGAAAGCTTAACAGCTATGGATTACTGGGAAACTGTAAATCAACCCCTCTGTTGCAATAATTTTTAGGCTTCCATTATGTTAATAAAGCCCCTACAGCAAGATTATTTTGTGTTTCCATTGCAGGAAACTCCAATTGCTAGGTCTTCCTTAGATAAAACATATTTGATTCTCCATTGTGTCTGTTCAAATCTGCACTTTTTCACAGGATTAAGATTCTGCACTTTCCTACGCTTCTTTTAGGAACCGATACAAAAAACAGAAAGCCTATTGTGTAGTGTTACAGATAAGCATTTGATTAAACTATAGCCTACAGAACAAAATACCCACTCACCACACTAAAATAATAATCATAATGGTTTAAGACCACGGTCAAGTCTTTCAGCAGAAAAATAGAGGTTGCTTAAGAAGCATGGGCAAAAATTGTCCCAGAAAATAGCTGAATTACAGGTGAAGTGAAAATGTTCAGGGCCAGGTTGGATGGGATCCTGAGCAACCTTATCTAAGGGGTGGCATCCCTAACCATGATAAAGGGTTTGGAAAGAGGTGATCTTTAAGGTCCATTCCAACTCAAAACACTCTATGATTTTAAATGAATTTTCCATGGATAGAAGCTCTTGTATATCCCAAACAGCTTAGCACTTAGGTCTGAGACAAAAAAATTAAAAATAAAAAGCAGTAGAAGCCTAGAGAGGTTTCTGGAATGAAAAGCCAAAGACCTGGGGTTTATTACCAGCTTTTCTATTGACCAAGCATGCACCCTTGAAAACCACTTCCTCCTAATGCACCTGTTTCTCCTGGAACACTCTGTGCTGCTTATTTGAACATCTCTGGGGTAAAAACATCCCCCCTTCATTGACACGAGGCTTAGAATTCTCTTGCAAACAAAGTATCATGTTGCATCATCGGCAACAAGCTTGGATTTATTTGAAAAACAGTAATATTAATTAATAGCATAAATTCCAAGATAGTAAACACATACTCCTCAACACTTGGACTACTTCAATAAGAAGAATACCTCCACAAAGCCTTGCTTTTTATTTTCTCCCCAATACACAAAGCTTGTAGTGAGTGGCCATGCCTTACCTTATCTCCTTGTCCCAAGTTCTCAGATTTGGCTTCAAACAAAGTTTTCCAGTTGGTATTTGCTCCAGCTGCTGGCCCACCCCTCACATCAGAGATGGAGACACATTCCAGAAGCTGCCCCTCGGAGTCAAACCTGCAACCACAGAGATGCACTTCTATTTTTGGAGAGCAGACCATACAGACTTATCAAAAGCTTACGTTTATTTTCATGTGCTCGATACATGAGGGATTTTTTATCAATGATTGCAAAGGAAACAATTACAGTAATATGTGTATATTGCAAACAAAAATAGCATTTCAGAATAAGTTAATAGTCTGACTTAATTAGCACAGTATTTTATAAACCCACAAAAGGAGGACAGCTTTGTTCTATATAACTGCAATTTGTTTGCCAGCTAGTGGTCAAACCACGCACTGCACACTTCTTAGAGGCAGGCAGATAACAAGATTTAAGGGCATCAAGATATTTCCATAATTAAAATTAAATTACATGGTACCATTATCTTCGCAGCAGCTTCGAAAGAAAAAGCAAATAGCATTGAAAAGATTATGCTTCCTCTGTTAAAATAAGAAAGCACAGCTCTTCAGCAAAAGGTTGCACTGCATTCCCGTTGTGATGGGCTTTGTGATTTCACAAACACACCAACGAGGCTCAAAGATTGAGCTTAATTAAAGCGTGACAGTAATAGCTCAGACCCACAATCAATTTTATCTCCAACAAGCCTCTGAAGTATGGGAGAGCCACAGCTCAATGACAAATGGAGGATGCCATTTATTTCATCCACATCTGGGTGATGCAACTGGAATCTGAAGATTCAGGATTCACAAGTCTGATGCTGTTGGCACTTAACCCTCTTCACACACACACACCACATCTCACCACATTCATACTTACAACAGACAATTTAACAACTACTTACAGGAGAAGCAACAATGAAATCGCTTTGTTTTCCTGACAATAAAAGAGTTATTTTGCTATCTGAAAAATATCTAGCAAGAACTAGACACTGAGAGATGTCAAACAGTCCCTCCACACTAACTTGAGTGCATATCAGATTCCACACAATGGAAAAGCCTGTGGAAAAAAACACTGTTCTCTCAGATCAAGCCTCAGAAAGTAGAGCTGGTCAAGCCTGATTTCATGCTGCCTTCCAAGGCTTTGGGTCAGCGTGCACTATCCCGATTTCAATTTTTCAAGGTCTGTCATGGAATTAAAAGTTTTTTTGAATTGAACAACTTAAGAAGGACACTCTTACAGGCTCTAGGGCTTGCAAGCCAGAGAAGTTTCTACAGCTCTGGAAGCCATACCCTCTGCCACCTTCCCTCAGTGCTACACACACTGCTCAAGTACAGAGAAACAAAACAAAGCAAATACTCTGCAGGAGGTTGAAACAAAGCAACATAAATACACTCATACCATCCTCGGAGCTTGAAAGCCTCTGGGCTATCAGGGTTGATGACAACTGTGCTGGAGGACAGGACAGACAGGCTTCTGCCACCAAAGTCAGAGACACGGGCTCCTTTGATGGCAATCACAGGTTGTCTGGAACCATCAAACTGTTCAGCCTGCATGTGTGAAAAACCAGAGAGCAGCAGCAGCAGCATGTTACAGGAAAAGCACTGAACTTGTGGTCATAATTCACAGATCATGACAAGAGACCAAACCTGAATCAAACTGCCCCGCTGTATCTAAAAGGTGAGGTTTTAAATGGTGTCATTAGGAGTTTAAGCAAAGGTAGGTGACAATTTTCTGTGCAATCCTAACACCTCGTTTCCTGGGGAACCAGAGAATCCTTAAGTCACACCATGGGCTGGTTAGAAAGGATAGGTCCCCTCCGTCAGCAGCTTTACACCAGGATTTTGGGAAGGGAGATGTGTTATGGGAATGGAAACAAAATTAATTGCTCATATCAGACTCCTCAGGAGATGAAACAACTCATTCATTTTCACCAAGCCAATCGTGTCCATCTTGCTACCACTTACACAGAAGTGCAGCTATGCTGACCAAACATTTTTACTCAACTTTCCATCTTCTGGTTTTTATCTCATAAAGCTGCTCTAATGCTGTAGAACTGCCATCACATGAGTAGCCTGACACTAACAAAAGATCCTCATGGCATGAGAGAGGGTTTGAAAGGTATAGATTTTATGGACCCCACACCACTCAGCAAGCAAGGGGAGGATCATGTACTTAAAGATAACTAATGAGCTGGAGTTGCAGTAGTACTTACTGTACCCATGAGATGCAAAAAGAACAGAAAACACATCCCAGCAGTCATGGCAGTGACTGTTATAAGGAACATACAGATTCTAACCTTAACTCTGCCAGCTGCAAGCCATACATCACTCCCCCCATCAATACTTATTGATATTTCTATTCTACAAGCAAGCAAACAGATTTAACTTTGCAAAATGCAGACCCTGATCTCTGTTGGAAGAGTTATGCCAGGAATTGCATACCACAAGTCTCTCCTGTTATAACCTAGTTTAGTCTTAAGGCTTTGCAATACTGAACTTCAGTTTACTTCATTTGTATCAGCAGATGGTTAATGGTGTTTAGGTACCTACAGTATCAGTGCACTTGATCATTTAGCCATAAAGCATCACTGTCAAGCTGGCAGGATCACTCCCATTTTATAGACTGGCATATAAATCCCTAAGTATCTATAACAACAGTGGAAAACAAAGTAGCCTGTTAAGAAGATAAAGAAGCAGTTTACTGCAACTGTTCAAACTTTCACTTCCAAGGCTCTGATGCTTTAAACTCCCACTCTGAGACAGAGCCTCTCCACCTGCTCATTAGGGGAACATGTATCCCACCCTACAAATAAAATTCATCTCATTTGAGACAGCCATAGCCACCAGGCTTTTCCACAATTAAACTGCAGCTCATACCCTTTTCTAAACCAGGAGCCTGTTACCTTCAGTATTTTGGCTTGAGACATAATGTCTGCAGTAGTTCAGAACACATTAGTCAGATCATGTCAGCAGTTTGTCAGGGAAAGGTTAAGAACATCACACCTGAATGCAACCAGACAGTCTTTCACCTCCTCTCAGCCCCTGATCTTTGAACACCCAGGACTGTGTCAGCGCTGTGCCCATCTCAGGTGACAATGGCACTTCTTTGCCCTACACCAAGGAAGCTTTGTTAAGTACAGGTAAGAGAGCACATACCTCATTTCCCCACAGCGTAGCTGTCACCAGTTTCCCTGATGTATCCATCAGATGCACATTCCTCTTTGAAACCTCCCTATTGCTAGCTTTCACTGTAATTTTAGTGACATCTTCGTAGCTCTTGCAAATTCCAATTACATCTGAGAAACAGTTACAATTTAGAGTTACTCAAGGGTCACAATCGGGGAATACAACATCACAAGAGAAGAATTCAAACCTACTGTCAGATTTTTACCTTGTAACCCAGCTCCCTATTGAAATGAAATCTGATATGGAAATTAAGTGTATTATGGTAGGAATGTTCCACTACAGAACTCTTCAGTGCTTTAATTTTGTTGACGCAGTCATTAAGATATTCATGAATGCAAGCCTCACCACATTAGAGAGATCAAGGCATTGTACTATCTTTTCCCATCACATTCTGTCAAAGGACTTCAGTCCTGATCATGAAACACACACTTGCTATTAAAGCACAAGCAAGAGCCTTCAAAGTGACTGTAACACAATGGAACAACTGGCTCGTGCCTCCACGTAACTCCGCAATCATAAGTTGCAACTTTAACAAGTCTGCATGTTCAGGTGGTAAGAACTAAAGCAATCCCCTGTGCAGTCCCTAAAAATACATCACTTTTAATATTACCCATCTACCTTTAAAATTCCCAGCTGAATGTCTCTGAATCACAGGCATCTTGTGCCTCTGAAACCTGAGAACCCTCGCCCCCACCCAAGCCTCTGATTTTTCCGGAGTACTCTGCCCAATGAATTACAGAAAAACAAACCTCCGATACTTCACAAAGCAAGCCAAAACAGTCATGCAGCTTGGACTTGGATGCAATGAATTATGCCAAAATCACTACAGAGATAATTAGATAGTGAAAGAAAGCAAGACCACAGAAGGTATGAAATGCACACGTGCTGAGCAAGGGCATCTTTTCTTTCAGCCTTTTTCTGTGGAAAACAGTGATCACAGCACAATAAACAACTATCACCTACTGTCTGTAGTTTGAAGCATACGTTTGAAGAATAATTGATATATATTGTTAGAAAACAGGGTAAAATCATCCTAACAGGAAAACTGCCTGAGGTATTTTTAATGGCAACTATCACTGGATGACTTCAATTAAGAGACCACAACACTCAAAGCATCCTATGCTCACTACCTGCCCAGAATTCAGGACACAAAAATCAAACTTCAAAGCTTTAGAATTTGCCATTTCTTTACTTTGACTGACCAACAATCGAGTCTTTGGGTGTGTTCTCCAAGTCAGAGATGGCTACAAAATCAAACTGAACAGATGGGAGATGCTGGGCATCATCACAGGGCACAACTGAAGTCTCATTAGTGAATGTAATCTCATAGTCATTCTTAACAGCTGTATATTGCTTGTTAGCAGTCTTCAAATTGCCTTTGGTAAAATAATATACCTAGAGGAGAAAGCAATGAAACAGGGGATATTATCAGTAGTCAGGGAAAATAGATTGTGTTCACCTTTAAAAATCCTTGCTAGGCTCAAGTTCCTCTTTTCCAGCTCCTGTCAGTCTAAGAAAGCACAAAGCTACCATACCTTGTTCAATTCAATGAGTGGAAAGAACTTGTCTGCTTGATCGTTGAATGCAGTAGCTCTAATCTCACCCTGCAGGAAAATAGGGGAGCTGGTCAGAAGTGAAATTTGGCATGGAAAAAGATAAAAAAAAAATAAAAATAAATAAATCTTTGCAATGTTAAGTGGCAGCAGTCCTGCAGAGACAGTGGGGTCTGCCAGGGTAGCTCCAGGCATGTGAGAAACAAACAACGTCCTCTTCACATCTGCAGTTAGAGCTAAAATGACATATTCTACACCTGACAATCAAACCTCATATTCAAGTCTCATTAGTACATCTACAGCTTCAGAATAAAAGGCATAAGAACTACATCCATCATAGAGACACCTCTGAAAATGCCAGTAAAACTGGCAGTGATGAAATAAAATTCAAATAGACCCCGCAGCTCCACAAGTTAGCACACAGTATATTGTGATGGCTCCCACTCAGATATGTCTATAAGTAAGAATTAATAACAATTATACCCTCACTAGATATAAACACTGTTAAAAAAAAAATTAATACAGACACTATGCAGAGAAAACAAATGCCTGGTGACAACATGTTACATTATTAACCTCACATTTTACACTCAATATAATCTAGCAGAATCTTGTTTGTTTTCACGACAGAAGGCTGTAATTTGATAAGAGGTTTGACAAACTGTAAGTTTAGTTAGATTAACCAGATACCATTCCCCAAACAAACCACAGAGGAAATTTCTCAATGTTACAATAATTTGTACTCCAATTTCCTCATGAAAATTGAAAGCTTGTAACTTGGAGGTAATGCTCCTCTCACTCCCTGTTTTGTAAGGTGTAGCTCAGCCAGGAGGAGATGTCACTCTCAATCTACAGGAAACCACCACAACCCTCAGTATTAGGTTGTCAGTTTGCATAAACAAGTCTATTTTGAAGCTGCAAAAATCCAGTCACACACTATAGACTTTGATGAAAAATAATCAGCAATGCTGCACATTTAAGACTTCATTCTGGATAAAAACTGGCACGTTGATGCGCAACTTAATGAAAGCAGGGATACAAGTTTCAGTTGTAATAAAAAAAATCATTTCCGAAAAATGCACTTTATTTCCTCTATTCTGCCTTTATGAAGGGTTCATCAGCATCTGGCATACATTATCTTTGTCTCAACATATGACACTTACACTTTCATCAACCAGTTCTACGGAAAAGAGCTTTCCTTCACCACGGGAGTTGCTCCACGTGCGGATCTGACCTTTTTGGGTAACACGAGCACAAATGGTCCACCTGAAATCATGCAAGAAATCACTGTTCTGCATCTCTTTAAAGAAGAGATTGACTTGACAAACCTTTGGAACTGGAACTGGCTTAAAAGCCAGAATCTTCCCACTGCACCTCGGCAACTCTTTCCACTGCTTTCTGTTTTAATGGCCTAGACCATTAAAGACAGAAAGTTGTGGAGAAGGCAACAAAGCAGCCATAAAGCATCCAGTATGATAATAATCCTTCTGCACAGAAGCAGGCCTCAAATCTTTTACTCTTCTAGGGTACATTTCTCACACAGCAGTTTGCCTGCTCTGAAAAGCCACGCCAGAACTCAAGAGCTCAATTATAGGATTCGCATTTAACTTGGGTAATCAAATCAGTTTGCATAACTTAAAAATGTCATTCACTAAATAATTACATCCTCATGCTTTTCAACAGCTCAGTAGCCGAAGTGAATAGCTTACTGAGCTGTTTTGTCATTAAGTTACCAAAAAGAAGGTTGCTTTAGGAAAAAAAAAAAACCACAGACAAGTCAATCGATTTTCAACTAAAATATTAAAAACCTATCAAGCTCAGCAGGGCAGCTGCACCAAGACAATGGCAAGGCAAATCTCAGATTGTTAAAGAGTGTTGATGCAATTTAAAAAGATAAAAAAAAGGAAGAACACCCTTCCCCACAGACAGAAAAAAAAAAGCAGAAAACTAAACCCCAAAAAAAACCCCGAAACAACAATGAGAAAACAAAGCCCTAAAAAACCAAAACAAAGCCCACTAGTGTTTCTGTGGAAGGTTTTTTGCTTGTTTCTCTGGGTGGTTTCCTGGTTGTTGTTGGGTTGGTTTGATTGAACTTAACCAATGAAGTCCAAAGAACTCAATGAATTATTTGACAGAGACTGACACACAGAAAAACAAAACAAAACTATTGTTCCTTCATGCCTGTGACATGAACAAGGCCTGGCAAACCACAAGAACTCACTTGGACTGGTATGGATTCAAGCTGGCAATTGGCACCACTTTGACCTGAGATCCCCCAGGTGTCTTCACAGCACTGGGAGCACTTGGTTTTCCAAACTGGTTGGAGGGAGCGTGGTACTTGGGAGCAGCAGGACCTTCCAAAAACCACAACAGAGCAGAGAGGATTTCAGCCTTGCACACAAAAATCAGGTTAAAACCAACTCGTGGTGCAGATCTTTCCCACCACGCCATGGGGAGCCACACAGGGCAAAGCTCCAGGAACACTGGAGCTCCCTGCACCATGTGGACACCACAGAGGGGCTTGAAGTTTGTTGCATCCTATCTGCTCTTGGTCACAAGTGTTTTCTAGGCTGCAAAATGCTGCAGAAGAGACACTCTCAGACCTTTTAGAGTGCTCGCACTGAAGTGGAGATGTGTCCAGAGTCAACCACTTGAACACAGTTTAAGTGGCAAACAACTGTTTAGCAGTAAATTCTCTAAAATAACAGAATCACAGGGTGGTTAGGGTTGGAAAGCACTCATTCCAATCCCCTGCTAAGGACAGGAACACCTTCCACAAACAACCATACCATCCAATACAGCCTCAAACACTCCCAGGGATGGGAAGTGCTAGATCAAGACACCACTTGGGGAAACAACTAAGGAAAAATACCCCACAAATAGTTTTTTGACATAAAGTAATACTGCTAATTCTAAACTCAATCTTGTCAATGTATATGCAAAAGACTCTTGTGATCAGCTTTAAGCAAGGAAGGAGAAGCTTGTTTTCTGCTACAAGTTTCTAAGCAAATGTCAAAATTTTACTATTTAAAAATCCTTCCCAAACACAGGGGTAAAGAATACAGACAAGTTAAAGCGGCACCAAGAATTAGGATTGACAACTTTTTAGCTCAAAAAAAAAAAAAATCTACAGGCTGACATTTAAATTGACTGCATCTTTCAGTATCTCACTGAAATCTTGATCAAAAAACCACGTTTCAAGATGTACTATCAAATAATTTCAGTGTATCACCTAAAATGTTTGGCCCCTATCTCAGCATTTGTAACGAACACAGTTAGTGGCCAGCTCCAAACTGCAGCCCAATTTGGGTGTCCATAGATCTGTTTCAAGAATGCAGTGTAAACTGAATAAAGTTGGGGGTTTTGGACTTTTTGTTTTTCCCATGGGGAAAAAGGGACAATTTTTTCCCCCTTTTATAACCAAGTATAGAGCTCTCTTAAGAGAATTCACCTTGTCAAACTATGGGTTACTCCTCAATCACAGTTTCTTGTGCAACACCATTAGTGAAAGGATTTTATTTAAACTGAAGCTGTAGTTTCTCACTGATCACATATCAGAATTCCTGCTCAGGATGACTCTTACCTGCTCCAGACAAATTGCCATTTTGTTGCTGTGGTCTGCTGGGTGCTGGGTTTCCTGCTGGAGCTGCAGAACGTTGCCCCTGTCCTGGTAATTAAAATGGAAAGAGACCATAGAGTAGGAGCACAGTAATTAAAAGTACCCTTTTAGGAAATAAGACTTGCATGCAAAAAAAAATATAATTAAAACCATAAAAAATTACATAAAAAATATAATTAAAACACGCTAAAATCCAGGTATTTAAGACACAGGAACAGCAAGCTATCTGTTGAACATTACCATGAAGGAATTCCAGTCAGATCTCTTTCCTCAAGCAACTGCTTTCTACTTGGAAAGAACTCAGGGCTGATGGTGATTTAAAAGGACAGCCCTGAAGTAATCTTGACAACTTTTCAGTGTTTATCAGCTGGTATTGCTCTGACAGGTAGTTTCTGCTCCTACCTAACAGCTAAGATAAAAAACTGTAGAGAATTCTGTCTCATCAGTGAGAAAGGGCCAAAAATCCACTGGGTAAAGTCAAATCTGAAGTTAACCCAAGACAAAGAAAACACCTGCTGCATTTTATTTCCGAAATATGATGATGTTTAATGTGGGGGTGATTGAGTCATCACTTCAGAATTCACCAGTGCCCCTCATGGCACACAGCAGTAAATTGCTTAGGGAGCAAAGTGATGCCATGTTAAGAACAAAGTGTCCATTTTTTTTTTAAGATTTCAGGGCTTTTACTTTGTTTAAATTAATGATAAATTACAAGGGCAAGAGCAGACAGCCATATCTAAAATAAAAGTCCATTAAAAGGCTAATTTACCATTCAAAAATTTGAATTCCTTTACAATATAATTTGCCTCTAGATGAGAAAATATCCAACATTTTTGCCCTTTTCGACACAATTAATCATTTAAAGTCTTGCTTTGGAGGGAAACCTAGGCCTGAGCAGGCAAAACCCCTGTGATTTGGGATGTGAGGAGGAAGAGGGTCAGAGAAAGGTGCAAAAGAAGGTAAGACCAAGCCTATAGAGCACCACAAGGAACAAAAGCAGAGAATCCTAGGACAGAGGGACGGCACCGAACTACGGGAAAGGAGAAGCAGCAACAACAACACAAGGAGACCCCAACATGGTGCTGCCTGATGTGCTCCAGAGTTAACCCTCTGGTTATTTTTAATCCAAAATCCAGGTCCTTGCACAAACCCCAATCTGCTCCTCTAAGTTGCCGCAGCAGTCACATCGGTGAACTGGTGACAGTCTCCCTGGCAACAGTGTGACGTCAAACAGCAAAATGTGTATTTGCTGCAGGTTCCACTAGATGGAGGAGCCAGGTCTCCCCCTTGCTCAGTGGCCTCAGGTGCTCAGAGGGTCAGCATCCACACCCAAATTCATTTTGTGCAAGGGAAGGTGGAAAAAAACCCAACAAGATGCATTAAGAGAAAAATATGTCTGGTCAGGGGAGGAATATTCAGGAGGAACAGAATGTGGGTATGAGGCAGCAAGAGGTTTCCTTATTACTTTTGTTCCAAATATGGTTTTTTCTGTAGGAATTTGTGATTAAAAAAAAAACAAAAAACACTGAAAACCAAACCAAAGACCACCACATCCATTGGAACACGTGTGAGTTATGAAACACAAATTCACATTTTAATGGCTGCCTACCCACAGCCAAGTGTTTCTCAACAGAGTAAGAATAAATTCACACATCTGTGCATGTGTTCAAATACAGAAGTAGCAGAAATATCTCTCCAATTTTCTCGCTTGGAGAGCCTAGGGACTCCTAAACTGTGATTTTTGGTGGCTGGTGGCCTACAGATCACTTAAAGTGCTCAGAAAACCGAGGAGGCTGCCTGGTTTTTGCTGTTAGTTTTTATTAGCAGGAGGTGAAAAAACCAGTTGAAATACCTGCTCACATTTTTGCTGTATGTGGTGGGTGAGGCAAACCCAAGACCTTTGCCTGCAGCTGCCCCACAGCCCACTCAAAGGCAATAACTGTGGAACAGGAGCCCTCAGCTTCCAATAATTTGTCACCAAGAGGTTTTGCCACAGAACCATGACACAAGACCTGACCCAGAAATGAGCAGCAGGGAAGGGAGAGAAGGGAAAAAAACCCACACTTTGAAACAATACACACCTAAATCACAGCAGTGGGAAGGGCCAGAATAAGGAGTTCAAGTGAATGTGTAAGTACATAAACATTTCAAACATGGGAAGATTAATGACAGAAGTTAAACATAAGTAGAAAGTCATTGTCATAGTGAAAAGAAAGTCCAGCATCAGAGTAATTTGAATGAGATTAACGACAGGAATAACACAACCATCCAGTCTTCAACAAGAACTAAACTGCTCAGTCTTAATTTTCAATACTATTATGAGAGGCTGCCTGAAAAGTTTTTATGATTTGTAATAAGAAGATTGTGTCTCCAGCTTCCTTGTTAGGCAGATTAACCACCTACTGCTCCCATGTAAAATGGCCAAAAGCCAGCTTCTCACCCCCCTGGGTCCCACTGTGCTATTACAGTCTGAGAAAGAATATTCCTTAATCCTAGGTCTGGCAGTCTGATATCTGTATTTCAAGGAAAACCAGAAGTAGGGCTAAAAGATACATTTTTAAAATACCAGAACTTTTTTTTTTTTTTAATGGAAACCACGGAGTACATTTAAGATGCTCATTTTGCTCATTAGCTGAGTGTCCCTCAAAATACAATTTCTTAATATATACAGGAATTTTGAGAATATGCAACTTGAAATACAAACCTCTGCCATTTCATCAAGGCCTTCATGACAAATCTTGCAGCCTGCAGAGCAGCAGGGCTGGGTTAAGCTTACCTAATCTAAACTATTACCATCTTCTGTATCAGAAACCTTATTTAGTATCAAATAAAAGGGTATGAAGTTGTCAGAATAAGATCAGTGTTAAAATGAAATACACATCACATCCTATTTGGCATCTTTCATCTAGTGCAAGCCCACACATATTATGACCACAGACCTGTAATATCTCCAAAAGAGTTTAGATTTGAAACCTTCGCTGCAGAGTATTTTTGTAAGTCCAAATGAAGAACACAACTTTGATCAAAGTAATGGTAATTTTACCAGAATTTATAGTTAAAGGTATATTTTCAGCTCAGTTCTGTCAGATACCACGTTCTCAGTGGTTTCTAAGCAACAATATAACTGAAAAACACTATAGTTCACAAGCTCTTGTATCACACAAGGAGGGAAATGGGAGAAAGGCACAAAACAGTCTGCTCAGTAGCTATTCTGAAAGTCTTGGTCTCTACAGCAACTGTGGGATTAAACCATAAAATCTGAGATGTCAACACATTTTTTAAACAGCAATTAGCTAAGTAACTATCAAAGGAACAAAGGATTCTTTAGGCTCATTTAACAAACGCCCCTCTTAATTCCCTTGGAAAAAGTTAATGAAGAAAGATGTCTTTGACTTTGCAACAGAATAGATTTTTAACCAGAAGAGCAATGTACCTACCACCACTATTTGTCCAAACTATTCTACAGAAAACTCCTGCCACTAATGTGTGGTCCCTCAGTAATAAAAATATATTAGTTCACTTCTCTCAGGATAAAAAAAAAATCTTCTTGAAGAGCTGTTTGCTATTAAATTCCAGCCATTATCTGTGTATACATCACTGACAGAGCTGTTCAAATATTTTCTTTAAGTGCTTATTATTCTCCCTCCTTTTTAAAAGATCAGAATTGGAAGAGCAGAACAGACTTTTGAATGTTCTCAGAGGGAAAAATGTTTTAATTTAAAAAAAAAAAAACACATTTGCATGAGAACTGCAAGCTCAGCACCTAAAAGTGAAGAAGATAGTTATTTATGCAACATGATGGATCCAAATAGATTCATGGCAGGTCAGATTAAGGTCCACCCAGTGCCTCAATCCTTTTTCAGCTGGGCATGGTAGGAATGGGTGCTTAGGGAATTCTGTGCTCTCCTTGTTTTCATACCAGTCTCTCATCTATGTACTTGGAACAATCTAAGTTTTAGTGCTTCCTGCACCTAACATTCATGCAGAGGATGTATTGTTATGTTTAACAGCCTTTAATGGATTTCTCTTTCACATCTAATTGCTTTTTGAACCTGTGCCAATTTTTGGCACCTACCTCCACAAGTTCCATAATTTAACTATGCAGTTTAGGGGTGTGGTGCAGCCTTTGTTTTACAACCACTGCCTGACAACATGAGAGCTAAAGAGCATCAAATGAACATAGAAAAAAGAGAGAGAGAGAGATTCATCATTCTTTATTCATCCCCTCCACGCCATCTTAGACTTTTACAGATCATTATTCCATCTTCCTCCTCCTGTTTCTTTCCAGACAGGAGAAATTAGAATCTATTTGATTACTCATTATGAGGAGACATAAAATAGCTTCCGCTTACTTACTGGAACTCGAGGTAGAGACCACTCACTACAATAAAAACCTGTCAAGGTTATAAAGTATGGATACTCCAAATACCATGGAGAGACTCAAGCTTCAGCCATGGTGTAGAGTTTATTAAAATAGGAACAAACCCCAGTTTGTGTGACACAAACAAAAAGGATTTCCAAGATCTGGACATCACTATTTCAGGCACAAAAAAAAAACCAAACAAACCCTGAACACGTCTGACTGCTTTTTTTCAAGTGAAAGAGAGAAGCTGAAAGGCTCTCTGAGCTGACAGAAAAATATTTGTTTACAGATACTCACCTTCATTGTACGGCTGGGGATTGCCAATAGGCCCATCAACCTGATCAGCAGTTTGCAGGACGTTTACATCCATCAGGATAACCACTCTCCTACAACACAGAACAGACAGCAAATAAAGACTTTCACTCCCTCTGCAGCTCCTATCTCTGAATATCCTTTGCAGCAGGTGAGAAAACCAAGCATTAAGAGGCTGATTCTTTGGATGAAGGATCTGGGAGACAAAAGCTCTCCAATGTCAACTAAGCCCTCCCTAGAGGGACAAGTAAGCTTGAAAAAATATCACACTGCATCAAGGACAGGTGATGGCAGGCTGAACAGGCACCAAAAATAGCTAGGGAAACCACTGTGTTTTAAAAGGAGCAAAACCATACCAGGTTTTTATTCCCTGCCTCAAAAGTTGTTTTCTTCTTCCCAGAATGAAAAGAATACAAACCTCAGTTCACATCCTGTGAGATATATACTTAGCTTTTCTGTAATACTTTCACCTGGATCCCTTCTCATTTTGCCATTGTCATTCCCCTCAAAATTCCCTCCTATCCTATTTCCTCAAATTTTAATAAAAGACCAGATTCCACAACACCTAAGTAAGGAGGTATCTTTATCATTTCTTTTCAACAGCAAATAATTTTAAAGAAGCTTTGTTCAAATATTTGGAGTATTCCAGCTGGAGTTGGAGTATTGCAGCTGGAAACTTTATATTACTAAATCACTGTACAGATACATCTGATCCCACCAGAGTTATATTCTGCAATTTATTTCTTCTATTACTGGTGCTGTGGACTTTCCCCCTCGCACCCTAAAGCCTGAGTATTTCCAGGTAATCCCAACCAAAAGCACTTGGCCTCTGCTTAGTCACAAAGCACAGAGCCCCCACTAGCACAGATGCCTTTCTGTAGGGCTGTACTTAAAGGTTAACACAAATACCTTCCATCTTTCAGGCTGTTGACAATGAATCTGTTAACCTGGCAAACACACCGGGCTGACAAACGTTCCTCTTCCACCAGGGAGTTCAGCTGTGTTGCCAGCATGAATGCTGCAGGAAGAGGAAAATATTGGAACAATTCACAATGCCAGCTTTAAAAGGAGCTGCCATGGCTGGCCACACCTTTTTCAGCTAGTAAGGTATTGCACTGGATCTACAACTTGTCAAAGAAAACAGTGAAACTCCTAAGAAATCACTAAAACTGATCAGAAACTATACTGTATTTATTCCCCAAACTTCAGAGTGCAGTATAGCTAGAATGACTGTACATCAAAGAACTGAGAGGAAGATGAAGCTAAATTACTTTAAAATCAATGTTACATGCATAGGTTTGTATTTTCATTATATCCTGCAGCAAGTTGACTGCTTATATTTCACCAAGTTCCAAAAGTCAAAGATTTCACCTAAATGACAAAATGCAGTTGCATGCTGCAGAGCCTGTGGCCCAGCGTGGCCTATGTTCTCCTTCAATATCTATTTCAGACACCAGATCAGGAATTTTAACACCCTTAGCATCTCCATGTTTAGAAAAACTTCTCTGCAGCTTGTCATACTCACAGGAGAGGGTGTTCACCCCATCACTCATCAGCACTCGGTAACGTGGGGGCCCAGTTCCTGTGGCAATAGCCCGTGTATTCTGCAGGGGAGAAAAAAAGAAAAGGCTGTCAGTTCACATTTGTTCAGAAACTTTTCAAAAACAGAAAGTGAAACCAACAACAAGTGACCCATCTAATCGGCTCTTTTGAACACTAATATCAACGGCATAGCCCAAGCAATGCATAACAAAATTAGGAGAACTAAAAGTAGAGCAGCCTTGCTCGGCTTCTCTGCAGAGGAAGTCTGGCTGCACTCAGGACCCCACATGCAGTCACCGAGGGGCTGCCACACGAGGGAAGGGACAGTACTCACAATGACTTGCAGCACGGGCTTGGAGACTTCCTCCCCTTGCATTATGGCCTGGAGAAATGAAAGAGACGCTCAGAAAATTGCCACGGCCTCGCTGGGGATGGCCTCGCCACCCACAGTGACAGAACCACAGAATCAATGAGCTTGGACGTCTGAGATCATCGGGCCCTACCTAGGAAGGGTTCTAGCCAAGGAGTTGAGGACGAACTGCCGTGGAAGAGCCAGGGACGCGGGTGTGGCCGCCACCGCTGACCCCGGAGCAGCCCCAGGGACCAGGCCCCGCTCCGGGCCTGTTTCTCCCCTCGGGACCGGGCCGGACCCGGTGCCCAGGCCCGGCTTTCACCTCCCACCCTGACCGGGACTAGGTACATCCCAGCCCACCCCAAGCCGCTCACCGCGATGGCCCCCTCGCTCAGCCGCACGCTCATAGTGCCGCGTCCGCCGCTGCCGCCAAATCCTGCCGCTGCCGCCAAATCCTCCCGCCGCCGCTGCCGCCACCGCCTCCTTCCGGTGCCGCCGTACGTCCCGCCGTGCGCCCCCGGCAGCACCGCGCTTCTATTGGCTGCCCGGCGCTGTACGGCGGAAGTGTCCCCGTGTTCCGTACAGGGACGCTGATGGGCGCCGCCATGGCGGTGCTGGCGCTGCCGGTGGCGCGGCGGCGGTGATGGCGCTGCCGGTGGCGGAGTGGCAGGGCCGCACCGCCCGGCTCTGGGCCGCGCTGGAGCCGGCGCTGCGGGAGAGGCTGGCGGCGGCTTCGCTTCGCGATGCGGTGCGGCTGGGTTGTGACCTGCTCCGGTGAGCCGCGAGTGGGGCGGGTCCGGCGCAGGGTAGCGAGGGGGGGTGGGAGACAGGAGCATCTCTCTTAATGCGTGTAAAAAAAGGAGGGGGTGTTAAAGGATGGACTAGGCTCTGCTCGGTGGAACCGAGCAATAGGACACGGGGCAACGGGCAGAAAGTGATGCCGGGGAAATTCCATCTGGATAAAATTCCACCTTTCTACCTGACAGGAGGTTGGGAGTCGGCCTCGCCTCCCAGGCTGCTGGCGATAGGACGTGAAGAAATAGACTTAAACTTCACTTGGGAAGGGTTGGGTTGGACACTAGTAAGAATTTCCTCGCAGAAAGGGTGATTAGAGCTGGAATGGGCTGTCCAGGGAGGTGGATAAGCAAACATTGGTCTTGGCATTCAGTGTCATGGTCTGGTTGACAAACTGGGGATCCGTCACAGGCTGGACTCCACCTCAGAGGTCTTTTCCAACTTAATTGAGCCTGTGATTCTGTGAATATGAGGAGGAACTTCCCCATGCAGTGACCACGCACTGGCACAGATTGAGAGTGGGGATATCTCGCTGGAGATATTCCAGAACCCAATAGACACAATCCTGTGCCACGAGAATCATCCTGTTGGAGCAGGGAGGCTGGACCAACTCCAAAGTGATTCTTTGGTGCTGGCCCCGTGTCCCACAGGAGCGAGGAGGAGGAGGAGGCAGCCCTGCTGCGGTTGTGCCTCCAGGCACGCACGGACAAGCAGCCGGAGGCCGCGGGCTGGTACCGGGAGCAGGGAAACCGGGAATTCAAGCGGGGCCGGTACCAGGCTGCCCTGAGGCTTTACTCCAAGGTAGGAGTGGCATGAGAGGATCCCAGGGAAGGGGTCCCACAGCGCTCACAGCCAAAGGGATCCCCTGAGGGGATCCCTGAGAGAGGATCCCTCACGGTTGAAGGGCTCCTGCGCGGGGCGAGGAGCAGCTCCCGTGAGGGGATCCTGCAGGCCCTGCTGAGCGGCTCCTGTGAGGGATGCCCCGAGGCAGCAGCAGTTCTCTGGTCTCTGCAGGCAGCATCCCACGAGCTCCCTGGGGGCCCCGAGGTGTCCGTGTGCTTTGCCAACCGCTCGGCCGCCCTCTTCCACCTGGGACACTTTGAGGTAAGTGGGGCCAGGGCAGCACCCACCCCACAAGGTCCTGGGTGCCCCTGAGGTGTTTCATTGTTACAACAAGAGACGGCAGTTCAGATGTGCTTCCCAAGCTGTGCTTAAAGCATCCATAACTCAATTTCCTGAAGGGCTCCTGCTTTGTTCCCGTGTCAGGATGCATTATTTGGGCAGCAGGTTGGTTATGCACGTGGAATTTGCTGATTAACACACAGAATTCTCCATGAGACTGTTTTAAGTGGAATGAAAGAGCACGAGCTGGTTTTCAAGCCCACTTTAAAGGCCTTATCTTTGTTCCTAGGTTTGTCTGGAAGATATTGCCAGGGCTGAAAGCCATGGCTATCCAGACAGGCTGCTGCCCAAGGTCCTGCTGCGGAAAGCTGAGTGTCTGCTGTGCCTGGAGAGGTTACAGGATGCACAGGATATCCTCAGTGTGCTGGAGAGTAAAATTGCTCTAGATGGGGTCATGACTACACACCTGACTCAGCTAAAAAAGTTAAGTCAGCTGAAAGTTAAATTAGGTGAGAAAGAGAGGTGTCCAGAGCCTGCACAAGAAGCATGTGGTGGCATTCAAGGGAAGCCAGAGATCTGGGAAGAGAACAACAGAATTTCAGGTGCATCTTCATCTCTGAGCTTGCGTTTTGATGCGGAGAGAGGACGTCACTTGGTGGCCTCCCAAGACATCATGGCAGGACAGAGCCTGGTGAAAGAGGAGGCCTTTGTGAGTGTGCTGTGCCCCGGGGAGAGCCTTCCTCTGCAGGATGGTGCCACAGCGTGGGACACTCGAGCCACCAACGCAGATCTTTACTGCCACCGCTGTCTGAGGCAGCTCCTGGCCTCAGTGCCTTGTCATGGCTGCAGTTATGCCAAATACTGCAGCCAGGACTGTGCAGACATGGCATGGCAGCAGTACCACAGGACAGAGTGTTCCCTGGGAGCGCTGCTCCTCACACTGGGGGTCTTCTGCCACGTGGCCTTGAGGACTGTCCTGCTGGCAGGGTTTGCAGAGGTTAGCAGGCTGGTGGCATGGTCCCACTGTGGGGACAAGAACCTTCAGAACCCTGAGGCAAGATGCAAACCTCTCAGTGAGGCAGCAGATTCAGGAGCTGATAGCAGAGGTATCCCTGGCTGTGGCAGCAGTGGTCGGTACCAGAGTTCTTACCAAGCTCTGTTCCACCTTTTGCCTCACACTGAGCAGCACAGCCCTGAGCACAAGTTCCTCTGCACACTCAGTGTGGTAGCTATATGCAAAAAGCTGCAAGCAGCTGGCCTGGAGGCTGCTGTGTTGAATCAGGAATCACCTCAGCAGCGGTCCAAAACAAAGACGTTTGAAAAAACCTCAGATGAATTGTCCCCAGAGCTGAAGACTGTGGCAGAAGCAATGCTGAGGCACGTGTTGCAGCTGCAGTGTAATGCACAAGCAATCACTGTAATGCAGGATCTGGGTAAGATGAAACCAAATTAAAACAATTAATAAATTCTGTTGTCACGGAATGGTTGGGGTTGGAAGGGACCTCTGAAGATGATTCCGTCCAAATCCCCTGCCCAGGCTGGGTCACCTGGAGCAGGCGACACAGGAACATGTCCAGGTGGGTTTGGAATGTCTCTAGATCTCCCTGGACAGCCTGTTGCAGTGCTCTGCCACCCTCAGTGGTTTTCCTCATGTTGAGGTGAAGCTTCTTGTTTAATTTGTGGCCATTACTCCTTAACCTGGCACCACAGAAAAGAGTCCATCACCATTCTCTGACACCTGTATTTGTATATGTATTGATGAGATCCCTTCTCAGTCTTCTCCAGACTAACCAAGCTCCCTCAGTCTCATAAGAGAGATGCCCCAGACCCCTCATCATCTCTGTGGCCTCCACTGGACCCTCTCCAGTAGGTCCTCTTTCCTGTCCTGAGGAGCCCAGGACTGTCCTCTTTTTGCCCATTTTCTTGTGTGAAGAGATTGAATTATCAGCTGTAAAAGGCTCCCATTGCAGATGGAAATGACTTGTTTAAAATTTAATGGCCTGTTCCATGCTGGCTTGTTCCTTGGTGCACATGCAGAGCGTGTTTAGCTGTTATTTATTGCAGCAATATACCAGGAACCTTTCTGCTGCTGCCTGCGATCGGTCACGGTGCTCATTGCAGAAATTGTGTGGGTTTGTGAGCATTCAATCTCAACCTGCTTGGTTTTCCTCTGTCTTCAGGGCCTGGAGATGGGGCTGTTGTAGATAAGAAGCCTGTGAGGCTGGCAACAGCTTTCTTCCCTGTCCTCAGCCTCCTGAACCACTCGTGCTGCCCCAATACCAGTGTGTCATTCAGTGGGACAGCTGCCACTGTCAGGGCATCACAGCCAATCTCAAGTGGCCAAGAGGTTTTGCATTGCTATGGTAAGCCCTAAATCTGTGTTTGTCTCAAGGCACAGACATCATTCACCTCTCCTTATCATGCTAATGGCAACTTATACCATAATTCTCATATAATTCTCATCTAATGTTGCCAGAGTCTTTGTTTAGCAGCCTTGATCAACATTTCATCTCTTAAGCCCACTGTTAGATTTTCTGTCTCCAGTTGTGTCCTCCCCAAAATATACCTAGTCTCAATTGTAACTAAAGTCCATTTATTCTGATATTAAGAACTGTAGCTGTTGAGAGATCTCTACCCTTGCCATCCTCTGCAGGGCCTCACTGGCGTAGGATGAGGGTTGTTGAGAGACAGCAGCTTCTCCATCAGTATTTCTTCAAGTGTCGCTGCCGGGCTTGCCTCGAGGAGTTAGAGTCTGGTGTCAAGAGTGTGGTGTCCATCAGAAATTCATTCTGCTGTCCCACATGCCAGGCCCAAATGCAGGTAATTCTCCATAGTTATGGTTGTGCAACTTCCTGGGGTGTGTAACATTTGGGTCTGGGAGAGCCAAGAGGTGAAGACCTCACTTTGATCCCTGCTCAGAAGCCAAAAGCTCCTGTTGAGTCTAGACAGCATCTCACTGTTTCTCATAAAATCAAATAAGCTGTAACAATTTATGAAAAAATCACTTTGTTTGATTAATACAACTGAGGAACAATTTAGCATCTCTATAACCCAGAGCTAATGGAGATGGAGGGTAAGCTTTTAGCTGAACGTGAGCTGGAATGATCACAAAGGATTTCTGCAGGAGGAAGAAGACACACTTTGCTGTTCAAATGAAGCTTGTGGAACCTCAGCCAGCAAAGATCACCTGTCTGGCCGTTTACAGGACCTTCAGCAACAAATCAAGAAAGCTTTAGACCTGCTGAGTGTTGGAAAGGCTGGTAAGGCTCAGCTTTGTGCCCTGAGGTCAGGAGCTGAGGAGCCCAGGTCGGGACAGGAACCATGAGATGGCACTGTTGCTCATGCCATTGGGGCACTGTGACACGTGGCCTGGTGTCCCTGGGGACTTCAGCTGTAGTTTTTTTATACCCCCCTGATCTGGGTGTTAATCTAAGCCACATATTGTTCCATAGTAAAGTAATTAAATAAAAAGAAACCAGGGTAATATTGGAGTTGGGCCTTCCCAGGCCTTGTTTCCCTGGAGGTAGTTGAGCCATCACTGGGGTAGAATTAGCAGAGGTGCAGATGAAATCAGTGCTGAATCCTAACCAAACCCCAGTCAGCTGTGTAACATGTAAAGATGAGATTGGATTGATTTTATTTCGTGGATCATGGAAAACTGGAGACTGACCACAGGGTGAATTTTATAACCATTTTTTTTCTTTCTATAGATCAGGCTATCAAACTGCTCCTGAAGTGTCAGATAGATGCTGGAACCTTCTTGTCTCCAGAGCATTTGCTGATGGGAGAGATGGAGGATCATCTGGCACAGGTCTATGCTACTCTTGGTATGGCATTGTCCTCTCACTATCCCATGTTTCCTGAACTTTGAATTTAACATGACTAGCTTTTTCTTGGACTGGCCCTCTCATTTTCTCCCTAGTTTTGGCAGCAGGGCTCTCAGGAGGACCAAACCTGTGTTCCCAGCAGCCACTGAACAATACTGTGCTCTCATGTTATTTTAGATTCCCTGTCCTGATTCTGTGGACAGAGTTCACCACATTTTGATTAATTCTGTCAGATTCTTTGGGTGGCAGTAGCTCTAGGAAGTATTTATTAATTTCTCATGTTTTGCTTTGTTTTTCCATCAGGGAAGTGGCAGGAAGCAGCCAGACACCTGAAGAAGAGTATTGAGGTTGTGGAAATGCACCATGGGCCATCAAGTGTAGAAGCAGGCCATGAACTTTTCAAGCTGGCACAAATCCTCTTCAATGGGTGAGTTTGGTTTCATCCTCTGTCCCTGCCCTGCACCACTCCTGTGTGTCTGACACAATATCAAGGCACCTTGACGGTGTCTCGCAGGACACAGGGCAGTCTAGCACAGGTACTCTTTTAGGAATCTGTTTCTCTCCTCTGTGCCTTTTTCTTCTCCCTGGCTCAATTTATTCACTGTCCAATTGTTTTATTCTGTCAACTTATCAATCTTGGTGTTTATACCTCAGTTGTATAATGCTGCTGACTTCTTCTCAAATGAGAGAATGAAATCCTCTTGCTTTATTGGCAAGGAAATCCCCTGACTGCTTCTGAAAATCTCCTCACAACACCTCCCTTTAACCAAATTAATTTTAGCAGAAGCTGCAGTGATGAGGTAGTGGGTTCCTGTATACTCAAAGATAATGTTTTCAGGTTTTGTCCATCTCCTTACCTTTCCATCCCCCTCATCCTCCCTTTGTAGCTGAAGCAGATACAATTTTCCTGCTGCTGGAAGGCAGGGGAGGGTGGGATCTGTGGCCATGAACAGGTTTAGGTTTTTGTTAGGGAGGGCTTAAAAGCTGTGTAAGTCAAGAAGCTGAATTAAGTATTTTGCATGCTCTGTTCTTATTATCTTCCTATTTCAGATTTGCAGTTTCTGAAGCTCTGAGCACGATTCAAAGAGCAGAGGGGATTTTGTCAGTGCACTTTGGTCCTCAGAGTGCTCAGATCCAGGAACTACAAGAGATGAAGGCCTGCCTGTCAGAGCTTCCCAGAAACATCCTTCAGAGGACTTAATTTCCCTGTCAAAGGAAGCTGCAATGTGATCTTTCATCAAAGCTAAGTGTCATGTGCTAAGGTAGTCATGTAGTACAAGCTGGAAAATCATGTGTAACAGCAACTTGAATGAAGTCTTGAAATGCTCTTTAGTGAGCCTGTTGTAAATAAAATGACCAATTCTAACGTGAGAGGTGTGTGTGTGGTATGGTGGGAACAGAGGCTGTTGTATAAGTTCTGTGTGTGGGTTGGAAGCAAATGTTTGAGTTGCTTTTGTGTGAGATGTGACTCTCCCCTGTGTGGTGCCCTGAGCATTATGAACATACAGTCATCCAGAGCACGTTGCCTTCTATTTTTGATACTGTGAGGCACTTTCCTTCTTGCCAGTGTCAAATGGAAATGGTTGGAAGGGGTGAGGCAACAGCCTGGGAAGTGGAAACTTAAAGGGGGCACTGCAGGACTTGGAGGGCTCCAGCGCAGATCTGTCAGTGATGAGGGATTCAGAATCAACAACTGGTGTCAGGTTGGAAAACAGGATGGGGAACAATGGAGTATACACCAGATAATGTTTGCTTTCAGGACACAAAACTGCATTCCTCCTCTGGGGAAACTAGGAGTGTAGGCAGACAACCTTTCAAGGGAGAATACTTGGGCTTGCTGAGATTAATAGCAAAAGCTCTTTTATTGCAGCATGAAGGCGTAAGATTTGCAAGTTGTGTCTTTGTGCAGCAGAGCAGGGAGCAAGTATCCCTCCCAATATCACCCTTTCCATTTGGGCCCTACCATTGCAGATTACTGTGGAGGGATCTAAACACCCCTGGGGTCCAGGATCTTGCCAATGAAGAGGAGGGTTCCAGTGGTATCATCCCTCAGTACGAGAAGGAAAGGCCTGTCCACGTGGTATTCTATGGGGAAGGTCAGACGAGCAGCATCAGCCCCAGGGTTTGGTATGGATCTTTCCCCATCCTCACTAAGCTCCAGCATTGCTTTGTGTTGCACATGAGATAATCTCAGAGGTTTGGCAGAAATCTTGGAGAAATCAGGTGATGTGAAAAGTGATTGGAGCCCTGGAGAAAAGACAGAAAGTTCCATTAGCTGAAGGCATGGATTGCAGAAGGAGGAGCAGCACTGCTAATGTGTGACCCACGAGGGGAGGGAGCTGCTTGGGCAGAGTTTTCTGAGGGAACAGGGAGAAGCAGCTTTTACCTGCAATCTCAGCAGCACTGTTTGAGCTTGGTGGAGGGATGTGATAAAAAGCTGAGAAGCCCCAGATGAAGGTGATTTGAGATCTCCACAACCATAACTAACAACCCACCAACTTCATATTCTGAGAGCAGGAAGCAACTTGGCCACTGCTTTGAGCCCTGGCAGCCTGCAAAGGGGGTGTGATGCACATACTTGTCTCCTTTAGTGTGCTGCCAAGTGCCTCTTCGTGGTTCAGCTTTAGTTTGGGCAGGCTCAGCACAGCATGGACGGTCTTCAGCTCTTTGTCCACATCGTGGACAAACTCAGAAGTGAGGCTTTCCTCAATCAGAGTCATGTTCTGGGTCACCTTCGTGGGCAGGAAGAACATGGCACTGATTCCCTCTGTCAGGGGCAGCTGGGCAATCTGCAAGGCCAGAAATAAGAGATAAGAAGGGGTCACATCGATAATAGTTTTACCCATTCTGTACCAGGCAGAGGCCTGATTCTCAGGCTGGAATCTCAACCTTTTCAGTGAACATTCTATCTTTTTCCCTGTTTGCTTTTATCTGACATGATGTTTCCTGACACTTCTGTTTTTTTCCCCAGGCTTTCATCCATCCTTGCTGCACTCTTCCTGCTATGGAAGTGCTCTCTCACCTGCAGCATTGCTTTGGGGAATTCTCACTGGAACACCTTTGAGCTCATGCTCCAGGGAAAGACTGGTTGAAAGAGGCAGAGGTGGAAAAGTTTTGAGAGGTGTGGCCTGCCCTTCTTGCCCAACTTTAAGTCAAGCAATACAGGCTGGTAGGACCTGGGCATAATTTAAATTTTGGATTGCTTGTGACATAGCCTGGGTAGAAGCAGGATACCCTAAGAATCAACACACTGCCTTTCAAAATAGGGATTGCAAAAGTAGCTGATGGGAGGAGCAAAGCTGGAATGGGTTAACAGGTAGGTGTAGCTGAACCTACTCCTCAGTAGGTTCGGGAGATCTTGGGCAATATTTGCTGTCTGACCTTGCAGTTGAGTTCTGAGTCGAAACCGTATCTCAGGATGGCTTTGGGGTCTGACATCATGGACACCTTCACAGTTCTGTCCTCATCCAGGTGGAAATCCTTCAGGGCAGTCTTCTTGGTGTCAAACTTGGTTTTCCATGTCCCTGTTTTATAAGAGAGAAAATGGAGGATTTTCTGGAATAATAACATATGAAGCCAGGCTTATGCCTGTGGCTGAATAATCTTGTGCTTTAATATGCAGTATTTGTGCTTTAAGGAGTTGAGGCATTACAGGGATAGAAATAGACTGATTGGAGCTACTGATTTACTGCCATCCTTGGTCCCTCCTTTTCATCTGAGAATTGGCTAAATGGCAAATAAATAATCAAGCCAGTGTATGGGTGGAGTAGCCACTGGGAAGTTGATGTCTACTTATGTAATTACAAAACTATTTTAAAGGGTAACAGTTGTGTCAATGGATATAAAGTACTTCTCTCCCCACCCTTTATTTTGCTGCCTGTCTCTAAGCAATAATTCTCCAGGACACTGGCTTACAGCGTGTTTAAGAACAGCTCTCTAGCATCAAACTGTTCCTTCTACAGTGGTAAGAAGGCTCAGAACACTTCAAGCTGTTCCTTCCCTAAATGGTAATATCCTATCTCTGAATGGAGTTTTGTGAGCTTAAACTTTCTTCTCTGATTCTTACCGCAAACAGGTCAAGATTCAGCTTCCCAAGAGTAATAATTCCTCCCTCTGGACTATTTTTGTTCAGGTAGTGTTCTTTATTTTTTCTTCTTTACTGAACATTCTCAAACACTTTCTTCTCACGCTTCTCTCCTTGATACCTGTTTGCTTTATTGGAAGTGGGAGCATTCCTCCACATCTCCTCCAACACGTGCTTAATGGACTTTTTCTGTGCCCAAGCACACAACATTCTTACCCTTGAAGAAAGCAGCCCCAGCAAGGAGAATACTGACATCTGTGGGCATGTCCTTCATGAACCTCATAATCCTTCCCTTTGTCTGCTGTCGGACCCAGGTGTTGATTTCTTGGAGGTCCAGCTGGGTGTTGCCACTCAGTGCCCTCGGTCGCATCTTGTAGGACTTCTCCAGCTGGCTGTGAAATCCAGGCCTTGCCCTGAGTCCTGGGGAATAAAAACATGGATACTGCAGCTAGCTCCCCTATCCAAACAATCTCAAGGCAGCAGGTGGCAATCCAAAGCCCAGCAGCAGGTCTCTCATAAAATATCTGTGCCTGTTTGTCTACAGAAACCTGCTTTGAAGAGGAATATCTGAAAGCACATTAAGGAAACGGATCCAAATCCTACAGCCACCCATGCTGGAGCACGGGATAACTCTCTTCTGAAAACTGAAAAAAGGAGATAAGAACTGAAGGCTTGGACACAGCCATTCCTACATCAGCCTTCCTTCTTTCCCCAGCCTGCTTTCTGAGTACAGCTTACTCAACCTATTGGATTCTTGGAACCAGCAGGTTCCAAAAGATAGCTCTTAGCATTCTCAGCAGATGTTTATTGCATGCCAGAAGCAGACATTTCAAATAGCTCTGCAAAGAATTAAACAAAGGAATATGGCTGAGTGTTATCACAAATAGAAAATGTGATCTGTGGTTCCTGGAAGCCAGCAACACCTGCCAGACAGCCTGGAGTGAAGGCAAAATTATCAGCAAGTTTCTTTTAGGTCTTCTGTGAGTTAACTGTTCTGTCACCAATGTCTTTGTGTGCATGTCTGGTCTTTTATTTAAGTGCACACAAACTTTCCAGGCTTTTTCTGGAGCAGCAAGAGCATTCCATGACTTGTCTGCATCCTGGCTCAGCAGAATGTCAGAGCCAGAGCTGTGACACTGTGTTAGTGCTGTGTTACTCAGTGTGTTTTTATCAATATAGGCACACCAAAATAACTTCTGCTGACAGCTTTTTAGGTAAAATTTTATAGAGGGGAAGAAGGACTTCTACTTTTCTCCAGGATGATCCGGGAGGCACTTTTCATGCTCTTCTCTGGCCCAGTCACGCTGCTCAGCAGGTCCTTGTAGGTGTCGTGGACCTCAGCCTTGTTGAGCAGATCATAGAAGAGGGCGCGAGAAATCACATTTTCAGTTCGTTCTCCAGCCCCTGCCAACGACCAGGAAAACATGAGGAAAAGGCTGCCAAGCCAGAGGGTGAGTGTGGAAATGGGGCAAAGAACTCACCAAGTGAGAGACCAGAAAGTGCAGTAGCCAGGCTGAAGGGAGACAGCAGCACGTTGGCCGTGGCTGTCCGGCTGGACTGCTGGCGGTACAGGTCATAACCAAAGTTGGAGACTGCAGCTGCCAGCTTGTTCACAGGGCTCTTGTAGAATGGATCTTCCTCTTCCTCGCCAGCATTGGCTCCATCAGCTGTGGCAGAGTTCTGGCAGGTCCAGGAAGTGCTTTGGTTAGACTTTCAGGAGTGGTAAACACTTCATAGGCAAACAACTACAGATATTCTTCTATGACCTACAGAAATATTGACTTCATCTTAAAGAGAGTGTAGGAACAGTTACTTTAATGCCAAAGGCAGCACTGAGTTTGAAATTCTGCCTCCTGGTCATCCCCTGATGTAACTACTGTGGTTTTATCCAGGTAAGGCAGGAGTTAGGCTCATTATGTTGCTAAATAAAATCCCAGTAATTTAGGAGGGTAGTGCTTAATCCTTCAGTAAGACTCTCTAAAATTAAATTACCTGTTCCACACCTCTTTCCCTTGCTCTCTGCATATGGTGTCTCACTCACCTGCTCAGTAGCTGAATTCTGGGCTCTGCTTGGGACAGTTAAGAGGCCTAGGAAAAGGAGAACCACTGGAATCTGCATGCCTGGACCTACAGAATATGACAGACACAGTTCAAGCAATCAGGTAAATGCATCTCTACCACAACTCTGCACTGTACCTAGCTGTGACAGGAGCTGCAGTGGCAAATGCTGCTGCTTGACCTTCCAATTGTGAAACACACACCTGATCTGAGCCAGCTTTCCTTCTCTAGTTGGAAGTATTCAGCCAGACTGGCCCCAGTGACTTTAAAACTGGGCAGGCACATGGTGTGGGTATGCCTGAGCACAAAAGCAGATGTGTGTGGCCCAAACCACACTGATGCTGGCAATTACTGAGTGCCAAGGTCCAGAAAAGCACCAAATCACTACTTCTGAGTCTTAGGCTTCAAAAAAAATTAAGACTTCATTTATAAAAGGTACCAAATCCATATTGTTGAATGGGGTAGAAGGCAACACTGACTGGTTACTGCTTTAATACACAAATTACCTGCCTCAGACAGTAGTTTGCTGTTTCTTGTGTCTACATGTACCTGTGTCCATCCTTTGCTTCTTATTTGCAATCTGATGAAGTAAAATAGAAGAGCTTTCTTAAAAGACAATAAGGAGACCTAGAGAAGGGAAAGGCAGTGCTTGGCTTATTCAACATTTTTAATGGAGGTGGGAGAAAAGCACCGAATTCCCCAAAGCTGTTCTTTCTGTAGAATCCATTTTTCATCACTCCGGTACTGGGATGAGTGGCCCTTCCAGACAAATCTGTCTGGTCCAGAGGGCACTGAGTAACCCAGGGCTTTGCTGTGGGTAAACCAGAGCTACTGAAGTGTTCTGTCCCCAAGAACAGACGCCACTGAGGCTGGTCTGAAGCAATGTTTAGATAGATTCCCAGAAATTAAAGGAAGAGAGTTGTATTTAACTAACCCCTGTCATCCTAGGCAACTAGAGAAATCAGAGGAAGAACATGTGTTTCAGATTAACTTCAGCTACAAAGAAAACATGCCTGCTGCTAGAAATACATGTGGTGACAAAAGCCCCAGCTCAAGACCCTGTTCAGGCAGAGTGAAAGGCAGTTTGCTGTTGCCCTTCCCTGCCTTTTCTTCTGGAGGGAGCTCTCCCTCAGAGAAAAAAGCATCACACAGGAGGTTTTAAGCTTTCATCTGTGTTCAACACAGAAGTGGTACCCTCTTTCCCCTGTGAGCTTGCATCCTGTAACCTGCTGCCATCCCAGCTGCAGAATAGGTGAGGTTTCTGGTGCAGAAGATGTGGATCAAGAGGATTTACTATCTGGTGTGATAGTGGATATGATGCTGGGATTGCTCCGATCATTCCAGAGATTTACAACAAACAGGCACCATGCTGAAAGAGAGGTGCCAGAAGTCCTGCATGAGTCTAAAAAGCCTTAGTGAGGGCTCTGTGAGGATGCCTCTACCAAGCTGCACTCTGCATGCTGAGAGGAAGAGGTTTGGCCCAGTCTAGCTTAGAGCTGAAGCTTTTCCATGGAGCATAACCTTTTCTCTGAAGAAAAAGAAAATAATCTCAACACAACCTCTGCTTCCAGCTCCACTGAGCTCCTGGGAGCATGGGAACAGAGATTGGTTTTGCAGATTGTATTGTTTTTGCCAGTACTGTCACCAGCTTCATATTTCTCAGACTTTGCCAAAAAGCAATTTCCATTTTAAAAAGACAAAGCCTTTTGCGTTTGAATTGGCCTGAACATCTGGATTCTATTTGTATTTCTCTTAGCACACAGCCAGAAATGCAGAGAAAAGAATTTGGTTGGATCGGAGGTGGGATGGTTTCAGGAATGATATTAAAATCTGTGGCTGGCTTGAAGGAAAAGAGAAGGAGCAACAGCGAGTGATGTTACAGTCAAAAGGTATAGGAGGAAAACCTTGAGAAATAAGCTGAGAAGGAACTTTGTGTCTGGGACTTATGGATTTGTGAAGGCCTGCAGGTGCAAAGGAAATATTTTACTTTCCACCTACAGTGGAACAAGTCTCTCACATCATTTATAAACACTTCTGACTTGAGGTGCTGTGAAACAAGACCCATGAGTTGAGACTGCTCGCTCTGCTTGTTCCACAGCACCAGCTCCTGGCACATCCTGCAGCCACCAGCTCCAGAGGATTTGACTGTCACACCATCACAGACAAAAAACGTGTTCCCAGCTGCAAGGCAGATGCTTGAAAGGCAGAAAACCCACCCCAATTCCCAAGCACAGCTCAGCCCCGGGGGCACAGCTGATGCTGGTGGCTCCCGATCCTTGGTGAGGTCTCTTGGTGGGAATCCCACCTGCAGAAGAACCATTCTTCCCATTTCCCAGATCCTCTGGGAGCTGCCCAGCCTCAGCCCCTGCCCCGTGCTCCCCTGGCCGCTGGCAGTGGCACAGGCGAGCTGTCCCTGAGCTGTCCCTTACCTGGGGCTCCTCTCGGCCGCTGCTGTCGGGGCTCCCAGCGGGTGCGAGTCGAGGACAGTGCGGCTTTGGTGCAGCCACATCTGCTTTTTGCTGCTTCCCCCAGCCCAGCCTTCGGCAGGCTTCAGGTTACAGCTTCCCAGGGCTTTCTTAAAGTGCTCTGCTCCCATTTTCTGCCCCTGCCACCCTCACCCTGAATTGCATTATTTTTTCAACCCTTTTTTTCCCCAAAAACAAATCCCCGTGCTAAGGGCAGCCTGGTGGGTAAAGCACAGGTAGGAAAGGCAAGCACTCCCTGCCCTTATTGAGCAAGTCTTTTATGCCAGCAGTTCTGCCATAGGTCACATCAGGGAATTCCTTCTGTCTCAGAGGTATGGTTAATGCAGTAATGTTTAATGGATTTATAGATTTATGTCCAAGATTTAATGGAGAGACTGTAGAAACAGGATTCTGTTGTTTGAGGCAGTTAAGATGCTGGGAACTGCTTGTATCCAGTGATAGTTAACGAGAAATCATTAACTGGCTTAAAGTTTTTGGCTGAAAAAGGAAGAGGCTAGAAAGCCAAGGACTTGTTAAAAAAGAAGATGAATTAATAGAATCTTGTAGAAGCTTTCAGAATGATAAATGATATGGAGAAAGGAAAGGGACAGAGGAGTTCCATTATTACTTTCCACAGAAGGCTCAAGGGGAGCACCCACCTGTGCACATTTAAATCGAGTATTTTTAAACAAGTATCAAATTGTAAAACTCATTATAACTGAATATTGCAGAAGATGAAAAATAGATTTGAGGGTAAAAAAACCCAACCCAACCCAAATTAGTAGAAGAAAGGTCCCCTGAAGGCTACCAATGGCCAGCTGGGCAATACAGAGCTTTCCTTGTCCTTTGCCATTCTTTTCTTTTCCTCAGCCATGGATAGTGGAAGGACCAGGATACTCGGCTAACTGGACACATGGCTAAACAGACCCAGCTGTTTTTCTGTTTGGAAATGCTGGAAAGGCAGTGATGTCAGGGCCGCCAGTCTGGGACATCTCTTTGGGCTTTCTGCCAGCAGGTAAGGAGGAGCTCCTCCTGTGTGAGCTCATCCAGTCCCTCAGAAAAGGGGAAAGGATGTGCCCAGGGATGCATTAGCTGCTGGTTTTGCAAGCCAGGAAAGCAGATCAGGTGTGCCCTGTGATTAGTCAGTGCTTTAAAGGCACCCCCTCCTAACAGGGGTAGCAGCTCTGCTTTCAGCTGCTTCTCAGCTTGCTCTGTGTGAAATCGTCTGCAGAGAAAAGATTGTACTTGTTAGTCTTCTATTCCCTGCCCAAGAATGGGTGTGTTGGCTGTAGAGATGTTTTCTGGTGGTTTTCATGTATTTGCGATACCTTGTTTGTGGTGTTAAAATGCCCTTTATGGAGGGACCAGTGGAGAAGTTTTTATGTCTTGTCTCTGTCTTCAAATGAAAATTCCATCTGTTTAAATACAGGTTTGGTTTTAAAACCATTTAAATCAGAGTGGTAGTTTCATAGAATGTTTTTACAGACCAAAGCCAGCTTTATTCCTGTAGGTGAAGGGTATCCCTGAAATGGTGCATTAGACTCGTCTAACAAAATCAGTTTTGTTAAATCAATACAAGCATTTTCCAGTTGTTGTGGTTTGGTTTCAGCATGCTCTCTGACAGGGTTCACCTCTGCTGTGGAAGCAGTGGTGATATGAATTTGCTCTAGGTAAGGAAAAAAGTACATCTAATATTAAAGAAACTGGGACTTATTTGATATTCTGAGCCAGTGGTGCAGATGGATAGAGCAGACACCCTGTGCTAGTCATGTCTTTTCAGAATACAGCTCCGTCAAAATGAAAGCTTTAGCAATGCAAAGTGGAAACTCCTGAGCAGAAACATTAATATTACTTTGCATTTTACAAACTGCCTCTTCTGGAAAGTCAGTGGAGTGAAAAAGAGTCTTATGGTTGGTGTAACTGATAATTTGTTGAGCGAAGCACAGTCATGGAGGGCTGCTGTACTGTCAAATAAGATGAAATTAATAGTTTGACAAGAATAGCTTGGAGGAGGAGTGATGGCAGCAAGACAGAAAATAGGAAATAAGAACCAAGCTGTTCAGGAAACTGAGAACAAGGGAAAAAACTTTATAAAAGCGGGAGCTGGAGGGCAGAGGCGTGAAAAGGAAAAGTTGAACTTCAAATTTTGCAGTGGTTGCAGTGCAACAGGGTGGCATTTAGGGAGGTTACAGTAGCCAAAGAAGACTTACCTAAGGCATGGAATGGTATTTCTGAATGCTAGGAATGAATCTGTATAAATAAATAAGCTAAAATGTTCCCTGTGGGCTAGAGCTGTGCCCTCTAGTAAGAAAGGCTGACTTCTTGTGGGTTTACTTGTTAAAATTGCAGGTCTCTGTAATTACAGCCTCTTTCTGAAGGGTTTGTGTCATTACATTGGTTAGAGGAGTAGGCATTATCTTCGGCCATTCTTCCCCTTTTAGACTGGAAGAAATGCATAATTGGAGGTTGGAGCCAGGACTTTTCATTCCCCAAAGTTGCCTGCATCCCTGAAATTCATGGTTAGTGAGTCAGTCCTGCTCTTATGCCAGCAGATGGTGCAGACTATTCAGGGACGGAGGCTCCCAGAAGCATTCTGCTCCTTCCTTTGAGGGAAGGCAGCCTTCCCAAGCAGGGAAAACACTGCCAGAAGGATGGCCCTTGGGCTCCCTAACTGTTGCTCTGCAAGAACAGAGCACTGTCCTTTCTACCCAGCAGCTGAGGGGGTTTGGAAGCAGAAATTACTATGGACAGGAGTTGTTTTGTACAGAAGTACTCATGAGTTAGCCCTGTATTTTTAAGTGGTAGGATGGCTTGGTTGGGTGGAGGGACCCCAAAATTCCTTGATAGAATCATAATAAAATGGTTTGGTTTGGAAGGAACCTTAAAGATCATCTTGTTCCAACCCCACCTTCGACTATCCCGGGTTGCTCTAAGCCTGTCCAAGCTGTCCTTGGACGTTTCCAGGGATGGAGCAGCCACAGCTTCTCTGGACAATCTGTGCCAGGGCCCCATGGGCTTTTAGGGCACTGCTGCTTTGGAACAAGGACCCATCTCATGAAGTGTGATGGGCTCTGCCCATCTCAGACCAAAGGACAGTTATAACAAGACATTGTCCTTTGCCAAAACAAAAGCAGTGACGTTCAGCTACAGGTGTCAAAATCTTCCCTCCTTTCCCTGGAAGCCACAGATACTGTGGAGCCAGGAGTGTCCCAGTGAAGAACAAATCACAGATAACAGATGCCAGATCAGCATCTTTCACCCTCTGAGTATCTGTCAGGTTTTACTCAGGAGAAAGGTTAAGGGCTCTTACAGCCTTGCTTATCCTTGTATTGCTGCTCACAGGCCAAATGCCCTCCTGACCCTGTGCCACTGAGCTCATGCCCTAATTCAGGGAATTCTGCCATCTCACAAAGCCAGCTCTGACCCAGAGAGCATCCATCCCCTGCACACTTGGCAGGGGAGATGCCCAAAACTTGTTTGACTTGGTCCTTGGAGAGTCTTTACAGATTTGACATTTCACCTCACAGCCCCTGTTGTTCCCTGGGACAAGGTGTAGCAAAAAGCAGATCCTCTGCCAGAGCCCCTCCTCTCTTTTCTTCTGACCTGCCCAGAATTTTTTCCTCCCAATCTTTGCAATTACTAAATTTCTGTGCCATTTTCCTTTCTCTGTTGGGTCCTTCAATGCAACACTTTCAGCAATTTTATTCTGCTTTATTATTTATTATTCTGCCAACATAAAAATTACTAAAAAACACTTTATAAAATATTCCTTGAAAAATCTAGCATTACCCAGCCTCTAGAGGAAGGGCTGGAGAGAAGGATCTAAAGGGAGGGGTTTCCTACTGCAAAGCCTCCTACATCAGATCCAAATAGCCAAGGAGTGGGAAAAGGGAATCTTTGACAAGAACCCATGCCTGGAATTGTCTGTGACTCATCCTAGAGAAGACAACTGGTTTCTAGTCCAGTTGCTCTGGAGGTCAATGTCTAGGTGGGCACAGATGGTTTTCAGAGGAACACTGAGGGATTCGTGTTCCCAAGAACTGCGGAAGGAAGAGCCACATTAATACATCCCTGGCTGATGTCCAAGCTGCCAGATGCTAATGATGATTCCAGGCTACAGGGGACTCTTATAAGATCTTAATGAAGACTCTAATAACAGTCTGGGGACAAGAAAGTCTCCCTTCCATGACTGAGAGCCCTGGAAGGGAAATCCAGGCAGAACAAGCTTTACAGGTTCAACGGAGGGGTGCCTCAGCCTGGAGAACCTCATCAGGTCTGGAATGGGCTATTCCAGGGCTGGTCTCTAGGGATCTGTAAAGGAAAACAGCAAGGAATTGCCCCCTGTGGCCTCAGAGGGGCAGGAGGTCTCTCTCAGCAGGTGCAGAGGGTCAGGCAGGAGTCCCAGAACACTCAGGCTCTGCCCTCTGTTATTTGGGCACGTGGTGCTCGTTGGCATCTGTGGCTTCGCGCGAGTCCCAAGGCTCTCGGATCTGGGGAGCAGCATCTGGGCTGGGGTTCCGGACACTGCCAATGAAAAGTGGGATCCCTGTTTCATCCTCAAAGATGATGAAGACAAAGGGCCTGTCGAGGGTGAAGGTAGAGAACGAGCGCGACACCGCGATACTGGTGGCAGCAGATGCTTCCACCCCATCTTCTTTAAGCTCCAGGGTGGCCTGGTGCTGTACACTGGACACAAAGAGAGGCTCCTCTGTGATCTTCTGGAGATTTGGGCTCGTGAACAGCTCCTGGAGGCCTGCAGAGAAATGAGACCAAGTTGGGGCCATGAGTTCTGAGTTTTCTCAAAGCTGTCTGAAGAAAGCAATTCTCTGATCTGTCGCTCCACGTGCTGCCCACCATGGACGACTGGAGAACTGACAGGCAACAGAAACAAAAATTCCACCTCTTTAAGAATAGTAGTGTAAGAACTTGAAGTCATCCTTTAAAAGCAGCAGCAAGTCTGGAGACTCTTTCTAGCTAGGCTAGAACACTTATACTGAGACTATTTTTTTAAGCAATTCTAAGCAAAACAAAGTGAACTCTTAAATTATTCTAATCTGGAAAGGCAGCACCTGGTGTTTGATTTCAGCTCCAGGTTTTGTGATCTGCATTTTCTCTGTTGGCAATTTCCATGTCCTAGACACTGAATTAAAGGACAAAGTAAGAGACTGAGATTGATGCACAGGAGAAGTTTGTTTTGGCTACAACAGGGAGAACTTGTAAAGACTGTGAGAAGCTGTGAGCGCTGCCTTGTCTGTAGTATCATCTAGTTGGAGCAAAACATTTGGTGCCAGGCAAGCAAGGAGTAAGGAGGAGGAGAGGAAGAAGAGCTGGGAGAGTTTGGAGCTCTGGAGCAAGCTGTGAGGTACAGCTTTAGAAACAAGGGTGGCAGCTTTTGGTGTCAGCAGCCAGACTGATCAGCTCCTCTTGTTCTGTGCAAACCCTGCTAGAGGCCTTACCCAACTGGCTGAGAACCTGGTTGAGTTCCAGCTTGTAGTCCAACTTTATTTTGGGGATCTTCACCATGGTGGGCACCTCTCTGGGGAAAAGCCTGCACAGTTCTTTGTAAGGGAAGTTCTCCAGCATGTGAGAGGTGTTCCAGGTGTTCTGGTTTGGTACGAGGACCACAAAACTCACATTACTCTTAAAAGGAAACTTGGCTACCTGGAAATAAAACCAACCAGAGAAGAATTTAGGGAAAAGGAAGGGAAGTCCAGAAAGTGATGCTTTTAATTTAGTCTTTTCCTAATTGGTCTGCAGGGCCTCTCTTGCTCTTGCATGAAAACAGCCTGGTGAGAAGGAGGGATCTGATTTCTCCAGAGGAGAATCTGTTGGAATAACAGCTTTAGATTTTAGTATTAGCCACTGGCTGGTGAAGATTGAGCACATGGCAGAGTGAAAGCCCACATTGCCCCACTCTGGAGTCTGAAAAACTCCAACAGCACATTGTCAGAGGGAATTCCTTTCCATATTTCCTCATTTATCTTTAACTCAGGGCTTTAAAACTATTAATTCCCAGTTAGTCGGAATACCTCTTTGTGGTTTTTCCTAGAGATTAAAAGTGAAGATTCAACATTCTTGCTGGGAGCAAGGACAAAGAATGATTATTAAATTTTTGTGTGCTATGCCTGTTAAAAAAAAAAAAGGTTTTTTTGGAGAGAATGCTTGCAGTTAGTAGAATACCACAGCAAGAGGAAATTCCAATGAAAATTTGCAGTGCTCCTGAGAGATCCCTACCTGAATATCCTGGGACTCCAGTGTAAACCAGCTCAGGGGGTACTCAGCAGCTCTCATCATCTCAACTGGGACCACAAACTCACTGTCAAGGTGGAATACATCTGGCCCAGTGAAGCTGGCATTAAATTTATTCCTCCAAAACCCTGTAAAAATAAAAGTTTTGAAATTAATGAAGTTAAATTTGGGTAGAAAACCAGAAACTGCTGAGCTGGCACTCCTCCTATCTTGAGTTCTCTAACAAGGCCAATAGTGACCAGGGAAGTGAAAATACAGCAAAGAGAAGTCAGTAGCAAGGCTGGAAGAGCCCTAACAGCAGGAAACTCTTATCATCCAGAAAGAAACTATGGAATAACAAAGAGAACATGGGTTAATCCTCATGCCTCAGCGTGGGAGACTACTGAAGGCTATGGAGATAAAAGAAACTATGTTTGTGCTTTGAAAAATGGGGAGTATTGCCTCTGTGCTGCAGAAGGGGAAACACTGCTCCAAGACCAAGGTAAAACGTTTGTACATTTACACTGGCAGTGTTTGGTCTGTGCACAGCCCTCAGGGAATTAAAAAAGGAAGATATGGCCGACCACTGCACTGTAGTCAGAGAGAAATCCACAGAAGCTGCCTCTGAGCTCTGTGGTGGATGTGCAGTGAGCTGCAAACCACCTGGTTCATCATTTAGGTTAGAAAAGACCTTTAAGATCACTGAGTAGATGAGCAGGGATGTGCCACTGCCTGGGATCCTGAACCAGGAGGCAAAGATACTGCAGGTCCCACCTGCTGTGTCCTGGCTCTGCTGTCAAGTAACATTTTTAGCACATGTGAAGCAGTTGGGAATCATTACTGTAAAGAAATCTAAGCAAGAGGAACAGCAGATGCACAAGAACAAGCAGATTGCCTAGCAGGAAGCGAGGAGAGGAGATGCTGTTCAGCTACAGGGCTTGCAGAAAAGTGGAGTTCTAACTATTCCCTCTTGAAAAAATAAGGAAGGCCTGTGGAGCTCACCGTGGAAATAGATGGCATTGAGCAGGAGCATCACTGTGTTTTCAGGGAGCTGCTGGAGGAAGGAGGGAATTTGCCCATGAGTGGCTTCCTTTACCCAGTTGTTTATGGCCACGAGGTCGTCCTGACTCATCCCAGAAAGGGTCATGGGCTTTGCTCCATAGAATTTCTCTGAATCCTCCAGGAACTTCTCTTTCACCTCAAACCCTGGCAGAGGGGAGGAATGATGGGAAAGGTTTGCTCAGTGTGATATGACACTCCCCAAGAGGAGGAAGTAGGGGAAATTGATGTCTCCAGTGTGATTCCATCGCTCTGTGTGACTGGGAGGTTTATCCTACACCAGTCCAGCCCCCCTGGGCCTCCTCTCACCTTTCTGCAGGTACAAACGTGACCCAAGGCTGAGGGTGGACTCTGTGAGCCTCCTGCGAAGGGTGCCCAGCATGTGGTGGAGGCAGGGCACTGACTCCAGGTGCATCACCTCCAGCAAATGCTTCTCTGTCTGATTTGCTGCTCCTAAAAATCAAACTCCTGTTAGGTCTCATGCCCACAAAGTGGAAAACAGGGATGTTACTCTGGCTGCCTCTTGTTAGAAACACACCGTGCCTCACAGAAGAGGCTGGAGAAATCTGAGAGTCGGAGCCTCAGAGGGCAGCTTCAATTGTAATCATGCCTAATTAAAGCTGCAGGAGCAAGGATAAGTGGAAAGGACTGTATTTCATTTGCATCTTGCACACTGACTGCTCGTGCCTCTGGGAGAGGAAACAGGGAAGGGCAGGGAATGGTGGTTTTGCCACTAAGAATTACCCAGTGCCAGGTGAGACAAGGCGAGGGCGATGCTGAGGGGGGACAGGACCACGTTGGCTCTGTTGGACTCCAGCTGCGCCTCTCTCAGGAGATCAATGCTGAATCTCATCAAGCCATCTGCCAGCCTCTGGCTCTTCTTCCAAGTCATCTTACAGCTTTTATCTCCAGCCTCTCCTTCCTCTTCAGAAGAGGCATTTTCCCCAGGTGATTTCTTCCCACGACAGCCCCCAGCCTCAGCTACGGCTTCATCTTCTGAGTTCCAATCATCCATTGTGTCTGGCAGGGTGGTGGTGAATGCTGACATGGGTCCATGGTTCTCCTGGAAGCTGTCATAAGAAAATTCTACCAGCTTTTCCTTTGGCTGGGTTGGGATGGCTTCCACCAAATGCAACTGTGCAATTCCAGCGCTTTTCACATCCTGGGGAGAAACAAGGATAGCACTGGGAAAGCAAAAGCACGGTGACACCCCCATGGGCTTTCACTGCTGAATGGGCTGAGAAAACTGGACAGAGCTGGACTCCTCTGCTCTGGTGGTGGTTTTGCTTCAGTTTCCCTTTAACCCCGAGGATAATGATTTGAGGGAATGGCTTTGGAAAAGAGAAGGTTTTGTATCCTGTGGATACAAATGGACGCAGTGAGGGTCTGGCAGTGGTTCCTCCTCCATTTGTCTCAGGAAAGCTTGAGGGCAAGACCCACCAGCAGCACAGCATTTGTGCCACATGTGAAGGCACACATCCTGTGCCTTCAGCATTTACAGATCCATCGTCCTCATTCTTGATTTCGTCTCCTCCCCTCACACATTTTAGCAGTGCCCACCTGCCTCACACTGGTCAGCCCCTTCTCCTGTCACAGCCCTGATCGTTTGGCTCAAGTCCTTCTCCAGGCATCTGTGTTTTCTTGACCTGTGTGTTCTATTCCATCCTTCTTCTCTCTAAATTTCCTCATTTTACACTCTTCTAAGCTTTAACACTGCCACTACTCCTCACATTTGTATGGTCTGAAACATCCCAGCTGAGTGTGTTGGATCAGCTACGGATCTTTCTCCCTGTCATCCTCACAGCTGGTGGCTTCCCTCACCTTTCCTTTTCACTCAGAAATTAAATCATCCACCTGCCAACCCCTGCACACACCAGCACTGATGTTAACTCCATACTCTGCTCAGTTATTTAGGGTGGAGCTTCCAACTAGGAGGAGCACAGCATTGGCAGCAGCTGGGAAAGATGAACTTTCTCATGGCGCTGCCACTGCCTGGGCTCATCCTTGCTCAGGAAAAACTGCAAATCCCACAGCACAACTTCAGTTCCCTTGGGTGGAACTCGTCAGTGCTTACCCTCAGCTTCCCGTCTTTGTCCAGGAAGAGACGCTGCTGGTCACTGGCATGTGCCAGCTGTGGGGAAAAAAAATCAACAAAGAAACAAAGTCAGGTCCCTCTGAATTTCCAGAGTTTGTCTTCCCTGCTCCCACTGCAATCCTAGCAGTCCCCACAAGGCAGCGGCACAGGCAGGATTTTGGGATGCAGACCCAGGGGCAGTGGGGTCTGACATGGGGAGGTAGAAGTGAGGAGCCGGGAGACACTGCAAACCCTGGATTTGTTTAGAAAGGGGTCAGGCTAGTCTGGTACAAAATAATGGATCCTTTTGAGAGTGAGCAGTGGAGTTTTGCAATCTCAGTTCTGACAGGGATCCAGATTTAAAAGGGGGGAGGAGGAAAAACCTGCTTTTCAAAAAGCTCCTGTTAACTCCTCCAGGTCACGGTCACTAAATACAGTTGAGGTCAAGTTCCAAAAGAAAAGTTCCTACAGAAATATGAATAATAAGAACATCCACAACTATTTTAGCTGGGTAAAAGATCAGAAACCTTGCTGGTGAACCCCCCAGCAGTGTCCTCCACCTATCTGCCTTCCAGGGCTTCTCTGGGTGGTATTTGCCCCACGGTCTGACTCAGGGAGCCACCACATTTCCCTTGCTCTTTGCTGAGGTAGCAACTTACCCTTGGGAGGCTGTGCAGAGCAGCCAGGCAGAGCAGCCCCCAGAGGAACCCCATTTTCCTGGAACAGAAGGACCAGCTGAGAGAGGAGATATTTCCAGCAGCGAGCTCAGCCTATTCAGGTCTACAGGGAGAAAATTATCAACCTGGCCAAACAGGTTGGCACAGGAGCTTGTGGAAAGCAATAGGAGATGAACAATGCTGCGAGGAAACAACACAGGGCTCCTGGGTCTGGTGCCAAGGCAGGGAAATCAGAGAGGAGCAGGGCCCCGCAGCAGAGCTGCAGCTACAGCCAGGCTCCGCTTGGATCCTGCCTGGCTGACCCTGCTGCCCTGGTTTCTCTGGATTGCAAATGGTATTTCCCTAATCAGTGCTGCACACACTGTGCCTCTGGAAAGAGACAAGAGCCTTTCTGCTCCTTTCCCATGGAAACCACCGAGATACAGGCACAGCATCCTCAGCTGTGCCCCAGGCTCTTGGGAGAAGGGCTACTGACCTGCAGGTGCTTAGTGAGTGCTGTCTGGGAGGGGATTTGCAGGTAGAAGTGCAATACCAGAGCAGTTTCCCAGCATTATGTTCTGGGAGGAGGAGTCCTCCCCTTCCCAGCACTCGTGTTCCCCCTTTGCTGGCAAACCCTGCCTCTCCCACCTCCGTGCTCCAGTTCCAGCGTGGGACAGGGAGCAGGGCTCCCAGGGTCACGGACAAAACCCCACCCATTCCCTGGCCAACGCTTTACCCAGCCGTTTTTCCCTTTCTGACAGAAATAAAATACCTTCTCTTTCCTATAAAACCTCCACGCCAAAGCCCACCCCCCTGCATAGCGTCCACATTTAATTCCTGGGGCTGCTTTCCACTCTCCAAGCAGTCCTTACTTCACCCAGAACTGCTGGGCTGAGATCCCACTGGCAGAAGACAACTTGAGGCCATTTCACTCCTTCCCTTCCTTCACCCCAAATCTTGCAGTCACATACAACCCCAAACACCCCCTCTCCTCCCTGGTGGTGCCCATCCTTTAACCCTCTGCCAAATTCACCCCTCTCTCCCAGAGGCCCATTGAAGGAGCCCTCATTTCTATCAAATCCTTTGATTTGTCCCTTACCTGAGGTTGTTCATGTCCACGTTGGAGCTGGCACCTGCTTTAGCCTGTCCAGAGCTCTGCATGGGGCACACACAGCTCTGGTCCAGCCCTCCCAGCAGCGACCTTCGGCACCACCCCCTGTTTGAAAATTTGGCAGGCAAATATTGACCTACAGCATCCGGTTAAACATCTGTTTGGGGGAGAATTATGAATTTGTGGTGCACTTGGAGATGGGGACACACTTTTGGGCTGCTGAACCTTCAAGACAACCTTAACACCGAATTTACCAGATCCAAAACTCCCAGCAGCAGCAGCAATTTGCAAGTGGCTCCACTTTGCATACACTCCCCGTGCTAGGAATATTCTCTTTTATTCATAAACTGAATAAACAGTCCCAGCTGCTGCTGCTGCACCTTGTGAGGCACTGGTTTGACAGAGGCCAGGTGTCCAAGGTGCCTTGGCTGCACACAGCAGGCTCTGATGGCCAGGCTGGGCTGAGCCCAGAGCAGCTGCTCCCTCCCTTGGGGCACAGCACGCCCCAGAGCTCTCCCAGGGCAGCTGGTCCCAGTGTCCAGGACATGCACACACTGCTTGGGCCACTGAGAAAAAGTCTAGGGGACGGGCAGGACTCCAGCAGCCCTGCCCTGGGTGGATTTGTGTTGCATGCAGAAGTGGTGGTGATCCTTCCAGCCTCTGCCCGTGTCCTCAGTGGGAGAGGAGGCACTGAGGACCAGCAGGGAGCACCAACAGCATCTTCCACTCATCCATTCCTTGCAGCAACTCTTGGTTCCCAAGCTCACCCCAGAGTGTGGGTGACAGATCTGAGCTCTGCAACCACATTTGGGATGTGCTGCTGCAACACAGGGAGCTATTTCCTCTTGGAAAGCAAATCCTGTGCAGCAAAGTCCCATTCTACATCCAGGGCTCCCCCAGAACACAAGAGGAGCCTGAAGGAGGAGGTGTCACTTTGGCTGAGCAGCAGGAGAGCTGCAGCCAGCACTCCCAGCCCCTCCAGCACAGAACTTCCACACAGACACCCGGCTCTGCAGCTCTTTCAAAGAGTTTATTAGAAGTAAATATTTACATCTATTGCAAATGATTAATAGGCAACACGGGACTGAGAGCTCCCCTTGGGTAGGGAAAGACAGCACTGGCCAACCACTCACCTCCCCAGCTGCAGCTGGGTGGAAGCCCTTCCCCTCCCCACAGCAAGCTCCTCCTCTGCCCACGGTAAGAGATTCCTGCTCCCCTGACACTGGCTCTGGCTAGGCTGAAGGATGGGTGGGAAAAGGGCTGCAACAGAAGGGAGGAAACTGCTCCTACTGGTGGGGCAAAGAGCACCCTCCGTGCCTTTGGGGTGGGAACAGACAGTGCTGTCCCAAAGGAAAGGTCAAAGACAGACCATGCTGGATTCTTGCCTCACCCTACAAGGGCAGGAGGGCACAAAACTGAGCACCTTTTTGCTGTCCTGTCTCCCCCAGGAGCCTGACCAGCATGAAGGGGAGGATTAGAAGAGGATTTAGAGGATCACTGCCAGTGCATAGCACTCATGGCATTCCTCACCCCTTACATCATCATGGGATGCTGGGGCAGGAACCAGCAGCTCTAGCCCGCTGCTCCAGAAGCCAAAATCCCCATGGAAGCATCTAGTTCTGGCCTCCTTAGAGAGCCACATTCCCACCCCACTCTGCCCCTCGGCAGCAGCCCATTCCTACAGGAACTGGCAGAGCAGATGGGGCTTGTGCCTTGGCTGGCTTCCATCCCAGTCCTTGCCCTGGAGCCAGCACGGCAGCAGAAGGGCTCTGGAGAACCTCTCCTCCTTCCATGCAGGCTCTAGCTCAGCTGGCAGAACCTGAAGTTCACAGAGCACCTCCTCTGGGCTTTGAGCACTGGCCATGGCAGGAGGAGATGCGGTCTGAAGGCAGCAGCTCCCAGGCCCAGCTCCTGCCATCTCAGTGGGGCTGTGCAGTGGTTCAGGAGAGGAAGGGAAGGGGAAGTGCAGGTGGCAGTAGCTAAACTGTTGTGTTTTGTCAAGGGGCACCTCTTACCCCTAAACTGAAGGGGGGAAGGTACTTGTGGTCCCTATTACTGTGGAGGGCAGCTCACAGTCCCCCAGGGATCAGGCACACACGGTAAGGAAAGCTCCAGGCCTCTCTGCAGGGGTGACAGTGACCTACAACGCCCAATATCTCTCCCAGCAGCAGCGGAGGTTTCTCAGTTATGGCTTTTTTTTTCTTTTTCAAGATACAGAAAGAGGTTAGAGACGCAACAAGTACACCTCCTCCCCCTGCATCCTCTGCTCAGAAACATCTGACTCTGCCTCCTCCAAAAGCCACGCTGCTGGCTTCCAGCTCCAGCACAGCACTGCAGGACAGCCTCAGCTGCCAGGCCGGGGCCACTACGCCAGGAGCCGGATGATGCCATTGTCCGAGCCCAGCAGGAGGTGGCACTTTGTGGGCAGCACTGCCAGGCTGGTCAACGTACCCCGAAAGTTCTCTGAGCTCAGCTTGGTCGTGCTGGTGGGCAGGGCTGAGGACTCCAGCATGGAGTAGACCCCGATCTTGTTGGCCACAGTGCCGGTGACCACTTCGTTACCGTAGAGGTCGAACGCGTGGATGGGCTCGGAGGCAGATTTGTAGTGGTGCAAAGGTTTCTGCTCCAGCTCCTTCCAGACAGTCAGGGAATGATCTGAAGAGGAGCTGATCAGCATGTTGCCCTCTGCAGCCTGCAGGAGAGGAAAGGCCAGTGAACCCACATTTCTGTGGAAACTCACAATCTGGTGCTGCACATGGGAGCAGCAGGTGGCTGCCAGTGATCCAATGGTCACAGTGCAATCCCCCAGGACAGTCCAAGCCATTTCCAAGCAGCTGATGGTACTGAGCATGTTACCAGGGCCTTGGGTGGACCCTGCAAGCTAAAGGATGCTCTGGTAGCTGGAAATCTCCTCCAAGAGATGGGCTGGGCCTCTTCTCAACAGCACCCTGACACCCAACACACCTCATTCATCATCTGTTACTACTGCAGTGGGTACAGGGATTACCATGCAGTCTCCCTCTCCACTAAATCACCTGCCAAACTATTTTCCTTCTCAGGAGAAGGAACTGGGAGCCTCTCTCATGGTTGAAAATACTGCTGTGGGTAGGAGAAGCCTGGAGCTGCTTATTAGCAGAGCTAGTGAGAGAGTAAACAACCAACACTGCTGAACTTTGTTTAACCCACATTTGGGTCGAGGACACTGGAGACCCAGCACTGCTCCCTGGGGTGGGTAAATATAGACAAGAGTTATTCATTAGAGCAACACTCTCCCAGGGAAGCCGAGAGCCCCGTGGAGAAAGCAACACATTTGTTCCTTCACAGGAGCCACAGCTCCTCCCTGCCCCTGCTGCAGACCTGCCTGGCAGGGATTGAAACCCAGGAGGGCTGAACTCTGGCAGCATGAGTTGGACCAAGAACAGCTGGAAGCAGCACTAACCACGGGGCAGGAGAGCTTGGGAAGCCTCCTAGGGACACTGCAGGGGATGGAACAAGGATGGAGCACACAAGCCCTGAAGGAAGGATTCTCCACACGGCCTCAGAGCATCAATGAGGCCCCACGCTGATCCCAGCTGAGCCTCTCACCTTGATCTGCAGGATGTCTCCCTCATGGGCAGGCCAGCCCCGCATGATGAGCCCTGTCCTGGTGTCCAGCAGCACGATGAAGCCGGAGGAGAAGCCGGCCATGACGCTGCGGCCGCTCGGGCTCACGGCCAGGCAGCGGATGAGCCCCGCGCTCACGCCGCTGGCCAGGCGGAACTCGTGCTGCAAGAGAGACAGTCCAGCTGGGGGATGAAGCTCAGGGGAGCTGGCATTTAAGGAACAAGGTGGTTTCCATGAAGCCATCGCAGCTGGGATCTGGGCTTTGGGCTAGCTGTGATGCCGTCATTAAGCACAAGGATGGAGGAAGGTGACTCACAGAGCGGCACATCCCTACCTGTACTCCTGGCTTCCTGTGGTCAATGAACCTCAGCACAGAGTCTGCACTGGCCACAGAGATGCTGTGATAGGGAGGTGGCATGGTGGTCACAGCTGTGATGGGGACTTTGCTGTCTAACTCATCAAAAGTCCGCAGAAGTTTGCCTGTGAAAAGACGACAGATATTATGGCAGGGTGAGTGACACAGCAGATCTCCAGTTCTGTGCTGGTTTTTAACAGGAACCATCCAACCTCAGCTGAGCAGTTCACTCCAGCTCCTCGCCCTTTCCCTTCTTACCCGTGAACTGGTCCCAGATGTGCACGGTGCCATCACAGCTCACCACGTGCTGCGGTGCCTCCAGCTGGCTCACGTAGAACACCGACTTCTTGTGCTCGGCGTAGGTGAAGCGCGCTGGCACCTCGCTGGTGCCGTCCCCGTAGTTGTACAGCGGCCAAAGCCGCACCGTCTTGTCCTTGCTGCCACTCAGGAAGAAATCCTCGCTGCCCAGCGGTGCCACGCACTTGATGGCCCCGGAATGCCCCGAGAAACTCTGCAGCTTGATCTGGTGGAAGTGGAAGCGGGGGTCGTGCTGGCTCACCCCGATCTCGTACTGCCAGTAGGCCAGCCAGTTCCCACAGAGCATGTGGGTGCTGCGGGGCAGGTCGTGCTTCAGGGCGTTCTCCTCGCTGGACGAGCTGGGAACGAATCCATCGGTGCCAGCACCGAGGCGCAGCAAGCCGAGACCCTCCCGCTGTGTGTCCACCGGCACCTGGATGCGGTTCCCCACCAGGACGCTCCCAAAAGTGCCGGAGTGAGTGTCCTCCTGGGGGCTGGAGAAGGGCTCAGCCCCTCGAAGGTCTTGGTCTGAGCCCACCACGCTCGGTGTTTGTTCCAGGCTGATGACCTGCAGGCTCTGGGGGTTCACATTCTCCAGGTGGAGGCTGGCCAGCTTCTCAACCAGCGAGTAGTTGGGCACAACCGTCCGGATAACGTCACCTGAGGAGACAGAGACAACGTGGCTGCAAGGGAAGCAACGTCCCCAACATCATCATCATCATCATCATCATCATCATCTCCCTCCATGCACAGGGATGTGGACACAGCATCCCCCAAGTCAGCCACATCTGCTCCCAGCTGAAGCAGCGTGAAGTCTGGTGGGCTCCCAAGCCAAAAATCAGCCCAGGCCACGCTGTAGAAGCTGTGGGTTTCCCCCAGCAGCCCTGTGAGCTGTGATTGCCCTGGAGTTCAGGCCTAGCACACACGCCCAGAGCACAGAGCTCCCTCACAGATCCCTGGAGCTGGTGGCCAGGGCGTACCCAGCAAGCAGGAGAAGGGGATGTAGGTGATGTAGGCCATCTCGGGGTTGAACACCTTCTGCAACTCCACCAGCACGGATGGATCCAGGGCCAGCAGCTTCCCATCCGAAAGGGGCACCTCCATCACTGGCACCTCACAGCTGCTCAGCGACTCTGCTGTCAACCCCTGGACAAGAGAAACAAGATCAGACAAATCACACAAACACAAAAATGTGGAATGCCCACCACATTCCCACATCTGGGGAAGTGCAGGACCTCTCCCACACCACTGACCTGGTCCTGCAGCTCCTGCAGCAGCGAGAATGCCCCAAAGAAGGTTCTCACTGTGTCACTCAGGTGCTGCTGCACCATCTCCTGCCCAATCCGCAAGCAGATCAAGGCAATGAGGCTGATTGTCTTCACACACAGGACAACACGGGCCTGGGCTCCACTGGGGAAACTAAAGAGGACATCCATGACCAGCCTATCCTCCACATACCGCTTTTTTCCATCCTCTGCCTCATGCTTCCTGCCTTTTCTGTGTTTATCTGAATGCCTTCAGCAGTGTACCAGTGCAAGGAGATGCACATCAGAGCAGAAACACCCTCCAGCCCCAGAAGCATTAAGGCCCCCACCACAAAACCATTCCCAAGTCCCTGATTTTGTGCCAATGCTGCAGCACTTACCCGACAGCCGGAGAAGTGAGGAAGCCCAGCACCGGGAGCAGCACCTCCTGACTGATCTTGGGGAGGATGTCCATCAGTGTGGTGTCAGAGAGACACACCACGATCTTCTGTGTCAGTGTCACAGCAGCCAGGAGCCCGGCCTCCTTCCGACTGTTCAGCCGGACACCGCTGGAGCCACCGCCGGGTGCAACCTGTGAAAGGGACTCCTTCAGTGCCAGGGCCACCACCTCCCCAGCAGGACACAGCAAAGGTGACCCTGGGGTCACCTGAGCTCAGCCTCAAACCCAGCACAGCACTGCTGGTCACAGCTCCTGGAAGAGGAACCTGAGCACCAAATCAAAACAGCAAAACATGTCTGGTACTCAAGGGATGAGTCCAAAAACTGACAGGCACCTATCAGCACAGATAAGCCTGGAGAAAATGGGGAATGACACCTCTAAGCTCACAGATTTCCTCTGCAGAGTACAACATCCCCACAAGCAAGACCAACAACCCCACACTGGACACCCCAGAACATCATCTGCCAGTACAGAGAGAGGGGAAACTCATATACACATGATTTAAAAGCAAAAATCAGTGTCTTCATCCCACAGTCTGCAGAAGAACAATCCTTACATGAAATATCCAAGCACAAATTATGGGCAAACCTGCTGCTGACTTCTAGAAATCCAGCTGCTAAGAATTTCATGAGGCAGAACTGCACATCCTTTTTCTGCTGACAATGTACTGCTGCTGTTATGGCAGTGCCAAAGAGTTAATAACATCAGCAGCAACACTGAAATATTTCTTTCTAGATTGTCCTATTTCCTAACTCCTAGACAAATCAAACACCCAAGAAAAGAGAGCCAGTAACAAAACCCACAGACAATTCCCAGTTCCTGCTATATTTCTTGTACACCTGCCATCTTCCAGCTCATCACAGAGGCTCTTCCTCTCACAAAATAGCCACCCTGCCAAATCCTGCAAGAAGGATTGACTTTATCCTATTTGTGACCTGCAAGTTCCATTGCTCCAGTATCAGGTTGCCAAATGCTGTTTCACAGGGGTATTAATCCCCTCCGTGCCCCCAAGCAATGAGCTTAGGAAAGCAAAGCAGAACAGCTGGAGCTATGATTGCAACTGGGTGGAGAATGATTTTTGCTGAAAAATGGGATTTTTTCCCTTGAAAAATCTCCCCTTCAACACTGGAAAAACTGACAATGCCTTTTTGTTTTCTTTAAATGAACAGCTGTGGCCTCTTTTCCTCTATGTTTAAATTATCAGAAAGCTACTGAAGTTTTCCATTTAAACAAGAATCCATAACCAAAGTGTTTACAACCACTGAAGAGGGAACAAAATGAAAAACAAGCCTGTTTAAAACATTCAAAACCTTTTTCTTTTTAATGAAAAATTAAGTTTTTCAACCAGCTGCATTTTACATTTCCTTCTTGCTATGAACTTCAAGTTGAAAAGTTGGTGAGCCTTGCCAGCGCTTTTTGTTCAGTTGAAAACTCATTGGTCTCCCCCCAGTTCACCCCTATCTACCCACACAGACCTCTGTGAACTCACCCCAGCAGTCTCACAGCAGCACAAACTGCTCCTCCTGCCTGTTATCACAATCCCACCCTTGTGCCAGCTCTGTCTGGGCACAGAAAAGCAGAAGAAATGTTTTTTCTCTGCTTTCACAAGGTCTGACAGGGAAAGAGGGGTATGAACACAGCCATGAGCTTGTGAAAGGGTGAAAGTGCCTCTCCTGCCCTTCTCAGCCAACACAGCCAGAGCTGCTCAGCCCACACTGGCCCAGGCAGAGCCCAGCCAAGCTCAGTTTTTATGCAAGAGGCTCCTGGTAAGGCTGTACTTTTTTTTTTTACATCTTCCCTCTGTGCCTGGACACAGCTCTTGCCCCAACAGAGAGGAGAAAAAGGCAATACTGACCAGGTAGCTGATGTAGGGCAGGTACTGGTAGGTGAGGACAGGCTCTCCATACAGATATGCCACGTGCACGAGGCAGGCCAGCACCGGTTTGGACACCTGATCTCCCAGCACGGGCCGCTTTTGGTAGATATTCCCTGTACTCAGGGGACTGTTCTCATCGCTGCTCGGTACAAACTGCTGCCTGGTCGGGCCTGCCCAGAGAGCAACACATCATGAGCTGAAGCAGCAGCCACACCCAAGCCACCAGCAGCACCAGCAGACAGGCTGGGGGCACAGCCCACCCTGGGACCCAGGGAAGAGGCATTACCGACATAGCAGGACGTGAGCAGCCGGAGCAGGTTCCTGGCAATGAAGCGGGACGTGACGGTCGGGCCCAGCTTGGCCGAGAGCCACCTCACCATCTTACAGGCTGTGTCTGCAAAACAACAGCAGTCCCAAGGACAGTGCCCAGCATGGCACACAGTAGCTATCAACCCCTGCTGCCCCAACCCTGACATGCAGTCCTGGCCTCTTACCCTGGTTTCATCACTGTCTCCAAGCTGGGACCACAAACACCCCCAAAGCTGGACCAGCTCTGCCCAACAGCCTGGATGCTGTTCTTACCCAGCAGTATGGTCTGCTCCTTGTCAGAGAGATCTGGCAGCTCCTCTCCCTCCCCATCCTCTGGCTCGCTGCTGTCATCAGCCAGGGTGACATCCACAGAGGCCCCAGCAGCATCCACGACCACCGTCAGCTCTGCATCGACCGCCGCGTCCTCGTGCTCCTCTTCCTCATGCTCCTCTTCCTCCTCCTCGGAGTCCTCGCTCTGCTTCAGGTCCTGGCTGCTGTCCATCGACTTCAAGCTGCTCTTGTCCTTCTGGGAGTCCCCATCTGCAGGTCTGTCCTCGCCCAGGGACACCTCGCTGGCGCTGCTCTTGTCACTCAGCCGGCCGAGGCTGAGCGATTCCTGCTCCTGGGGCTGCAGGGATTCCCCGACGTAGAGGCCGCTCTGGAAGTCCTCACCCTCGGGCAGGTAGGCCTGGTCGTGGAAGCTGACCCCAGAGGTGTAGTCCAGGAGGTCGAGCGCAGCAGAGCTGTGCTCCACATCCATCTTGATCTCCTCCCCAAACACACACGACACTGGGCTCTCCCCTCCGCTCTCATCGTCCTCGGCGGTGCCGAGGAAGGATTTGCTCTCCTCCCGCGAGCTCTCGATGCCCACGAGGATCTGCAGGATGTGGGGCAGCAGGTTCAGGAGGAAGGACTGCAGCCCCAGGCGCACGATCAGCTGGGCCACAAAGCAGTCTGTGTACAGGTAGAACCTGCCGTGGCGGGAGCAGGGCGTCTCGTAGGCTCCAATCAGGGGCTTCAGCAGGTATTTATTGGCATTCTTGGGGCCGAGGGATTTAGCTATGGGTTCAAAGAGGTACCACGCTGCGTAGACAGCGGTGTTTTCCTCAGACATCAGAGATAATATGAAAGGCAGAAGAATTTCCAAGCCCTCAGGAGTGATTTCAGAAAGGATTCCCTCCAGCTGCTGCCACAGCTGGAAAACAAGCTCCCGGCCTTGCCCTTCATCCTCGATCTTCTTTGCCTGATAGGTGAAAATGAACTTGTGCAGAGCTGGGAAGTACGTGGGGAAGGGGACAATGGAGCTGAAGGGGCTGAGGAGCTGTGTGGGACAGGGTGGGGGGAGGCCCTGGGAGATGGGTTTGTATTCAAACAACTGCACTGCGCCCTTGCCCAGCCTGCTCTTCAGCAGCTTCTCCACGGGCACGCTCAGCTGCAGCAGGACGTGCAGCACGTGCTGCAGCGGGGCCGGGATCTCCTTGGGATGGTAACAGCAAAGGTTCCTCACCATCAGGAACCGCTCCAACAGGGACGCGTCGGGCTTCGAAGGACGAAGCCTCGGTGCAAATATAATCTCAGCTACCAGGATGCCCAGAGCTTGCATGTCCCTCTGGAAGAGGTCTGAGAGACCCAAGGGTGGCTCTTCCCATGGCTGCTCCATCAGCTGCATCTCACTGCTTAAGCCTTTAACCAAGAAATTGTCCAATTTCTCCAGTTCCTCCAGGGCCTGGAGTGGATTGAAGCCTTCAGGAAGCGTGATCTTCATGTCGAGCTGATCCACAGCCCCTGCCTTGCTCCGACGGAGCGGTCGGACCCCCGAGGATTTGCCGTCGGTGGCGTAAGCAGGGAGGGTGGATGGCTGTGCTGGAGGCACAGCGGCACAGGGCTGGTCAGGGGCTCTCCCAGGAGCAGAAATGGAATCCAGAGCTTCCGTGCCTTGCTCCAAATCATCCTCACCAGCAATAGGCTTCTCCCCAGACCAGGTGGTTTCACTGGGAATAGCCTCCAGGACCAACCCGTTGACCACATCCGTCACCTGGCCTTGGACGTCCTCCAAAACCACAGCTTCCCGGATGTTCTGGAGCAGAGGCCGGGCAATGGCTGGAGCTTCAGCAGGAGTGTAGGCAGGTCCCACCATGCGCCTGGGATGGGGCTGGTCAAAGAGCTGCACGACCCCGTAGGTCGTCAGGTGCGTGTGGTTGTCAACCAAGTGAAGGCAGACGTTCTTCTCCTTGACTGCATCCTTCCCCAGCAGCTTGTAGCCAAAAGTGAGGTCAATCCAGTGGTGCAGGTCCTGGGACACCTCCCGGCTCTCCAGCAGCATGCGGTGAACTTCGATGAATTCCTCGTAGGAGCTGCACCATGACGGCACATCCAGGTCGGGCATGTCCGGGTGGATGGAGCGGAAGATGGAGGGGTCTGTGTAAAACTCTGGGATGCACTCGTCCGGTGTCCAGCTCTGCATGCGCTCCATGCTGGCTGGGTACTCGTTGGGCTCCCACTGGGACCTGACGTGGCAGCACAGCACTGCCTTGGGTGTCCTGCGGGCCGTGTACACGTAGTAGGTGATATCCGAGAGCACGTCCGAGATGTGATGGGGGACGTGGAGCTGCTCCCCACTCGAACCCCCTGCAACAAACGCCTGCTTGGTCATCTCATAGGTGAAGTCCAGCTGCTTGTCCCCCTTGTTGAGACGGAATTTGGATTTCCTTAGGTCCCTGAACTTGCCATTTTTGGTAGTGAAGTCCACCACCCACGGAAGAACCGGGTGGTAATTGGGGTCTCCCATTCTCCTCCCAGCCAAGCTGTTCAGATGCATAAGATAGTCGAAGTTGCTGACCTGCCCGTGCACCCACTGCAACACCAGGTCTCGGAGGTCCTTCTGGCAGGCACTGCATGTCACCTCCTGCCTTTGCATGCGGCTTTGCTCGCTCTCTCGTTCCAGACCACCCTCCAGATTCTCTTCATCCTGCCCCGGTCCCTCGTACCCTCTGAAGTTCACACGCAGCCGGCTGCACAGCTTCTCATCCACAGCCACGTCCCGAAGAGAGAAATCTCCACAAGCCAGACCCGCCTGGTGACAAGCCTTCATGGCCTGCAGCACGTGGAAGAGGAGGAAGAGGATTTTGGCGTGGCTGTTGGTGAGCTTGGCCGGGCTGAAGGTCACAATGTCGTGCAGGCAGTACTGCACGTAGGGGTAGATGATGTACAGCATGTCGGCCGACTCCAGCAGCGCCTCAGCCTGCAGCACGTTGGGGCACAAAGGCGCCCCTTTGGCCACGCTCTCCTTGGCAGGGGACGTGCCAGGCACGTTCCTGCCCACCTGGAGGACGGGGCAGCCGTAGGCTCTGTGCAGGGCAGCCCTCAGCGCGTCCAGCGCCGGCACCGTGGGCGGCGCGTCCGGGCGCCGGTAGGGCCGCGCGTACAGCCCGTGAGCCCGGCCCCACAGGTTGTGGTAGTTCTGGGTGGCCACGCTCTGCATGAAGCCGTGCAGGCTGTCCACGTTGCCGCCGCAGCGCTGCTCAGGGGGCTGTGCCCGCAGCGGGTACCCCAGCCGGGCCTTGCGCAGCCCGTGGATCTCCACCCGTGTCCAGCCCGCCGGGAGTTTCTGCACCGAGTGCTGCAGGAACGTCCTGACCTCCACCTCGCTCAGCCCCTCGGGCCGCGGGCAGGCCGCTGGCAGCACTCGGCGCTCCTTCAGGCTCTGCAGCCATTTCGCCGGCACGAAGGCGGTGACGTGGGTCCTCTCGGGGGCCAGCTGCCGGCGGTCGATGTTCAGGTCCTTCTCCACACTCTGCAGGAAGCCTTCCATGCTGGATTCTGCTGGGAGAAAGGTGGCTCAGACAGGCTAGGAGCGAGCAGAGTGGCGCAGAACCACCCTGCCCTCCCCAGCGAGAAGCAAGTCTCACTTCCCCATTGGCACCTGGGTTAAAAAAAAGCTGTTCTGAGGAGTTTGGTTGTTGTGCCTGCATGTGGGGGGGGGCTGAAAAGGGACCAGCCCTGGCTGTGAGGGACAAGATGGGATCTCTGCAGCCAGGGAGGGTAACGTGGTGGGGCTTCCACAGCCCCTGGCAGGGGGACACGATGGGGACACGATGGGGACTTGCACACCCCTCGGGAAAGGGACATGACAGGACCTCTGCGGGCCTAGGGTTGGTGGGGGGACACACAATGGAACATCCACAGCCAGGGAGAGGGACGTGATGGCACCTCCTGAGTCCCAGGCTTGAGGGACACAGCGGCACATTCACAGCCCCAAGAACAGAAAAGGAACACGATGGCATGTGGAGGGGGACATCTGCAGCCCCACGACTGGTGGTGGGGACACAGCGGTACCTCCACAGCTGGAGGGGGTACACGATGGTATCTCTGCACCGCAGCCCCCGCACTGGGCCCACAAAGGGATCTCTGCAGTCCCAGGGCCCCGGAGAGGGCCCACGGGGGCGACACAGATGATGCTCACAGCAAGGAGCACGGACCCAGCACCGAGCCACGGCCACGGCCGGCCAGGCGGCCCCGGCCGCTCAGGGCCCTCGCTACCGGCGGGGGGACGACAGAGCCGGACGACAGAGCCGGACTGAGCCCCGCGGCCCCGAGGGCCGGCCCGGGGAGCCCTCATCCCACCATGGGGTCCCTCACCGCCCCGGCGGCCCCGCGTTACCTGGCGGCGGCGTCCCAGCCGCGGCGGGCGGCGGCGGGGGCGGCCCCGGCCATGTTGGTCAGGTGACGGCGGTCACATGCGGCCGCCGCGCCGCCATGTGCGCGGGGGGGGCCGGGCCGCGCTCCCCACCGGGCCCCCGCGGGGCCGGGCCCGGGCTCCCTCCAGCGGCGGCGGGGCGGGGGGGCCGCGGCGGGTGCGCAAGGCCGGGCCGCGGGACCGGGGCTGGGCAGGGGCAGCGGCGGGGCGGGCCGCGGCCGCGGGGCGTGACGTCACCGTGACGTCAGAGGCGCCCCGGGCTGTCAGCCGGAGCCGGGCGAGCCGCGCTGACGAGGCAGCCGGTCTTAAAGGGGTCCCCACCCGCCGCGGGCGGACCCCGCCGGCGGCAGGTGAGGGCCCGGGGGGGCCGCAGCGGGGCGGCGGGCCCGGTCCACCCCCGCCCCCCCGGGACCCTGCTGTCCTCTGCCCCGCAAGGCACCGCACGCTACGGGAGCTGCCCGGCCCCGGTACCCGTGAGCTGAGACGGGTCCTCACGCCGCTGCCCGGGCGGTGCCGGGCCTCCGGGACCAGCGGGTGCGGCGGTACCCACGGCGCAGACGGTCACGACAGCCCCGGGCGGCCGGACCGCGCGCGGCCCCTTTAAGGGCACCAGGAGCTCCTGCCGGGCAGCGCCGCATGGCGCGGCGGCGCGTGGGAGTCACGTGGGTGGGACGTGGCGGCCGCCGATTGGCCCCCCGGCCCTGGCCCGCCGCAATCAGCTGTTACTGGGACGAAGGGCAGGAAAGGGCCTTAAAGGGGCACCGTAACTCAGATCCTCGCCCCGCGGGGCGGCAGCGGCAGCGCTGGCAGTACCGACGGGGCAGCGGGTGAGCGCTTCTGGTCGGGCCGGACCGGTCCTCCGCTGCCCTGCGCTCTTCCCCGCCAGCACCCGCGGCGGGCGCGGCCCCTTTAAAGAAGTTGTCCAGTCATCGCGCGGCGCTGCCAAGTCATCGGGGTCAGCCGAGTTCTCGAGGCCACGCCCCCCGCGCCCGCCCATTGGTGCGCGCGGCGAGCGCTCACTTCTGATTGGTCGAGGACTTAGAGCAACTTCTCGGAATCGGGGCTGTGTCACCAGCCCCGGCACAGGGAGGCGCCGCCCGAGGGCGGTCGGGGGCGGCCGGACCGTGCCCACGGCAGCGCCGCGCCCCATCTGGGGCCCGCGGAAGGGTCGAGCCCCTTCGGAGCCGCCCTGCCCCCGCCGCCCCTTCACCCGCTTGAAAATGCCAACTCACAGCACGCGCGGCATGCCGGGAGCACCGCGCCGCACTACAACCCCCGGCATGCCCCGCGGCGGGGTGGCCCCGTCCGTTCCCAAGGCGACCGCCGCCCGGCCGGGAGGGAGGCAAACGCTCTCCCGGCGGGGTGGGCGAGGCAGAGCGCTCTTCTCGCCTTCCCATTGGCTGAGCAGCGGGTCGCGCCGGGCCGCCATTGGCGGGAGCGGGCGGCAATCGCGGCGCGGGGCGGGCGCGGTGCGCGCCGGCGGTGCCGGCCGGCGATTGGCCCGGGGGCGTGGCCGGGGGGCGTGGCCGGGGGGCGGCTGCGTCATGACTCCGCCAGCTGATCCGGGACGGAGCCGGTGCTCGGCGGGGGGAGGCGGCGGCGGCGGGACCACCGGCACCGGGCACGGCCGGGGCGGCACCGGCGGGGCGGCGGCACCGGCGCTGGGCCAAGTTTGGCCCAGCCGAGCCGCGCAGGTGGGTCCGCCGGTACCGCGCTGGGACGGGCAGTAGGGGTGGCCGAGCCCCGCGCAGTGCCCTCCGTGCTCCAGGGGTTGAGGGGCCCCACCGTGCCCCGCTAGGGAAGGTCACCTTTCCCCGGGACAGGGCGGCCATGGGGGTGCGGCGCGGCGCGTCCTTCGCCGGGCTCCGCGGCGCCGCCTGGGCCGGGCGGCCTCGCCCTCCGGGTCGGTGGGGCGGGGAGGGGGGGTTGGGGCAGGGCCCGTGCGCGGCTCCAGCGCCGGGGGTTCCCGGTGGGGCGGGCGGGGCTGCGGCCCGGGCCTCCCCGCGACGAGCGGTGGCCGCCCCGGGGGTGACCTTCACTCCGGGACCGGACTGGGTAGACTTTGACCCGCGGCCGCTCCCCGCCGTGGGCACGGAGCGGAGCATCCCGGGCAGCGGAGGGCCGGGAGGGCGGCGGGGTGTCCCGGAGGGAGTGGAGGGAGCGGCTTTGCCGTGGAGCGCCGTGGGGGGAGCTGCCTCCGTTACGGAGGAGGGGGGAGTTGGTTTTACCGAGAGGAGACACACTGGGGGAGGGGGGGTGACCCGCTTATACCGGGAGAGGGGCGCCAGCTGGGGGAACAGCGTTTTTTTATTAGTGGGGTGAGCTCCCCCCGGGGCCCTTCCCAGAGCTGCTGGGGTCTGTCGGTGCTGAGAAGGGCAGGGTGGCAACCCTGTTACCGACAGGCCCCCCCACTCCAATCCCCATCGGCCCCCGGTGCTGGCGGGGCCCGCGGTGCCGGCGGGGCCGGCGGCTCCAGCGGCGGGTGCTGATTCACGGGCCGGCGGGGGTGGAGCAGGGCCGGGACCAGCTCGCTGGAATCCGGACCAGATGTACCCGGCACGCCAGGAATGCTCGGCATCCCCGCCGGGCCCCGCCGCCGCCGCTGCGCCCCGGCCACCGGCCCCGCACCGAAAGCCCCGCAGCCGTCGCCGCAGCACCCGCCGGGGTCCGGCCTCCTCCGCTGCCCGCCCAGGCCTGGGGCAAGCCCGGGTCCCCAGTGCCTTTGGGGTGACGCTGGTGGGAGGATGCTGTAATGGCCCACAGGGGATTTCCCATGTTTCCCGTTGCCATCTGTCCCCCATCGTGCCCGGTTTCCCGGGTGGTTCCCAGAACTCGATCCCCAGCAGCCAAAGCGCTGAGTGTTGTAGAAAAGGGATTTTTCCCGGGCCGAGGGGAAAGCAGTGGGATCCCACACGAGCCCTGGGGTTGGCGTCCTCACCATCCAGCAAAACGACTCAGAAAGGGGCTGAACTGCCCGACATTTCCCCACCGGTGGCTTGGCAGCAGCCGCCTGACACTCCCGTGTCTTCCCCGTCAGGACGCGGCTGGCTCCCGTCCAGGTGGGACCCTGCCAGCGCTGATGGATGCCCGAGGTGAGCCCTGGGAACGCCGTAACCCCTACCTGCAGTGGCCTCCCTGCTGCGGCCACCGGGCCCTGCCAGAGCAGGTTGTCTTATCTCTTATTTTCCAGCAGAAATGGCCTTGGAATTCCCTGCCTGTCGCTTGTGGTTTAGGGCTGGCTGCAGGTGCTGGCACTCACACACTGCTCGCTTTGGGAGTGGGGAGGGATGGGAGAAGAGTTGAGGTCAGAGCTGCCACTGGATTTCCTTTGGTGGGGGGATGTCCCTGGGGAGAGGACAGAGCGATAGATCAGCGTTGGGATGAGGGAAAGAAGCTGCTGTGGGTGACAGCTCAGCTTGGCACAGTTCAATCCTGGCTCTGAAATGTGTGTTCCCTTCCCAGGTGCTGCTGTGCCACCCTGCTCCTGGCTAACCAGCACCAGTTCTTCAGTGGCAAGCTTTATGTCCTTCTCCAGTAGCTAAAGCTGCCAGTTGAAGAACTGTTGAATGTAGCCACTCTCTTCTCATCACTGGGACACTGGATGCCAGCCAGAGCCCTGAGCGACCAGGATGAGCCACTCTGCAGTGTCCTGTGGTTGGAAGGCTGAGGATGAGTTCAACCAGGATGAAGAAAGTCTCCTCGAAGCTTCCAGACAGAGCCTTGGCTGGAGGATTGCCAAGCAGCCGTACCAGCAGGGCTGTCAAACTGTGTCCCTCCCTCAGTGGGGTGGCACTGAGCTGGGAGGTGACTAAAGGAGACTGAGAGAAGCATTAAACGTTGTTTTGCTCAACTGTTCGGTTTTAGGAAGTTTTTTGCCTGTGGGTTGCCTAGATCAGGTGGGAAAACGGTGGGGACTGCGGACCCTAAGGGGGCCACAGCACCAGAGCTGTGCCCCCATCTGAAGCCACTCTGGGGTCTGATCCTTCAGGTGCCTTGGGTTTGTCCTGAGCCAAAGGCTGGGCGTAGCCCACAGGTCTGACCTGCTGCTGTGCTCAGGAGCTGGATTAATCCTGCAACATGCCAGGCAGTGGGATGGAGCCTGGGGAGAGGGCTGGCTCCACACCCACGCTGCCCTGCCGCGGGTCGGGCCGGGTGCGGTGGGGCCGGGCTGCTGGGCCAGCGTGAGTGACTCAGGGCCGAGTCACGCACAGCTCTGGACGGCTGTTCCCGGAACCTCTGTCCCTGGGAGGCCACAGAGCCCTGACTGCACAGCAGTGCCAGGATTCCAGGTATTTTGGAGCTAGCAGCACTCAGAGGGGCCCATGGTGAACTTTACTGGGCTCTTCCGCTGTCCAGGCTCTGGCTTCTTGGTGAACAGAAGCAGAAGGCTGCCCTTGGAAGGAGCTTGGAAGCTGCTCTTTGGGGCTGGAGAAGCCCCTGCCTTGCACTGAGTGAGAGGGGAGCTCCATGGGCCCAGTAAGGGCTCCAGGGAGCCTCTGCCCCCCCAGCCTTTCCCACAGGACTGCTGGGACCACCAGCTCCCAAGCTGCCCTGGTGAATGGGACTCAGGGGAGTGTCCAGGCATTGCTGCTCAGGGCCTGCCAGAAAGAGCACAGCTCATCCCAGCTCCGAGGGCGGGCAGGGAGGAACAGCCCTGTGCTGAAATGTCTGCACAATCTCAACTTAATCTGCCTGCCCAGGCTCCAGCTGCCCAAGGCAGGGCTGCTCCCAAACTTTGGCACCCAGCAAAGCACAGAAAGTGGCCTGGTGTCTATTAAGTGGCAGAAGTAGAATAAGTCTCTTGTCCTGAGGTCTTTCCTTCTTACATAAAGCTGCTGTGCTTGGTGTGTTCTTGCTGATGGTTACAAGAAGCTGAGATTCTTTGGGGTAGTCGGTGTCCAGAGGGGCTGGGACTGCTGAACACCCTTGGATCAGTTCCCCCACCTTGAGGCAGAGCCTGTCTCTTCCACCACAGCTGCCCTGCTGCAAGTCCATGCAAAACAGCTGGCACTTGCTCAGTGCCCAACATATCCTGGAGTGCAATGAGGGGCAGAAAGTCATGGTGTGTGTGGGGAGGAGGATGCCTGAGGGCAGGGAGGAGTAGCTCCTGGGCCATGCTCCCCCTCTTCTGCAGATTGATTTGATGAGAGCTGTGTGCTCCATGTGTCTCACAAATCTACACATTTCCTGTCATGAAGGAACAACCTGTGCTGCTGAAACCCAGCTCTTTCCTGGGTAAAATATGGTTCTTTCAGAGCAAAGAGTTGTCTCGAGCAGAAGCACCAAACCCGTGGGGTCAGGAAATGCAAAACGTTGGATTTCAGGTCAAATTCACATGTGAGGTGCCAGAGGACAAGTTTGGGTGTTTAACACAAAACCAGCACTGCAGTATCTCTCCTGCTGAGCAAAGGGCTCCGGCTCTGGCTCTCCTGCACTTCATGTCAAACCAGAGGGGGTTTGGGCTGTCAGTGGGGTGTCCCTGTGGGAACTTGCCTGGTTCCTGGGACTTATCCTTCCTCCTGCACAGCCCCATGTGACTGGTGAGTAAGTGCAAGGTTTCCTGTAGAAAGCACAGCCTAGCTTGCTGTTGCCTTGCAAAAATCCAGTAACTCTTTCCTTTAGTATCTGGCCACCTCCTCCAAGCATCCAGCATGCAGGGACACAGCAGGCAAGGCTGGAGCTGGGATTTCTCTGCCAGAGGCTGGCTGTTTGCTGCTGCAGATAATGTAATATTCAAGACAGCAGTGACACTGCCAGCAGGTGCTGCTGGCTCAGAGGTCAGGTGGCATCCCTCTGTCCTTAGGGGCAGGGTATTCTGTGCAAGTTCCTGCACACAGCCCACCTCGTTCCCTGCTGGGAGAGCAACTTGTCTCGGTCACAGCTCCCCTTGCTGGGAAAATGTGTTTTTGCAAAGGAGAAGGTCAGCGTGACCGGTGTGCTAAATGAGAGCTCCCTGCCAACAGGGAAGGAACAGGAGGAGCTGGTGTATCTCTGGCTGGTGCATCTGTGCATGTGTGGTGGCTGCTGCCAGCTCAGACCCTCAGCTAAACCCTAGGCCATGGGCATCCTCCTCTCATCCAGCGCAGCAGAATACCACCTCTTCTGAGCTTTGCCCAGCACAAATTGTCTGCAAACGCAAAATGCAGGTGCTGGGTTCAGCTTTGCTGATGGTTTTATTGCTCCAGGGTGGGAGGATGTGGAGCTGTTAACACTTGGTTGTGAACCCCTCACAAGGGGCACACATCAAGCTTAGCTTTGTGCCAGTGAGGGGATGTTGCCAATGTCACAGGCCCTGAAAACAAGAGATAGGATGGGGATTTGCAGTGAATTCTCTTGGTTTTGTGTCTCTCAGTGGGCTCTGCTGACATGGGGAACAGCACAGAGCCACCCACCAGCTCAGTCAGGATGTAACTTACTCTGCTTCTTCTTTGGAGATTTGTTTCCCCAAGTAAAAAACTTCTGCAATCAGAGACACCATGGGGTCACAGTTCAGGCTGGCAGCTGCAGTCACATGGCCATCCCTGGAACAGAAAGAGGAAGAATGTGGATCTTCTCAGTGTACATAGCTCAGCACAGCAGCATCCCTGTGGCACAGTGGCCAGGGAGCAGCTGTAATTCAGAGGGCTCAGGGCAGGGTGGCTGGTGCTGCAGGATGCACAGGGATTTGTGGCAGATTGCCTGGCACTGCTGGGAGCTGGGCACTGAGCCTGGGAGCAGTGGGGCAGAGGGAGAGATGTGTCCCAGGCTCTCTGCCCAGCTGGTGTCATCATCTGGGTTCATTCTCTTCTCTTCTCCTCCTTCCCTGCCCTGCTTTGGTTTTCTCTGGTTCAGCACCCAGCAGCTGCCTTTAGCACACAGCCAGGAGATGTGGAGCCTCTGTGGGATCTCTGCAAGCTGTAAGAGAGAGGACTGTGGCCTGTTTCCAGGGCATGGACTGGCCATGGATTCACTCACCTGATGTAAAAGATCAGGAATTTCTGTTGCTCCAGGCTGCCCTTCACAACAGTGTCCATGTATCCCTTCCCACAGCCTGTGAGAGAGAGCCTGCTCAGGGAGCCCTGGCACAGCAGTTGCCACCCATCCCACCTCAGAGCCAGTGTGGGTAGGGACAGAGGGGACAGTGACTGGGGCTGGGACACGGCTGGGGAGCAGACATGAAGGCCCTGGACAAGCAGAACTGACTTTGAGCCTCTCCTCGGTTTGGAGAGGGAAGTTCTTCCTCTGTGACCTCTAACCCACTGGAGATCAGCAAAGAACAAGAGTTCTGGGTGACCTCCAGGTCCAGGGCTCAAACTCACCATGGCAGCCAGTCCAGAGCTTGAGCTGCTTCAGGTGAACTCTGCAACCACAGTGTGCTTACAAGCCCCAGACCCAGTTGGTGGGAAGAAGTTCTTCTGTTCCCCTGTCTCTGCCCCTTCCTACCTGCATAGCGGATGCTTTTCCCAAGCAACGTGGTCCAAAAGTAAGGAACAGTGTGCAACTCCTTCCCTCTCTTCAGCATGTTTAAAGCAGCACAGTGGCCTGGGATGAACCGACACACAGAATATTTTTCTTGCAGGCCATTAAAAATTATTCCCCATGTCTCCTGCTGTCCCTTCTGTCCCATTCCCATGTCTAAGGGAGCTGGAAGGTGACGTGGCTGTGCCCTCACCATGAGCCTCAGCCACTTGTTGGTGGTGGATGCTGGACCTGGCCCCATCGAGCAGCGCTACCGGGAAGGTGACCACGTCCCCCGCAGCAAACACATTTGGGATGTTGGTTTGCATGTGCTAATGGGATAAAAGGCAATTAGTGCAGTGATGAGAGGGAAGGGATGGGGGGTGAGCTGTGATACTCAGCTGGCACTCACCAGATTCACCAGGATGGCACCTTTGTCATCTCTGACAATGGAGGTGCCCTTCAGAAATGCTGAGTTGGGGGTTGACCCTGTGGGAGAGGAGCAGGGACAAAATGCAGCAAAGCTCTGCAAGGACAGGGAGGAAATTTGGCCTCATAGCTGCTGTTCCTGTTTGGAGCAGTGACCTGTGCTTGGGCTGGTGCTGAGCCAGTGCAGGGGCAATAAAACCAGGGCCCAGGACACAGCACACCTTGGTGATGCAGCAGCACCCTGTGGAGCTCAGCAAGAGCCAAAGGCACAGGGAGAGTGTAACCAGCTCCTTTCCTCCTGCCAAGTGTGTGCTCATGGTGACTTTTCCAGGTGTTTGGGGCCAAGAGGAAGGGCTGGATGATAACAGTGTGGGAAAGAGACTGCAGGGAATAGTGTCCTGGAAATGAACTGTGATGCCCTGAGCTTGCTGGATGTTCTCCCCATTCTCAGAGCTGCCCCTCTCTCCCAGCTGGGGTCTCTTACCTATTCCCACCACTACCACATCTGCAGGGAGATTCTCTCCATTGGCAAGAACAGCCTCTGTGACCTGGAAAGAAGGAAGGATCATCAATAAAGAGTTAAAACCTCTGTCCTAATTCCCATAGCCTCCCTGCTGCTTTGCTCTTTGCTGTCTTTTTTCTCCCCCAGGTTTGGATCACCTTGTCCAACTAATGTGTGTTGCTGGGAATGTAAAAGAAAATCATGCAGTTGTCCCTGGGACAGGAACATTTACTGGTGTCCTTTGAGCCCAGAGCTGTGCTCAGTTAAAAGGAAGGGAGGGTCTAGACATGGGAGAGGAAAGCCTTTTGTAGGCACTGGGTTATACTTCAACTTGGGCTTTTTTCCCCTAAAATTAATAGTTCAGGGATCACAAAGGCATGACTGACCTTTCCATCCTTTCCTTTCAGCTCACAGAGTTCTGTTTTCATGTGGAACTTCACCCCTTTATTTTGCAGCATCTGAAAAGGACTGGTTTGAGTATTCATTAGGAAATTCCAGGCTATAAAAACAGCTGTACCCAGCCAAAACCCAGGCAGGCAGCTCTGCTGCTGCTCCAGGCTGCAGGGAGGCTCCATTTGTGTCCCTGGCTGATGCAGGCAGCTTAGAAGCCTGGCTTTTCTCTGCAGTCCTGGTGAGGACTGGTGTGTGAGGTGGGTTTGGGATGAAGAATTGATGTGTCTGGGGGGGAAGATTGGGACCAGCCGTGTGTGCAGAGCTTGTGGGTGAGCTGTGGGTGAGGACAGAGGCTGGGCATGCAGAGCTATGACTCAGCACAGGGGTGAAGTTCCCTGGGCTGCTTGGATATCATGTGTTCTCCATCCTAGAAATTAGCCCCGGGTTTTCCTAACCTTCATGGTGACACCTCCAACCTGAGGACCCAGGGCATGCTGGAAAGGGAACTCCTCTCTTTCCACCACTGAGATGGTTCCAGCCTTGTCTGAGAGGAAGGCAGCCACCTCCATTCCTGCAAGGAAGAGGCATGCCCAAGGTAAGCCTGCTGCAAGCATGAACCTGCACCCTTGGAAACCTTCTCCTCTTCCAGGAGGACAAATCTGATGTGCTGCCAGTGTTGAACTGCTTTGCTGTGCATTTCTGGGCTGAGGTATTTAGCTCCCCCCATTCTTTGTTCTTGTGCACACAGACCTGGATGTTAGGAGATGCAAAGAATAGCTCCTGGTAATGTACAAAATAACTCTCTGTGCCTTAGCCCCTTGCTTTCCCAATGCTTCTGGGGAATCCAGCTCTTCTGGAGGACAATGACCTTTTCATAAGGCACATTTCCCTCTGTCCGTGTGTAGCAATTGTTTATAGCTCTCAAAGTTTCTGGCTATCAGAGGAAAGAATGAATGTGTGCTGTGTAACACACACACACCCCCAGAAGCTCCAGGGAGGATCCCAGCTGGGGAAAAAAGGAACATCCCTTCCCTGAGTTAATGTGCACACCAACAGAAGGGGGTTTGAAGGCTCTCACTGATGGTTTGACACCCACTCCAGCCTGGTACCTATGAATGAAGCTCCTACAATCACCAGATTCTTCCCAGTTGCCAGCTCCAAGATCTTGCTGGACTCTTCTGGGGTTTGAAGTGTGCAAATGTTCTGCAGGTCTGCACCTGGAACTTTGAGGAAACCACAGCTGAAAGAGAGAGAATCCAGATGCATTCCATGATATAAATTAAACAGAAAGAATGAGAAGGGAGCACAGACCCACAGCTGTGTCATTCCATTCTGCCCTTTCATCTCATTTCCTACCTCCACCTCTACATCCCAGTGTTGTCCTGCCTAAAATCCTGTGTGTGGCAAACACTTTGTGCACTCACTGGCTGCCTGTTGCAATGAGCAGCTGCTGGTACTTCTGAGAGGACCCATCCATGAAGCGAACCTTCTGCTTCTGGAAATCCACGGACACTGCCTGGAGAAGAGAGGGGGCATAGGTCAGACAGGTACCTCTGATCCATCCTCTGTCTTGCCTGTGCCTGTGTGCCTTGTTTCTGGGCACTCAGGAGAGATGAGGGGTGCTGGGGTCCTCTCTCCCACTTCCCACAGGTCCATCCATGGATGCACAGATCAGTGTTACACCCTCCCTATGGCAGGAACAGGATCACCCACTGAGGACTGAGTTCAGCTACTCTGGTACCTCTTTCTCTGTCCAGAACTCTATGCCCTGAGCCTCGAGGAATTCAGGTTTCCTCAGGTAGACGTCCTCAGCTTTCAAGTTCATTTCCTGGAAACACAACAAAAATATGAAATGAAGCACTTCTAACAGGCAGCAATTCTCCTGAAGTGTTTCTTGTGGAGTCAGTTCATAAAGGAGGTGAATTTTGCATTAGTGAATCACAGCTCCCCCCCATTGCCCCATCCCCATCACCTTGTCCCCGCCTCAGAAAAACCATCAGACTTTAGTGGGAGGAACTCAATAAAAGGAAATAAAAACATCAGCTCATGTTGACTCTGATCAAAGACTTCTGTGAGGAAAAAGATGTTTTCCTGGAAATAACACCTCTATTCTTTTTGGATGCCTCAGCACTCCTGCTTTGCTCACTCCATTGCTCCTGGCCCTGAGTGTGGCCCGTGTCACACGTGGTGCCCAGGCACAGTCCTGCCTTTGTCACACACGAACCTTACTCAGTTTGGACTTGTCATAGGGAACGTGTTTCTCATTGGTGGCCATGATGATCCTGCCAGTGAATCCCTCCTGGCGAAGAGTCTCTGCACACACCAGGGCAGCCACACCTACAAGAGATGCTCGTCTCAGCCCTCTGACACGTCACTGCAGTGGAGGAGGAGGAGGAGGAGGAGGAGGAGGAGGAGCAGGTCAGTCCTCCCTGGAGAGGAGAGTGGCAGCTCCCAGCGTGTGTGGAGGGGGCAGAGCTCAGATCCCTTCACTGACCTCCCCCCAGCAGCAGCATTGTGTTCCTGTTGAGGAGGCACCTCCTGCTCGTGTCCTTCACCCTCAGGCTGTTTTCCAGGTCCTGCAACAAAATGCAAAATGTTCAAGTCACACGCAGCCCAAGGTGCTGTCTGTGCTCAGTGACAGCAGGTAAGGTCAGTACCTTCTTTTTTGCTGTAATAAACACCTTTCCATCTTCCACTGTTACCTGAAGGAGAGAAAGGAGAGGTTTTTTAAGTGCTGCATCCATGAGGTTGTGGTAGGAGCTCTCCTGGGAGATCTTGGTCCAGTGTGCCATCTGCCTCTGCCTCTGATCTTGGATGTCACATGATGCTGAGGAACTCATGAGCTTTTCTCCTCATCCTAAGAGTTCTGAGGAAGAGCTATAAATTCTCTTTTTCTTTCCAGAAGCACTTGTGCTGCCTCTGAGGAATACCAGGATCTATGGCACCACCTTTGATTGAAAGGAGCTTCAGGGCAGGGAGTTGCATAATCCCAGGAATCATCCCTTGTGTTGAAGCTCTGAGTGACAGAGCTGTGGTCAGGGCAGGGAGCTTGTGAGAGAGAATGAATGTGAGAGGCTCCCAGATGGGAGGACAAGAAGTCACCTTAAAGCAGGAGATACAGTCTAGGGCAGGGTATTCCTCAATGTCTCCAGTCCTGATGTTAAAGCAGGCCCCGTGCCAGGGGCAGCGCAGCCTGTCCCCTCTCAAGACCCCTGCAAGAGAACCCCCACAGCTGAGCAGGGAGAACCAACCTCCCCAAGGTGGTTTTTTCTCCCCCTGCCCCAAGCTGGGGTTACCTTTGCTCAGCGGGGCACCATAGTGGGGACATTTGCTGCCTAGAGCATGGAATTCCATCCTGTTCCTCACCAGCAGCACTGGGTAGCCAGCCACCATCACCTCCAGGAGCCTGGGGGAGAGGTACAGAGGTGGGCACAGAACCACCTAAATCCCCACCATGACCCCCAGGCACTCACTGTCCATCCCCAACGTCATCCTCCCTGCAGACCTCTTCAGTGATGGTGTCATCGCTGTCCATGCTGGTGGCTGCGTGAGCTGGTCGAGGTCAGGCACTCAAGGAGTCCCAGATTCTGATGAAACAGCAAAATGACCTTCAACTGGTGGAAAACTCCCCTTTCTTAGCTTTGTGTCCAAACTCAACACCCATTCCTCTGCCCTTTTCTCCTCTGAATTAACCCACTTCTCCTTTTCAGCTCCCTGTCCCATTCAACTCAACTGCAGCGCAGGGTGAGTGAACAGGTATGATTAACGGCTCTTGTAAATAAATACAATTATTTATGGAGAGATGCTGCTGCCATAGCCCATGTCTCCCTCAAATTTAGCCTAAAGAGATGCTTCAGTCGCTCCAAAGCCTCTCTAACATTTATGCAGAGATGTTTTTCGTGTAATTGCTGTGAAAGCACTAATCCCCACACAAAATGCCTCCTGGGCTAGAAAACAGCCAACCCCCTTGGTCCACAGTGCTCTCCCTGCCTTAGCAGTCATTGAGAGGCTGTTTAGGAATCTCCCACTCTATTTTGGAGGGGAAAGGAAGCAAGAAATGGAGCAGGAGAAGGTCATTCAAGGCAGGTTTCGGTGCAGGGTGGTGACTTGCTCCTGCAAATCCCCTCTGCACCGCTTCCCTAATCCCAGGTTCTTTAGGAGAAGCGTCATTGGGTACTCACCTGGTCCTGCCAGGGGGGTTCAGGCACCTGGTCAGTCCTCTGGGTCAGAGAGCCACCACTGCTTCTGTCTGCAGCTTTCCTGTGAGGTGACACCCTGGTCTCACCACAGGTGCTCTGCCCGCTGCCAGCCCACGGCTGGTGATGCTCTTCCCGAGTTGCACAACGTTCCTCTCCATCAGGAGATGCAGCTCCTGGAAGCGGCTGCCTGCCAGGGAAGTTTATCTGATTTTTGCAACTGGCCTGCACCTAATTAAGGGTATTTTGCTAGGGTTTAGAGTTGCAAAAGAATTGAGGGCACATAGGAATTATGGCACAGGTGTGGTGTAAAAATGGGGTGTGTCATGGGCAGTGTGACCAGAAACTCAAGGAGATTCAGTGATATCCCATGGTCCCTTCCCACTGCCCCTTTTCCTGATGGAAAGCACTCCAGTTCAACACAAGGTATTTTTGCAGCACTTTGGATTGACATTGCTACTTTTCATATTTCTCAACAACATTTAAAATTCTTTAATTTGATCTTTTGGTAGAATTTGTCTCTGTTGATTTTAAGGACCATGAAGATTTCAGCAGCTCTAGCATGTGCCTTACATCCCAGCTCTGCTCCTGGTTCAGTCACTGATGTCCAGGCACACCATCCCATCATCTCTTGGCCTGTGAAGGATGGCATGGAGCAGGGTGCTGCTTGCTGGGCTATTTTTACAACAAAGTGGGAGTTGCAAAAAACTGGGAGTAACACCTACACTGTTTGTGTCTCCTCTTGTTCTTATCTCTATTTCACATTCAGTGTTTCACAACCTAAAATATGCCTCAAAAAATTAAGGGAGGAAAAGCTACCAACAGCATGCTTCCATCATCTCCCTTGCAGAACAGGAGATCCGCAGGGATCAGCTCCCTGCCAGCAGCATGTTCCCAAATCCAGCAGCAGGGGGAATAAAAATCCTCTGGCAGGGATGACCCAGAGAAGAAGGCACGTGCAGGATGCTGGATAAGTGCAGGCTGGATTATTTGGGAAGCAGTTAGATTCATGGGACCCTCCAAGCCATGAGCACCCCTTCCTTCAGAGCAGAATGCTGGGACACTGCCCTGTCCGGACAATCCTGGCCCACAGGCTCTGCACACCCACGATGGACACAGGAACGAGGGATTTTCTCACAGCACCAATGAGCAGCTTCTGGGCTCTGCCCTCCTGGCCAGGAGCCTGCATGTGAAGCAATTTGGCTGCCAAATGTCCGTATTTAAACTCTCTGTAATTATTCCCCAGAAGCACATTCCCACGTGGAGGAGCAGCAGCCCTCGCGGAGCGTTCTCTGACTCAGCAGAAATTGCTGGAAAACGTTTGCTCACGGATGGAAATCTGCAGTGAACAGGCAAAGGGGCAGGCACAGAGGTGTGCAGCTTTGGGATCAGGCAAGTGAAGCTTGATCCTGTGCAGAGACATTTGCACTGCAGGGCTGAACAGCAGATTCGGCTGCTGGATGCTGCTGGATGCAGCCGAGCACCCAGGAAAGGCTTTTGTAAAGTGCAAAGGGCAAAACAAAATGCCTGACAGAAGTAAAGATGGCAGAATGGATATTAAAAAGGTGATAGATAAAGGATGCAAAGTAGAAAAGGGCTTTGGATGTCAGAGAGAAGGTGGGAGTTGGCTGCAGGGATGTCAGGAACACACAATATGCCCTCAAGGGACTGGGATGGGATTGGAGGCAGATTTTCAGGAAGATGCTCTGTAAACATCTTTTGACCCTTTTTAGGTAAACCAGAGGTGGTTACTCAGAGGGTTGCGGACCTTTGCTTGTAACAAAAGTCAGGATTAAACATAGAAAGGAAGAGAGGAAAAGGAAGTGGTGCCCTCAACCACAAACAGAGCCCAGGTGGGCATCAGACATCTCTGAGCGATCTGCCACCCACGTTGGTGCTGACTCACACGAGCTGCTGAGCTGACCTTGGATTTTATTAGATACCTTCACTTCTGCTGTGTCTCCCCAGTGCTGCTGGCCCTCCAGAAAACTCAAGTTTAGAGGCAAAGATTTAAGGGGTGTAACTTTCCTGCTTTCGAGTTCCCACCACCATCAGCTGGAGTAACAAAATTTTTCATGCCATGGCTGTGTGGATTCGTCTTTTTCCTACATTTTTCCTGGCTCACCCAGCTCAGGCCCTTTCCCTGCTCTACCAGACCCACTGATTTTAACAAGCAGCACCCATGGAGTCAAATCATAGGAAAACTGCTCAGTTGCAGGAAGAGGAAGTGAGGTGAAACCTGCAGCAGAGCTGAAGTGATTAATGGGGCACTGCTCTTGGAACAGCTTGGTTTGTGATATTAATAATGAGAGAATTCAGGAGGGAACCTAACCTGTTCCAAGCCACAGAGCCGGCAGCAGCAGGAGATGCAGTGGGGAAGCTCCTGTGCTTGTATTTGTAAAACAGGAGAAATTGAGTGGGCACAGAGGATGTGATGCTGAACTGGGTGTAGTGGACGTGCTTACACCTTGGAGGACTCATTCTTAACCTGTCTGAAATGCAAAAAAACACATGTAGTCATAAATGCATGATAATCATAATGCAAATGCATATTCATCAAAAATTACTTAAGCTTGAGACTGGTGAATTAGACAGGGAAAAAATGTTTATCCCACAAGGGAAGAAGACAAGGAAAAGGAAATATTTAGTAAGAATGAATTTGCTTACAGGGTAAGAATAATTATATGTGGTGTTTCACGTTTTCTTCCTAAGCATTCATGTCTGGTGATGGTGAGAGATGGGATACAGGCCTGGCAGACACCTGGCACCACTTCACAGTGAACACTAGGAAAAGAAAGAAGGAACTTGAAACCTTACTAATAACAGCACATCAACAGTTCAGAAAGTGGAAACATTTGGGGCATGGCAGCTGCTGAAAGCAGAGGAGACCTGCTGCTGTGTACTTGAAGGGGATTTGCCATCCAATGGAATTTTGTTCATGCATACCTGTGCAGCTGGAGTGAGGAGAGAGCACATCCTTCGTGCCACTGGTTCATGACAGCTGGTCCAGCCCAAGCCCTTGAGAAACAGCTGAGCCTGCAGCATCCTTAGGGACACTCTGCTGTCAACACAGGTTTCTCCAACAAATCCCTTGTGCCAAGTCCTGAGGAAAAAAAATGTCCTTCCACTCCTGGGAAAAAGGAAGAAGGCCAGAAGAAGAGCATCCAGATCAACCTGCCCTGGGGCCATTTATCATGTGGGCAAAGCAGGCTCTGCCTGGGTGGTTTGGGAGCATTCCCACAGGCTGCAGAAGGCAGCTGCTGTGCCCAGTCTGCAACTGGTATCTGGCACCAGAACATGCTGGTTCTGTGAAGCTCCCAGGAGACATTGTGTTCCAGGAATAATCTCAGGAAGGATGAGCAGCCTGGACAGCAGAACACCTGCAGGGCTGGTCAAAACACTGTGGGATGGAAGGAAAACCCTTCTCTCAGGAGTGAGAGCTTGCAGACCTGGGCAGAATAAATGGGCAAGCAGTGGTGCAAGTGCAGATGATTTCCTCTGAAAGATGATTTCAAGTCCAGTGGTCAGTGGTAAAGTGCTGCACATTTTGGCATCTCTTGCCTTAAATTCTGGAGCTGCTCACCACACTCACAGAGACTGAAATCCCTTTCTCCCGTGTCCACCTGGAGAATATCCAGCTTTCCCATCAGGAAGGTGTTCCTGGCTGGAAGGGGTGGATGCTCAAGTTTGAATTGATTTCAGCTCTCTCCACAGCTAACTCTGCAATGCCTGGGCATGCTTTGCCATGCAGAACCTGCATTTTGCACAGTAGATCCTTTCATAAGTGTGGAGCTCCAGACTTCCTGAATGGAGATGTGGATATATAAAGCATTCCTACATCATTTGACTTCTTATGGCCTAAGCAGACAGAGTGGTGACACAGTTTAGAGAGGGATGGAGACAACAGCTAATTAAAGTTTGGAAGACAAGCTTCTTGATTTGTTTTGAGCTCTTGCACTCCTCAGATTTCTTCAGGTGTGAGCCAGGTCTGGCATTAGGTGAGCAGATGGGTTTTATGGCTCCCTGGATGTGGAGAGGCAGACTAAGGGAGGGAAGATTTGCAAAAACAGGAGCATAACTTGTGCCTGGCTCCCACATCTGCTGGTGCCAGTGAGTGCTCTGTGGCATTTAGGAGCAGAGTGGGCTCTTCCTTAAATAAGGGATGGTGGAAGTGCAAAAGCACACCCAAACCCCCACCCAGGAGTAGTTGGGGAGCATCTGGAGGGGGACAGAGTTCAGCTGGCAGAATCCTTGTGGTGGATTATCACTAAACTGCCAGCTTTTTATTGTGGAAGATGGGTTGTGTCTCTCAGATGTGCTGCAGAGAAACTGCAGCCTGGGAAAGGGAGACAAAAACGATTGTCTAGCTATTGAATAAAATTCTGTCCTCTCGATTTACACCCCGACTGCCTCTGGAAAGCCCCTACACTATGGGATTAGCTGTGGTGCCAGTGGCTTTATGGGATGGACCTGAGCACGTCCTTGCTGGTATCTGCAAGGAGTCCCCTGCCCTGCTGGGAGCACCAGGCTCAGCTGCCTCTCCGCAGAAAATGAGGTCGTTTGGGGACAGTCGGAAAACTTCTGGAAATCTGGGTGAAAAAGGCAGTATCTCCAAATAAGGTGGGAATGAGGAATCCCATCGGATTCTTCCAGGGCTCCCAGTTCTCCAGCGGGCGTGCAGGGACCTCTTGTGGCGGCTGTGCCCGAGAGCTCCCGACCCTGCTCTTGTGTTCGGGTTCTTTTGGGACAAGCCTGGCCCCCGAGCCTGCGGCGTGTGGTTGAATATTTGGCCTGATCTGGTGTCAGGGGACTTGTTTGTAACTGGGCTTGGAAGTCTCCAGTTCCAAAACCGCCCCCGGTTAATGCCATTGCTGCAGAGGAAGGAAGACAAGGAGAAAAGGCTGGAATTGGGGTTGTAAGAAACTACAGCTCAATGGAAAGTCCTGGTAAAATTAAATAAAATCTGGGCTAAAATGACCCAAAAAGTAGTTTATATGTAACTGTTGGTAGTGCTCTAGCAATGGGATCAAAGTCCTTGAACCAGAGGCTGAACTAATCACGGCTTAAATTCCTCCCATGCAGAAGTGGTAGGTAAAAGCTCTCCAGCCTCCAGAAACATTTTAACTATTCCTGTCCCCGAGCCCGGCTGAATGCTCATCTTTAGGATAAACTCACCACAAATGGAGAAGCCCTTAGGGAAACGGGGCTGGACTTGCAGGCATTCCATGGTCTGGGATTTTCCCTGCAGACAGGTGAAGGGCAGAGTTCTCACCAGGGAAAGGGGCAGTCAAGATTTTTTTGAGGCTAAAACACCGCAGATGGCTTCTCATTCAGAAACCGGCTCTGTGCAATTTTATACTCAATTAATTGTTAAATGATTTTTCTCCTCAGTGCCCTGAGCAGCCCAGCACGTCTCCAAGGCATGTCTCTCTTTCCTCAGCACATCTTATGCTGAACAAAAATGTCTTTGCATTTGGTCTTCTCAGTAACAGATTAGCCTGTGTGATCCTTGCAGTCCTAATACACGAGATTATTTTAAATCCCCTGAGCACTCAGGACTGCCTATTACTTCAGGCAGTGTCTCCCTGCCACGTAACTGTTATGAAAGTACATTGTCTTGCCTGGCTTTTAAGCAAATTTGTTCAGCATGAAGAGATGCTTTTCTATCAGTTGGGACTATCACAGAAACACAGAATCGTTTAGGTTGGAAAAGAACCTCACCCGTCTCCCAATTTGATTTAATCACTCAGCGTCCCTTCCATCAATGTGTATTTAATGTTTTTGTGTCCATCACCCCAAAGCCAGGGCAGCAACTAAGAGCTCAGGCTGCACACGCTTCTGTTTCAGCGAAGAGGAAGTAGAAGATTTCATCCAAAATTAATACCTCAAAGGAGAGGTGGAGTTTGACATTAATCGGTGTGTACACGGTGACTCAGCCTGGCGGCAGAAGGGGAAGCGAGGGCTGTGCAGCAGCTTCTGCTGGAGACATCAAAAAGCAACAAGGGAACGATCAAATTACGGGAAGCTGGAAAAGCAGTTGTAGGGTAGAACTAAAATTGTGGCTAAGGGATTGTGAATTTCCACAACCTCCAGAGAACAGGGCTGGGGTATCCCAGACATCAGGAAGCTCCTCTTGGGACCAGACATGGGACAGGGGGATGAGGGATAACAGTGCTGTGGGCAGAGCGTTTTTCGGCAAGGCAATCAGATCTTTTTCCGTGCTTGATGTGCGCTCAGCCCCAGCGCTGTGGTCGGAGTGAGGACCCGGGGTGAGCAGCGGCTCGGAGAGCTCCTGCCCAAGGAAGCAATGACGGGCATCACCTGCCGGGGATGCTTTGGGGTGAAGGACCGCCGGCCGCAGCACCTCACGGGAGAGGCGTTCGGCCACCCGGTGCCACCAAGGTGGAGGAGAAAGCTCCGGGAACGAGGGAAGTGCCCCCGGTTCCCGCACAGCGACGGGACACGCGTTCCCCTCTCCATGCCACGCTCTCAGCCGGCTCCGGGCTAGCACCGCTTCTGCCGTTCGATGCCGGGGAAGGCGGATCCCTCTCCGGGGGCTCAATTCCCGTTCTCCCGCTCCCCGACGGGAAGCGCGGCCGGTGCAGGGCGGTGCCGGCGGGGCGGTGCCGGTGCCCGGGGCGGTGCCGGTGCCCGGGGCGGGCCCCGGGGCTGGGCGAGGCGGAGCCCGTCGGGCAGCGAGGCCGGTCCCATGGGAGTCCGGCGGGCCGGTGGATGCCCATGGCTTTCAGCCCGGGGCTGCTGGTGGTGGCCGGTTCCTTCGCCGCTTTCCGCCTGCTGAACCGGGGGCTGGAGCGCCTCGTGCCGCCGCCGCCCTCGGCCCGGCGCAACCGCTGGAAGTGGCGCAACATCTGGACATCGCTGGCACACAGCCTGCTCAGCGGCGGCGGGGCGCTGGCCGGGTGAGCGGCACCGCGGAGCCCCGCGGGGACACCGGGACACCGGGAGGGAACGGGGACGTCGAGGGACCCCGACGGGAACCTGCGGCCAAGGGGGCACTGAAGGAAATGGGGGTGTTTGGGACCCTGGGGAGCGTGAGGAGCTGCAGACCGGGGGGCACTGAGAGAGGGAGGAAGGTCCGAGGGACAGGGAGGCACCAGGGAATGGGGAAAACAGGAGAGGGGTGGCTGTGGGTGTAGCTGGGCAACAGGAGGTCTCCGGGGAGGGTCGGCAGCACCAGGTGGGTACTGAGGGCACCGGGAGGGAAATGGGGAAGCAGAGGCGCTGCCCGACACTCACGACCTCTCTCCCTGCAGGTTCTACCTCCACCCCGAGATGTCCAACGACCTGGTGGGCACACACCCGCCCGGGGCGCACAGCCTGGTGGCCGTGTCTGTAGGTGAGGTGTGGCGATGGACTGTCCCCTGCTCTGTCCCCCGGGGGGTCTTCACGGGCTCGTCGGTGCCTGACACCAGCCCCTCGAGCCATGTCGCGATGTCTCAGGCACCTCAAACAATCGCCCTATTCTTGGCAAAGGACAGTGGCTCCTTTCTGTCCCACGGCACCCGCAGCCAGGAGGTACTGGGCACCGGGCTGCCCTCCACCGTCCTCGGGGGGAGCTGGGGCGTCCCAAAAGTGCCCACATGGGGTTGGTGGAGTTAATTGGTGCCTCTTCCTGGAAGCACGTCCTACAAAGTGATTGCAAGAGGGATCCAAACCACACCAATTTCCTTCTTTTCCTGTGTGTGACTCCCCACCCACACAGATGTGACCATCACTTCCCTGGGGCGGCTGCCCAGCCCAGTTAGGTGCAGAGCCCACTGGGACAGGGGGGATTCGTTGGCAGAACCATTCCTGATAGCCTTTTTGTTCACGGACTCTCCAATCCCAGGCTATTTCCTTGAAGACTTTGTGGACATGTTGTGCAATCAGAAACTTCATCAGTCCTGGGAGCTGCTCTTTCATCACTCTGTGGTGAGTGCACAGCACAGGTACCACCAGGGAGGCTGGGGATGGGGGACACAAGTGAGGCTCCCACTGTTCTTTGTGTGGGTGTTTGCTGCCTGTTATTAAGTCTGATTTTATTTCCTGGGGAGAGGAGCCAAGACAGCAGGGCCTGGAGCTCCTGTTGGTCCTGCAGGACTCTGTACTCATAGATGGTCTACAGAAAGGCATCCAAAAATGGACTAGGAAAACACCATGTGTACATGGAGTATGAGGGCAGAGGGCTGGGCTGATCCACAACAGTGTCACTGACAGCAGTGACCCCGGAGTCCCTGTCTGGCACAGGTGAGCAGCTCACCTCCTGTGGCTCTTGCCCTCCTGAGCACCTGCACACCCCCTCCATCCACCTCCCACTCCCCAGGGTGCTTTCCTCCCACCTGTGGCTGGTGTGCCTGGTGCAGCTGTGATGCAGGATCCCTGCTCCAGTGCCTTCTGCCTGTCTTGCTGAGATTTCTGTGGGTTTCTCTCTGATCACCTCTGATGTCCAGGTGCTGGAGTGTTTTTCCCAACCAAAACAATTCTGTGATGCTGAGACTGTGGATGCTGCAGGGCAGGGGGGTGGCACAGCCCGGAGCAGAGCAGCGGAGATACTGCAGGGTTCAGAGGAGGCTCAAGGGTGTGCAGGATCTGGGGAGGGGGACAGGGACAGTGCTGGCACTCACCTGGGATGAGATGGGGTATTCAGACCTGCTGTCAGTGAGCCCTGGGGCTCTGCTGGCTGCTGCTGGTGAGCCAAAAGTTCATCTCCACAATAGAGCTAATTCAAGCCAAGACAGTAACTTAACGAGCGGGGAGCAGATAATCTCATTACAGAGCCCATACAGAGAACAGCATTAATGGCATAAACCAAAGAAAGGACTGAGTGTGCTGAAGCGTGGGCAGGCAGAGCCTGTCCCTCTGCCTGGCAGGGAGGGTGTGGGGCAGGAATCCTGTCCCAAACAGCCCCGTCCTCTCCTGCAGCACCCAGCAGCCCCAGGGTGCTTCAGGGGGCTCTCTGATACACCAAAGCCACCTAATCCCTGCAGGGTGCCTGTTCTGGAGAGAATCCCTGAGCCAGCAGCAGCCATAGCCCTGGGCTACGGTCTCCCTTCCTGTCCATTCACTGTGTTTGGAAAAACCTGCTGGGCCACAACAGGCTGCATTTCCCAGGCCACAACCGCAGGGTTAGGTCAGGCTGCTTTGTCTCCTCAGCCAACCTGGGGCTTAGAGAGCTGTTTCCTTCTCTTCCCACTGGAACAAAAAAACCCACTCGGGTTTCATGCAATGGTGAGGAGGTGCCAGAGGCTTCAATGCTGCAGGGATTGCAAACCGGTGGTTTGGCACTGCTGTGATGATCCTTTCCACCTCTGCTCCATGCTGTGCCCAAGTGTGGAGGGTTCCAGCTTGCAGCAGCTGAGAGCAACCAGCCCCTGGGCTCAGCCTCTCTTCTCCCTCCTTCCCAGGTCATCATCTGCTTCGGTATTGCTGTGCTGCTCCACCAGTACGTTGGCTTTGCCCTCGTGGCTTTACTGGTGGAGATCAACTCCATCTTCCTCCACCTGCGGCAGATCCTGCTCATGGCCAACCTGGTGCACACCACCTGCTACCGCCTCAACAGCCTCATCAACCTGGGCACCTACGTGGTGTTCCGCATCGCCACACTGGCCTGGATGACCCGCTGGCTCTTCCTCAATCGCCAGAACGTGCCCCCGGCCACCTACGCCGTGGGCACGGTGGGCATGGCAATCATGACACCCATGAACATCATCCTCTTCTACCGCCTGCTGCGGAGTGACTTCTTCAAATCCAGACGGGACGTGCGGCGGGAGAAGGAGGACTAGCCTGCGAGGAGGGGCAGTTCCAAGCCCACGGAGCAAGTGGAGGGTGAACGTGGTTGTTTCAGTACCTTGCAGGGAGGGGCTGCACTAACAGAGCATCCAGGCTTTTCTTGTGGCTCAAGATCCTGGGCCCTGCACAGCAGAGGAGGTGCTCATGGACCAGGATCTGCTCCCCAAACACTTTTGGATGATGTGGTCGGACAACTGGAAGCTGCTCAGAGAAGTCTCGACAGGTCTCACAGCTCCCTGAGGCACCACTGAGATGAGAAGGGGGCAGAACAGCATGGTTTCCCCACTGCTCTTCCAGACATCCTGGCACCACAGGGTGTTTCCAGTCCCTCTGGTGCTGCAGCCCCCAACATCCCATCAGTCACAGGACACTGAGTTCTCTGTGCTATCTCCTATGGGAACACCAGCAGCAAGACTCCAGCCAGACTCCTTGGAGCAAAGGATGATGGTGATGGTCAATAAAAACCAAACCCTGCACTGATGAGCCCTCCCTGAGGAGATTGTCCATGCTGAGACCTGGCTGGCTGGCAGGTGACCACTGTGGGGTCCAGGTCAGGGACAGCCCCAACCTCTCCTTACAACTGGGGCTTTTTCCATGTTGTTTCATCCCCAGATAATTTAAGTGCCCATAAATGAGCGTGGGAGAGCACGAGTGGCTGGCAGAAGAATGCTGTGTGATGGTAACTTCCCACAGATCTGGGGTTTTCAGGCACCTTTTAGGACTCAGGCATCTGTTAGGAATGCCAAGTTGTGCTGCAGAGCCTGGTGTAATGCTCTCACCCGGCAGCAGAGGCTCTTACTAACACGAGCTTTTAATAAATGGCTGCAAATGAAGTGGCTTGAGGGGAAAGGGCTGAGAGGGGACAAAAGGACTCAGCATCCCAGCTCACTCTGGGGGTGTCACTGCTCAGCACAGTCTTTACCCTGTGTCTCCCTGCCACGGAGTGAAAATACAGTGTACACTGGCATACTCTACCTCTCTTCTTGTGTTTTTTTTTCCCTATCCCTCTCCTTTCTATGGAAGAAGATGAAGGTTTTAAAATGTTTTTCTACTCCACATTTCCTTTTCCTCACCAATTCTCACACACTGGGCTGTTCCCCATCAGCCCAGCACTGTGTATATAACAGGATCATCCCACTTGGAGTTATGTGAACCAGTCTGGGTTAAGAAATCCCCATGGCCAGTCACGTTTCCTTTGTGTGGCAAATAAGCTTTAACACAAAATCTCTCACTTGGTTTGAAGAGCTTGGGGACAGGCTGGAGCAAGGCACTGCCCAGAGAGGGTGGCACGTGTTTTGAGGAAGGAGACACATTCCTGCTGGGCAGGGAAAGACAAGTGATCCATGGGCAGTGTGAGGCTGGAGACAATACGTGGCCAAAGCCGCTTATGTTTCTATTTGTGGAGAGCAGGGAAGCTTCCAGGTGCTGGGCACAACTACTCCAGGTTTGGGTTTGTCACCTCAAGCAGTGTGGAGGTGCCTGTGTGCCCCTCACAGCTCCCAGCTGGAGCAGAACTGTCATCAAGGGCCTTCTCTTTGGTTTGACCCATGTATTCCAAATTCTCCTGGAGCTGCTCCACTGATCCTTGCCCTCAGCACAGCCCCTGCATCCGCTAAAAACGCTGCCTCTGCTCTCCAGCCTCTGCCCACAGCCAGGATGTTTCTCAAGGCCTGGATTGTGTTCCCACATTCCTGCTGTCACGTGGATGTCCTGTACCCTGAGCACACGGGGTTGGGGGGCCAGGGGAGCCTGGTTTGGGGGCCTCTTAATCCGCCGTGATTTTCCCACAGGGCTAAGGTGGGATAAGCAGTGGCTTTGCAGGTCACCGAGGTCGGATGTGGGGATGCCCTGTGCTTGTCCATCCCCATGGAAAGTGCCACAGCCTTGGCTTGAAATGTTTTGGGAAGGACTGGATCTCTCTATTCCCACCATATAAGGGACCACAGGGCTAGAAGGAGCATCTCCATCAGGGAATAAATTGCTGGGGAGCAACGCCCCAGCCTGCCACCCAATCACCCCTGCTCAGCCCCATCCAATATCCCTCTAGAACAAACCCTTCTCCTCATGGGAGCCCCTACCCTGGCAAAACCCTAAGGCAAGAGCCTGCCCGGCTGTTGAGCAGCCCCAGCAACACATTGAAGCCACCTACAATGAGCTGGACCTCACATTTTCACAGATGCTGGGCAAACACTGAGTGTTGGGGGCACCTGTGCTCCTGGAGAGAGGCAGGAAGGGGGCAACGAGGTGGGTGGCTACTGCTGGGGGATTAGGGGCCATCGTGTGGCCATGGGGGCAGTGGGGGTGAGGCATCACTGAGGCGCAGCATCCCCCTGCCTGCCAGGGGCACGGGAGCTGGCTGAGATGGGCTCAGCCCCACTGAGGGGATGTCCAGGCCCCGTGGGGAATGTCCCCGCGCTGCTCCAAAAGGGACATTACCGGGATGTGTCCGGAATAAGTCCAACATGTCCCCCTGAGGGCCTCCCCCGCCCCTACCACCCTTCGGGAGGGGGGGGAGGCGACCCGGCCCGGAGCGCCCCCTACAGCAGCGAGGAGTGAGCTGCGCCAAGCGCTGTCCAATCAGAGGCGGCGCTGCGCTGTCACCACTGCCCCTCTCCGCCAATCAGAAGCAGCGAAGGGCGGGACCGGGGGAAGCGGGACACCAGACCGGAAGTGTGTGCCAGACACAACTTCCTCCCCTTTTCCGCCCTCAGTCTCGCCCCCGCCTCCTCCGCACTCTGATAGGATATTCCTGCTGTCTGTCAGACTTCCTAAAAGCTGACTGGACAGCCCGTGCTGCGAGTTCCGCCTACATCCGGGTCTCGCAGGCGCGGTAGCGACGGCGCGGGGCCGCCATTGTGGTGGGGGAGCGCGGGGGTCGCGGCTGCCGGTGAGGGACAACGGGGAGCGGCGGGGCCGGGGTGGACCCGGGGCGGGCGGGAGTGGCGGGGAAGCGACCGGCGGCGGCCTCGTCGTGGTCCCGTACCTCGCTCTGAGCCACTCTCCACCCTCTCCGCAAGGTGCGTCGCCATGGCCGCCGTGTTCCCGTACCGCGGCGGCTGCGCCCCGGTGCCCAACCCGCTGGCGCCGCTGCCCGACTACATGTCCGAGGAGAAGCTGCAGGAAAAAGGTGGGTACGGCCCCGGCACCCCAGATCATCCACTGGGGACAGGGTTTGAGCCGCCGCCTCTGTGTCCCCGCAGCCCGCAAGTGGCAGCAGCTGCAGGCCAAGCGCTATGCGGAGAAGAGGAAATTCGGCTTCGTGGACGCGCAGAAGGAGGACATGCCCCCCGAGCATGTCCGCAAAATCATCCGCGACCACGGCGACATGACCAATAGGAAGTTCCGGCACGACAAGCGCGTCTACCTGGGGTAAGGGATCCCCGGCGTGTGACAGAGGGGGAGCTCAGAGCATCCGCCGCTCATAATCGTTGAGAGACCATTCTCCAAAAGGCATTTCGTGTCTGTTTGTAGCTCTGTGAGGATGCCCTGGGGTATCCGTGCAGAGGAGGATGAGCAACAAGAGTTGTTACTTTGAAGTTATGAGAAAAAACTTCAGCCTGGATAATGCAGCATCGAGGGGAAGGCCCCTTCTCCAAAGGGCTTTAGTGTCAGTTGTAGCTCAGTCTGTTGCTCTGAGATATCAGTGCAAAAGAGCATCAGCAAAGGGAATTGTTGCTTCGAATTTACAAGAAAAAACATTCCTCTGCATAACATGGTGTCTTAGAAGGAGTTGGGGAGAGTATGAAATGCATTTTGCAAGATTGAAAAGCATCCTGAGTGCTTCTTTGCTGTTTTGGTGTAGAGAGCTGTTTAGTGCACATTGTGGTCTGCTGCAGTAACTTACCATTACCCATAAAAACTCCAGAAACTCACTTAAAAACTTCTGGTTTTGTTTGCAACGTTCTTGAAAGCCAGATCACTAGAAAACCTTTTGATAATACAAAGGTAGAGTGGGAAAGGATGGATTTGCTTTTTGGGTTGGATGAGCAGCTCGCAGGAAGGAAAACTGCTAGGTTGCTGGGCTTGTGGCAGGTGGTTGGCTGTCCTTGAGATCCACACCAGGGTGTTTTTCCTTGCAGTGCTCTGAAGTACATGCCCCATGCTGTGCTGAAGCTCCTGGAGAACATGCCCATGCCCTGGGAGCAGATCCGAGACGTTCCCGTCCTGTACCACATCACTGGCGCCATCTCCTTTGTCAATGAGATCCCCTGGGTCATCGAGCCTGTCTACATTGCCCAGTGGGGGTAGGTGCCTTCTGCTTCATTCAGGTGGAGCAAACCTTTTTGTATCCACCATAAAATCCTTCTGATTTTAACCTTTCCCTGCTTTCCTGCAGCTCCATGTGGATTATGATGAGGCGAGAGAAAAGGGATAGGCGTCACTTCAAGAGGATGAGATTCCCCCCGTTTGATGATGAAGAGCCCCCTCTGGATTATGCTGATAACATCCTGGATGTGGAGCCCCTGGAAGCCATTCAGCTGGAGCTGGATCCAGAGGAGGATGCCCCTGTGCTGGACTGGTTCTATGACCACCAGCCTCTGAAGGACAACAGGAAGTACGTGGCTGTAGTAGCACAATTCACTGGGAGAGGGGAAAAACAAACAACGCATGATATTGTTTGTGAATACCTGTACAGAGCAGTGTGTAACCTTTGTGTGATGTTGGTGGGGAGAGAAAAACCTTCCATCAAGTGTGGGAGGGAAAACCTGAGTGTTGGAAAACTGCATCTTTTGCTTGCAGGTTGCTCAGAGAAGCTGCCCTGTCCCTGGAAGTGATCAAAGCAATGTTGAATGGGGCTCTGAGCAACCTGTGATAGTGGAAGGTGGAAGGGTTGGAACAAGATGGGCTTTAAGGTTCCTTCCAACCCAAACCATTCTGGGATTCTATGATTCAGCATCCATCCTCCGTCCAGGAGGCCTGTTACCCACTTACCTGCTAAAAGTGATGTTTCTGACCATGCTGTCAAGCTGACAGCCTGCATTGTCTAGCTGGAATTTGAAACTGATACTTGCTAAATGTGCACAGATGTTCTGTGTCGGTTTGGACACAGAGGAGGAGAGGAGCTGGAGCAGCCAGCATTTTCTGGGCAGGAGGAGTCCAGAGTGGTTTTAACAGTGCTGCAGCCTTTTTTTTAAGGCTAGAGATACCTGCGTGTTACCTGTCCTTGATGAACGATGGGTGACAAAAGGTGTTTGGTTTTTCTGGTGCTTTGGTTGTGCTGTGGCTGTGTCTGGAGTGTCCACGCTCTGCTTTCCCAGGTATGTCAATGGCTCCACGTACCAGCGCTGGCAGTTCACCCTGCCCATGATGTCCACCCTATACCGCCTGGCCAACCAGCTGCTCACTGACCTGGTGGATGACAACTACTTCTACCTGTTTGACCTGAAAGCGTTCTTCACCTCCAAGGCACTGAACATGGCCATTCCTGGAGGTCCCAAGTTTGAGCCCCTTGTCAGAGACATCAATCTTCAGTAAGTGTTTGGTTTAGGAGAGAGAAAAGTGTCTAAGAAAGGGCTGATAGGATGTTTTCCGTCACAAATGTTTGTCTCTCTCACCCTGAATGCCTGCATAACAATTTCTTGTCTCACTTTAAGGGATGAAGACTGGAATGAATTTAATGACATCAACAAAATCATCATCAGGCAGCCCATCAGGACAGAGTACAAAATCGCTTTCCCGTACCTGTACAACAACCTGCCGCACCATGTCCACCTCACCTGGTAAGTGCAGCAGCCTCCAGAGCCAGGAGAGGAGGGAAAGGCTGTCAGAGGCTCTAATGCATATTTTTTGTTGCAGGTATCATACTCCAAACGTCGTTTTCATTAAAACAGAAGATCCTGACCTCCCAGCTTTTTACTTCGATCCTTTGATCAACCCCATTTCCCACAGACATTCTGTCAAGGTGAGTCACTGGGTTTACTGTGATAAACCCTGTGTGTGGAAATAGGGGGTTTTAATATCTTGCTTCTGATAGCAGCGCACAGATATTTCAGGAGAAGGCCCTAGCCCTTAGACAAAAAAAGCCTCAGCTGTCATTTTAGTCTTCTACTTCTGGAGTTGCACAAAGCTGTCTCCTTTGGTTTCTGTAGAATAATTCCCAGTGTCTAATTAATACTGTTAGAGTCTTCTGACAGATTATTTATCTTTCTGGTTGCCTTTGGTGTATTCATGGAGCTGATGTCTCCCTGAAGTTACCTCCATAATACCTAACTCAGGGTCTGGTAGCCACAGTTTTCCTTGTTGAGTGCTTTTTGCTTCTCTCATGCTCAGTGCATCCACACTTCTTCCATGAGAGCAAAGAGGTGATTTTTTTTTTAACTTGCTTAACTCAGAAACTGAGCTGAAGCAACCAGGAAACACCTTGTGCGGTGCTTCTGTATTTCAGAGCCAGGAACCACTGCCTGATGACGATGAAGAGTTTGAGTTGCCAGAGTTTGTGGAGCCTTTCCTGAAGGATACCCCTCTCTACACTGATAACACAGCCAATGGCATTGCCTTGCTGTGGGCCCCACGACCCTTCAATCTGAGGTCTGGCAGGACCCGGAGAGCTCTCGACATCCCGCTGGTCAAGAACTGGTGAGTTCTGTCCTGGGTGATGTAGTGATCATGACATTATTACCTTGTTATAATGAAAATGAAATAAAGACATTATGGTGTCTGGTTTCTAGAGATTTTAGGAGAGTTTCTGGAGACATTCCTCTAAGGAATGTGAGTTAGCTGAAGCTTTGAAATGTGATTTATCCGTAGGTACCGTGAGCACTGCCCAGCAGGACAGCCAGTCAAGGTGAGAGTCTCCTACCAGAAGCTCCTGAAATACTATGTCTTGAATGCACTCAAACACAGACCTCCCAAGGCCCAGAAGAAGAGGTGAGTGGGCTCTGTTCAGTGGGGAACTGCTGATCTCTATAGGGGATTGAGCTGATTGTGGTCTCTACTCTCTCCAGGTACCTGTTCCGCTCCTTCAAGGCCACCAAGTTTTTCCAGTCAACCAAGCTGGACTGGGTGGAAGTTGGCCTGCAAGTGTGTCGCCAGGGCTACAACATGCTGAACTTGCTGATCCACAGAAAGAACCTGAATTACCTTCACTTGGATTACAACTTCAACCTGAAGCCTGTGAAGACCCTCACCACGAAGGTATCAGTCCATGTGCTGTTGTACACAAGAGCAGAGTTTACGTGAAGGTCATCGTGTAGCCAGTGAGGAAAGAGAGGCCACAGTGCCTCAGCTGCTCAGTTGTTGACCAAACTGGAGTTGTTTCACTCTTCTGTGACATTGTTACATAAATTCTGAATATTTTGTCTTATCCAGGAAAGAAAAAAATCCCGTTTTGGGAATGCTTTCCATCTGTGCCGAGAGGTCCTGAGGCTGACTAAGCTGGTGGTGGACAGCCACGTCCAGTACAGACTGGGAAATGTGGATGCATTTCAGGTAGGCTTTTTGGGTTTTTAAATGTGGTGAGAGGAAGTCGAGAGAGGAGAATTGGAATATTTTGTATGGGATTTTTTTATGGGATGCACAAAGTGGCTGAATGTTGCAGTGTTACTGAGAAGAGGGGAAACAATGAAAATATGCAGCATTGTTTGAAATTCTGCTTTTATATTAGTTTATAAGAATTGATCATTGTCTGAGCCAGCATTAGGAGATTTGTATGGTCTGAAACACTCTGTCCAATAAACCTGGCTGCTGGAGATGATGTCTGAGGTGCTGATTGTTATCCCTGTGTTCCATGTCTCAGCTGGCAGATGGCCTGCAGTACATCTTTGCCCACGTGGGTCAGCTCACGGGGATGTACCGGTACAAATACAAACTGATGAGGCAAATTCGAATGTGCAAGGACCTGAAACATCTCATCTACTACAGGTTTAACACAGTAAGTTCCACCTTTCCACGTGGTACTGACCCCATGTAAATTGAGGAACAAGGGAGGGATTCTGGAATGTCAATAAATGACCTACTCTTACCATGTCTTTGTTCTTTTAGGGGCCTGTGGGCAAAGGTCCTGGCTGTGGTTTCTGGGCTCCAGGCTGGAGAGTGTGGCTGTTCTTCATGAGGGGCATCACCCCACTGCTGGAACGCTGGCTGGGGAATTTGCTGGCCAGGCAGTTTGAAGGTCAGTACCCTGTAAATCCTGTGTGGGAGGAGTGTGTGGTAAAGATGAATGCTGTTTGCTTGCCAGCCAGTTTTCTGTTCATACTGGTGGTCTTTATCCCTGCTCCATTGAGGCACCAGTTCAGAGCTCTTTCAAGATCTGTGCCCCCAGAACAGATTCTAAATGGAAGTGGGATTTCCTGCTCCACAACCACTTAATCATCTACTCCAGACTCCTGGCAGTGTAATTTCTCCAGATACCCTGCACCTCCATGCACTCCTGAATCAGGAAGGAGAATCACTGCCCAGTGGTGTCAGAATTCCTGAAGGACTTTGCTTTTTCCAGGCCGTCACTCGAAGGGTGTCGCAAAGACTGTCACGAAGCAGCGTGTGGAGTCTCACTTTGACCTGGAGCTCAGGGCAGCTGTGATGCATGACATCCTGGACATGATGCCAGAAGGGATCAAGCAGAACAAAGCCAGAACCATCCTGCAGCACCTGAGTGAGGCTTGGCGGTGCTGGAAGGCCAATATTCCCTGGAAGGTAAATCTCTCTCTTGGCCTTTGGGTTCAATTCTAACATCACCCAAGCAGAGCTGCCCTTGGAACACTCCCACTCCTGCTTCCCTCAAGTTCCTGTCCCTCCCCAGGTGCCAGGGCTGCCAACTCCTATTGAGAACATGATCCTGAGGTATGTGAAGGCCAAAGCTGACTGGTGGACAAACACAGCTCACTACAACCGGGAGCGGATCCGTCGGGGAGCCACTGTTGACAAAACCGTCTGTAAGAAGAACCTGGGCAGGCTGACCAGACTCTACCTGAAAGCTGAACAGGAACGGCAGCATAATTATCTGAAGGTACTTCTGCCCTCCCTAAAATTGCCCAGATTAATGCTGTTCTCATAGGGAAGCTTTCACTGATTAATTCTGGTGGTGTGGTTCTGCAGGATGGGCCTTACATCACTGCAGAAGAGGCTGTTGCTGTGTACACAACCACAGTGCACTGGCTGGAGAGCAGGAGGTTCTCTCCCATTCCCTTCCCCCCACTGTCCTACAAGCATGACACCAAGTTGCTGATCTTAGCCCTGGAGAGGCTGAAGGAAGCTTACAGGTAGGCAGTGGGAAATGCTCTTGATCTTCAGGGGCACTGGGAAAGGTTCCTGTTTTGTTATCCATTATTCCTGTGATGGAGGATGGTGTAAAATTTACCCTGGTGGGCTGGTAAAGCTGTTGGTTTTGGTACTGCCAGTTTATCTGTGAATTCTTATTGACTCTCACTTGTGCAAAACCACTGCCATGCTTTAAGTTTGGGTTTGTGGATTGTGAGGATTTACAGGTTGAACAATATAATTCATCAGCCATCAGGCTGTTAGTGTGCAGATGCTGAGCTGTTCTCCCTTGTTTTCAGTGTGAAATCACGACTGAATCAGTCACAGAGAGAGGAGCTGGGCTTAATTGAGCAAGCTTATGATAATCCCCATGAAGCTCTGTCCAGAATCAAGCGACATCTGTTGACTCAGAGAGCCTTCAAGGAGGTGGGTGAAGGCTCAGCCATATTATGCTGCATTCAGAAGCTGAATGGCATAAAAACTGTGTTTTCTCTCAACTACCAGCCTCAATTTTTCCCTCTTTTTTTTTTTTTTTTAAGGTGGGAATTGAGTTCATGGATCTCTACAGCCACTTGGTCCCTGTTTATGATGTTGAGCCCCTGGAGAAGATCACAGATGCTTATCTGGATCAGTACTTGTGGTATGAGGCCGATAAGCGAAGACTCTTCCCTCCTTGGATCAAACCTGCTGACACTGAACCACCCCCACTGCTGGTGTACAAGTGGTGCCAAGGTCAGTGCGCTCTTGGATTCCATGCAAGAATTATTTTTGGGGGGAACTTGAGTCCTGTGAGTCCCCTTGGGAGCTGAATTTTTGTTCTTGCAATTCGCAGTCAATAATTACAATCAGAGATGTATTTTGTAGGTTACTAGCTGTGTGTACTGTAGGAGTTGCAGTTGTGTATAGTGGAGGAGGACAACTTGCCCAGCATTTATGGTTGATTACAGTTTTCCTCCCATTTCTGGATAGACTGGAAGATCCAGAGTCTGAAAAATCAGGCATTGCAGGACTCAGGTTGAGTTCCTCTGCCTGATGTCTGCTTCTGTGCTCTGATGTGTCAGATAACACAACACTGTTTGTTCCCTCAGGCATTAACAACCTGCAGGATGTCTGGGAAACAAGTGAAGGGGAATGCAATGTGATGCTGGAATCTCGGTTTGAGAAGATGTATGAGAAGATTGACCTGACCTTGCTCAACAGGCTGCTGCGTCTCATCGTTGATCACAACATTGCTGACTACATGACAGCCAAGAACAACGTGGTGATCAACTACAAGGTGATGGTTGTTGTCAGGAAAGGGGGTTTGTGGTAAAAGGGACCCACGAGGGAGGAGGTTTTGGACCCTGTGGCAAAGAAAGAGCACAAGACTTGCCAAAGAAAAGTGATGAGGGAGTAAAAAAACCCTTCTGGGTCCTGCTGAAGAACAGCTGCTCAGGTGAAAGGGTTCTGGTGTTTTGGCATGTGTTTTCTCACAATTCCGCTTCATCTCCTCAGGACATGAATCACACAAACTCCTATGGGATTATTCGTGGGCTGCAGTTTGCTTCCTTCATTGTCCAGTACTATGGGCTTGTGATGGACCTCCTGGTGCTGGGCCTGCACCGGGCCAGTGAGATGGCTGGGCCTCCCCAGATGCCAAATGACTTCCTCAGCTTCCAGGACATTGCCACGGAGGTGGCCCATCCCATTCGCCTCTTCTGCAGATACATTGACAGGATTCACATCTTCTTCAGGTGAGATCTCTGGGGCCCTGCTTTCCTCAGGTCAACACAAAGGAAAGGGAGAATTAGTATGCTCCTGCTCCTGGCTTTTGTTCCCTTTGCTGTTGAAGATCAGGAATATTTGAATTGACAGACTTCCCTGGAAAACTGGATGCCCACGTGGCTCCTCTTGCTTTATCAGTTTGCTTTCCTGCAGCTTCACTGGACAAAAAGAAACACAACAATGTCAAGAAACATAAATGGCTAACAGAAATACAAAAATGCTTAATTGTTAGGGATTTGGTAAATCAGAGGCTGGTAAATAAGCCTTTCCTGTCTCTTCATGGAAAGATAACCCAAACCCTGAATTGCTCCATGGTAATGAAATTCCCCCATCCATTGGGAGGACACAAAAATGGGATAGTTACCTTCAAACAGGCCGACAAACAGCTTTTCCTAATTAAACCCTTGTCTTTCTGGCCAGACTAGTGTTGATCAGTCAACCATGTAATTCCAGATGCTTTTCTGTGCATTTCCAGATTTACAGCAGATGAGGCAAGAGACCTGATCCAGCGGTACCTGACAGAGCACCCAGACCCCAACAACGAGAACATCGTGGGCTACAACAACAAGAAGTGCTGGCCCCGGGACGCTCGGATGCGCCTCATGAAGCACGACGTGAACCTGTAAGTGCTGCAGCTGGGAAAGAAGTGGTAGGAAAAAGGGGAAAATCAGTGATAAATAACTGTTGGAGACTGACAGGTGCTGAGGATGAGATGTGAGAAATGAGGGGTCTGTGCTGAAATCCTGAAAAATCAGGGAAGCTCTGAGAACTTGCCCAGTTGTTATTTGGGTGAATTATGATGTGTCACTGTGCACATCCTGTTTTCCAGTGGCCGTGCTGTGTTCTGGGATATCAAGAACCGTTTGCCCCGCTCAGTGACCACGGTGCAGTGGGAGAACAGCTTCGTGTCCGTGTACAGCAAGGACAACCCCAACCTGCTGTTCAACATGTGCGGCTTCGAGTGCCGCATCCTGCCCAAGTGCCGCACCAGCTACGAGGAGTTCACCCACAAGGACGGGGTCTGGAACCTGCAGAACGAGGTGGGCTGGGACAGCAGTCCCTGGCTGAGATTTCTACGTGTTGGAGAGGGGCTCCCAGGAGGGAACTGATGGGTCTGTGCTCTCTAGGTCACCAAGGAGCGCACGGCTCAATGCTTCCTGCGTGTGGATGATGAGTCTATGCAGAGGTTTCACAACAGAGTGAGGCAAATCCTCATGGCCTCTGGCTCCACAACCTTCACTAAGGTAAGGGGGGAGGGAGATCTATGACAGCTTTCTGCAGATTCTTGGGGAATGAGCCAGGAGCTGATCCTTTCCTTTCCCTTTCTAGATTGTCAATAAATGGAACACAGCTTTGATTGGCTTGATGACTTATTTCCGGGAAGCTGTTGTAAATACTCAGGAGCTTCTTGATTTGCTGGTGAAGTGTGAGAATAAAATCCAGACTCGGATCAAGATTGGCCTGAATTCCAAAATGCCCAGCCGTTTTCCTCCTGTGGTGTTCTACACCCCTAAGGAGTTGGGGGGGCTGGGCATGCTCTCCATGGGCCATGTTCTCATCCCTCAGTCTGACCTGAGGTGAGTTGTGCTGTTCTAATTCCTCCATGATTTGAGTATTCTCTTAGATGCTCTTTCCCCTAAAAATACTTTGAGAGTGCTAAACCATGCCATGGTACAGAGCTGTGTTGTTTTTACTGGAGCTCATGGCAGTGATCAGGGAAGTCCCAGTTCCTCCTACTTCATTCTTATCTCTTTGCTCCAGGTGGTCCAAGCAGACAGATGTTGGCATCACTCACTTCCGCTCGGGAATGAGTCATGAGGAGGACCAGCTGATCCCAAATCTGTATCGTTACATCCAGCCATGGGAGAGTGAATTCATTGACTCTCAGAGGGTGTGGGCAGAGTATGCCCTGAAACGACAGGAGGCTATAGCCCAGAACAGGTGTGTGTCCATGTGTAGGAGGACAGGCAGCAGTGGGAAGTTTTATGCTGTTTGGGGATTTTGGAGACCTTGCTGGCCCTGTGGTATCTGCAGTGCTGTTCCCTTACCTCTACATTTGGCATTTTAGTGTCCCCTGCCAGAGCCCTGAGCTCTGTGTCATTTCTGTCGTCTCATCAGCTGAACTACTCATTAACGCATTGCTGTAAATTGAGAGGTGACAAAGTGTGGGGATTTTTTTTCAGGCGTCTGACACTGGAGGATCTGGAGGACTCGTGGGACAGGGGAATTCCTCGGATTAACACCCTTTTCCAGAAGGACCGGCATACTCTTGCCTATGATAAAGGATGGAGAGTCAGAACTGACTTCAAACAGTATCAGGTACTGACAGGGAATTTCTCTTCACCTGAATGTGAGCTTCATATACTTGTTCCACACAAAGTCCTTTTACCTTGCATTATTGCAGATGTACTTCTGTCTCTCTGCTGCAGAAAGAATTTACAGTCTTGTGTTGGGACTGGTAGAGGCTGTTTAGAACCAAATGAATTTGGTTCAGAATTTGTAGCTATCCCCTTTTGAATCATTTGGATAGATTGCAGTATATTGGAGAAAAGCACAATAAACACAACTACATATTACAGAATCAGTTCTGGAGAGAGAAAAATAACTACCCCAAAACAAACATTCCAAAATAATTTTAGTAACAGTGGAATAATTTGTTATTTAAAGCCTTTAATGATAGCTCTGTAGAAGGCCAGTCCCTGAAACTATTATTGAAAAAAATATCACCTGAGGTTCCTCCCAGTGTGAATTGCAGAGTGGTGCTGACAGAATTTGTGTTGTAGAAGAGCTGTGTCCTCCAGCACTGAGGGCATGAGGCTTTTCACCTGTTCACTGACCATCAGCGTGGTGTTGGTTCCTACAGTTAGTGCAGGCAGGTGAATGATCTGCTGGCTGTTGTCTCCAGGTGCTGAAGCAGAACCCGTTCTGGTGGACACACCAGCGCCACGATGGCAAGCTCTGGAACCTGAACAATTACCGCACGGACATGATCCAGGCTCTGGGCGGGGTGGAAGGGATCCTGGAGCACACGCTCTTCAAGGGCACCTACTTCCCCACGTGGGAGGGTCTCTTCTGGTAAGAGGAACTTTGATATGGGCTCTGGGCTTAGGCTGTGCTGATTCTGTTGAGTTTCTGCTGGTTCTCAATGGTCACTTGAAAGCGTTGTGTAGTTCAGTTGTGAGGGCACCTGCGAGGGAGCTACAGCTCAACTTCCTGCAAATCCGTGGAAATTTCTTGGCATCAAACAACCCTCCCAGCTTGTGGCTGATCCCTGTCTCTGTTACAAGTGACACATGGCATCAGAGATGAGGGACATCTCATTCAATTGAATCTAATGTAGCTGATGGTCTGCACTCTCTAGGGAGAAGGCCAGTGGCTTTGAAGAGTCCATGAAGTGGAAGAAGCTGACAAATGCCCAGAGATCGGGTTTGAACCAAATTCCAAACAGAAGATTCACTCTCTGGTGGTCTCCTACCATTAACAGAGCCAATGTAAGTACCTGGTGTTTGTCCCTCTAGGAGCAGACACCACTTTTCCACTTACAACATCTCTTACAGAGGTATTAAACCTCCTTAACAGGAGATGCTCAATTTTTTAAGTTTCCTCAGTTGTGCTGTTGTGTGTTCTCACAGCTGCTTTTCCTTTGCAGGTGTATGTTGGCTTCCAGGTGCAGCTGGATTTGACAGGGATCTTCATGCATGGCAAAATCCCCACGCTGAAGATTTCCCTCATCCAGATTTTCCGAGCTCACTTGTGGCAGAAGATCCATGAGAGCATTGTCATGGATTTGTGTCAGGTAAGCAGTGTGGGCTTGGTTTGTTTCTGTGCCCTTTTGGAGCAGGACCAGTCTTCCTCCAGCAATTTTTTCAGAGAAAGGGAAGAAATGGAAAGTGGAATTTTCCTGACTGCCTCAGTGTTGAGGATAGATTCTTTATCTGGGTTGCTTGAACACATCTCATCTTTGACTGCCTTTTCCCCAGGTGTTTGATCAAGAGCTGGATGCTCTGGAGATTGAGACAGTGCAGAAAGAGACAATCCATCCCAGGAAGTCCTACAAGATGAATTCCTCATGTGCAGATATCCTTCTCTTTGCTTCCTACAAGTGGAATGTGTCACGTCCATCCTTGCTGGCAGATTCCAAGTGAGTTTCCCTTTTCCTTCTCCTCAGTCTCCCTGCAGAGCAGAGCTGCTGAGCCTGTCATCCAGAGCCTCTGTGTCTCTTGGGCACCTAGAGGACACTGGAGAGCGTGTCCAGCACAGGGTTTGTTTGGCCAGGTGGTTGCAGCGCCTCCTGGCACTGCCTTCTGCAAAACACCAACACTGCTCCTGTTCTCTCCTCTGGGTGAACCTTTCCCTGAGGGGCTGAAGGTTCTTCTGGAAACCTGACAAAGCTGAGCTGGCCCAGGGCCAGAATCTGGAGTGAGTTCTCACTGAATCCTCACCAGACAGTCCCTGGGGGAGATGACCCTCATGACTGCACAGCAGTGGACTCACTGCTGCTTTGTTTAAACCTTTCAACAGCCTCTGCATTCACTGCTGTGTGAGGAGAACAGTGGAGTCCCTTTCCAGGGTGGAACGTGGATATGAGCTGGCTGCAGTGTCCAGGCTTGGTGGCAGTTACTGCAGTAAATATTGTGCAAGATGAACTTGTTGTGGCTTGCTTTCTCCTCAGGGATGTGATGGACAGCACCACCACCCAGAAGTACTGGATTGACATCCAGCTGCGCTGGGGCGACTACGACTCCCACGACATCGAGCGCTACGCCAGGGCCAAGTTCCTGGACTACACCACAGACAACATGAGCATCTACCCCTCTCCCACTGGGGTGCTCATTGCCATTGATCTGGCCTACAACTTGCATAGGTGAGAGCTGCACCTTCTGTAGTTTCATTTCTAGGGTTGGAATTGGTAGTTTGTGGGTATTCTCTCAGTGCATCTCCAGACTGGGTTGTATTCCAGGCAGGAGGCTGAGGGGAGAAGGCAGAAGCTGGAGATGTGCAGTGAGTGGGTTAAGGCATCTCAAGTTGCCCAGTTTTGCTCAATAGTAGTGGCTCAGTTCCCCCAGTTCATTAATAATTTGTTACTTAGGCTATTTCTGTCAGACTGTTGTTGTATCTGAAGGAAAGGCCGTGTTTCAAAGCCCCTACAGGTGGGGACAGCTGTTTCTCACTGGAAATTAGGGAGAAAGCCAGAAATCAGTTCTCAGTGTTTTTGTTAGAGAAGGTGCAGCTTTTCTGGGACTGCTGTATGTGTGTGCTGTGGCTTCCCACTGAGGGGATATAGGGAAAAGCCATAGGTGGCTGTCTCCCAGGGCCATTACAGATGTCACACTGCAGTACAAAGCTGTATTTTCAGCAGGTGGAATGGGGCCTGGCTGCTGCATGGAAGGACTTGAGCGGGGCTGTTGCTTCTTCAGGTCTAATGATAACAACTTCTGTTTGTTTCTTCAGTGCTTATGGGAACTGGTTCCCTGGGAGCAAACCTCTGATCCAGCAGGCCATGGCCAAAATCATGAAAGCAAACCCTGCCCTGTATGTGTTGAGGGAACGAATCCGCAAAGGGCTGCAGCTCTACTCCTCAGAGCCCACAGAACCCTACCTGTCCTCCCAGAACTATGGGGAGCTCTTCTCCAACCAGATCATCTGGTTTGTGGATGACACCAACGTGTACAGAGTCACCATCCACAAGGTGAGGCCAGAGGGGTGTCCCAGGGAAAGGACTGAATGAGGTGAATGGGGTGGAGGTTTCCTTGCATGATGGAAATCTGGGACATTGGACATGGACCCAGATTTTTGCAGTGTGCACAGAGCAGCTCTCACATTTCCCACACAGCTCCTGCTCAAAGCACAGAGAGTTAGCTCTTGTGTAAAGGTGTGGGTGGGCTCCATTTATCTCCCTGCACTTGTGACTCTCTTGTTTTCTCAGACTTTTGAAGGGAATTTGACCACAAAACCCATCAATGGAGCCATTTTCATCTTCAATCCCAGAACTGGACAGCTCTTCCTGAAGATCATCCACACATCTGTGTGGGCAGGACAGAAGCGTCTGGGACAGGTAGGGCCTGGCTGTGCCTTGGGTGTGAACTGGGGGTGGGCTCTGACAGCTTGGGACACTCCACTGAGCAGAAAACATCACAAAGATCTTCATCATCCTGCCTCTTAATGAGTTTGGAGCTCCAAAGTGCAAGTGGTCAGGCAAGGCAAGATCATGGGGATATAAAAGTGGAAGAACACAGGCGTTGCTGCTGCAAGGATTTTGAGGCTCTGAGGTGTTAAGACCCCACATCATCAAGCAGAGCTTGAGGAACACTGCTGTGCTCCTCGTTACACAGATGACTCTGCACTTGGCTGTACATCCAGTGCAGTGAGGAAACTCAGGTGGCAAATCCAGGGAGGTGGAGTAGCCAGCTGGTTTTTTCCAAGCCACTCAGGAGTAGCTGAGCTCCAGGAATAGGAACTGCCCTCTGTGATCAGTAAGGAGGAAATGCTGGGCCTTGTCACTGATCTGGAACAAACTATAAATTCCAGTCGTATTTTTAGAATTTGGTTTGCGTCCCTCTGGTTCCCAGAGACATGGAGACATCGCTGGAGAGCAGGGGGATATTTCTCTAACCCTGCTGTCCTTCTGTAGCTGGCCAAGTGGAAGACTGCTGAGGAAGTGGCTGCCTTGATCCGATCCCTTCCCGTGGAGGAGCAGCCAAAGCAGATCATTGTGACACGGAAGGGCATGCTGGACCCACTTGAGGTAAGGATGCAGCTCCCTGAGGATGTGTAAAATCTGTGGGAGATAACAGGATAGTTCTGTGTCCTGTGATGTTCTGCAGCAGCTGTGAGCTAATTCTTCTTGATAAACTCCAGGTGCATTTGCTGGATTTCCCCAATATTGTGATCAAAGGCTCGGAGTTGCAGCTGCCCTTCCAGGCCTGTCTGAAAGTGGAGAAGTTTGGTGATCTCATCCTGAAGGCCACTGAACCCCAGATGGTTCTCTTCAATCTCTATGATGACTGGCTGAAAACCATCTCTTCCTACACAGTAAGCACAAATGTGTCTCCTGCATTTTGCTTTGCTGCTGATAAATGAGGCAGGAACCAAGGCCTCAGATAGCCCTGATGATTTGTTTGGGAGCACTTGGCTCTGAATCTGCCTGGATTTTCCTTTAGATGGATTTCCCTGGCAGTTCCCATGTACTCAAGCAGAGGAATCCTGTACTAGGGCCTTGTACATTTCATTTTCTTCTTTCTAACTCCATATTCTTTTCACTTCCAAGGCATTCTCCCGTCTGATCCTGATTCTTCGGGCGCTGCACGTGAATAATGATCGAGCCAAAGTTATCCTGAAGCCAGACAAGACAACCATCACAGAGCCTCACCACATCTGGCCAACCCTGACAGATGAGGAGTGGATCAAGGTGGAGGTGCAGCTGAAGGATCTCATCCTTGCTGACTATGGCAAGAAGAACAAGTAAGATGTAATCCTGTCAGCCTTTCCTTCCTGCCATAAAGACTTTGGCCAAGGGCCTTTGTCAGTGCACTCTAAACTCTGTAGGGAATTTGATTGTTATTAATAACTGACTGGTAAGACAGATAAAAATGTCTGTATCAAATCTTTGATCTGAGCATCACGTGATCATGGCCCCTCTTTTGTTTAAAAAGTTGTGGTTTAATTTTTTCATAGTGCCCAGTGTTCTGAAGGTGAGAAGGCTCCAGAATGTATTTTGAAATGCCTGACTTGGGTGAATTTTCTCTTCCAGCGTGAACGTTGCATCCCTGACCCAGTCAGAGATCCGAGACATCATCCTGGGCATGGAGATCTCTGCCCCATCCCAGCAGAGGCAGCAGATTGCAGAAATCGAGAAGCAGACCAAGGAGCAGTCGCAGCTGACGGCCACGCAGACCCGCACAGTGAACAAACACGGGGATGAAATCATCACCTCCACCACCAGCAACTACGAAACACAGACCTTCTCCTCCAAGACTGAGTGGAGGGTCAGGTAGGAAGGCAGGAAGGGGTGGTGGAAAGGGTTGGAATGCTGAGGGAGGATCTGTGCCCCCTCTGATCACAGTCTCCTCCTCACAGAGCCATTTCTGCTGCCAACCTCCACCTGCGGACAAACCACATCTATGTCTCATCAGATGACATAAAGGAGACAGGTTACACCTACATCCTTCCCAAAAACGTGTTGAAGAAGTTCATCTGCATCTCAGACCTGCGGGCCCAGGTGAGTGTGCAGGGAGTTTGTTACGGTTGTGCCCCACTCAAACACACCAGGGGGGAGCTCCTGGTGAAGGGCTGGGAACCTGCTGTGGTTTGTCCATGTGAATCCCTCCGCTGCTCTCCTCAGGAGTTAAAGAGTTCCCATTCTCACAGTTACACAGAGATCTCTTCTAGCCTTCTAAGGCAGGTGTGTGTGTGTGTTTTAGATTGCAGGTTACCTGTATGGAGTGAGCCCTCCAGACAACCCCCAGGTGAAGGAGATCCGGTGCATTGTGATGGTGCCCCAGTGGGGGACACACCAGACCGTGCACCTGCCAGGGCAGCTGCCACAGCACGAGTATCTCAAGGTGAGTTGAGGTTCAGCTGCCAGGATGGATGGGAGGTCAGTAAAAAGGACCTGAGGTGGTGGAGCAGCTTCCCTTGGTGTTTTGTAGTTGTAGGATTGAAAGGGCTCAATCTGAAAGCAAACCTGATTGAGATGAAGTGAGGGGGAAGCCTGTAATCTCTGTATCCTTTTTGCCAGGCCTCAAAGTGGTCTCATTTTAAATGGTTTTGATTTTTCTCTAAACCACTCTCTTTTTGCTAGGAAATGGAACCTCTGGGATGGATTCACACCCAACCAAACGAGTCCCCTCAGCTCTCACCACAGGATGTCACCACCCACGCCAAGGTCATGGCTGACAACCCCTCCTGGGATGGGGAGAAGACCATCATCATCACCTGCAGGTGAGGGGCAGGGAGGCTTCCAGTGCCCCTCTGAGGGGGGGGTGTTGCTGCAGAGCTGGGGAACTCAAAATAAAATTGGCAGAAAGGGAGTGTTGGCTCATTCCTCCTGTGCCCCAGGTGAGTCTGACTTGCCTCATGTCTCCTTTTTTAGTTTCACCCCTGGCTCCTGCACGCTGACAGCCTACAAACTGACCCCGAGCGGGTACGAGTGGGGCCGGCAGAACACGGACAAAGGGAACAATCCCAAGGGTTACCTCCCCTCCCACTACGAGAGGGTGCAGATGCTCCTGTCCGACCGCTTCCTCGGCTTCTTCATGGTCCCAGCTCAGGGCTCCTGGAACTACAACTTCATGGGTGAGCTGGCCTGGGGAGGGAAAAAGAGGTGGTGTGAGGAGCTTGGGGAGGAGGGAATAGCTTCCTCAGAGTGGTGGGCAGTGATACCAGCACTTGTACCCTGAACTTTTCTTAGTACCAGCACTGGGATGTCAGTTCAATGATTTTTTTGGTGGCTAGAGAGGAAAAATAGATTCCCATGTCTGTCTGGATTGTAGTGCATGGTCTATCACCACTGAATAATTAATCCCTGTCAGGCAGAAGAGATAATGGAAAATGCAAGAGAGAAGCTGTTCCCAGTAGGAAGGTCCTGGTATCGTGAACACCACGGGCAGCTGGAGAAGGGGCCAGGAAATGAGAGTGACAGAACACTTGACTAGCATAAAAGGACTATAAATCTCTTGAGGGGAGGAACACAAAGAGGGATGATTCTGTGGGTTTAGAACTCTCTCCTGGCATGGAAATGGCTATAGAAGGGTAGAGGGCTTTGTTAGGCTCCCGATGGATGGAGGAGGCAGAAGGGCTGTTCAGGTGCATGACGCTCCCACTTTTCCAGGTGTCCGCCACGACCCCAACATGAAGTACGAGCTGCAGCTCGCCAACCCCAAGGAGTTTTACCACGAGGTCCATCGCCCCTCTCACTTCCTCAACTTCGCGCTGCTGCAGGAGGGGGAGGTTTACTCTGCCGACCGCGAGGATCTCTACGCCTAATCCTTCCCGCGCCCCTCTTAGTACTGTTGATATTCAACAGCGTGTTCGTGTGCCCCACTGTCCCCCGCTCGCCCCCTTTCACCCCGCGCGTTGCTGTGTTTGCCCCACTTCAAATCTCAATAAATTTTGTACGACCGGGAGTGCGGGCGGTGCGGTCCCGCCTCGGGGGCGGCCCCGGACGGGGCGGGCCGGGCCGGGCCGGGCGGAGCGTGCGCGGGGCGATGGCGGAGCCGCTGTGGCGAACGCCGCCGGCCCGCCTGGCCCCGCCGCACGTCTATCGCATGGCGGGGGCGCTGGGCGCCGAGCTGCGCCGCCTCTCCGCCCGCTTCGGGCCCGACGCCGTGGCCGGGCTGGTGCCGCCCGTGGTGCGGCTGCTGGAGCTGCTGGAGGCGCTGGTGGCCCCGGCGGGCGCTGAGGGGGAGGCGCCGGCGGCGGCGGTCGGGCCGCAGGAGGCGGAGGTGAGCTGGGAGCTGCGTGTCCCGCGCCGAGCCGGCTGTTCGCTTTTCCCGGGGGATGGCTCCGACCCCGCTGTTCCCTTTTCCCAGGGGATGGCTGACCCTGTTGTCCCCCATCCCGTGGGACGGCTCTGATCTCCCTATCCCTGCTCTCTGGTGTGGATCTGACCCGGCTGTCCCCCATCCTTTGGGATAGCTCCCATCTGGCTTGCCCAGTTGTCGCCCTTTCCGGGGTGGTGCCACTGTCCCCAAGCCCTGGGAAGCCTCTGAGCTGGCTGTCACCGTCGGCTGGAGCAGCGCTGACCCGGCTGTCCCGTCCCGCAGGGCCCGGAGCAGAGGCTGTGGGAGGCCGAGTGCCGGGAGCGGGCCCTGCACGGCCGCCTGGCCTGCCTGGAGGAGCAGAACCGCCAGCTCCTGGGGCAGCTTGCGGAGAGCCAGTCCCAGGAAGGTGGGTGTCCCAGGGGGGTTTGGGGTCCCCTGATGCCACACGGTGTCCCTGTGGAGTGGCGGGCTGGGTGCAGGGCTGAACCTGCTCTGCTGGAGCCTGGAATGCTGCTCTCCTTTCCCTCACCTTGGAGGCCTGTCCCAGCAGGGAGCGCAGGCATTTCCTTGTTCTGCAAATCACAGGGATCCCGAACCTCCAGAGCACCTCGAAAGCCCCCAGGAGGGTGGTGGAGGCAGGCACAGGGTGTGGGCTGCTGTACCAACACAAGGATGTGTCTAAAACTCTCAGTTGCCTTCTTTCCACTGTTCCCACTGTGAGATTACCAGGAATAAGTCAGATTTTGCAGAAACACTGAGGAACTTTGTAGCGTTGTGGGCTTGGGGGAGCCCCTGGGGACTCCCACTCCTGTCCACCCATCTCAGACAGCACTGCACGGAAGGAGCGGGAGGTGATGCTGCGGCTGAAGGAGGTGGTGGACAGGCAGAGGGATGAGCTTCGTGCCCAGGCCCATGAGATCGTCTGCAAGAGCCGGGACACGGAGGCGGTGAGGGCGTGGGAGCTCAGGGGTGTGGTGTGCCAGGGGCTCGGGGACCTGCTTTCATGTCACATCCCCCCCGGGCTGTGACAGCTGCTGAGCCTGCTGGGGCGGGTGGGTGGCACTGATGTCCCTGGGTGGGGACACTGCTCACCTTTGGCTGCCCTGGGCCCTCCAGCTGCAGGAACAGCTCCATCGCTTCATGGCCATGAACGAGGAGCTGCGGCACAAGGTGGCCGTGGTGCAGGCCCAGCTCAAGAGTGCTCTGGAGCAGAAGTCAGACCTGGAGGCTGCGATGCTGCAAAGCCGGAGGGAAACGAGCAGGAGGAGCAGGACAGCCCTGGACAGCCAGCGGCCAGAGCCTGCTGCGGTGAGTCTGAGCTGTGGCCTCACTGCTGCTGGGCATCACCACGTTCCCAGCCTGGTGAGGAGGTTTTGGCGCACCCAGATGTGGCTACTCAAGGAAACCCCACAGTTGAAAACTGAGCACTGTGGTGTCTGCAATGCCAGTAACACTTCTGTGTAAAAGCTGTTACGGGTGCAGCAAGATGAGGTGGCGGGAGTTAAAAGTAGATAGGACACAGAGGATGAGGAGGGTTTGCCACGTGTGGTTATGGGCAGTGGTTGCTGGCTGAGATTCAGCCAGGATGGGGACATTCCTGGGACTTTTCCATTTTTGCCTGCATGTGCACCCAGCCTTTGAGTGGAGGTTTTGAGGTCTCTGCTTGCCTGCTGACTCTCCTTCCATCCCCTCCAGGAGGGAGCCCTGTCACCCTCAGAGGAGCTGCAGCACCAGGATGGGGACAGGAGCTCTGCTCACTGCTGCTTCTCCAAGGAAGAGCTGCAGCAGATCCTGCAAGAGAGGAATGAGCTCAAGACCAACCTGTTCTTGGTGCAGGAGGAGCTGGCCTATTACCAGAGGTGAGTTCTGTCCCTGCAGCCACCCCTGGCCCATCAGAGGCTGCTCCCACCACAGTCAGGACAGAATCTTCCCCAGGCTCTTGGTTAACCAGCTGGCTGCTTTTTGCCAGGGAACTGCTGAACGAGGAGAGAATTCCCAGCTTCTTCTTGGATGCAATGAAGTCAAATATTAAAAAACAGAGGAAAAAAATCAGAGCCAAAATGCTGGGAACGGCAGAGGAGTCAGCGAGCAGGTGAGTCAGGCTGGGTGCTGGGATCCTCCCGTGCAGGGTGGGTGCTGCCTGGCCTGCTCCAGTGTCTCCATGTGTGTGATGCCCTGGATTGGAACTTCCCTAAACCCAGAGCTGCCTCCTCCTTCCAGAGATCAAAGGTTTGATGTCTGCAGTTGATGTGCTGCTCTGGCATAGCTGTGCCACAGGGGCTGGGCTTTGTGCTGCAACTCCTGTGTCCTTGTCACCAGTCAGGCATGGCCTGGCCAAATGCCACTTGTCCCTGCGTGCATGTGACAAAAGGGAGGCGAGGTGGTGGTACTGGGAGCACTGGACAAACTCCAGAGTGGCTCCAGCACTTGCTGCTGTGGCTCAGTGCAGGTTTACCTCCATTTCTTTGTGCTGCAGCGATGAAGAGGAGGGCTCCTGGCTCCCAGGTCATGGCACAGACTGTGTGGATGCTCAGCCTCCAGAATCCAAAATTAGGAGCTTGTAAGTTTGCTCCTGTGCTGGTAGGGATGGGAGGCTGTGCCAGTGGAGAGGTTTGGGGCTTTGCTGGGACCTGGCACCTGTTGAGCTTGGATCTGATGGGAACAGAGTCAGCAGGCTGGTGCGGGGCTGGCAGGGACACTGCCAAAGCAGGGGTTGCTGTTTTAGGAGGATCTGCCTTGTCTTGGGTGCCACATGCTCCCAGGGGCCCACAGCCAGGCTGTGTCCTGCTGCCACCACCACAGAGGGAGGCTGGGATTCCACATCTTCCCTAGGGAGGTTCTCCCTCACAGCCCTTATCTGCTCTCTCTGCAGTTTTGGGCTGTGGTATCAGGGCAGCAGCAAAGACGCTGCCACATCCAGCTGCTCCGGAACCTGGGAAATCATCGACTCGCTGGACACGCAGCCAGAGCCAGAGGGAGAGAGCAAGGCAGGATTCAGCTCCCCTGACAGAGCCATGGCACCACTCTGACCCCACGGGAACGGGAGCAGGGTCTGTCCTCGCAGCAGAACTTCCTGGATCCTCTTCTTCCAGTGGCTTCAAGAGCAGCACGGCGGCCCTGGCACTTCCCTGTGCTGTGGTGGTGGCAAAGCCACAGCGTGGGCAGATTGCACTGGGACACTTGGATGTGGGCTGCCAGCCTGGCATGGGACAGCTCAGCACCTCTGGGCACCTCTGCCCACCAGAACCCTTTCACTGTGCCCACAGCTTAGCTACAGAGGGGCCCTCACAGCTGTGCCCCCTCCCCACTGCTCCCTGCTTGCAGATCAGCGTGGTGGGGGTCTGCAGCCTCTTCCTGCTCCGCACCCCAAAAGCAATCTTCCCATCCACTGGTGGCTCTTTGCAAACCTCTCTGCTCACAGCCCAGGATTCCATTGCCCCATCCTGCTCTGTGGGGGTGTTTGACCTCACTCCTGTCTGTCTGTACCTCCCCAATCCCTGAAATGTGAAGGTCCAGTTGGGGTCACCACACGGCTGCGAGGGGCTGAGCACACTGCACTGGGTGTCCAGGTGCTCCCGTGGCTGGGAGCCATCAGGATCAGCACCACCAGGGCCACTCCTGCACTTCTCAGGCATGGGGTGAAAGCAGTTTTGTACTGGGACCTCTTCCTGCCACCTCTGGGACCTGGCAGACTGGAACAATCCTTGTGTTCATGGGGGCGAGTCGGTCCCCTCAGATCAGCTACTTTCTACCTTTAATTTGGAAAGAAATCAATAAATAAAATAAACCAATAAAAAATTATATCTATTTGTTTCTCCTGTGAGGTTTGTTTCTCCTCTGCTGTCTGCTTGGGAAGGGCTGGGTGATGCTCCCAGGTTTGCCTCACCCTTCTCTTCTTCAGGCTGAGCCCCTTCTGGTGGGTCAGGTGTGATGGGGAGGGGGCTCTGGGGTGGTGATCCCACAGTGCTGGGCATGGAGGAGTTAATTCCTGCATGGCCAAGGAGAGCACCGTGCTTCCAACCCAGAGCCCCCGCTTCCCCCTCAGCTGAGCTGGCCTTGGGTAGGAAAAAGGTGTTTCCTGTGCATCTGCTGACACAAAGCTCCTGGGGACGTGGCGAGGTGGGACAGTGGCCAGCAGCCCTGCAAAAGCCATCGTAGGTCAGGCTGTGTTGCCATGGGGGACATGGGGACCCCTCCTCTGAGCCCCTGCCAGGGGCTGGCAGTGCCATGGGGTGGCTCATGAGGGTTGAGGCAGGGGGTGGCACTGGACCCCTTGTTTGGGTTGGGGGGACACTGGCTAAAGCAGTTTTGGGGGCGATGGAGGATGGCACAGGGGGAGTGGGGTGACACAGGTGAGATGTTCAGGCAGGTACCAGCCCCTGTGTGGCTGTGCTGAGCCCCTGCATGCCCCTTTCTGTGGTAGGGGATGGCAGCCAGGACCAAAAATAGCCCGGGCAGCAGCATTCCCTGCTCCCCCTCCCTGCCGCACCCCTGACGTCTGGATCGGGGCGCCTCCTCCCACATTTCCTCAGGAAGAAACCCAAGGCTGGAGGGAGGAAGAGGCCGCACCACGGGTGGGACGGGACAGACGGGACAGAGGGACACCAGCGTGGGGCTGGGGAGCTACCGGGACAGGGGCCCTGGTGGAATGGAGAGCGCCCGGCCCATCCTCTGCCTCCAGCTGTGGCTGTGGGTGCAGAGCTCTGCCCAGGAGCTCGATCCTGAGGGCAGGAACGTCTGCAGGTAGGTGCCACGGGGGTCCCCACTCGTGCCCCTCCATCTCCTGGGGCCTCTCAGCAGCCCCAGAGGGTTGTTGTCCATCCCTCCTTCCCCAGGCAGAGATTTTCAGCCTGGCACGGGGTGGGTGCAGAGACCGGGGTGATGCTGGGGGATGTGTTTGGGGGATGTCTGGACATTTGGGGTGCCAGATCCCTTCTCCAGAGTTTGTTTCTCATTCACCCTCTGAGTACAGGGCAATACGGGACCCTTGGCAAAACTCATTATGGGGAAGCTTTGGTGTAACAAACCCCAAAGAGCTTTGGGAGCTGATGTCCCCTGAATTTGTTGCCACGTTGCTTCTCCCATTGTCTCCCATCAACGGTGATACCTTTCATGGCCTTCACTTCAGTTCCTCATTTCTGCACTGCTGCCGAATCTTTGAGCCTCTCCCAGAGCATGGGACACCCGGCACGGGCTCCATGGGGACATTCCCAGCCCACTCGGGCTGCAGCCTCCTAAATTTCCTTCTATTTTTCTGGTTTCCTTCCGGAGCGTTGCCCTGGGGGCCGCGCCGCCTCCTCAGCACTGGGGCAAGGATCGCCTGGCTTTGGCCGAGGCCGTGAAGGCTCCCTGGCCCCCCGGCCCCGGCTGACACCCCCGGTCTCTCCCGCAGGTTCCCGACCGGCCCCGCGTGCTGTCCCGGCTGGAAGCAGGACGGGAGGGCGTGCACGGTCGGTGAGTGATGGATGGGGATGAATCCCAAAGCGTGGTCCCCACGCTCATCCCGGCGGATCCTCGGGGTGCTGGAAGCCCTGCTCTGCTGAAGCGCTGCCACTGGGGTCCTGCCCCGTGGGGACCCCCCAGCTGCTGATGGTGCTGCAGCTGAGCCGGAGGGATGGAGAGGGAATCGGGATGGTGCTTTCCTTGGGAATGCTGTCCCTGCGGGAGGTGGGTGGGTGGCCAGGGGGGTGTGAGCCCAGGCTGGGGGTAGGCAGAGGGTGCTGAATGCCTTTCCTGCCACCACAGCCGTGTGCGAGGGGGAGGACGCCTGCAGGGAGGGCGAGGTGTGCGTGAAACCCGGGCTGTGCCGCTGCAAACCCGGCTTCTTCGGAGCAGACTGCAGCTCCCGTGAGTGCCTCCCCCGCGCTCAGCCCCTGCCATCCCCCTTTAAAGCCAGCCGGGTGCTCGGGGGCTGCCGGGCTTCTCCCCATCCTGGCTGTGTCCTTTCCCCTCGCAGGCTGCCCCTCGCAGTACTGGGGCCACGACTGCAAGCGGAGCTGCCCGTGCCACCCCAACGGGCGCTGCGACCCCGTGAGCGGCCACTGCGCCTGCGACCCCAGCCACTGGGGAGGGCTGTGCCAGTTCCCCTGCCAGTGCGGCCCCCACGGCCGCTGCGACCCCCTGACCGGCGCCTGCCACTGCGAGCCGGGCTGGTGGGCACCCGGCTGCAGGAAGCAATGCCAGTGCAACCCCTCCACCTCGCACTGCGACCCCCTGAGCGGGCTGTGCCGCTGCCTGCCGGGCTGGTGGGGCAGGAGGTGCAGCTTTAAGTGCTCCTGCAACGTGTCGCCCTGCGCGCAGGAGACGGGCAAGTGCGAGTGCCTGGCTGGCTTTTGGGGACCGGCGTGCCAGCGGCGCTGCGACTGCGGGCACGGCTCCTGCAGTCCCGTCACCGGCCACTGCTCCTGCGAGCCCGGCTACCAGGGCAGGAGCTGCCGGGACCCCTGCCCGGCAGGGAAATACGGATCTCAGTGCGTGCACAGGTGAGATGGGGGAGCAGAGGAGGTCCGGCGGGGCTGCAGTCAGATCTTGGCGGGGGGAAGGCACCGCGCCTGTGTCTGTCCCTTTGGCTGGGCAGGGAGATCCATCCTGGGACTGAGCATCATGGGCTGGATGAAGCATCAGTGTTATATCCAAAGAAACGCTTCGTTAATGCCAGCTGAAAGCGTCACCCTAAAATCTGGGCGTCTTTAGTCCCGCTCCCGATGGTGATAAAGCAACGCGTCCCAGCTCAGAATATTCTGTGATTCTGCTTTCCTCCCACCCTCTTGCTACCACAGAGCCTTAGGCACCATTGTATATTTCCCCTTGGTCCAAAATGATGCTCAATGATTTTGCAGGGTGAAACCTGCTTTTTGTAGGGAGAAACCTGCTTTTCGTGGGGTGAAACCTGCTTTTTAGGGTACAAGGGTGGGCGTTGTGACCTCAATGCCTCTCTGCCCACGCAGCTGTGGGAGCTGCAAGCGCAGCCAGCCCTGCTCACCCGTGGATGGCTTCTGCCTGGCCTGCCAGCCTGGCTGGAACGGGACCCTCTGCAAGGATCCCTGTGCTCCCGGATTTCATGGGGAGGGCTGTCTCCAGCTGTGTCCCCGCTGCCAGCACGGGGAGCCCTGTGACCCCCAGACCGGGTCCTGCCTGCGCTGTGATCCCGGCTGGACAGGACCCAGGTATGCCCAGGGTGAGGCCACTGGTCCCTGGGGGTGTCCCTGCTCCGGGGTGCAGGTGCTGATGCTTCACTCTGTTTTGGCAGCTGCAACAGCTCCTGCCCCGTGGGCACCTTTGGTGATGGCTGCCAGTTCCTCTGCCCCGACTGTGTTTCGGGGAACTGTGACCCCATGACAGGAGTTTGCATCTGCCAGGCTGGCTACTGGGGAGACAGGTAATGTCAGGAAAACGCTGGGATAACGCTGGGAGTAGGGCAGGGCTGGAGCCTCGCTCTCTCCAGGGACATTTCCCTCCTTTCCTCTCTTTTCCAGCTGCAATGACACCTGTCCCGAGGGGTATTTTGGAGTGAATTGTTCCTCACCCTGCCAGTGCTCCCGGGGCACCTGCGACCCTGTGCAGGGTGACTGTGTGCTGAGTAAGAAAAACCTCACATTTACTCCTTGGCACTGGGCAAGGGACGGTCCCATCCTCACTGGGGCAGGTGCTGGGGGGCTGGGGTGCATCCTGGTGCCTCCTGGCCCCACAAGGAATTGTCAGCACCTGCTCTCTCCATGCAGGGCTGTTCTATAGGCGTCACAGCCACAGGACATTCCAGACTCAACCCATCTCCTCACACAGGTTTGAAGGACCATGGAGCCCTTGCAGCCGCCATCCTTGTCCCTCTCCTGCTGCTGCTGCTCTGTGTTGCCTGCTGCTGCTGTGGTGCTGGCTCAGCAGATGCCAGAGACAGGTATTTTTTAATATTTTTCAACCTCTGATGCAAAACCCCATCTCCCGTGTCCCTTGATGTCCATCTGTGCTCCGCAGGGCGGCTGTGCCAGACGATGATGTGGTGGCCAGGATGAAGCACCATGTGCAGGGGGTGCTGGCAAACCTCAGCGCTCTCATGCCCTGCTTTAACCTGGGTGCCTCAAAACTTCCCAAAGTCACAGGTAAGCAAAGCAGAGCTGCCAACAGCACTTGCAGAAGTGCTGCACTCTTTGCACTCTCTATCTTGGGGGAAGCCTGAAACCCCTCTTCCCCAAGCACCCTGGGGTGCTCAGGTTCAGATGGGTGTCTTCTCCTCCCCAGTTTCCCATCACGACACGGAAATCCCCTTCAACCCCAGCTTCATCGAGCCACCATCATCTGCGTGGGTTTCAGACAGCTCCTTCTCCTCCTTCGACACAGACAACGAGGGACCCGAGTACTCTGTCCCTCCCAGAGAAGGTGACGCCTGTGGCTGCTCCTCCTCCTCTCTGATCACCTCTGGGCTGCTGGGGTTAATCCTGGCCATCCCAGGGCGATGTGCTTGGCACAGACAGTGTTTATTTCCTTGCCCTTGTTTTCCTGTCTGCAGGGCTGCGTTTGGCCGTGTGCGATGGGACATGCCCAGTGGGGCAACCCCATTTCACAATCTCCTCCCTGGGAAAGGATCCCAGGGACAATCTTGTTGCATCAGCTCCTGTCCCAGCGTCCCCAGTTATGTCCCCGGGCAGGGTGGCAGCTCTGGCAGCCGTAACATGTGTCACTCTGTCCCACAGGCATCCCGCTGCTGGGGGGGGCTGAGCTGCAGGATGGGGCATCCCCCCCCGGCCAGGCGCTCCCGGACCCCTCCGCCTTCGACTCCGAGGACGTCTCGCAGCCCTTCGCCATCCCCCGCACCTCCAGCATCGCCAAGGCCAAGCGACCATCTGTGTCCTTCGCCGAGGGGACAAAATTCGGGGCTGCCGAGACGCCCAGCCCCAGCCGCAAGCCCAAAGCCCCGTGGGGCCCATCCAGGCTGACCCCACCGCCGGGGGATGCGGCGGCCGAGCCCCACAGCGAGCGCCCGGCCAGCGATTGCTACGAGAACCCCGAGCCCCTCAGCAAGGGGGACGAAAGCCACCGGCCATCACCTCGGGCCACCCCCGGGGGACGCCGCAGGGTCGTGTCCAGCACCAGGAACGTGGCCCAGAGAGTGGAAGCGCTGGAAGCAGCTGCGAAATCCTGCAGCTGGGAGGCGAAGGGGAAGGAACCCAATGTCACCACCATCTACATGATGGTGGGAACGGCAGGCCAGGACCACAAGGCAGAGGGGGCTGGCGAGGGACCGGTCCAGGCTGTGCTGAAGCGTCTGGGCAGCTTGCAGAGGGGCAAGTGGGCTGCGAAGGAGGAGCCCAAGGTGAGGAGGAGCATGGAGGCCATCCAGAAACCTCCTCGCCGGGCCCTGGCGCAGCGCAGGGACTCGGAGATCAGCTGCAAGCAGAGGGAGACTGTGCCGGGGGCTCCTGCCGAGTCAGCCCCTGGCAAGCAGCAGCATCCCGCTGCAAAGAGACTGTCCCTCCTCCTTGCATCTCTCTCATCAAAAAACACCAGTGCCCAGGACGGGGCCAGCGAAACCGTGGGTGCCACAGAGAAGGGCAAAAGCCCGGAGTTAGTTGGCAGCCTCGAAAGGAAGAGACAGGCTGCCGCGGAGGAAGAGCCAAAATACGAAAATGTGGCCAGCAGCGGTGCTGATTCGCCCTCCAGCCCCGGCAAAGAGCTGCCGGCCACCCCTCCGGCCACCTGAGCCCTGTGGCTGCTCTGGGGCCTCACTGGGGCCACAGCAGACACAGCCTGTGGGGCTGTGGGGCTTCAGGGCTGATTTCTGCTCCTCCCTGCCCTACCAGCCCCATTTGTGCCTGCACAGCCCCGGGGAACAGCGATGCTCTGGACGCTGTGGTGGCACCCTCAAGTCCCTGTCACCATCAGGGACATTCCCAGTGCAGGGCTGCTGAGTGCTCAGCTGGGAAATGCGTGTACAAAATCCAGCCTCACCCATTCGGTTTTCACCTTTCCCTGTCCCAATTCCAGTAATGCAGCTTGGAGCCTCTTGCTGTAAAGTTGCTTCTCGCTGAAGGGGATTATTTTGTGGAACTGGGCTGAGAAGAGATGATGGGTTGTCACGAGCAGCTTCAGAGAAAATTAATTTTAGCTGCTTATCTCAAAGGGTATCTGGGTCTGCAGGGTTTATCTGTGTGGCTCTGGCTTCTGTGGCAGGCCCTGGCTGCCTTTGCTTCCGCGTGGAAAAGCTCCTGGCAGGACACAGGGTGTAGTGACAGCCTTTTAAACTCCACAAGGTTCCAAGCTGCAGTTCTGCAAACGTGGCAGCTGGGCAGTGACCATCAACCTGTGCACCTGGCGCCATGCTGATAAGGGTGGGAGTTGCCCCGAAAATGGGATTTCCACGGGTGCCCTAAGCTCCTGCCACCTCCCACGCCTCATTCCTGCTGTAAAGGCGGTTGTGATGCCAAAGAGGATTTGCAGTGATCTGGTTTTAGATGTATCTAAGTAGTAGAAGTTTTTTTGTGTATTTTTTCTGTTATTTCACGTGGTGTGAAAGCCTTGGAATGAAAATTAAATGCCCTTAAGGAGATGGGTTTCCCAGTCACCCTTTGAGTCAAAGATACAACCAGGAATATTCTCCAGAGTGTGGAAACTGGCAGCAGCCTTAGGCTTTCTGTTTGGGGTTTTTGTTAAATTTTCTGGCTCTGTTGAATTCTGAATTCTCACTCACTGAGCTGTGCCCTGCACAGAGCCGGACTGAGGTGCAGGAGGAATGTGAGTGAGCTGTGAGTGTCCAGAGCCCCTCTGCTGCAGCCTGCACCTCACACATCATGTGCAGAGCTCCACATGAATCCTTCTAGTCTGGCACTGCTCAGCTGGGGTTCAGGGTTTGGGGTGTTTCAGAAAAGACAGTGGGTTTTGCTTTTTCCCTTTTGCTTTCCACAGGTGCCTCTCCACAGGCATCAAATCCCCATGGTCTGACATGGCTGAAACTTCCAGTTTTGAAGACAGCAAGAAGCACCCTTTCCTGCAGTGGAATCATCTGCTGCTGTGATTATAACATCAGATATTCTGGCATCCAAATAAAACAGCTCATCCTGGCAGGACTGGAGCAGCAGCCTGTTCTGCACGGGCTTGCTTTTGTTTTGACACCGTTTTATGACAGCAGTAGGGACAGTCCCACATTTAATTTATAAGCAGCCATTTTATCCCTAATGGGATGGATATTTTGAGCCTGTGAGCTGAGCAGTGCTATGCCAGAAGTGAACGTCACGTGAGCCAGTTCACTCTGGGTACAGCATGTAAATAGCTGACAACAACCTGACAGCCTTCGCACCGCTCAAACCAGCCTGGTTTGAGAAAACTCTGCTGATGGGAGAACCTTCCATGTCCACGGAGCCAGGATGCTTCCCCTGCCTGAAGATGAAGCATCCTGGCCCTGCTGGGCAGTGAAAGGGAAAGGAGCTGCAGATTTCCAGCATGTGGCGGTCCATGCACACTCCTGCAGCGTGGCTGCGCTGGCGTCTGCGTGCTGGGGATGCTTCTGTCGGCTGTGCCGGGGGTTTAGTTCTGGATGTGGGAAGTCTGCAAGGCAGAGCAGGCAGGTGAGGGAGGGGGAAATCTCTTCCCAGTCTGGACCTCTGACTTTGCAAAGCTGCTGCAGTGTTTGGAAGGCAGGCAGTGGGAAGGGATCCGTGTGCAGGTGCTGTCTGTGAGCAGAGAGGTGTCTGTGTGCTCTGCTGGGGTAGGAACAGAGGCTGGAGCTGTTCCTGGGGTCTGTCCTTGTCATCCTGTTAGCCTTGTCATCTCTCCTTTCCAAACTGCCCAAGGCTTTGGAAAGCACCACATCATTTACCCCAGTGGCTGTGCCAGAGCAGGAGCTGTCACTTCCCTTCCAGCCTAAACTCATTCCTGGCCAGTTTCTAAAAACATGTCAGTGCTGTTCTTAGGCTTCACTTTATTTTTTTTGTCCCCATGCTGTTTACTCAGTCCCTGGGGTATTTATAGCTGGCCGTGGATCACCTGATAGCTTCTTTTCTCCTTCTAGGATAGGAAAACTGAGCCCCCTCTGCTCTTGCTGTGGCAAAGGGTTCCTGTGACCCCAAACAGCCTCCGAACCCTCCTCATGCTCCTCCTTGTCACAGTTTGTGTTTGTTGGACACAGCAGACAGGTCTGGGTGCTGAGGTCTCCTGGGTCTCGTGCTGTCTCAGCCTTCCTCTACCTCTGTTAAACACCTGGCACCGATCCAGGCTGCCTTGTTTTCTTTGGGCTTTTTGTTTGTTTGTTTGCATTGGCTTAAATCCACTTTCCAGCTGTTGAAACGTTTGACCCTTCTCCCACAGCCAAGGCTGAGGAGTTTCCTCTTCCCGCCCACCACAGGGATGGAGTGGTGGGGACACGTCCGTCTGTCTGGGGCCCTCTGCTTCCTCTGGGGTGTTTACCTGCCACAAATGCTGTTTTCACCTCCTTTGGCTGAGAAAATATCCCCTGTAAAGATTCTAGGGATTCGTGGCCACATCCTGTGACCCAGAACCTCACTAATGATTTATGGAAGATCTAGAAATACCTCAGAGGAATGCTCTGAAAAATAATTTAACAGAAAAAAGAGGGCAGAGCTCTGGTGAAGTCAGACATGAAACTGATTTGTAATGATATTACTTTTATTTCATGAAACTGGGCTGCATCCCCAGCAGTGTGACCAACAGGTTTGAGGGGATTTTCCCCCTTTACTCATCTGAGATCCCACCTGGAGTGTTGTGTCCAGCTGTGAGGATTCTGACAAAAAAAGGACAGGGATGTGTTGGAGTGAGTCCAGAGGGAGCTACAATTATGATCAGAGGCTGGAGCAGCTCTGCTATGGACAGGCTGAGGGAGTTTTGAGTGCTCAGACTGCAGAAGGGTGAAGGAAGACTTTATAGCTCTTCCAGTGCTTAAAGGGGATCCAAGAGAGCCGGAGAGGGACATTGGAAAAGGGATGGAGTGACAGGACAAGGGGGAATGGCTGATAGAGGGTAGGGTTAGACTGGATATGGGGAAGAAATTCTTTGTGCCAAAGCCCTGGCAGAGGCTGTGCACAGAAGCTGTGGCTGTCTCACCCCTGGAACTGTCCAAGGCCAGGGTGGATGGGGCTTGGAGCAACCTGGTCTGCTGGAAGGTGTCCCTGCCCATGCCAGGGGGTGGAATGGGATGATCTTTTAGGTACCTTCCAACCCAAACCTTTCTGTGACTCTTTAATTGAGCTGTATCGTGGGCTGGGGTGTCTCGAGGGCTCATTGCCCCTGTCCAGCTGTGCCGTCAGGGTGTTCAGCCATGAGGCTGTGCGGGATGCCTGCTCCCAAAATGCCCTTTTAATGGGGTGGAGCAGCTTCTCTGGCGTCTCTCCTTGAGGAGGACGGGCAGACTTCGCAGGACGGATCCGGTGCCCGTAGCCACAGCAGATGAGCAATGCCGCGGGCGCTGTTCCCGACACGGCTCCCTGTGTGAGACAGCCGGGGCTGTCCTCACAGCGCGGTGCGGCTCCCGCGGCTGCCGCCCGGGGCCGGCGGAGAGCGGCGGAGAGCGGCAGCGAACCCCGCGGGGCGCTCCCCGCACCGCGCCGGGCGGGGGAGCCGCATCACCTCCCGCCGCCCATCCCGTCCTGGTCGCTTTTTCCCTTGTGTGTCTGTGTGTGTGTGTCCCACTCGACCCCGTGCCCAGCCCCGGGTGTCCCGCCCGGGTGTGTGCGGCTGTCCCGGGAGAGCCCAGGTGCAGCCCGGGCCGGGGTACCGGGGCATACGGGAGGAGAGGGGGATCGGGGAGGGGTACCCGCATACCGGGAGGGGTCCCGGGGGATATCTAGGCGTACCGCGGGAATCCCGGAGGGGAAAAATATATGGGGATGGCTGTGGGTGGGAGGTACATGGGGGAGATATCTGGGGATACTGCGGGAAGAAATGGGGTGGTTACCGGGAGAAGATATCGGGGAGTACCGTGGGATCTCACGAGAAGATACTGGGGGGTCCCGTGAGGAGATATCGGGAGGATCCGGGGGGATATCGAGAGTATCCCCTGGAGATCCCGGGAAGAGATACCGGGGGAATACTGGGGGACGATACCGGGGGGGGTCCCCCGGAGATCCTCTGGGGATCTGGGGGGGTCCCGTGAGGGGTCCCGGAGGGGTCCCGTGAGGCGGGGGGGGGGGGGCGCGAACCGGCACGTGCCCCAGCGGCAGCGGCGCGCGCGGCCATTGGCTGAGGCGGCGGCCAATCAGCGGGCGCGCCTGTTTTGCTTGGGAGGGCGGATAAAAAGCCCGGGTGGGACCGCGGCGGAGCGGAGCGGGCGCGGCACGGGCGGTGAGCTGGGCCCGGCACCGGGCATGGCGGGGGGACCGCACCGGGAGTTGCCCTGGGGCTGCGGGGGCTCCCCGGGCGGCGTGGGGTTTGCGAGGCAGTGGGGCGGTGGGAAGGGAGGGGATGCGTGGGGGGCATCGGGGGATTCTCGCGTGGGAGTGGCAGGCGGCGGAGAGGGGATGGGGAGGGAGAGCGTGGGTGGGGGGCTCTGGGGCGTGGGGGATGCAGCGGGGGTGATGTGGGGAGTGGGCTGTGCTGGGGACACTGGGGGGCGGCTGGCAGCGGGGACAGCGGGCTGCAGCTCCTGTCGCAGAGAGAATGGCTGGGCTGGCCAAGGATACCGGGGCTGGGGAGGGGGCAGCGGGTGCAGGGATGAGGAAGAGGAGGAGGTGATGGAGGAAATGCGTTGTGGGCTGTGCTGGGTCAGCGGGCCTGCGCTGTGGGTGGGGGGGTTTGGGGGGACTGCAGGCTGGCTTGCGGGGCAGGGGGCTCTGAACCGGCTTCTGTGGCTGGAAGGGGGCTGTGACCTCCAGGCATCGCTGCAGGGAGCTGGGTCAGACCCGACAAAGCACCCCGTGCTGGGGTCCCTCCAGTGAGGGAAGCTGTCCTGGCTGGGTGCGTGGCCAGCTGCTTTCCCCACAGCGCGGGCTGAGGTGTGCCTGGGCTGGGAAAAGCCTCAGCTTGGCTCCAAGGGCCACCTGCCTTGTGACACTCCCTTGGACAGGCGTGTTCCCAAATTTGCTCGCTCCCGGGCCCCCAGGGACCGGGACAAGTGGAGCTGGATGCAGTTAATGCAGCTCCAGCATCTGGGGCAGCCTGGAGAAGCCACTGAGCTGAGGTGTCTCCCAGCTGGTTGGTGTGTCAGGCAACAAAAAATGCACCTTGGTGAGCCATTGGTGGCATGAACTGCATTTATAGAACCCTCATGCACCTTCCAGAGCAGGTCTGTGCTTTTGCTTGGGGCAGAGCAGAGCTGGTGGGTCTCTGAAGCCACCTCTGGGGATGTGGGGCTGTGTCCCCAATCCCAGCCCCTGCCTGATGGGGAGATCGGGGTGCTGCATGCAGCCCCCTTGCCCTGGCATTTATTCCCCCCGAGCCTCACCAATGAGCTACCTGCCCGTGTTTGCTGTATTTTCATACCTATTGCTCGGGAAGTGGAACAGAGTCCTTGAGCAGAGCCCCGTGTGGCTCAAAATGAGCACCTGAGGGGCTCTTCAAGGGCACCTGTGCCTTCCCCCATCCCTCGGGGTCGCTTGGCAAGCTGGCACCTGCAAAAACCAGTTCTGCACCTGAGTGCCTGGTGTTCAGCAGGCAGCTTTGCCTGGGTGCTAGCAGGGAGATTCCTTAAACCACGGGTTTTTTTCATGCTTCTTGAGCAGCGTGTGCTTTCTGTGTAGACTCACTGGATGTTGCTCCCTGCAGGTTGAGGCTCTGAAGGAGGCCATCCCCATCAGGCAGCCATGGCCCCCACGCTGGCCACAGCGCACCGGCGGCGCTGGTGGATGGCGTTCACAGCCATCATTGAGAACCTGCTCTTCTCCGCCGTCCTGCTGGGCTGGGGGTCCCTGCTCATCATGCTGAAGGCAGAAGGGTTTTATTCCTACCTGTGCTACGGGTTAGGTAAGGATGCTTTGGCCTCGTGTGTGGATAAGTTGCTGCTGAGGTTTGCTGGGGTAGTTCTCTGTTTTAGGGTGGTGTGGAGCTGGTTGGAGGAGGGCTGAGCTCCCATGTCAATCCCAGGAGAGAAGGAAGGAATTTGTGCTTCTTCCTGAAACCAGTGGCATCCTTGTGATGGTGCAGTGTGCCTGTAGGTGCTGTTGCTTTGTAGGGTGATTGGAAAAAGGCATTTTAAAAAGGTTAGAACTTTTCTGGGTGGCTTTTTATACTTGGCCACGACTCCTTCCTCAGCAAGGGAAGGCTGGATGGGTTCTGCAGAATAATGATTTGAGGGGCGGGTGTCCTGAGTTTATAAGATGAACTTTGTCCTTAGTGGTGAGAAAACAAGGAGCATGGGTGCCAATAATATCAGGGCAGTCTGATGCTGCTGTTGAGGAGGATTTGCAGAATTAAATACTACTGATTGTTCCTCTCCTTGAAGCACCCAGTATGTGTTCAAACCAGGCTGTGTTTCAGTGAGGGTTTGAGATTTACCCTCTGCCCCAGCCAGAAGTGACAGTCCCTCTTGCAGACACAGCCTGGAAGAGGAGAGGTAGTGGTGTGGGAATGATAATGCTGGGAAAACAGCCTGGAGGTGGGCATCTATCCCCAGCCTGGGCATGGAGAGAATTGTGCATCCCACAGTGTGTTTGGGTGGTCAGTGGGGTTAAAAGGAGCCCGAGGGTAAAGGTGTGGTGTGGATTTGGAAAGCTGCTGGGTGACTGAGGGTTTGCATGTGCTCAGAGAAGGGAAGGGTGGAGTGAAGAGGGGTAGTTTGTGCTCTCTCCAGAGATGTGTGATGGAGACTGAGATTGGATCAGCCCATTTGGGGCTGGTGGAGGAAGCAGTTTGTGAAAAGAGTTAGATATCAGTGCATGGACCCTCAGTGAGTAATGGCTGAGAATGGTGGGGAAAACTGAGGTGTGGGGAAACAAAGTCCAGACAAAGGTACCTGTGAATAGCTGTGATGGTACTTTGGGTTTTGCTCATTCATCAGCTGCTTATCTCCCCTGCTTTGTGTACCAGGGCCTTGGGTTGGTGCGAACGTGCACGTGTTTGAGTTTATCAGCTGCAGTTTGGCAGCTCCATCTCCATCCTGTGCTCTGCTCTTGGGGCAGTTCTCCCAAGTGTCCGTGTCACTGGGGTACCCAGGAGCATTCCTATGTATGAGGAAGACTCCCAGTGCCTGGAGACCCTGCAGGACTTTTGTTCAAGGCTGCTGTGTTCTCTCCACATCACTAAGACTTTGTCACAGGCCTGTGTAAGAGATCACATTAAACCCATCAGGTGGAGGCTTTCTGCCACTCCGATAAAGCACACAGGAGCTGATAAGCAAATGCTGACTGTCTCTGTGAGCAAGGCATTTGCCTGTCTGCTTCCTGAGATGTGCTCTGCTGACAAGAACTTCACTTGGGGCCCACCTCGTGCTCTTTGCCTTGACTGCTTTCAGTTTGTCCCAAATCTGTGAGGTTCACCTCGGTTTTTCACAATCTGTGGCTTTTCTGGCTCTCCCCATGGGAGTGCCCATGCCCACAGACCACAGGGAAGATGCAAATGTTTGGACTGCTGTGAAATTGCTGCCCCGGGGGCAACTGCTCCCTCTCAGTGGCCAACCTGTGCCCTGAGGCAAGAAAGCTTAATCCCTGAGAAGAAAAATTTGTGTAGTCAAATGTTCTCATTGTCCTCAAATATCTGGCCATCACTTCTGAGCTCTGTGATGGCTTGTGATGAGGTGGGGACATTCACCCATGCTGACTCACTTTCCTTTCTCTGGTTTTGTCCTGCTGTAAGAGTTTTGTGGGGGAGACTCCTGGCTCCAAGTGTGTGGAGACTCTCAATGACCAGCCCCAAAATGAGTTTTCCCTTTGCTGGCACTAGGGTGACCCAGTGTTTGCCTTTTTCAGTGTAACCTATTGAATCCTGCAGCCAATTTGGCTGGAGGATTGGTGCAAACAAATCATGACTAGTAGCCTTTGGGCACTTGTTGTTCCTAATGCTGCTGTGGGCATGTAAGTATTGCAAAGAAAAAAAATAGAATTTTCCTAATGAGCCAAAGGTTCTTGGCAGGGCTTTCAGTTTGTCAGCAAAAGCTCTTGCACTTTGTGATGCTTTCCAATGACAGGCAAAACTAGACCTTGTCCCTTCTGCAGGCTCTTCTCTGAAGGTAACAGCAGCTGCCCAGAAAGTGCTGCAGTTCATGGAGGATTCCTTGTCTTCCTGTCAAATCCCTCACTTTCCTTGCTTGCCCTTGGCTCCTCATGTTGGATTTTACTCAGCTTTTGTACAAATGTGGGGTCCAATAGACTCAACTCTGTAACCTGAGGGTGGAGATGGACACCTGGGGGGAAAAAAAATCCAAAATAACAAAATATTTTTAGAACAGTTGTGCAACAGGGCTGGAGTGGGGGGTTGTACCCGTTGGGCCACCTCCTGAGAGGTATGTTTGAAATTCGCTGACAAGGAGCCTGGTAGCAGCACTTTGTTCCCATTTTAATTTTACTACACTACTACTTGGCCTTTAACCAACTGAAGCAGCATCTTTTAGTCTGTGCAAGTGCTGACTCCACAGTCTTTATCACGGTCCTGGGCCTTATCAGCTCTTGGGGAATTTGATCAGTCCAGGGTCTTGCCTTGCTATGATGTTTCTGGGATTGGGAAGCTGAACACTTGGGTCTGAAACATGCTAAAAAGCAGAAAAGTGTCCTGAACTTGATAATCTGCTCACAAAGAGCAGAGATAAGGGGCACAGAGGGCTTTCCTCTAAGACAGGGCTGCAGAATACCAAAGGGATGATAAGCTAATTCACTTACAGTGCGTTAAGGAGCCCTGGCATGGTCACAGGGGGCAGGTGCTGCCTTACAGCTCTTTTCCCTCATTTATCTGAGCTCTGGGTGTGGAACTTGCAGTCTGAAGTCCCTCACAATCCGGGGAGATACGACAACTACAATTTGTGGAAGGGCTGCACGCGTGAGGCTGTAAACAGGAAAAGTGTAAAGGTGGTAAATATTCGATTTGTACAGGAAACACGCTGTGCTGATCAGCAGCTGTCGTGGGAAGGTGCTGGCTGAGAGCAGCTGCAAAATGAAACCACAGCTGGGGAGGGAAGGGGAGTTTCACTGAGACTGTGCCTTGGTCATATGAAGCTTTCAGGCGCCCTGAGAGGGGGTCCTGGAAGTGCAAGTGGAAGGGCAGGGAAATCCAAATAAATCGCTTTTGCAGTGGTACAAAGCAAGAACATCTCCTCCCAGTTCCCAGAACTATGACACCATCCTGAAAAGAGAAAACATGTTCTTATGTGGGCAGACTGCAGAATCAGTTGTTTGCACATGTCTTTCAGTGTGCTATTTTTTTAAACCAATACTCCCAGTTCTTTGCCCTTGATTTGTCTTTTTTTTCCCTCCTTTTTTTTCCCCCCTTTTTCTATAAAAAAGAGTGGAGGAAGATGAGGGTGTGCAGGCTGTGACAGAGCTATTGTCAGGGTGGCTGGGGGGGTGCCTTTCCTGTTTGACTCAGTCTGATCCATGAAATAAGATGAAAGGAAAGCTGCTCTCTGCCATCTGAGATGGCAGTCACTCCTGGAAAAGCCAGACTCGTTCCTCTGGTAATGTGGTGTGTGTGTGTGCCTGGGACTTGAAGAGGTCAGTAAAGAGCAGTTAATGATTGATCCTTTCCTGAAACCTGCAGCACTTCATTTGGGAGAAAGGATGGCTTTGAATGTTCCAGCCTGAACAAATCCCAGCGATGATCTTGGCATAAATGATTACCCAGGCAGCCTTCTCCTCACCTAAGCTGTCATTCTTTAAATAGTAACTTGAACTACTAATTGGGCAGTAGAAATCCTGCTGCTTGTGTGGGGAGTGCTGTAAAAATAGGCAGCAGTGTTCCTGTAATTGCTGGTAAAGACTTGTAGCTTCTGCTAGCTTGTCAGTGAGGCAGCAGTGAGTGAGCACAGCCTCTTGCTGCTGCCTTGCCCGGGTGTCACACCTCGAGTGCTGCATGCAGGTGGACTTGGCAAGAGGATTTGGGGAGGGCAGCACTGTGGGCACAGAGCCAGTCCTTCCCCAGAGCAGTTTTCCAGATGGAGCCAGGCACGTAGGAGATTTTCCCGGGAGTGTGGCATGCACCGATCTGGAACGGGATCTGAGCTGTGATTGAGGGGAAGCTGCTGTTTGCTGTAACCAGGTGCATTAGGTAGGTGAGTAGTTAGGCAGGTTCTCTGCCCATTAAACCCCTCCTAGCTACATGTCCTGTGCTGCCACTCGCTGTCCTGTGCCAAGGAGCTGCTGGCACCCGAATCTGCTTGCGGATGAGACGGCTCTTGGCTGGACCTTGTGCCTGCTGCACACACCTGCAGCCCCTCCAAAATGTTCTATTTATGGAGGTGGCTCAAAGGATCAGGGGATGTCAGGGTGCCAAGGGCTGCTGGAATCATTTCCATTGCGCCTCAGTAGATCTTCTCCTGTTGCTCAGGGGGTGCTTCTATTTTCACAAACAATTTGTATTTTCACATAGCGCTGTTGCCTGGCCCCTCCTTGGAGCTGGCAGCGAGCAGCTGTAAACAAGGTGGTTGGTACAGGTAGGGAATGAAGTTTGGTGTCCCATTCCCAGCCTTCCAGTGTTCAGAGAGGGGTAAATTTCTTTGCTGTTTCTGAGCTGTGTCCTCGTCAACTCATGCACGTTTGTCATGGGGGGAGGCCAGCAGGTGTGTGCTGTGCGAGCTCCGTGGGGACAGGCAGCAGCTGAACACATCAAACTGTGAACAGGAATTTGTATTCTTCAGCTTTAAAGGCTGAGTATTTCTCTTTGGAGATCTCTTTGTGGGGAGGGTTACCCAGGCTTTAACATGTGCAGCCACAAGTTATAAGGTCACTGTGCTGTTCGTGTCCCTCCACCCTCCTTCCACTCATCAGCTGAGCTATCTCTGGAGAGTGCTGACACAGGGAAACTGCTACTACTTTGTCAATTCCCCTCCCTCCTCTCCTTGTTTTCCCGAGTTTCACCTCTCACCCACATCTGTTTCCTATGAATTTATCATTGTGGAGAGCCCAAAAGCCTCGATGCTGTGGGTGAAAACTGCAGAGAGCCTCCCAAAGTCTGTCCAGGACTGATTTCTAAGGATGTGAGTCGGGTGCTGCAGAGCTTCCCTCCTTGCAGAGGAGCTGCTGGTGGCACATGTGACATTTTGGGGATATTTGTTGCTTACTCTGGCTATCCTTGACTAACAGGACAAGAGAAAGGGCAGATTAAGTTATCAATCAGGAACACATGGCAGTGGAAGGGAACACAGGCAGTTTGAAACCATCTTAGCAAAGATGTTGGTTGGGAGTAATGGGGAGAAATGCCCCTGCCCTCCCTGGAGTGCTGGGAGGAGACAGGGGCAGCTCCAAGGCCTCAGATATCAGTGCCTGAATTCCTGCTGGTACCTGATGGCAGGAAGGTGGAGCAAGGTTTGTTTGCAGTGGACACAAAGCTGGGAGGGTGGTTTAGGGCAGCTGGGAGGGCCAGGCTGAAACCAGTAACTGTAGAGGAGCTGAGGCTTGGGTAGAAGGGAGGGAAGAAGGGAGGGGCTGTGTTACCTCCAGAGATAACACAGAGCAGCCAAGGGGATCTCCCCCATCAGCCACAGCAAGCAGTGAATGGGAATTCACTTGTAGGGCTCACATCCATGAGGGATTCCTGCTAATTAACTAAACCAACCAGAGCTCGCTGGGAATCTCCAGCCTCCACTTCATGCTGGTGGTTATGTCGATGACTTCTCTCTCAGTTCCTCCTTTAGTATTGAACTGTGTCAGATCAATTATTAAATATGAAGGAGAGTGTTTTATATCACTGGCTGGCAGCAGCAGCAAGAGAGCAAGTGCTTTGTCATAGCAGCAAAGGTTTCAGATAAGTGTTGGGAGAAGGAGAGCTGAAGTGCTCTGGAGCTGTGAGTTAATGGAAGTCTTGAAGGCACACAACTCACTCGAGGAGTTGTAAGCAGCCTTGGGATAGACATGTAATAGGAGAAGGGTTGACATGAGGCAGTAAAAGGGAACTTCTTTCCTTTTTTTATTTTAACTGTCCTGTTTCTGTCTTGGTTACACAACGTGGGCTCTGTTCAGTGTGGGAATTTGCATGCAGAGTTCCTCATGCCAAGGGCAAGAACAGAAAGCTGGGTATATAATTGTTTTGTGTGACCTAAACCTGTTTTGAAAGAATAGAAAATGCTGATTATGGGGCAGGAGTTAAAGATGCATCAATCCTTTTAAAAAAACTAGAGAAGGCAGGTGAGCTGCCAACCCCCGGGGGAACAGGGTAGTTAAATCCAGGAAGGGTTTTTCAGAGCCAGGGCAGTCAAAGCAGGGTGGCTACTGCAAAGCCATTCTTCATCCTGATGCCTGCAGTGAGGGTAGGAAGCTTTTCATTTGAGCAGGCTGTTGCTCAGTGCCAGGCCTTGCCAGCCTGATGTCTGGAACCAAAATAACAGATTTGGCTGTAGCTGTCGTTAGTTTTGTTTGGGAAAAGATCTCAGAGAACATGACAGCTGTAGATTAGGAGGACCTTATTTTTGTATCCCTTCGGGTCTGGCTGGGTTTAGTCTCCTGTAATTGCCAGGCCCTTGCTGTATAGTTGTTTTAATAAATGAATGAATCTCCATGCTTAGGTTTTACCCTGCTGCTGCATGGGATGCCTATCTCCTGGTTGCTTTTTCCTGCTCTAAGCAGAGCTCATCAGGTTTCCCTCACCCTTCTGCTTCTCCATTTCTCACTGATTAGAATAAAAACTGGACTCTGGAGGGCTTATGCCCAGCTTTTCCCTTCCCTTCTTCCTGCTTCAAGCCTGATCCTGACGCACTGTCCTCTCTCACCCCATGCAGAGACCACAACCAACAGCTCTGAGCTGGAGAACAGCACAGCTTCAGAGCACAAATGGCCTTCCTGCAATGCCCAGGATGAAATGCTGAACTTGGCCTTCACCATCGGCTCCTTCCTGCTCAGTGCCATCACACTGCCCTTGGGAATTGTCATGGACAAGTATGGCCCCCGCAAGCTGCGGCTGCTGGGCAGGTGGGTGTGCAGGGCTCCAGGGGTGGGCTGAGGGCTCAGTTTCCACCCTGTCTGGGTGCTGTGCATGTTGTGGGATCCCTGCAGCCTTGGGAAGCATCTGGGGAATGGGGCTGGGATCTGCACAGGACAGCAGAGCAGCTCTGGGGTGATTTCAGCCAGCACAGTGAATTGCTCCATAAGGGAAGGGCCTGGAACTCCGTGTCCACACTTCAGCTCTCCAGTGCTGCTCTGTGATCCCTGTCCAGATGGAGCCTGGAGGAAGAGCAGAGTCATTTGTGAGTCAGGGAGGGTAGCTTTCTCCTTGGGCTGGGAGCTATGTCCTGAGAGGCACAAAACCAAGATGTTACATCATTGTTTGCAGGCTGGGGAGTTAACTTGGGGATAAACATGTCCCGTTGCCTTCCCCAGGGCCCTTCTCTTCCGTGTGGTGTGTGCTGCTTTCTGCCTCAAACAGCGAGGTTGTCAACTGCTTCTGTCATTGGCACATTGGGATTAGGGACTTTTGGGATCAGTGGGCTCCAGCAGTGTTCTAACTGTCACAATTTTAATGCAGTGAACTTGGTTAGAAACCCAACTGGCCTGTGGGCAGAGTGGGAAAAACAGGGCAAGTCTCTGAGTCAGACCACACCAGAGAGGAGTTGAGTGCTGGGGCTCAGGACAAAGGCTGCTGCTGCTGCCTTTGGTCACCCTGAGGTGAGGGCTGGAAAAACTCTCTGCTGGAAAACCAGTGGGAATTGGGTCCAGACAGAGCTGCGTCAGTGCTGGGAGGAAAGGTTCCTGCCCCAGCCCTTGTGCAAGGCTTGCCTGTAATACTTGTTTGCCAGTAATATTTGGGTATTTCCCTGGATTATTCTTTCCAAATTGCCAGCTTCCCTCCCTCTAACAGAAATTGCCCTGTGAGGTGCTGAGGAGGTGGAAGCAGCTGTAACTTACTGTGGGTAAGGCTGTTTGTGAGAAACTCATGGCTCTGGTTCCCTTTCAGTGCCTGCTTTGCTGTGTCCTGCGTGCTGATTGCATACGGTGCCAGTAACCCAGACTGTAAGTTGGCATCTTTCTGCTGAGCTGGGAGCATTTCAGGGCTGTGGTTTGGGGTTTTTAGGGAAGCAAAGTTCAAACTGTCACCCTCCAGTGCTGTACTGGGGTCTTGCTGGGGACACAAGCCAAGCAATCTGCCAGCCTGAGGGAGCCAAGTGGCTCTGGGGAGGGCTGGTGTTTCACAACACCAAGTGGAGACTGTAGCAAGGGCCAAATGTCTGGGATATCCAGGTCTCAGCTTTGTGTTTGAGCAAGGCCAGATCCTGTAAAGGTGCAATTCCAAATGGCTTTTTTAGGGTTGGGAAATGAGTAACAGCACACAATTGGCTTTTTTGCCAGAGGTGGATGGAGCTTGCTCCTCAAGAGCAGATAGTGAGATGACACTTTGGATTGTTTGTTCAAGTAAATCTTCCTTTTAAGATGCATCAGACTGGCTGCATCAGCAAGTCTGTGCATTAGAAAAAAGGAACCCTTCCCTCCCATCCTGAGCTCTGTCTTGGAGAAGAGCCCTGTCCCTCCCAGCCTGTGTGGCTGGGGAGATGGGTGCTGGGTCAGGAACAGCATGATATGTCCTGAGGGTGTTGATCCACTGTGGTTTTCACATGTCAGGACCAAAGCCTTCAGGGCTCTGTCTCCTTTCCCTCTGCACTGCAGTGTGAGCTGAGGGCAGGTTTTTTATTGTTGCAGCTCTGTCTGTGCTGATATTCATTGCCCTGGCTCTGAATGGCTTTGGTGGGATGTGCATGACCTTCACATCACTCACGGTAAGTGAAGAGTTACTACCTGACTGTTTTATCCCTTGCTGTGGCTGTGAGCTGGGCTGGCAGGCAAGAACAAAGTGGATCTTCTGCCTGTGGCTTGAATAGCACGTGTTTGTGTTTGGTACAAAGGGTCAGTCACCCTTGGGAGCGAGTCCTTGGTTGTTGTTCTAAAGCTTGTTTTCCCCAATCCTTTTTTTTTTTTCCACCTGCCCTTTGTATCTCAGGTGAAGGTGGGGGGAAAAAAGGAAGTGTTTTTGTCTAGGACTCATAATGTGCCTGTACATGCAGCGCTCAGCTACTTGGCACAGGCTGGACGTGTGTTTGCACTGGATTTAGCATTGACATAGTGCAGGAAGAATCAGCAGGGCACAAACCCTTGCAGCTGGGTATGACCAGCTTTATGCAAGCACAGTTTGCATCTTGCCCCAGGAACATGGTTCTTCTTGATCACAGAAGGTTTTGCTCTTCAGAAGGGTGAGAGTCCCTCACAGGTTTCCTTAGAAATGCTGCTGTTGGGTGTGCACAGCCCATTTGGGTACGTTCAGGATTGTATGGAAAGCTTTGGTCAACAACTGTCAGCTGGATCTCTGTGTTTTGGGGTTCTTTCTGCCTGGAGGCAGAAGCAGTATCATTCTCCAAATAACTGCTTTATTTTCTGCCTCATTACCCTGATTGTTGTCAGTGTGGCTCAAACAGAGCTGGGTGGAAAGTCGCCCAGAAAACAAGCCTGGGAAGCACCGATTTTTTTTTTTTTTTTTTTTTTTTTTTTTTTTTTTTTCTTCTTGAGCTGTGGTTGAAAACTTTCAGATTTGGACAGCACTATCTTGAACTTGCTGTTGAAGTGACACTTCCTGTTAAAGTTATCTCTCATTTAACAGGGCTTAGACACTGGCTGAAGTCCTGAGACCTAAATTTGGCAGAAACTTGCTTTATAGAGCACTCTGTGTACTGTGGTTCTGCTGCTGCTGTTGTTGCTTTCATATATTCAAAGCTTTCAGAACTCTGTGCAGATGTTGCCCTCTCCTATATGTGGTGTTCTTCACTGGAAGCCTTGGCTGTGACCCCAAGGAACTGTGGGGCAAATGTCATCCTGCTTCAAATAAAAGCAAGGAAGAGAGGAGCACACCTGTAGTGCTGTGGGAGAGGAGAGGATTCCCATCCTGCTGCTGCCAGCATTGATTATTGTCCCTCTGGGTGGTTAAGGGGTCACAGATCATTTTAGAACCACTGCTGATGATAGGAGTGAGGGCAGGATAGGGCAGGAATAGATGGGGTTTGCTGTGCTGTGGCTTTTAGCAGCAGAAGTAAGCAAAGCCACTTATTAGTGCCCTCATTAGTGATCCAGTTCTGCAGTGCCAACAAAGAGCAGCAGCAGAAAAAAGGTCAGATCTTCCAAGAGGAGATCCAAGCCTGGAGGAGGTCTGAAGGAGGCAGTGATGTTGTGAGGTCGCACAGATGCCTCAGGTGCAGCCCATCCCCTCAGCGAGTTCTGCAAAGAGCTGGGATGGCTTCAGCCTGACTTCTCCAGTCCACAGGCAGGTGTAGCTGCCTGTGCAGCTGCACAGAGCATTTTGGTACCTGGGGCGTGTGAACGTGATCAAAAATAGGTTAAGTGGGAGGGAAACACTTCTTCACCCGCAGCACAGCCTGCTGCCTGTTAGAACCAGCTGTATTTTGGTTGTTGGCAGCTTACAGCTTTATCCTTCTGCCTGCAAGCTGCACTTGGCATGTCAAGAGCCATCTTGTGCTGTCACAGGGTGATACCTTGTGGATTCCTTCCAGCTGTGGCCCCTGGAGACAGGTGAGGGAGGGACATGGGGGCACTGTGGGTGACGTGCTCTGCCTTGTGCCTGGGAGGGGACGGGCTGAACGCTGAAAGGGGACACTCAAAAGACTTTTGTAAGGACGTTCATTACCGAGGTGATGAGCCCTGCTTGTCCCGGTGCCAGGGGAGCTTGGTCTGGCTGCACACAAGTGACAGCAAGGTGACTCCCTGCTCCTGCCAGCTGCAGGTGACCTGAGGTGCTCCAGGAAATGGATCAGACCCACTTGTGCAATGGTCCTTGACCACCCCAGGCAGGTTTTGCTTACTGCTTTGTGGCAAGGTGTCTCTGAAAGCCAGCTTGTGGGATTTCAGGTGCTGACACCTCCCGGGATGAGGTGTGATGTGCTGGCAGGGACCCTCAGGCAGGGATAAAGGGGATCTCCGAGGATTAGAGCCTGGGATAGTGCTCCACAAAGCTTTGCCTCTTGAGTTGAAAGCTTTTTTCAGCAACAAGTCCCCAGGGTATCATGAAAGCACATGGCAAGCTGTGGAGCCAAAACAAGCTGCTGTTCCTGGGTGCCTGGCCTGTGGCTTGGGGAGGAGGGGGCAGCCAGCAAACGCTTCCCAGTTCTGGGAATAAGGTCAGGCTGTGCTTGTTGTTAAAATGCAGAGGGGAGATTTCTGCCTCGTGACTTGGTCTTGGCCAATATAAGTGAAGATTGGAAATGGAAACAGATCTGTGCTGGTGGGTCTGACAGCAACACAGGAATCTGGCACTGGTTCTGCTCTGAAGCTATTTCATGCAAAGAAATAAACATGTGTGATAAATTACCACAAAGAGCCTTTTATAGATTGTTCTCTGTCCTGTTTTCCTTTCAAAGAATTACAGCTGCTTTGCTCTGATTTTCTGCTGCAAACAGCCCCCTTGAACCAGAGGGGAGGGGACATCTCTGTGTAGGGAATCTTCTTTGCTCGGAAATATTAGGAGAACTTAGGGCTCTGTGAGCTTTTGTTGGAGAATGGGAACAGGAGTTCCCATATGCTTTGGGCAAAGGGGGCAGTTTGAAGCTTTCCTGCAGAACATATTTTTAGTGTTTGTGTAACTTCCAAATACACCCCCAATGGGGAAAACAAAGTTTAATTGAACAAAAATACCATTTTTCAGTAGCCTAGTCTTCTCTAGTCTTGATTTTTTCCATTATTCTCTCAAACAGTCCTTGCAAGAGGAGGGAAACGGGGTTTGGTAGCAATGCTGTGCTAGCTTCTGTATATGGAATGTCTCTAGGGAAAAGCTGGAAAACAATATAAATTATTATAAACTCACTGTAGGGCAGATGAGAAAAAAAAAATCCACAAGAGGAAATGATTTATCAGTTTAGGATTACAGACCTGCAATAAAGGACTCTAGTAAAAAACAGTTGCGTGTGGCAACATTCACTGAGTGTCTTTGTGACAGGACATAAAGTTAATAGTACATTGAGTATTAGTGACCTTTAAACAAGAGGCTTAAGAGTTTCTGTCGTCATAGGTCTTGCAGAATTGGAGCTGTCATACCAGAATGGGCAGAAGTTAGTGGAGGAGTCACTTCTGGCCTGCGGGGATGAGATCAGAATGAGGATTAGATCCTTTTTGGTGGCAGAAAAACACAGCTCACTTGCTCCATGGCTTGTGTTTTTTGTTGGGTGTTTTTTTTTTTTTTATCCTCCTCTCTTTGGTTTATTTTTTCCAATGTTTGCTACTATAAAGACAGCATGAAAAATGACTGGATAAATACTGCATGTTATTTTTGTAGCTGGTCTTTAGATGATACCTGTGCAGGCACTGCCAGTGCTGGCACAGTCTGAGAGGTTTTCTGTCTTGAAGGGACTTTTCCCCCTTCATCTCCCCTCTGCCCCTCCAGGCAGTCCCATATTTCTCTTCCTTCCAAGTGGTGAGTGTTTGCAGTTTCTGCTTTGATTGGGCTGGATAAGACATTAAATCTCTCCTGTCCAATTTTTTTAATCTAGCTGCTTGCTTGGTGCCAAATTGGATTTGAGGAAATCTTTAGACTTTCTAGGACTTCTGTCCCAATCAAGGCAGAAGCAGTCTTGGGTTCTCCTGGTCATGGCTGCCTGTTCCGTGTCTCCAGCAGCCCTCAGAGCAGGAGGATCCACCTGGAAGTTCCTTGCCTGCAGTATGAAAAAGGCTTTTTGTGGACTCTGGATCTCTGGGGAAAACCAGCCTGAGCCAAGAAGCAGCTGTGTTTGTGCAGCTCTTGCCCTGCCCTGAGCTCCCCAGCAGGAGCAGCAGTTTTGTTGTAATTTCTGGATGTTATTTTAGGTTTGGGGTGTTTGGGATGAAGCAAATGCCCATCCTGGTGACAGCAACCAGCCTTTTTTGCAACCCTCAGATATTCCACTCTGCAGATGCTGCTTTCTGGGAGTGTGTAAATTTAGGCCAGTGCTTCCAAGAGGAGATTTTTCAGCGCCTGGTAACAGACCTTTGGATCCTTTAGCCGTTTCCTGTCTGCAGCTCCCGGGAGCAGCCTGCTGGCAGCTCTCCCGCATGCGGGGATCCGCGATGGGTGTGGGGATGCTCCGCAGAGCAGCGCAGCCTCTTCTGCCTCCTCCTCCTCCTCCTCCTCTGGGGTTCAGGGCAGCATCAGGCTCAGCACATCATTGCTGCTGCTCCCCAGCCCGGGGTTATCTGAGGACCTGGAGCCTGCAGTGCATAGGAAGCTCTGCAGTGAGGGATGATAAACAGCCAGATGGGTCCCGGAGTGCTCCTGCACAGGAATACTTGCCTTGTAAACACGCCGTGACACAAGCCAGATTTGCTTGCCTTATATGCTGCTCCTGGGAAAGATGGATTTGTTTTTCAGCCGTGCAAGGGGAGTGTGATGGCAGCATTTGCTTGCTCAGGCTGGGGCTGGTATTCTCGGAATCATTTTGTTCAGCAGCCTCTTTGCACAGATGAAGGGCTGCTTGTGCTTTCAGTCCTAGAAGGCATCTGCAGTGTCCTGCTTTGAGGCCCTCTGAGGCTGACGTGGTAGTGATGCTCAAGTGAATTTGGGGAGTAAGTGACCCAGAAAAATAGGTGGGAGGGAAATCTGCCAGCCTGCAGCAGAATCTCTGCCCATTGACCAGCTTCAGGAGGTATCAGCCCAGCTCTCCATAGCCTGACAACTTCATTGCTTCTTGTTATTTCCAGTTTCCAGGCCAGCATTTGTGAGTGATGGAAACTTGTTCACTTCTGGTTGTTTAGGAAAACAGGGAGCTCTTCCTTTCCCAGGAGGGTAGGAAGGTCTCCCAGCTGTTTCTGCTGTTGGATCTTGAGTGAAAGTAGGGGCTGGTGAGCCATCCTGGGAGTGATTTTGCTGTTCAGGTGGCTGAAGTGGTTGCTGTGAACTGCTGCTGCCTGTCCTTCCTGAGAGCTTTGCTTTCCCAACAGATCCTTGCAGAACCAGCCTGGTCTGCTCTCAGCAGTGCCAGCACACCTGCTGGGAGCCCAGGCAGTGAAGTGGGGTGGGTGGCAGGAGTAGCAATGTCAGGGTGTTGCTTGCTGCAGAGCTCAGTAGCTGTGCTGAGCAATAAATCCTTGGATATCTGGTGTTTGTGACTCCTTCCCTGCACCTAGCTCTGGAATAGTGTGCTGAGGCATCTGAGCCATCCCAGTGATGCAGAAATGATCAGCATTGAGAGTCTGCTGCCACAGAAGGAGCTGTGGAGATGGCTAGAAATGGAAATGCAAACAGCAGCACCATTTGTGCTTGTCTCTGTTCCTTCTTGTTATAACAGGAACTTTCTGGTCTGCTGCAAAGGATTTGTGTGCTGACCCAAGGTGCATAAGCAAAGCTGGCAGTTCAAGGTGTTGCAGGGTGTGTTAAAGACTGCAGCCTGTGTCTAAGAACCCTTGACTAAAAAGAGGGTGATAGACAATTTGGGAATGTTTGTGGAAGGGGAGAAGTGGTGGCTACAGGTTTGGAGTAAGGAACCCCTAAAGAAAGCACAAGAGCTGGAGCAAATGCTCCTGTGCTGAGGGTGAATGATGCAAAAAAATGCTGTCAGTCTGGAAAGAAGCAGTGCCAGTAAACACATAAATCTTGGATTGTAGACATTCCCTGACTCTGGAGACACAAGAGCAACCTGCAGAGTAATATCTTGAAGAGCTAAATCATGCCTAAGTAAAACTGTCTGCTTCATATTCTGGTATCCAGGAGAATTGATCCTAAATGCCAATGCCTTCTTGAGAAAGCCTCGTTCCCTTGGCAGCAACCTGTTTGAACTGATTTTTCTCTCTCTCTTTCCCCAGCTGCCCAACATGTTTGGTGACCTTCGTTCCACGTTCATTGCTCTGATGATTGGCTCCTATGCTTCCTCTGCTGTGACTTTTCCAGGAATCAAGGTGAGGCTGTGGAATCAAGGCTCCTGACTGGAGGTGTTGTGCTGGTCTTGCCCCATTTAGCAATAATGTGGCAAGAAAGAGGGACTGTTTGCTAAAGCACTTCTTTAGGGATGTGCATTTGCAAGATTTGTCTCCTCTCTCTAATAGAGTCTTCCCAAGTGACTGCATCAAGAATGCAGCAGAGATATTTCAGAAGTGCTGAGTAGAAGTGAAAAACTAAAGATTTTAGAAAAGGTTGTTTTGTTAATCTCTGAGTGTGTATGTATATATATTTATATACATGTTATTTTTAATACACATATGAATATTTTACTGTGCAATTGTCACCAGTGGTCGACTTAGAACATAATTTATGGCTGGCAGATGGCACTGAGGGGACATGAGATGGTCACCTGGGCTGCCTGGATAGATCACCTGGTTCTGAACCAGGGATGTTTCATTGCAGTCTCAGGTGTGCAGGGAAGTTCCTGCAGATTTTCCAAGAAAGTTAATTGTCACAAAGTTGTTTTTTGCTACCACTTGAGTTTAACCCATTTTAAGTGTATCATGATGTTCTTTCCCTGTTCCTCTCAGACCTCATTCTAAGAATATTGAAGCATCTTTCTGCTCCTGTAGCCAAAACCATGTTCCCTTGTGATTCCCAGGTTATATATGACTTTGGGGTCTCCTTCATCCTTATTCTGCTTGTCTGGGCAAGCTGTGCAGGACTCGTTTTCCTCAACTGCTTCTTCAACTGGCCCCTGGAGCCTTTCCCAGGACCAGAAGACATGGACTACTCGTAAGTCTCCAGGGCTAATCCCATTCCTCTCCTAATCCTCTAGGAAGAGCTGTCACAAAGAATTTAGAGGAGTAGATAGGGAACCCCTTGCATATTGTTTATTGCCACCACCTTTAAGGCTGAGGATTTCTGCCTGCCACTAGCATGTGAATACCTGTGGAAAGTGGAGCTTTCCAAACTATGGGAATTATGAAGGAAAAATGATCTGTTCCTGGTCATAAGCATTTTTATATTGATTTATGCTGAGTTGGCCCAGGGAAAGTATATCAGTGTGCTCTGGATCAAAACCATTTGTGGGTATGTAATGGAAACCAGTGCCTTGAATCCACAAACAGCCTTTCTGACTCCTGCAATGTTGCTGCCTCTGACTCCTCACCCTATGTTGCAGCTCTCACGCTCTTTGCAACCCAACAGGGTGAAAATAAAGTTCAGCTGGCTGGGATTTGACCACAAAATTACTGGGAAGCAGTTCTACAAGCAAGTGACGACTGTGGGGCGCCGTCTCAGTGTGGGGAGCTCCATGAAGGGCCCCAAGGAGCCGGCAGCTTTGCAGGAGAACAACAAGCTCTGTCTGTCTACAGTGGACCTGGAAGTGAAGTGCCAGCCTGACAGTGCAGGTGTGGTTCTGGGGGTGCCCCAGGGTGCTGGCACAGTCCTGTTGGCCTCCCTGATCTGCTCCAGACCTGTTTGGAAGGCAGCAATACCTGATCCAGGTGTTGCCAGGGCCTCGTGCCAGCCACCAGGACTGGAACATGAGTTATATAAGGAATCCTGTCCTTGTGTCCTTCCCTGAATACAAATGGTGTGGGGACAACACAGGGGCGCTGATGTGGCTGCAGGGGGACAGGGCAGGTGGTCACTGCTGGCTCTTAGGTGAATTGCTGCTATCATGACCAAGCCTTCTTTACTCTGGGGCATCATAGAATGGTTTGACTTGGAAGGGACCTTAAAGATCATTTTATTCTACCTCCTTCCACCAGAACACATTGCTCAAAGCCCTGTCCAACCTGGCCTTGATGGTGAAAACAATGGTTTGAGGCTTATTTTGTCCTAATCCACTGAATCAGATGATCCTTCTTTCCTGCCTCCTTGCCCCAGTCACTGGTAGCCAAACTCCAAGCATCTGCAGCTGTTGATTAATTATGAGAGTTTGTAAGGCACCAGGTGAAGTCCTTGGAGCTGCCACTGGCACTTCTAGCCAGGAGGACCTACTAGGCCGAAATTGTAAATGTTTGCCAGGATGTACTGCCTTCTTCAGAGATTGTTATTCCTTCTGCAGCTACTCCCTCCTTCATGAAGAGTGTCTTCAGTCCCATCCTGTTGCTCAGCCTTATCACCATGTGTGTCACTCAGCTGAGGCTCATCTTCTACATGGGAGCCATGAACACCATCCTCGAGTTTCTGTCTGGAGATGAAAGTCAAGGTAGGGGAACCTCTGAAGACCTTTACCCGGTTCCTTGGGTCTGCGGGCTGACCCAGACTTGGTCAGTGAAGGTAGAGCAGCTGATTACTCAGCAGATACTCTGTATGGCAATCCATGGTGTCCAAGTGCACTGACAGCTGCTGGGAGGGTCCAGGGAAGGGCTGGCACCAGCCCAGCACAGAGGGACAGTGAGGTAGATGCTTGAATGTCAAGCTAATCTTAGCCCTGTGTCTGTCAAATACTTCCCCATGTCAGTTCTCCACATAGGCTGTTACAAGTAACCTCTGGGGGTAGACTGTGATAATTATTTCAACTGGAAAACCTATTTCATCAGGTATTTGCTTAACTTATCCCAAGCAAGCAGAGAATGCAGAGCAGCTGACTCTCATGAGTAATGGTTGGACTGTGCCTCAGCCCAGCACCCGGGGGTGGAAGAAGTGAAGTCAGAGCTGGATTTTTGTGCAGCTTGGTGGGTGCTGGGGAGGCTCAGGGGTGCTCCCTGTGCTGGACTCCCTGCATTTATAGTTCTGATGAAGTTCATGGAGCAAACAGGAAAGAGTACATTAGTTTAATGCTGAAAATACCCAGGATTGCAAAATAGGATTTAGCCTTTTTTTGTTTTGTTTTTGTCCTTTGTAGTAAGATCCAGTTTGAACTTGTTAAATCTGGATTGCATGAAGCTGATAAATCAAGAGGCACTCCTCTGAAAACAGGAGTGAGCTCTGGGGGAGGGAAGGAAACTCCAAGTGCCCTGGCATTCCCTGAATTGCTTTGTTTCTTGAACCTCTGACAGCCTGCAGCATTCAGCTCTTTATCTCCTGGCTCAGGAGCCAGCTTAGACATTAAACAGCAAAACAGGACAAACTTCACACTGCTTACCTTTCCCAACACTGCTTCCTTTTCTGCTTAACTTGTAACTCTGACACCTCTTTAAAAAATATTATTTATTTTTACCCTGGCTTGCTGTACTGGTTTAATTTTCATTTCTTTCCTTCTCTCCCCCTCCTTGGAATTTCAGAATTAATATTAGCAATATAAGCTGCCAATTGTGTTTAGATCAAGCTCCTTGCTAAAGCAGGGATTGTGCCCCTTGAGCATACTGCAATTTTTCTGTGCCACCTTTAGGATTTCTTCCTATTTTTTCCCTTCCTCCCCCTGAATGTAGCCTGGGCTCATTGCAGTGCAGTCGCTGTCTTGGTGTTTCCATGGCATCAGCAAAACAGTTTTATTGTCTGGTCTCAGCAGTGTCAGGCTCTGCTGCAAGAGCAGTTCCAAGGCACGTGCAGCTCTCTAGAAATGTAATCTGTGTGTGCATCAGGAGAGGATGGGATGCTGCTCCTTCACATTCCTCATTCTTCCTGCATTTATTCTCTTGGGTGGGATTTGCTCAGAGAGCTCCCTCCACCTGCCCTTGGGAGCACTGAGCAAGGAGAGAGGAGAGCTGAGTCAAACCCTGCAAGTGTTGTGGTCAAAGAAAAGTTAAATATTCCCAGGAGCAGAACTGGAGAGAAGGATATGGGGAAAATCATGCAGATAAGTAGTAAAGTCTTTAATTGCAGTGAGGCACAGTGTCCTTGAAAGTTCTTTCTGTGCAGGTTATGGTGACTTAGACCTGTCAGGAAACCAAAAGGTGGAGAGAGAAGTCAACCTGTGGCTACTAACCTGCTGAAACCCCCCAACAGATGAGGAGGAAACTTAAGGGTTCATTCTGTAAATGACTGTGTAATTGTGTTGTAGGAAAGCAGGGGAGAGTAGACTTGTTATGCCTAGAACCTGGAATTTGTATCTTTCATAAAATGTCACCTCACTCTCAAATGTGGTGATACTGAGAGACCTTGAAGAGAATCAGGACTGGAAAACTCAGCTGTGTGAGGTGCTTGCTCGGGGTAGTTTTGAGGGCAAAGCATCTAGAACAGGGAATGTAAAGGCTTGTGCCCACGTGCTCTTCCTTTGCTAGGTATTCTTGCTTTTTCTCCTCGGGAAAGAATGCTTTTTAAGATGACAGATAAGCTGAGGGGGCCCTGTTTTTTAGTAGCTACTGTCTTTCCTCCCTTTCTCTTGCTGACCCCATAAATTTCACTCCCTAATTCAAGCTGGCCTCTGCCCCTGCTGTTTAGAGCCTAAGATTAAGTGTTCAGGGTAGCATAAAGAGGCAAAACATGACAGCGTGGCTTGCTTCTTACCCTGTATTAAAAAATAACCAGACAACAGTAAATCAGCTCCTGCAGTGCTCATGGGGAGTGATGCCACCTGTTTCTCTTGGCTGCAGTAGTTGCTATAATGAGAGGGGATGTGGGGTCACTTCAGAGCTTATCTTTGTGGGAGGAACGGGGCCATGAATGTGAGTTTGGAGGTTGGAAGTTCCTCTCAGCTCCTTTGCCAGCAGCTGGAGCCAGGAAAAGATCACCAGGTGCCATGCTTGGGCACAGCAGAGCAACCCTGCTGGAGTTTGCTGCAACTGTCTAGGAGAGAGAGGTTTGTTGGAAACTTTCTCTCCATTACCAAGTGGATTTTGGTGGAAATCTTAGGCTAGACTTAAAGACAGGAGGGATAAATTAAAATTTGAGCTGTTTTGCTTGCAGGGCTGTAACTTGTGCTCTGTGCTGAGACAGGCAGTTTCAGAACTACATCCTTATTTCGGAGCTGTGGCACACCATGACTCACCAGCCCTTCTGTGTGGTGCCTCAATCATCACGTGGGCTGCCAAGGGGAAGTGGAAAAAAGCCTTGCAGGGTGGGGGAACTGCTCAGTAACAGGAGGGGGCAATTTCTTCTGAGTCTGATGGCATCAGCTTTCCCTTAGCAAGCCACAGGAGACACTTCTCTCATTGTTAGCACAAAATTTTCATCACTTTGAGCTTTTTAACAATTGCTGGCAAACGCTGTGATTTTTTTGATGTTCATCTCCTGTCCACTTTCTTCCAAACTTGTCCATTGAGCACAAACTGGGTTAGCCCTCACCTTCCCAGCCTGATTGTCCTGACTGGAGCATCCCAGCTGGACCAGCTGTAGCTGCAGCTCCCAGCAGGGCAGGAGAGGAGATGACTAAAGCAGTCTGGCTGTGCAGCACACAAAGCTTATAAAATCTTTTCCTGCCAGTCCTGCCCAGAATAAACCTCACTGGCACTAAGTGGGTGCTGTGTCCCCATTTTTGGAGCCCTACCTGCTGCTGCCTACAGAATTCCAGTGCAGGATCAGAATGGCTGAAGGAAGAGTGCCCAGCACGTCCATTCTGATGTCTGGAAGGCTGATGAATGGCTGGGCTTTTAATAAGAGAGGTGATCAATGGGAAGGTTTTTGTCATATTTTCTTTCTATCACTTGGACTGAAAACTATTTTTTATTTTTCTTTTTTTCCCCTGCAGTGGCTCTCTACACTTCCATTTTTGGGGTCCTGCAGCTGCTGTGCCTGCTGACAGCGCCTGTGATTGGGTGTATCATGGACTGGAGAATGAAAGAGTGTGACGATGGCTCAGAAGAGAATGAGGAGAGCAACGCTGAGCAGTGCGTAGTGTGTGCCACACGGGACATGCAGCCACCTGGCAGGCCCCCTCTGCTCTGCCTTATGTGTTGGGGGATGAAAGACTGAAAAGAATATTGGCTCTTCAGTATAGAAAAGAAAGCCTGAAGGAAGACTTGATAATTGCAGAGGAAATGAGCAGACTATCTTCCATGTCCACTAAGATCAGTCAAGAAGAGCAAATTTAAGTTGTAGCAGGAGAGGCTCAGACTTCCCTCCTAGCCTAAGAGTAAGAGTAACATCACTGAAATAATTACCCAGATGTTCCTCAGCTTCTACTGGTGGAGATCCTCCATAGGCAGATCTGTAGCCAAGCTGGTGTAGATAGAGTTGATGTGATGTGTGGAGAATCTTGCTGTGAGTTCCAGCAGCTGCTGGAAGTGTGTTTGTAACACAGGTTTTGCTGTCCTTCCAGAGGTGACAAGAAAAAGAAAAAGCGTGATCGTCAGATCCAGAAAATCACCAACGCCACCAATGCCTTTGTATTCACCAACTTCCTGCTGGTTGGATTTGGAATCACCTGTCTTATTCCTAATCTACCCTTGCAGGTGAGAAGGTGAAATGGGTGGGGGGCTGGCAGGATGACGGGACAGTGCCAGGAGAACCTGCTGGTGGTGGCAGGAGGGCTGGGACAGGCACTGCTGGGAAACTTCCCTGCTTTGGAAGCCCCACTTTTAGACCTGAAACAAATAACACTGTGCAGTTTAGATCTCTTGGGAAAACCTGAACAGGCAGCTACAGTTAAAGTGCCAGTTGGTTCAGAATTTATTTGCACTTACATGTTTCTGCAGCTGGCCTGCGTGATGACGAATTCATGCCCACCAAGATCCTCTCAGCAGTGCCTGTACATTTAAACTGGGCTTGATTTAAGCTGCTGAAGGTTGGAAAAACTTGCTGCAAGAAGCATAACATGGTGATGCGTACAGCACGTTATTCCTGCGTCAAATGCTGTGCCCAATGGAACCTGTGGGATTATAAACCTGTTAAAATATTTATTCTGTGGCACCACCTATTTTTGGCAGAGGATTTATGCTATACTTAAACACACCTTGATGATGTAGGCAAACAGCTGCAGTTTGCTCCTACTTGCGTGTTGTCTGCAATAACTTGTGGAAAATTAACTAAATTGGTGGCCATGGAAAAGCATTGTGATCCTGGCCACGGGTTGCTGGGGACACGTCCTTGCAGCAGAGCCCTCTACAAATGAGAGAGGTCTTGTGTGTGTATGGAAAGTGAGGAAAAGCAATGCATGGAGACAAATTTCTTCCCTTGTGCTGATATTTCAGGTTTTGGGTCTGCGTTTCCCAATCCTACCTAAAAAGAACAGCTTTTAGGAATGGCTGGTGTTGGGGTCTGGCACACCTGAGTGGGTGCCTAGGATGTGACACTTTTCTGCTTCTTTTCTTCAGATTCTGTCCTTCATTTTGCACACAATTGTCAGAGGATTCATCCACTCAGCTGTGGGAGGCCTCTATGCAGCTGTGTAAGTCTCTGGTTCCCTATAAGATGTGACTGGCCAGATAAACTGGTTTGGGATGATGGGCTGTCCAGGGGAGAGGGAGATCAGGAATGAGGTCTTCATGGTCAGAGGGGAAAAATGATGCAACTTGTTTCCTCAGTCACCTCTAGATGTGACAATAGCTGGACTGAAATCCCGGTGCTTTCCTTGTTTAGCAACAGAGACAGGCAGAGCTATGTGTGGGCCTCACGTGAGACTAAACTATTGACACTCAGGTTATATAGTAAAAACTCAAGGCTTTTTTTTGTCTTGTAATGAGCAGATATGTGCATGTGCCCAGGTAAAACATTAACATGACTGAAAACATCGCTGCTGCTGCTCTCCTCTGAAGTTCACATTGGTAAAACATTGCTCAAGATAGCATTAGTGATGCCTCCTTCCTTTCCCAGGACAGATCAACCATCCTGTTTCCAACTTAGCAAGTTATCAATAGCTGAATCTAAATACTCTCTTCCTCATTAAGCAATGTTTTTGGCCTTGTAAACAGGTCTGTCCCTCAGTGCTGAGAGGTTGGACAGAGGAACAAAGAGGAGCTGTTCTCTTTTAGGGAATCAGAGATTTGTTGAGGTGGGAAGGGACCTCTCAAGACCAAGGTCAGCTAATGCAGGTTCTCCAGGAGTGCAACTGATTTTGTTTGGATATCTCCATGGATGGAGACTCCACAGCTCCACAGACTCTTTATATTAAAGGTTAGATCCCCATGTCTGGGGAAGCCAGACTAGAAAACACATTTAAGACGCTGCCTCAAAAATGTATAAACTTTTGGTTCCCTGGCAGCCAGAAGCAAAATACTTTTGTCTTGGGCAAAGTAAATAAATGTATGTTGCAGTAGGTATCACCTTACTTGTAAACTAATCCTATTTGACCATTGCAACTCTGGAACTTCCTGGAACTGAGGTATTTTTGCTTAGAATATGACTTTCTTGAATATTTGAAGATTTTGATTTGCTTCTTTTTTTCCAAGTTTATTTTAACCTGACCCTTTTAAAGACTGCTCAGTCATGGAAAGAGAAAGATGAAAGAAATTTATTTTTCCATTAATATTATCTGATACCAGTACTTGCCAGTCAACAGTGTTGTTTAGTTTGACATAGGATCAGACTTGTCCTCTAAAAAGGAAAACACTAACCTGTTGTGCAGGTTTCACTCACTTCCAAAGGGAGCAAATTGTTATGACCAGATGAAAATGATTGCTCAGCCACAAGTGTTGTCATCTGGATCAAGAGGCCCTGCTTTTAACTTGTAAATATCAACACTCTGCTCCCTGTGCAATAGGAACAGGAGCTGTATAAGCACTTCCATCTGCCCACAGTAGACCTACAAAACAAAACAAATGCTGGATCTATTACTAAAGTTTGGGAGTTCAGGATGTGAATAATCTGAAGAAGGAGGCTCCAGCCTTGGCACTGGTTCCATTCTGCTCTCGAGAGCACTGTACACACCACAGGGTATATGTAAATGCCCTATAAAAAGGGGCAATTACACAGTGCAGGAGGGAGTTCTGCACGTTATGCCTGTCTTGGAGCTGCGCTCTCTCGTTGGTCTCTGTTGTTACTGGACTGGGAATGTCATCTGACCTGGGTGATGTGAACAGTCAAGGTGACACATAATAATGCTGTTGCTTTCTTTGTTGACAGATACCCCTCGACTCAGTTTGGCAGCTTGACAGGGCTGCAGTCATTGATCAGTGCCCTCTTCGCCCTCCTGCAGCAGCCTCTCTTCATGGCACTGACGGGACCTTTGAAAGGAGACCCCCTCTGGGCAAGTTCTTCTCAGTTTTGATCTGAAAGCTCGGGGGTTAAGATGATTTTTGGCTGATTTCTTGGGGGGGAAAAAAAGAACTCCTGTGCATGGACCAAAGTTTAAAACAGCTGTAATTTTACATGTCCCTCATTCTGGTTACCTTGGTGCTGTCCAGGAGACCTTTTCCTGTGTGAGTAATGACTCCCTGGGCAGTAAAGCCAATAATCCTTCTGGTGCATGGAAAGGGAGGAAGGGAATGCTTTCCACTAACAGGTTATGTGGTGAGTCAGAATCTGTCACATTAAAATGAGTGAGTGTGAGCAGACCTCAAAATTCAGGTAAAACACTCTGACAGTTGAAAGCTATGAGCTCAAATTACCTGTAAATTGTGGATGCTAACGTCCAAAAAGCCAAAATGGCTGTTGAGGGCAGGGCTAATGTCATGTCTTGCTGCAAGTCTGGACAGCTTAATAAAATCATGACATGGGTGGTCTTGGGGAGGATTCTGGTCTCTAGGCTACATGTGCCCACGCCTGTTGCTCTTCAGTCAGCAAACTTGGTGTGAAACACCTGCAGCTCGATCAGCCATGCCTGTTCTGTGGAACAGGACTCCCACAGCCATAATCCAGAGTGACAAACTCGTGCAGGATTTATCTTTGTACACACAAGGTGCTCTGGGCACGGGAGTGTAAATATAAAAACAGTGGAGGATGTTGCCAGCAGCCAGAGCAGGGCGTGTCCTGGTTTGCCCACAGCTGGGTGATGTGGGTTGAGCTCTGACACTGCTGCATGCGTGACTGGGTTGTTGTCTCCTAACCAGCCTAATTTTGGTTTGCTTTCCTCCTGCAGGTGAATGTTGGCTTGCTTGGCCTGAGCCTTCTGGGTTTCTGCCTCCCAATCTACCTGGTCTGCTACAGGCGCAGGCTAGAGAGAGAAAAAAAGCAGAAGATGGAAGATGCCAAACTTTTCTTCAAAATCAATGGCACTCCCACTGAGGAAGCCTTTGTTTAAACTGGTGCTTCACGTACAACCTCCCCTGTACAAGTTCCTACCACATCTGTGGGTTCTACCTGTGGTGTAAGCCAGGACTTTCCTCCCCTGGCTCTGCCAGTCTTTGCTCATCACAGTGCGGGCTGGACATCATGACTGAGATTGCCTCAGATATATGGCAGGAGGAGACTTCCCACTCCTTACTCCAAAACACGGGACACTTTTCCTTTATAAAAAGGCCACACAGATGTTGTGTCTTAAATTATCCTCTGATCACACTCTCCAGCAGCAGAGAGTGCGTAGGAAACTGGGGAGAGAAGGAATAGAGGGATGGGGGAAGAGGGAGGACAGGCCATAATTTGAGTTTGCAAATGTAACACACTGCAGTCTGTTTTCTTCCCCTCTTCCCCCAACCTTGGCTGACACGGTCTCGGATGCAAGCTGCACTCTCCTCCCTCCCCAAGGCTTCGTAATGGTCTTTCTGCTTGATGTGTAGCTGGATCCAGTGGTTTTACTGTCTCTCCAGACACATCCCTGTTTCTGAGGCAGGGAAGGGGTTTTTATTCCTATGTGTATCAGCACAGCTTCAGTGTATTGCTAAATGTTGGCTGCTAGCACTGACAGCTCCCAAACCTTTTATTACTGCAAATGACACAGACTGTGAGCAATGGATCTGCCTTCCACACTGAAATGAAGAGCCTATAGTGGACTGCTGGTCCTAGACCAAGCTTTGAGAAGCCTGGAATTCCTCTTCTTCCCGGTTCACAAACTCACCTGTACATGTTTTAAACTGTCTGCAGTCCTGGAGCCTCTGAGCTAAGAACTGGATCTTGTTTACCGATGAAGTGCTTTGAGACTTGTTGCCTTTTGCCTCTTCTTCCCCACCCAACATGACCTGGGATGGGGAGAAGCAATGTCTATTCAGTAAAGTGGAGAAGCTTCTTGAAGCTGAATTCTGGGGCTTCAGATACCTTGGTGTTCACATGCTGTGAGCTGACCTGCTGGTGAAAAGAACCAAGAGTGCAGAACACTCCTTTGTGTCTGGTAACTGGATCCTGTGGACATATGGCAGGGTGATGTGGTGATGTCATTTTTCCTTTAGCCATAGCTTATTTACCTTGCTATGATAGTGGTCACCAAGCTGCTGAACACCAGGTTACTGTGACTGACCAAAATGCTGCCAGTTTGGCTGTTCTAGGAGCCTTCTACAATGTTGATGCTCTGTCTGGACAGAGCACCTGGTGATTGATTGTATGGTGAAGCTGACTGTCAGAGCAATACATGTGGGTAAAGCTGCCCCAGGCCTGTTCATACCAGGGAGGGAATGCAAAGGGAATTTTTAACCTGCTTATTTTTATAGAGGTTTTCCTTGTCTAAAGCAGACTTTTCTGCCCTTAACCTTCTTGTTGAGGTCGGTAGCTCAGGCTCTGTAGCCCTGTGTTAAGCATTGCACCGAGTGGAGCTGCTGGAAGCAGGACTGCAGGGGTGAGGAGAGCATCCCTGGGGGGTGCACGGCACCGACTGCACTGGGCTGAGCTGGTGGCTGCGGGAAGGTTGGGGCAGAAATAAAACCATTTTGGAGACCTACTGGTGGTGTTTTACTGCAAAGCCTGGCAGGGGCTGAGACATTCAACTTGGCTATGTTTGGAAAAGTTACAAGAAACAACACCGTGCTGTGACCTTCCTGTGAAAAATTACCTGGGAGCTGGGCGTTAACTCCTTTACCGGGGGTTTGGAGACAACCTCAGCTCGGGCAGGGCTGCAGCTTTCCTGAAGAGCCCAGAGCAGGTCCCTGGCTGCGTGGGCCGGCAGCGCCATCTCCAGTCGCTGCTGCTGCTCACTCCATGGTACCTTTCAATCTTCCGTCACCCCTCGCAGAAGGACTCGCCACTTGAGGATTTTACACATTTGTGTTGTTTTTTTTTTTGGTTTTTCTTTTTTGTTTTTTTAATGTGTTGCCTTTATTAAATGTGTTTGTTTCAAGGCAGCTTTACTGCCTGATGTCAACACTGTACTCTTCTGGAACTTTTTGTCTTTTGGTGATTTTGTGACCTTTCCATCTTTTCTTTGAGCAATAATTAAGAAGACAGAGTTTTGCTTAGTTTTCCTGGTCACCTGTCTTGACTCAAGTACATGGTTAGAGACACACCAGCAGTGGACTGCTAGACTGCCAGAGGGCTTTCTGCAGATTTCTGCATTTTTTATTACAATACTTAGAAATATTTTGAGAGGAGTCCTGTTCCTGCTCAGAGATACTTGTGACATGACAATGACAGATTAAGTATCAGGTGTGTGATCAAGATTCCATCTTTAGTCTCAGTGTCCTAAAGCAGAATTGGAGGGTGTTTTGTGTGTGCTAGCCCAGCATTACTTCCACCTTGGTTTCAGAATTGAATGTGATTTCTTCTGCTCTTATGTCACTTAAATGCCCATTACAAATGTCTCAGCAAAATAGTGGAATAGAGTGGCGTATTTTAATGAAGTCTTAGTGGAGATGCTGCTGTCTTTTAATTTAGCTGCACATACTTCAAAGAACACGTTTTTATTTCTGCCATCTACCTCCCTACTGCCATTCCCAGATCCTGCCCTTTATTAGGGACATCTTCAAATCCACTGGTGAATGTGTGTGCTTCATGTCTCTGCTGGTGTACCATGATGGTCAGAAGCTGCTGGTCAGCTGTGAGGAGTAGAGCTCATGGCCTGGTGGGTACAGAGGGAGTTTTAGCTGTTCAGGGTTGAACAGGCAGATGGGATTATGTTCTGGGGCCATACAAAGTCAAACTGTAGAATTCTTTGCTGCAGACTGTAGTGGGGAACAAGTATCAATTTTCTTGAAGAAAGAGGCTGGTTAAACAATGGTCTCATGCATCCACTAACTCAGGGAGATTTTAAGTTGCTGTAAATAAGAGAGTTATGCCAAGGAAAGATACTTGTCTGCATGTTCTGTCTTGTAAGAGTTGGTCAAAGCTGGAGGAAACACGATGGGCTGAAATGAAACACTGGTCTGATCTAATGGGGTGAAATTTATTTTGACAGTTGTGAACCAAACTAATTTCAAGAGCAGTCTCAAATTCATCTATCAGAAATGCATGCAGAAATCATCTGCATGCAAGATGTGCAAGCACTCTACTGCTTGTGGCATAACTGCTTCAGAGCTGCACCTCCTGCGGCAGTGGGGTCAGTGGAGGGCAATATTCTGCCTTCAGATTCTTCTAAACATTGTCCTGTGCAGTGCAGAAACACAGCTGGGGTGGTTGTGTCACGTGTGGTTGATCAGAAGCAGTTTGCCTTTTTCCATTGATGCTTAGGGAAATAGAATTGTGGGGTATATGCATTTGGAGTGGAAAGCAGCACTGCTGCTTCCCAGCTGAGTGTTTCAGGACTAAGACAATTCCTGGTGCACTCCCTGTGTGCATGAGCCACCTTGTGGGAAAAATAAATGGGCTACCAAAGACTAGAATCACAGCAGTTAGCATCAATAATGCATTTATCTGTATAACTCAAATATAGGTCAATGTATTTAACTGATTTCGTAATTCCTAAATGATGAATTTGTAGGACTTGGGGTTTTTTTATGTCCTTTGTACCTCCTGATCCATATGGGAAGTGCAAGGAGGGTGGCCATGGGAAAGACTTCTGTGGAAGCAGCCCCAACTGAATGTAAGGAAGCAGAAACCTGATCTGTGAGTACCTCAGAGTCAAGGTGTTGCTGTGCAAAGTGATTGCACCTTCTGGAGACACTGCTCCCAGGCTCTATAGCTTCTCACATGCATTTAATCTGCCTTTGTATTAAAAAAAATAAAAAAAAAAATTCACAGAGTGGGGAAGGGAGGGTGACAGCTTTTTGCTTAATCTGTCAGAACCTAAGCCCTGTTGACACAGCCTTTATAGCACTAATGCAGTGACACGATGTATGAAGTGGCAGAGAAAATCTGTGCTGTTCTGCTTAATAGGACACTTACACTGTGAAACAAGTCACTGAGTAAAGCTATATCTGGATCCTTGAGATGAAACTGGACACAGATGTCTGGGAAAAAAAAAAGGGGGGCAAATCTTGCTGAGACACCAACTTAACTGCAATGCTCCTACAGCAACTGAAATGTTCAACTCCCACAGCAAAGCCTGGCCTCTTCGTGCTCTGTCTGAAAAGGAAATTTGCAGGATAATGAGATTTTAACTAAGTCTGTAAAGCACTAAAATGTTTTCAAGTAGGAGATTTCCCTCTTGACAGGGTGATGAATTTGGAAAATATGCTACAAATTTTAAAACTTTTACCCTACAGATACTGTAGGGTAAAAGGAATGAACTATACATATTTGCTACTCTTTTTTTCCCCCCTTTGATTTTTTTTTTCTGCAGCTGCAGAGCTTTTTGGTATTCCCTACACCCCAGTTTAGAAGGGCAAACTGCTCATAATGGAAAATAGTATTACAGTAGGATTTCTGGTGGGAATGGATTGGTTTGGGTTTTTTTTTTTAATTAAAAAAAAAAGGCCACTTCTGATATATGATTCACAATGTTATCTTCTCTGGAATAGCTGAAACAATGATGTGTTATGTAGCTGCAGTGTTACATGTTAATTATAAAACCCACAGGTCCTTGTTTTCCTCCATGTGCTGCCAGCCTGTCTCTGCGCAATCTGTTTTTACCAGGTGTCCTGTGCTCCACGTAGAATCCTACTGCTATTTGTCACTTCCTTGTGCCTGACCCTCTGTCACCCACATTTTATTCTGGAGACTGTCCCCTCTTTCAGAAAACCCACTCTTTAACCTGCCAGCATTACCTCTCCCACGTTTTCCTGTCCACAGAATTTTTTGCAGTGTTTGCCAAAGTGGAACTGTAAACTCCTCGGGGCAGGCCTGTGTCATCTCTGTGTTTGTAAGGTGATGTGCACTCTTGCAGTACTATCTCAAAATAAAGTGATAATAAGTTAATCATTAGTTTTCCTTCTGAGGGTGGACATAATAAAAGCATTGATTGCTTCCTAACGAGATTATGGAACCATGAATGCTTTATAGGGTGGCATTTCCCAAAGGGCAGGACCCAGGCTGAGTATTTCCTTGACTCTTTCTGCTCTAGGGTTAGGAGCTAATAGCCACTGACAATGATTTTTTTCTTCTCCAATTGAGATTAATCTCTGAGAAAAGCCCCCAACCCCTGTAGGTGGCAGGTTGAGAATGAGATTGAGCTCAGCTATAGACAGAGTGAACTGCTGTCAAATAGTGAAAAATGAACAATGTGGCCTTAGAAGGGAGCACAGGTGTCAACAGCAAAGCTGCACATCCATCTCTTAGCTTGGTGATGCTAAATCTGTGGTGGTTTACTTTTCCAATCCAATAATGACAATCATTGAAAATGCCATAAATCATGACCTAGTGACAAGGTGAAGCCCATGACCTGAAGCCGCTCACCTTGCCTGACTAGCACTGACTTATCCTCTGGCTATTTTTGTTAATACCCTGGTCACTCTTCATTCCCCTTCCCTACCCTCTCAAAAGAGGGGGGCCACGAAAATACTGACAGCACATCCAAAATACTGACAAAAATACTGGAGCACATCCTTTATTGAGACAGGCTGAGAAAATTGGGTCAGTTGAGCCTGGAGAAGAGAAGGTTGTGTGGACACCACACAGCACCTCCCAGTATCCAAAGGAGCTACAGGGGAGCCTGAAAGAGACCCTTCGTCAGGCACTGTAGTGATAGGACAAGGAGTAATGGGTTCAGACTGGAAGAGGGGAAATTTAGGTTAAATATTGGGAAGAGATTCTCTATGAGGGGTGCAGAGGCCCTGGCCTGGGTTGCCCAGAGAAGCTGTGGCTGCCCCATCCCTGGAAATGCCCAAGGCTAGGTTGGATGGGGCTCGGAGCAACCTGGGATAGTGGAAGGGGGTGGAACAAGACTCTTTGGGATCTCTCCCAAGCCAAACCATTCTGTGACTTAAGGAGATCCTGCTGATGGTCAGGAGGGTGACTTCTGGGAGCCCTGCAAGGAGATTTCTTGAGATCCCCAGTCTCGAGCTGAAACAAGTAACAACCGTACAGTTTACACCTCTTGAAAGAACCTAATGAAGCAGCTACAGTTTAAAATTATTTTGTGAGTTGATCCAGAGAAACCTGAGGGCTTGCCAGGAGACCCTGCCATTGGCAGTGCTAGGAAGACTGCGGCACTGCTCTGGCAAACCCAGCCTTAAAGCTGAAACAGCACCACGCGGTTTACACCTCATGAGAGAACCTAAAAAAAACCAAACCGAAAACCACCCAAAAACCCAGGCGTTTTAGTTTAAAACATCAGCGGCGATCCCGGCAAAAGCCCGTGAGGGAGGCGCGCGCTGGCTGAGGGAGCCGGGGGGCGGGAAAAGCCGGGCGGGCCCCGCCCCGCGCGCGGCGCGGAGGTGACGCAGCCGTTGCCGCAGAGACGAACCGCCCCGGCCCCCCCGCCGGCCCGGCCCCCCCGTCCCGGTGCGGCGCGGCGCGGCTCGGCTCGGTCTATCCCGCGCAGCGGCCCCGGGACGCGCCTCCTGTCATCTTCAGCGGCGCTGGCCCGGGCGGGAGGCGCGCGGCGGCGCCGCCATGGTGCTCATCAAGGAATAGTGAGTGCGGGGAGCTCCCCCATCCCGGCCCCCCTTGAGCCTCTCCGGTCACCTCCGTCCGCGCCCGGGGCCTGGCGCGGTGACGGCCGCGGGTGGGCGGCTCGTCCTGGCCCCGCACTGCGGCCGCGGAGAGGCAGGGAGGGAGCGGGGAGCGCCGTGAGGGCCGCGGCGGCGGTGGGGGCGGCAGTGAAGGTCACGGCGGGGCGGGGGCCGCGGCTGCCGGCGGGCACCGGCTCCGCTCGGCCCCTCTGCGGCTCCGCGGGGCCCCGCCGGTGCTGCTGCAGCCTCCGCGGGCGGCTGGCCCCGCACCGGCTGTGCTGGCTGGGTGGTGCCGGTGCCCGGTGCCGAGGGCCGAGCCGGGAGCCGGTTCAGTCCTGGGGGTTTCTGTGGGAGGTCTGAGGGAGGCAGGGGCGTCTTGCCCCCTGCTTGTTGTAACAGAGCCAAGTGTCAAGCCTGGTTTTGATCCCCTCCCGCCTTTGGCTGTGTAATCTCCAAGGAGGGACTCCCAAGAATGTCAGAAATGAGGTAGCTCCGAAATATTTTTATGTCTAGAAGCCTCACCTTGGAGTTCTTCAGTGACGCTGAGGCTGCTGCGGTTGTCCTGCCCCGTGATGGGGATGAAGGGGTGGAAAACTGGCTGGACATGAGGGTGTGTAGCTATTAGTCACGTTGCTTGTCACAGACCTTGGTTCAGTAGCTTTGTGCTTGCTAGTGTGGAATATACTCTTGGACCGCTGCACTTTGGCTGGGTGTCCTCAGAGCCGTGTGTACTCTGCACACAGTTCTTTCCTGAATTCTTAAGGTTAACTCAAGTGCATTCCCAAGTTAAGTGCATTCCATCGTTTTAAACTTCTTTTGGCTGTTTATTTTTTCTTTCTCCCCTTATAAAAGATACCTGTGATCCCAATGATAAAGTGGGTTTTCAGGTCTTTTCTTAGACACGTTTACCTACATGACTGTGCCCTCTTTACAGGAATTACTTTCCAAGACTATGGACCACGGTGTGGATTTAAATATTAAAACTATGTTGAGGATTGTACTGATCCTTGTAGTTGTCTTATATTTGATTAATTTTTTTTCCCCCACAATCTTTAAACTCTTGTTATTTTTATTCAAACAATAGGAGAATAGTATTCAGGACCAGCAGCAGAGCTGCTGTTTGTAACACAAAAACACCATTACCTTCTGTAGTGTTAAAATGGATAGCAGGCAGAAACCTGGGCTAGTGCTTAGTTTCAGGTGCATGAAAAGATAATTAACTCCGTCTACAACATCTGTTTTGTTGATATTTTCCTTTGAATTTACTACTTTCCCTCTTACAGCACCTTGGCTGGGTTATCATATATCTTTTTCATGCTTCTGCTCACAATCCCTTGCCCTGTCCCACAGTAAAGCTCATTATCACTGAGCTGTGCTGTAAAGGTGAGAACATATGTACTTTGAATTTTCAGATTTCTGACAGTATGAGCAGTTAATTTTTGTGACTATTGCTTCCAAAAGTCGTTTTACTCAACATTATTTACTTCACCATATGTGCTGGTTTTGTATTAATTCGCCATATCAGCCTGCCTACTGGTCTTTCACACTGCCTGTTTCAGAAACAAGGTGTGAAGTGAAAAGGTTAAAAGACCAGAATTACTACATTGGTTTCCTTTTCTAGGTTTCCATTTTTGTTTTCAAAAGGGTCACTAAACCTTTTTAGTGTTGCCATTATACGGTTTTCTTTCTTCCCTTTGTTTTGCCCTTAGTAAGATATATGTGGCTTTAAGGAGAGTCAAGGTTGCTACTGGACTTTCCAAATGAACATTTTTTTTTTTTACTTTCTGAGATTCCCAACCACCTCTGATAGTGGCACATTCTGAGTTGTGTCACTGTATTGGCTCAGATTTAAATGTTTTTGATGTTGCATGTTGAAATTTCCCAATTTACACCCTATTTGAGATGGTTTTTGATGAAATCTCATGTTCCAGGAAGTAGTTGTTAAAGGCATATTGAAACCACTCGTTTTTGGTGTGAGCTGGCTATTTGAAATGCTTTGCTGTTACTTATGTTAGTTCTGGCTCCATGCAGGTAATTACTGCCTTCCTGCTGTGGAAGCTAAAAAATCTAAATGATCTGTAACTTCATCTCATCTGAGCAGATTATTCTTCCATTTCTGTGACCCCTTGTCACACTCTCCCTAGTAAATCAGATGGGTTTTATTATGTGCCCTGTAAGTATTTTAGGAGCTGATACAGAAATAGAGCAATATAATAAAAAACTGATGTCACATTTCATTATCAGACAAGTCTGTATCATTATTTCTCTACAGCTTCTTGTGCTGATGGTTATGCAGTGATGACTTTAACACTTTCATTTGACGTTCTGTTTCAGATTTATCTTGCATTTCTATCTATCTGTGCTGCAGATAAGCTACATGGATTTAATTCATTTATTTGCATTTTTTTTGGTATGAGGGTTTGTAAATGCTAGCTGGAGTCTTGCTTGCTGTCCTTATTTTGATTTAAACTGCCTCGGAAGACCTTGAGGAGAATCAGAGTGTGGAGACTCACTTCCCTTTCCTGTGAAGTGACGATAATGCCACTGACCTTCCCTGCTGCTGTACTTCCCTTTGCTGTCATTTGAGGCAGATTTTTACCTAACAGGGGTCTTAATTTTCCTCACCATTTTCAGGCCAGCCATATCATATAATTTCTCATAAATTGAGGAAGTTTTGTCCTAGAGTTAGGAATCTTTGTTCCCAGTGCTGCTCCTGCAAAGCTTTTCCTCAAGATCCTCTTGAGGAGTCTTCCCTCCTCCTCCTCCTTTATCACTTGACTACCTGTAAGTGGTTTTCACCCCCACTTTCTTGGTCTGCTGGGCTGAACGAACTGTAAACCATTGATTTTGTTTGTGTTTCTGTTTCTCCACAGAACTCTAAGATAATAATTCAGATTTAGTGTCTTCCAGTTTCCTAAATGGAATTTCATTTGCTTACAGCAATGTTTTACACCAGGTTTTCTGAAGAAAAACATTTTAACTCCATTCCAAAGAAATCGTTTCTTCTCTCTTTCTTGGCCTTTAATTTATTACCCAGCCTCTCTTTTCATTCTTTATGCACTTTTATCCAGTTAACTAACCCAGCATCATGCTCGATGGCAAAGTCTACCTGTGAAAATCTCTTTCCTTTTTTTTTTATCCTCCCTTACACCATACTGGTGTTGGTCTCTTTCCCCCTTGCCTTTCAGCAGGTATTTTCAGGAAACAGTATGTAACAGTGAGTAAAACAATTATAGTTCAGTGTATCCTATCAGCAAGTGGCACATGGATTTCCATGAATTGATCAAATCCCATTTAAAAATTGCTTTTACTTCCTATGTTTGGCAAGGAATGCCATGTCTTCAGTAGACGTGACATAAAGAAACACACATGATTTGGCCTAAAATTTGTTGCCTAATGATCTCTTGTAAAACAGTCACTGTTCCTTCACCATTCACTTTTTTTGCATCATTTATGATCTCTAAAACTCTTGCATACCTGAGCCTTTTAGCTGGTTTTTCCCACAAGCTGAAAGACCACATCTTAACTGCTTTCCTCTCACACGGAAGCTTTTTCCCATCTCCAGCCATCTTTTTTAACTTCTTCACTTGTTCCGTATCCTCTTCGAGATAAGGTGACCGGGACTATGTGCAATATTCAAGTTGCTGATACATGGGAGATTCTAGTGACATAATTGTCTTTTTTGTGTGTGTGTCTGTGTGCTGTTCCAGTTTCTAATATTGGATTGTCTTGTGAACTGCCACTGAGCTAATGTTTCCTGCTGCTTTTCCATAAAGGCACAAGATATTGGCAATAACTAACTTAGAGCTCATTAACCCCATCTGTTTGGTGAAAATGAGTGCCTACAGTGCATTATTCTTTTTCTTTATTGACACTGAACTTCATTTGCAGTTCTCAGTAGTTCTTTGTGCAGTACTTTGCAGTCAGCATAAAGTGTTGCTGTGACAAGTAATCTTGCATAATCTGTAATCTTTTTCCCCTATTGCTGTTTGTTCTTTTGGTAAAGTGTAAAAAATTATATTTTCACCATTATTGCTTTTTTCAGAATCTGTTTATTAGTACAGATGGTTTTTTTCCTGATTGTGTCCTAGTTTCTTTGAGACTAATTCCCAAAGAATTGGGAATTCTTCTGCCCATGGTAGCCATATCCATTTTCTATCTGTCTCCTGCTTTAGTTCCTTGTTCAACATCATCCTTTCCTGAAAGCAGAAGTCCAACACAGATCCTATTTTGGAGAAGACCTTAACAAGCATGCATTTCTGTCAGCTTTAAATGGATTCTTTTCCAAAAAATCTGTGTTACTTCAGGCAGTTTTTGCTGTGTTGTCCAGTCAGTTGATTCTCAGAAGCACTCAGGAAACCACAAAAAAAGAGACTCATTTAAAGCAGTGGCAGCACCTTCCTTTGCAGCAAGCTCTGGGAAAGCCTTTCCTCTGCTGTTTCCTGCTGCTTTGGGACGTGTGAGCAAATCGTGCAGTGCCTTGTGGCTATTGCAGATCTCTGCAGAATTGCTGAGGCCCACAGAAACCTCCCCAGCAGCTTGATGAGGAATAAGATGGGATTGCTGAAAGGATGGAGTGAGAGGGATCACCATGGTGTTGATGCTGTGGAGGTTTCTAGGCCAGTGAGGTATCACCAGTTGAATTACAGAGTTTTAGGAGAGGGTTGCAATTATGCTCTATCATGTATTTGTCCTCTTTGAGGTTGTTATATAAATAGTCTTTGGCCTAAGGAGTACTGGGTGGATGCTGGAAATCTGGAGGGAGAGGAGAGCTGTGCAGCCATTGCTGTGAGGAATGTGGGAATTTTAGGGCTGTAGGGATATTTGCTAATTTCTGTCTCTGTGTTCCCTTCCAGCCGCGTTATCCTGCCCGTGTCTGTGGAGGAGGTAAGTTCTTTGCATCTTGCTTCCTTGCTTTAGGACTGTAAATAAACCTGTGATCAAAGCATGAACAAAAACTGGAAAATGCAAGCTGTCTTCAAGAGCCCCTGTGAGCTGTTACTGATTCACCATCATTTTAACCAAACAATTGTATTAAGTCTGAGGGTGCCAATCATCTCTCTTATAAAATACTTTCAGATATGCTGATTATAAATCTTGAGTTGTCAGGCTGTTTTCAAGTACAGTTTCCTTTTGATTAGTACTATTTTTTTTTCTATTTCTTTTAACATGAAGGGGAAGCTTTAGTATAAATTTGAGTCCCCTTTTAAACTGTGTTTTGCTGGAACTCTTTTGTTTTAAACTCTTAGGCAAAGATCAAGAATTACTTGTGATTTAGGAGGCTCATATAGCAAAAGAACTTTTTAAGACCTGTGCTATTTAGCTCTTAGATACAGAAAATTTTCTTTTTGTTTAGATAAAGCTGAATTGAGAGAGTAAATGTAGTTTATATTGGACAGGTTGATTTTCATCACCAAACCAACCATGGAATAGCTGTGCAGACTCTGTGGCTGTTTCCCTCCTGTTTCCTCTGATTTGCAGCTTGCCTTTCCTTCCTCCCTCCTGCATTGAACACCACTCCTGCAGAGACTCTAACCATGTAAATGTTTTGAATTTTTTAATCTTTATACTAACAAGGTAAAATTGAAATGACTGAGTCTATAGCACTTCCGTAGCAGATTCCTTCTTCTGGATCTGTTTAGGTTTTTTCCTTGTAATCCTTGGCTGTAAGCCTTGGGTTTGTGAACTCTGATCAAGGCCTTGTTCTAACTCTTAGGGAGAGCTGTGATAACAGCACTCTTGTTCATATTTCTTTCCTCTGAATATAGCAGCTACTGTGGCGTAGACAGTGGTGGGCTGGCTCATGGCAGCACTTTTTTAAGCACATCCCTTTTATAACTCTCACTCTTTTGACAGAACACAGTTTAGAACTTCATGTAGTGCATTCCTGCAGCCATCAGACTGGCTAGTAAAACAAAAGCAGTGTCTGAGCTGAGTTTCTTGCTCCTGTGGCTCAGTCTGCTGTGACAAGTATCAGATAATGACAGAAAGCCCAGACCTCTGATCAGAGAGTGGGTTTAGATCTGTGTTCTGTGTTAGGGCAAGAACAAGGCTGTTAATGCCAGAAGTTCTGTCTGTTGCTTGCTCCCTAACTGTAGCTTTTACGCTTTCTGTGTGAATCTGTTTCAAACAGTTGTAACAGAAGTCAGACTGAAGTGTGAGAGTAGGGAAGTTTGGATCTTTTATGCTGTCTGAGTGCCACTTACAGGAGCAAGTGCTCAACAAAAGAAGGAGAAACATGATCAGCTTTATCAAGTAAGCAAAGGATGCAAACTCGGAGGTTAGAGAAAGCTGTGGGTAAATGGCAAGTTACTCGAGCTCAATGGACAGAAAGGTGTTTCCTGAACAACAGGAACCCTGCCTTGTGGTCTCCTTGGTATCAAGCTGTGTAAATAGAAAGCCAAAGCATCAGCATACAGATCATTTCTTTGAGGGGGTTAGACTGGATGGAACCCAACACAAGGTTTTCCTAAGTTCTCTGATACTGGGATTAGCCTTCATCCAGTTAAAGCGAGTCCCTGGCTCTGCTCTTGTCCCTCCCTGGCTGTTCAGAGCCTTGTTGTGAACTGCCTGTGTGGAAAGCTGAGGGTTTGGGCTGTAGATAAATCTGTCAGTCTCTGGCAACCTCCTTGTGTGAGGGTTATCTGTTTCAGGAGGTGTATTGCCTTGTGGAGAAACCCCCAACCTCACCAAATCGAATTTCTCCCCAAATTTGCACATTGTCACTGTGTCCCATGAGTGATGGCCCTTTCCAAGGTCTGGTGTTTTTCCTGTGATAGGGCAGATTTCAGGAGCCAGTTCCCTGAGCAGAGAGGGTTCTAAAGTTCACTTAGTTTTGCCTATGTATCTGGGTGTGCTTAAGAAGAAAGGTTATTTCCAGTATTGACTCAGAGGATGACTGCTCAGTTTATTGCCTGATCCCCCTTCCTGTGTGCAACGATGCTGAAACATCTGTGCATCACTTGGTCACTGCTCTGCTGTCTGTTCTGCAAACCAGCTGTTAGACCTTCATTGCTTTCAAGGATTTCCTTGTGTACAAAACTCTGAAATAGGGCTCTGGAGATTTGTTATTGGTCTTGACTGTGTAGCTGCTCGTGAAGCATCTCTGGCTAGCAGGAGGACTTCTGATTTAATTTTTATATGGTTGATTTTTGCTCAAAAGTCTTAAGAGCTCACATCTTCTGCATGCAAATTGTTGGCAAAGGTCTGATGCCAGTGTGTAAGAGAGGGAATGAAATGAATTGTAACTTTGAGACATCATGAAAGGGTTGAGGCGAGTCTTCTGTGCGGTTCTGTGGTATGCCAGGGATTTTATGTTCAGTCTCCACCCTTAGCAAATGGATCTTAACCAATACTGTGGAGTTCAAGAGAAAACTAGTGATCAGGAAGGCATTAGGGAGCTGTGACTTAATCAACACAGAGCTCAGTGCTGCTTAGTTAGCCAAGATGGGAACCAAACAGTGCAAGAGAAGCCCTGGCAATGACTAAAACTCAAAAGCTGGCATGTAGGAGTTAGACTGTAGCAGTCTGTCTTCTGCATGGAAACCCTGCCAAAACGTGGTCCTGCTCAAGTGCAGGCTGCAAGCTGCACTGCTGTGCTGGTTTATCCCTTGTCCCACTGCAGGGAGCAAAGGGAATCTCCTTGGTGAGTGATGGGTGCCAGGCTTTGCTTCCATTCCCTGACCAGCATCAGGTGCCAGCTTGGGGAGCATGGACTCATGTGGGTGTCTCTGCCAGCTGCCACTGAAATGCTGGTATGGATTAGAGCTGTGTGTACACATTCTGTGCTGCCTCTTTGTTCCTTTCACATGGCAAAGAGCTTGCCAAACACACAGGAATCTTATTAATTGCGTTCAAAGCAGCTTTCAGGAAAACAACTGCTCTTGAAGATGGCTGTGTTGAGATCAGGCCTGCTGGAGGAAATTTGGTGCAATGAAGATATTCTCGCAGCTGTATAAGAGGTGTTTGGCACAGAGCAAGAGGGATGACTTCCTGCAGAAGAGAAGATTTTTGGAGCTCTGTCTGGAGTCCAGATTCAGAGAGCCAAAATCTTTTTCTCTGTTTACTTTTGCAGGGAGAATGAGGTGGGATTTGCTCATTGGCACAGTGTTATTTGGGCCTTTTCCTCTCTTATCAATGCGATTAAAGGCTCAGAAATAACAGGGAAGTTTAAATGGTGAAGATGTTAAACCAAAGGGTTTATCTTCTTAGTGTCTGAACTTTGACCCAAGTATTTGAAAGGGAGAAGGAATGAATAAGAGGCTGTTACTAAGAGGAATTAGTTTGTGCTCCTGGAGCTCTGTCCTGGGACTTGTTGCAAAGTAGTCAAAGCCATTCAGTCTTCCTCTGTAATCCTGTAGTTACCAAACTCATAATAAGCTGTTCTATGACTATTTGTGTGGCTCTTACTCTGCTAAAGCAACTTTGCTTCCAAGGTTTCACAACTCTCATGTTTTGCTCTTCTGGAGGGAGGTGAGTGTTCTGCTTTGTGTGGGTCATATGCAGGGAGTCGTAAGGAAAGCAGTGTGGTGTATGAAATGTCAGAAGTCAGAGACTTGTACTGCAGCCCAAAATCCAAACTGAAACCCAACCTGCTGTGACAGTGCAGGAACTGTCCAGCCAAGTGAGGGCTGCTCGTGTAACCTGGGCCAGGACCTTCTAGAGAGATCCAGGAGAGCTGCTGCTCTTAGCTTGAAAATGGTCTGGGGTTTTTTTTCTGCCCCACATTAGCTGAGGCCAGGACACCTAGGCCTTGTTACCCTGGCTTCCATCTATTCTTCCAGCAGGAATAAGTATTTCCTTGGCCTTTGTTGGCACCAGATGGCACAAAGTACCAGAGAGCTTTGGGTACTGTTGTTATTTTGGATACTTTGACAACAAAATTTAACGACTGTAGAAATCTTCCTTGGTTGCAGAAGATGTTCCAGCCCAGTGAAGTATTTCTGGGTTCTCAGCTCTGAGCGGTATTCCACTTTTCCAGGCTGGGTTTCAGAAGTGCTATTCCTGTTTCTGATACAGAGCCTTATGCTGTGGAGAAGGAAGATGACCTGAACAGTGTTGCATTGCTTTGTAGTTATGTTATGGGATTTTTTTGGGGGGGTTGGCATTTGGTTGTTTTTTTTGTTGTTTTTTTTTTTAAATCAGTGCACTTCTGGTGCCAAACACTTTGTGGTTTAGCCTTTCAGATTGCCTCCCTGTACTGTTGCCTTTGGCAACAGTTGCTGTTCTGCTCACTTAAGAGTTCTGAAGACTTAAGTCTGCTAAGTTAGAACTCTTCCTTATAATTCAGTGGTTTAGCTTCTACATCCTCAAATTTTGCTCAGCTAACTTTGCCTCAGAGAGACCTGTGAGAATTTTTTTCATTTGATCATGTTTCTTCTGAGCTCTGCATCCCCTTTTTCAGCTACAAGAGGCAAGAGTGTATTAATCTTTACATCTTTTGCAGAGGAGAATGTTCTCTTTTGTTAATTTTCTCGATTTTTCCTCTGCTTTGCCCTGGGAAACATTTGTGAATGCCTCTCATGAAAGAAATTGTGTAGTATCAAGTGATGTGTAGTATTTAAGTGATTATGGGAAATGGTGCTGCCAAGTGAGTGTCTGTAAGAGACTGAGAAATTATTTTAGAGTAAGAATTTTACTGTGTGTTGAAATTCTGTGCTCTCCCTGGTTGTGGTTTAAACTTGTGGCTAGGAGGAAGTGGGATATAGAGAAAAAACAGCACAACCCAAACCAAAGATAATAGGAAAAATAATACTGGGAGCAGTGACAACATAGATCAACTGGTCACTTGGGACACTGGCTCAATTATTTCATTAGATAAAGTTTTCAGAATGAAAATACCCTCTTTACTTCAGGCTTCATACAACATACAGTTGTTTGAACTGCACGTGGGGGATGCTCATCTTTGACTCTCAGGGGCTCCTAAGCTGTGCACATTTAACAAGTTTGTTTCTTGGAGCACTTAAATCAGGTGATGCAAGTACCCTTTATTTTCTGTCTCCCTTACGAAGTTTTTCATTCCCTTCCCCTTTCCCCTGCATTTTGTAAAAGAGCTTGATGTGAATTTCTTTGGGACTCCTGGATGCAGCACTGGGTGCTTATTGATTCAGGACTGACTGCGCCTTATTCTCAATTTTTTGGGGACAGCAGTGTGCCAGAAAGTATGAAACTCAACAGATTTTGCTACAGTATGCCTGAGGTCATCTCTGTTTCTTAGTTTCTGATGCTGCTTTCATCTTTCCTACTTTCTCCTGATTCTGTGTTGGTTTGGAGCTTGAGATTGAAGGGTTAAAGGTAACTGTCTTCCTGGTGGTGCTTTCCTCCTAACTACCACTCAAGCTTTCTATCTCAAATGAAATGAAATGAGCTGCTTATCTGCCTATACAAGTGGATGTCCTTTTCTCTGCCCTCTTCCCCGGTAATAAATTTGTCCTTGGCTTCTTCTGGCAAAGTTATTACTTCAGCTAAATTATAGCCATGGTAATAACGTGTCTTTAACTTCTCCAGTATCAAGTGGGGCAGCTGTATTCCGTGGCAGAAGCCAGTAAAAATGAAACTGGTGGAGGTGAAGGAGTGGAAGTCCTGGTGAATGAACCCTATGAGAGAGATGGAGAGCGTGGGCAGTACACACACAAGATCTACCACTTACAGAGGTATGGGAACCTTTTCATTCCCAGAGTTGGGCAAGAGGAACCAGAGGAAGATGCAGTAGGGTTGCAGCAACTGTAAATCACAGATTTTGTAAAGGCTGAAAGATGCAGTGGTAAGACAGGAGTATAACAGCACCTGGCAGTGACCATGACTGGAACACCTACCCATCCCTGTAAATGTGGCTGTTGTCCCAAGAAAATCTGGCTTTGAGCTTTTCAAAGCAAGTCTGATCCTGCCACCAGTATTTTCATACTTGAATTTGGCTAAAGAGTAAAACAGCTAGATTTCAACCTGCTTTCAGCCTCTTTTTTTTTTTTTTTTTTCATTTGTAAAGAAGATTTATATTAATATGTCTGATTCAGTATCTCTGGAAAGCATCGTAATGGGGTTGGGGAGGAGAGCCCTACCAATTCCAGAACTGTGCAAATCTCTAGTATTTGCATTCTAGATGATGTCCTGCCTGTCTCAGCTCTCATTCCCTGTAGTCCTTATCAATGCCTTTCTTCCTGTTTCCAAATTCTGCAGCAAAGTGCCAACATTTGTGAGAATGCTGGCCCCTGAAGGAGCTCTGAACATACATGAAAAAGCATGGAATGCCTATCCCTACTGCAGAACTGGTGAGTGCCTGAGGAAGGACTCTGGATTCTCCCTTTTTGTTTCCTGGAAGCAGGGAAAAAGGTAGGGGAGGGTATAAGGAAAGATGCAACCAGTAGAGAAGCTGTTTCAGCTCTTAAATCTTGGATTTCTGTTCCCTAAGCCCTTTGTGTGATCAGGAAAAGCAAAATGCAGTGCTGGGGAATTAAAAGAACTGCCCTTGTCTGATGTGCTGCTAATGAGTGACCTTCCTCTATGAAAGGAAAAAAACAGACCAGTTTAGTCTTCCTGTTAGTCTTCCTAAAGGAATATCTGTGTAAAACTGATGAAATAAACACGTGAGGGGTGATTTTATGTCTTCAAGTGCAGCATAGCCAAGTGGGAAAAAGTGGAAGATGCAAGAGGGGAACAGGGCTGATCTCAGCTGCCTCTTGCTTAGTGCAGGTGAACAAGTGTTAAGTGATGGGTATTTGCTCCCTTGCAGGATCTGAGGTCAGTGAGGGTTGAACAGAGAATGTGGCAGTTGAAGTGAATCCATCTGTAAAGGCAGGGGTGAGGCTCTGGGAGCTGTGTAAAGTGCTGAAATAATGTCAGACCCATTTTCAACAGGAGTGGTTAGTATTTATTTACTGAAGTTACCAGCCATGGTGTTTAACCACTGGCTCCTCTGGTCTTCACTGCTGTAAACTGAAAATTTGACTTTGCCTCCAAACTTATGTTGTGTTTTTGGCAGCATTTTATGCTGTTTGAAAGATGCATTTTCTGCTAGTTGCTATGGGAATGAGACACTTAAAAATTCCAACTGTTCTTGAAACTCAATATATAAAAAGCCCTTTTTTTCAGACAATTTACTTAAGTGAATTTTAAATGAAGTGTTTTAAAAGAAGATAAAAGCTCTGCAGTGTGAGAGGATAGTGCTACTTCAGTCTGTGAAATTACATGCAGCAGTCTAGTGGAATGGATATTTCAAATACAAAATTCAGATACTGCTGTCAACTTTAGAATAAATTTTTAATGTCTCACAGAAGATGAGGAAACAAAGTTGTTCACAACTTTTCTAAGTTTTATGCCATTTTCTTGCTGCATGTTACTTAAATTAGTAAATGTCTAGTTTATTTCCATGTTAAGCCCACTGAGCTGATTTAAATGCCTGGCTGTATCCTCCACCTCCTCTTTTCCTATTCCACCAATTTCTGAAAAAAAGGTATTGAGTTACTTCTGTTATTCTTAAACTGCTTATCATTCAGTTGCAAACCAATAAAATTCTACTGAAGTGGAAAATATGGGATACTAAAATCAAGTACAAAACCTTTCAACACCATCAAAGAAATTTCAGGTTTTGATATGCTAGAAATGATAACAAAGCCAAAAAAAAAACCCTCAACTGTAATAAACAGCAACATAAAATGAGATAAAAAGTGCTTTGTTGTGGGGGTTGGAGCAGAAGGCAGTTTTGATGCGGAGGCTGATAAATCTGTTTAGAGAATCTGCCAGCCTGACATGAAGCAAGAGGAGCTTGGAAAAGTTGCTGAAACCTTCCCTTGGCTGGGATTGGGCAGGAGGGGAGAGCCCATGGGTGAGAGAGCCCATGGATGTGAGAGAGAACCCTTGGATGTGGGAACCTTTGGATGTGAGGACACATGGATATGTTGTGGGGCTGCCTTGGGCATTACTGTTTTCCTCTGGATATGCTCGCATGTTTTGATAAGACATGAGGAGACTTGGGTGCCCTGCTGTGAATCTCTGGGCAGCAGAAGATGCTGGCTTAGAGCAGCCAGGCTTTCAGCCCTCTCACTAGAATCTGAAATTTAAGAGCCAGGGACCCAGTAGGAACTAAACCTGAGTGTAGGAGTTGTTGGTGCTTCTGCCTGCTCCCTCCTGTGTAAGGTGGTGTTGCTGTGCTCTCCCTGAGGCACTGCTTGCTTGCACATCAGCTGTTCACAGAGCCTTCTAAACTGGAATAAAGCAGTGCTTTTACTTAATTGTGCCTTGTGGTATTTTTTCTTTAATGATATGAGTTCATCCTTCTTACATTTCCCTATATCTCCTCTGAGAAGCTCAATTAATTTGCATATTATGGGCCATTATCAAAGTAGTACTGGAGATTGAAGGTATTTAAATGCCTAGCTTATAACTTTCTGCAGTGCTGCACACTTCTTTGTGCTGTAATATGTTGTTTTTATGTGCTTTGAATGGAAGCCTTGCTTAGTTCCTTTGAGAGTATAAACTGTAAGTGAGGTTGTTGTTATTGTATGGTTTCACAACTTCTGCAGTAAAAATGAAGTGAGGATTATCTAATAGTTGTACTTGTGGGCTGATGCCAAGGGGCACAGTGTTCTTCTCTGCAGTCTGACTTCAATATTAATGTCGCTTAAATGTTTTTAGAAAAGCAATTTGATGTGTGTTCCACTCTGAGTGTAACCGTGGCCTGTGGCCAAATGTCAAGAAGTGGAGAAGTTGTAACTGCAGCTGAAACGTGTAGGAGTTGTTGCTGTAATGCCTCAAGTAGCAGGTTCTAATTTGTAGCAAGCTGAGCACTGAAGTTTTAGTGGACATTTCTGAAGAGATTAATTTGTTTCTTTACAAATAAGGAGTCTTCCCCACAGGGAAGACGTTAAGGAGGTAAAGGAACCTGTTTTGGGGCAGCTGCATAGTCACAGCACAGCATCATGGCAAAGTGAGAAGGCCCTGGTTTATAACTATTTCTGGTTTATTCAGTATTTTGTTGGGACTAGCAGGGGAAAAAAACCCCAAACATTTCGTTCTTGCAGAAGTAATAAAATGTTGAGATGAAGTTCAGCCTTTGAAAAATTAGCCTCAGCTCTGCCTTCTTGTTCTCTCCCTCCAGCCCAACATGTCAGTCTAAATAATTGGCTTTCTGTAGAATTGCTCTAAAAAGCAATTTTCACATGCTAGGGGTTTAGAACAGTCCAAGCCCAGCAGTGGGTAATTAAGGCAGCTGGATGTGCATGATAAGTGATTTGGGATGGTAACTGTCTCCAGGACACTGGCTTGGAAACTCAAAAATTGTTACAATATCTTTAAAACCAAATTGCTCCTTAATCAAGCCCTGGTGTTAGACTTCAGAAGAGACCAAAGAACTTCACCTCCAGCATCAGACTTCCTTCTGCTTGAGTAGAATTGCTCAGGTAGAGCAGATGCTGACTGTTACAGGATCTTTAATTGCTTTTCTGTGTTGAATAATTGAGCCTCGGTGTCCAGGGAGTTCAGTTACCATGAGCAGCAAAGATGCTGAGGGTCTGGTTACTCCAGGCAGGGCTGCACTGGCCTGAAATCCAGCATGGGTTTCCTTTGGAACTATGGAGAGGCTCCTTATCTGCAAGCTGAGAAAGGATTGGTAAAATGCTGTCAGCTGAACATACTTATTCCATCTTCTCATCCAGCTGGCTGCAGGCCAGGGAGCACAAGTGGCAGTGCATAATTAATTGCTGTTCCTCTGGGTTTCTCCAAGTCTGAGAATTTCCAGAGGAGAAGGGGGTGAAGTTAGCTGGGTTTTATCAACTTCTGTGTCTTTTCCCTCAGAGGTACCTGGGAAGGTGAAGCTGTCCCTATTTGGCTGAGAGTGGGAGGAGGGCAATGGTTGCTCTGCAGTCTTTTCTCACTAAAGTACTGTGTCTCTTTCTTTCCATGTGTTGATTTCTTGGACCAGTTATTACAGTAAGTATTGCTTTTACTGATAATCTGTGGAATAATGTCTGAAATAAAGTGTTCTGGGTAGAAGAAGCTCTTTAACCTGAGCTAAAGGCATTTTAGCTTTTATCATTTTAAGATTACATAGATTAACTGCCTCTACCACGTGTGGTGTGTCTATGTGAGCGTGGACAGAGGTCTGTCTGTGCTCAGCAAAGCTCAGCTTTACAAATGGGAGCAAGCCCCTGCCTGGGTAAACTGAGTAAAAGCCTGTTAGCTCCTGCCATGCTGTCCCCTGGGTTAATCTCTTCTGAATTTGATATTTCCTTTCTACGTGCTGAGTGTTTCACTGGCTTGTGCTTTTGTTTCTGCTCCCCTGAGGGAGGATAGAGTTACCTTTGGGAGTCCTTTGCTACTCATAGCAATAGTGAGAAATGGAAAGTTTTTTGCTTACTTGGCAGAACTGTGCTTCTTGTCCCTTCCCTTTCAGTGTCAAAAGCTCTCAGCACATCAGTTTAATATTGTTATTAATTTGAAGAGTTGCATCAAAATATGTACTCAGTACTAGATTAATAATCTCTGTGGAAAGACAGTTTCTGCCTAGCTAACTTATGTTACCCCTTCTAAACTCCAAATAGAGTGGCAGATGTTGTCCTTTAAAGAAAAAGCTGTTTATAAACTCCAAATGTTTCACTAAAACAATAGAACTTACAGGGTTTTTTGTGAGCAGCTTGTGGTTTATTTAATCTTCAGTAATTAATGATCAATCAATTTTGCAGAAAGCAATGATCTGATTACAAATAATTCTGAAATTCCCTAAGTCACACCCAAGTCAAATAGAAACTTCATTCTTTGAATTATTCAGTTCGTTGAGTTGACTCTCCTAATGCTTATCTGTGTAATAAGAAGGCAAATAATATATCCTAGAATAACAAGAAGCTTTATTTTGATGACAGAATGAGTATATGAAGGATGACTTCCTGATCAAAATTGAAACCTGGCATAAATCAGATCTTGGAACACAAGAGAATGTAAGTACTTGTGTCGTGTGTTTTACTCATCTCTTTAATGTCACGGTGCTGCTTTCTGTGCTGGGTTAGAGAAGTGCTGTGTGGAGCTGTCTATTCACCATGTTCCTGCATTTCTAATGTTTGTCTCACTACCAAGGCAGATTCCCTTCTGTTGGCTTCTCTCATAAACTGAATAAAATTTACCCCCAAACCCTTGTTCTGTGTGAGCACCTTTGCTTCTTTAGAAACTCTCCCATTGTGTGTTTACCTCTCTTTAGGTGGGAAGGGCAGCGCTGGGTGTCTGCATTTCCATCTGGTTTTATATTTTGCTAGACTGGGAGTGTTCTATCACAGAGGCAGCTCCTTGAGTGTTGTTGTTTCCCTACAGGTCCATAAGCTGGAGCCAGAGGTATGGAAGAGTGTAGAAGCCATTTATATAGACATTGCTGATCGGAGCCAAGTACTCCCCAAGGTATGGTAGGTGGGTAGCAGCTCCCTGGGGGGGAGGCCTTATGCTAAAAGAGGGGATCATGGACAAACTATGCTTCCAGGGATGGTCTCAGGCAGCAGGACAAGTGAGAGGATGGACAGAGGAGGAAAGGGGGTTCCTTAAAACTGCTCATGCAAGCCAGAGGAAAGTTCTTTTAAAAACTGTGTCAGCGCCGCCAGTAAAATGTGTTGCCTGTGCATGTAACAGTGTATTTCTACAGCAGTGCTGCTGACTGAAGTGCAAATAGCAGGAAATGGCACTCCCCTTTCCATACAGGATCTCCAGAACTTCCCCTTTTTGATACTGACCCGCTTCACAAGTGTGTCTGGAAATGATGTAGCCAACACTTGGTTCTAAGAATCACTTCAGTTACTGTGAGAAAAAAGGGGTGTTTCTTTACTGGGAAGAAAAATCAACTGTATAAAAATGGAATGTTGGTTGAGTTTCCTGACTTTCAAACAATATTTGATACCATTTTCATGGTAGTACTGTGAGTTGGACTATAATTTTCTTCTAGTGAGCAGCATGTGAGCATCACACTGATACAGTACTGTGAAAATCCTAGATAGCACAGCTGCTTTCTGTAACAGCTCCCAAAGAACAAATGGTTACAGGAAACATGTCCTACAGACCTTCTGATAGCCTTACAGAGGTCATATCAGTTTGTTACCACTTCTTCATAGGTCTAGGACACAGCACAGGGGGGAGATACATTTCCTTGAAGTGTCTGATATAGTGCTGAGGTCTGAAAACAGTAGCTCTTGAGAAGGCAGAGGTTAGTCTTGGCCCAGGAAAATAAATATCCTTGTGAGAGAACAGCTGGATAACAGTAGGATAATTTGTGTTTAATCTTTGTGTCTGTCCAATAGGATTACAAGGCAGAAGAAGATCCAGCAAGGTTTAAATCTGTCAAGACTGGACGTGGACCTCTGGGTCCCAACTGGAAGGTTTGTCTTGGTGAATTCAGGAACTGTGTCAGGACAGATACTGGGATTTGGAGCCAAAGATACATCTGGGAAACACTGGAATCCCTTCTGCAGAAGAAAATGCAGAACTCAGCACTGATTCTCTTCTGATTTTAAAAGAAATGAAAGAGCTTGGTACAAAGAGAATGAGTTCCAGGAAATCTCCAGAGCTGTCTGGTGCTCAGCCCAAGGGTTCACCCAAGAGAATTCAAGTATGAAATAGCTGAGTAATGACCAGCAGTGTTTAACCTTTCACTGAAATCCTTGGATTCTGAAAACATTACAAGCACAGATAAATAATAGATATATTACCTTTAAAAGGGACCCTGAGTGGGATTTGGGGAGCTACTGGTGTACAGGTCTGATTTCTAGCAGGCAAACTTGGCAGAAGCTGAGGCTGATATGATTCACTTGGGAAGAGTGGTTATGGCTCCTGTAATAGGAAATAGGAAACCTTATGGAGTTTTCTTTAAAGCTTTCTAATCATGGCTCAGATGATATAATCTAATTCCAAAATGTTTTAGGGAGGGACTTTATCAGGAGACTTTTAAGGAAGCAAAGTAGCCGTGGTGTAACAGTGAAGATACTGAAAGACGTAATTTGAATGGAAGAAAAAGTGGACAACAGAGGAGAGGAAGGAATAGTCTGTTCTCAGAATGGAGGGAAAGCCACCTGTGAAGGAGACCAGGGTCTAGTTTCATCATGCCTTGAAAAAGGGTGAGCAAAGGTGTGACAAAACTTGTCAATAAAATAAAAGAAAGGTGTAAGGATGCAAGAGGATTGTGGGGAATTGTGGGAAGACTTTGTAGTTGCAACGGAAGGAGTTGCTTTCCTGGAGACACTTGGCTAGAGGCTTAATGTGAATATCTTTGTGTCTTTGCAGAAGGACCTGGGGAAGCAGTCAGATTGTCCGTACATGTGTGCTTACAAGCTGGTAACAGTCAAGTTCAAGTGGTGGGGTCTGCAAAATAAAGTGGAGAACTTTATACAGAAGGTAGGTTCTGTGATGGGGAGAGATCCACATCTCTGGGGCACGTTTCATCAGCCACCTGCTGTACAGGCAGTGCCTCTGCCTGAAATTGTGCAGTCAGTTAAAGCTGGGTTCAATTTGCTGCTAATCCAACAGCAGGCTGGCTGATTGTTCTGTGAATTGTCTATTTTCACTCTAATGTGTGCAGGTAAATTGGCTGTTTTGTGTTGTTTAATAGATCAGAATTGCAGTCACTTGGTTGCTGGTTTGTGAGTGATGAGGTGATGCATTTATGCTGGAATTATATTGTGTAGGGGCAAAGCATTTTTGTGGGGAGGTGGCTCCAGCTATTTGATCCTGATCAGCTGAGGATTTTTCTGACAAATCCTGGAGCTCTAGTCACATTTTCCTTTCCTATTCTCTATTTCCTCTGCTGGAAAAACGTGTCCTAAAAATAAGCAGATGGTGGGAAACTTAAAACATAAATGGTATCTTGAAAAGAGCTTTTTTGTGGCAGAGTGCATAACCCGTGAGCTGCAGCAGGATGCTACACCTGGGAATGGTAGTGTGTGGTTTTCTGTGCAGTGCTGTGTTCATAAAACTCCTGTGCCTTCAGATCACAGAGACTTCTCAGTGGTTAATATTGATAAACCGCAGAGCTGCTTCTAAAAAGCAATTTTGTGGTGATACAATCCAAAGACAGCTCAAAGGAGGAATGACCATGGTGCTGCAGGATTTCAAATACCTCTAACAAAAGCCCTGAATAAAGCAGTGTCTTCAATCCCTTTCTATTTATGACTATCTACGGGTTTGCATCAAAGTATTCAAGCTGCTTTTGATGAGATATGAAACCATAATTGGTAAAACTGAAGTGTCCTTCCTTAATGAGGTCTTTCCAAGAGGCATTGTACATCCCTGTCTAATATAATGATTTTGCCTAGCTTATCTCTTATAAAAAGGAAATAAATTGCTTCAAACCTGGAGTAGCTTGTGCACATTAGTCACCTCTGCTGAAAGGTTTTCAGCTGTGAAAAATAAGTTTAGGCTTTTTTTTTTAGGCCACTGGAAAAGAAAAAAAAAAAAAGATAGGTGCATGTCAGCCCTTTACACTTCCTAACTTCCAGTTTTTAGCAAATTAGTGATTTTAAAAATACATAGTTTCTCCGTTTTTCTGCACTTCCAGGCCAACTTCCATGCTCCAAACCAAACTTGGAGCACTTTATTCAGTCAGAACAGTACTGTCAAATCAAAGGAAATTCACTAATTCTTTCAGTGCAGTGTGCAGACTGCTGTCTAGGTTTGGGGAAAAAAAAAAAAAAAAGACATTTCTCTGGGGATTCAAGGCTGTAGATTAGATATTCTGATAAAAGAATAAAAATTAGCTATCTCCAGTTTCCAATTGTGGCAGCTAGATGAAAAGGTGGGCGAGGGAGCTGATTCTTCAGTGTACACATCTCTGGAAATTGTTACAATGCTGTGAGCTCCATGGTAATTGCCCTGTGACTAAGCTGGTTTGTGTTTTATTCTTCTTGCAGCAAGAAAAGCGGCTCTTCACAAACTTCCACCGGCAGCTCTTTTGCTGGCTTGATAAGTGGGTTGATCTGACTATGGAGGACATCCGTAGGATGGAGGAGGAGACCAAGAGACAGCTGGATGAGGTCAGTGGCAAAGCAGGGCAGGTGTGGGTTGTGTGAGAAACTGCTTCTCTCCAGCACAGCAGAGAGGAAAGGCTGCTGCATTGTCGGGGCATGGTGTGAATTGTGCTCCTGCTATTTAGGTCATGCTGTGTGTGCTTTGAATGATTGGCCATGAGTCCATCGTGCTGGCATCTCCTCCTAATCATTATGGAATTCTCCTTCTGTTTGTTGTTGAGCCAGTAAATGTATTGAACCACAGGTAATGAGGGGCTTAGAGGCAATGATTCATTTACTGTCTCAATATCTTCTGTTTACTTTTACTCAAAGCTGAATGGTCGATTTTGTCCTCCTTAGTTGCCAGAAACCTGTTGAGTAAAAGGTTTTTTAGCTCTAAGTACCATAAGCAGGTAAGGGGGTATGTAACAGGATTCTTACTCTGAGAAACACAAGTTTGGTAATAATGAGAACCTTGTTCCATGGTTTGTGTCCTGCCTTGCACCCTTCTCTCCCTTCATGCCTCAGGATATTTCATTATAGTTTCATGTACGCTCTTGCCCTTTGGATAAAGGTTCCAAATCTGTTGCCAACCCACAGCCTAACCAGAAATGATGCCTGCTTTTGTGCATTTCACAATCTCCCATTTGAAGTGCTGAGATTTAATCGATGTCTTAAACACAGAGGGTGTTGCATACTGATACATTTTGAGATAACACAGTGAGAATAAGTACTTGAACACTTCTTTCCTCTTTCAGATGAGAGAAAAAGATCCAGTGAAAGGAATGTCGGCTGCAGATGACTAATATGACTCCTTCCTTGTGCACTGTAGGTATCAAGAGATTTGACAAAACTCTGTATTGCTCTATTTGGTTTAAAACCCCCAACATTTGTGTGAGAAATGATCCTGTTCATAGCTTCTGACACGCAAATCTGTGCTATTGATTGTTTTTGTAGTGAACCCATTTCACTGACAGGTTGATGAGTGAGGATTACTGCCTCCTTTCAGAACTATTCTAAAGAAAAGTCTGAGTGAAATGTGTAAGAAAAATGTGTTAGAAAATTCTGTAGAGTTTACAGCTACTCTTATTTCTGTAATGCATATGTTACTTTCCATGACTTGCAGAGTAACTTTTGTCAGTCTCAAAAAATCTAACGTAGACATGCAAACACTTAGAATACAGTTGGAAATGGAACATTCCAAGCATATTTGTGAGGAGTTTATTTTTTCCATTGCTTGTTAGCAGTATTTACTAATGGGCCAAGGCTCAGAGTAACACTTGGGCATTACAGGAGAAGCAGAAATGACAGTTTTGAAGCTTTTAAAAGACAGATTTAAAGCTTTTTAAGAGACTTGTTCTCTTTCTGTTCTGTTAAATGTGTCATCAGCTTGGGGGCTGGTTTTGCCAAATTTTTCTTAGACACTGCAAAACTCTGGTATGGTATTAGAGAAGTAAGAAGGCAAGGAAAAAGAAAGGATTGTCCATTTATGTTGGGAAGAACAGGTTATTAGGGCAGTAAAATGCCATCCTAGTTATCCTTGGAAGGAATGGGGTGGGGCAGAACCACATCCTCCTGGAGTCCTGACTCTTTACCTCTGTTTGCCCTCTGTTATCTGCTGGTTGCTTGGTGGTAAGTGGTGAACACGAGGTGAGGGAGTGTCTGAAGGGCTGTCTTTTGATAGAAATACTTTAATTTTTGAATGCAGCTTCAACTTGATTTTCTTCTCTCCCTTTTCCTCTGGATCAGTGCTGCAGTGGAACCGTGCATTGCCTGCCTGGCGACAGCGTGACTCACATTTGCTCTCTCAAGGTTGTCTGACGCTTCCCTTGGCATGCTGCTCTTCCAAAGTCATCCTGAAACGTTTCCCTGTTGTCCTTTTGTTTCAGTTTGCAAGACAGTCGTCAGGAAGGCCCAGGGAATCCACACCCTTGACTGACGGAACATCTCTGGATCAAGCCTTTCTCTGTCCAACCGGCAGGCGATTTTAAACCTCCCATAGCTAATTCTAGATGCCCCTTAATATTGTGAGCAAATAGACAGTCTGGTACTAAGCACTCCAGTGTTAGCACGTGTATCTCAAGGAGTTTCCTCCTTGGGGCCGTGTGACTTAGAGATCGCTGTATTTACGACTCCTCCCTCCTCTTTTTTTCATTGTGTTCAGACCAATTTCCATGTGGCCCTGTTTGATTTCCAAGTGACATTTTTAGCTCAAATAGTCTTGTGATGTGGTGACTTAGAATTTTTTATTTGTTTTGTTTTTGGTTTTTTTTTTCCATGTGGGATAAACTGCCACCTTTGTTTCTGCCCAGCCCTTCACCTTCTTTGAATGTCTGTTTGGAGAGGGAAATTGTCCATATTTAAAAGTGCAAAACTCTTCCACAAAATGTTTTGTTCTCACCTTCACTCCTGGAGGGAGATATTTAATGGCAGGTAACCTGAGTACAAAATGAGGAGCAGCCATAGAATTCTTGGTTGTTAAGAGTTGTGATTTGTAGCTTCTGCAGGGCATTACTTTGTTCTGTCTTAAACATGAATTAAAGACTGCCCAGGAGCTGCAGTCAGGCCCTGTGCTGGGGCCTTCAGCACTTACCTGTTGAATTTCCATTTTAGGGGTCTCTCTGGCCCACGTAGCTCTGTTGTCCTCCAGTTGTGTGTGTCAGTCTTACAAAACCTTTCTCGACATATGTTGCAACTTCCTGGTTCTTTATTTATTAAGACTTCCCATAACTTACAAATCTGGACTAATAATAACATTGTGATTCTCCCTGGACAAATTGGGATGTTGCAAAGGCTGGTGTGCAAGCAAGGTCTTGGCATCTGGTTACATCCAAGTGCCTGGGGCGGTGGTTCTGCTCAGCAATAATATTCTTCCCACTGCAAGACTGACTAAAATATCTCCTTTTGTGCTGTAAGAAAAGCAACTTAGAAAGACTTGCAGTTTTCTAGGATATCTGTTGGTTATTATAAATCATAGAGGATACTGTTAATGTAAAGAGCTCTCATTATTTAATGAACTCGAATATTTACTGTAACTATCCTTATGTTGATATCAGCTTTAGACAATCAACTCAGCAGAACAGAATCAAGGAAATGCTGCTTTCTTCAATACATATGAGGAAAAAAAATCCTACTTCTTTGCTGATCCCTAAGGTCCAATATTTGAATTTTTTCCTCCCCTAGTAGTAATAACTTTATTTTCCACTTCTGTGTTTGGCAGCACTAACATGAAATCCTGTATGCCAAACAGTCGTGGGTGTATCACCACTTTTGAGGAGTCTTTTTAGTATTCTGTAATACACTGACTCCTCCAGCCCTTCCCACTCCTGCATGCAGGAGATCCTGAAATGATCCCATGCCCTGCCGAACAAGGCTGTGCTGGGATCAGATCTGTTTTCAGTGCAAGGGAAGATGGGAATGCTCTGGAGGGAGAGGATGGCGTTTGGTTTCTGGGGAGGGGGCAGTTTATCCCTTTATTTTTAGTTTGTTATTTTGCCTTACTCATGTCTAAGTGCAATAAGGTCTGAATTGTACCAGTAACTCTGGCAGGCTCTTCTCAGTGACCTCAGACGGTTCTGTGGGGTTGGGGTGGGGTTTGAGGGGTTTTAGCAATCGCACCAGGCAGAAGTAAAATATGTTTATTGTAAAATAGGTAAAGAAACAAAATTTTAATCTTAGAGGCTATTTGGGACCAGGATGTTTCATGACATGTTGTATAGCTGTTCCAGAAGTATTCTAGGAGTGTAGGCCCCAGTTAGAGTTCTTTCAGTTTGAAGTATTTTTAACAGAGAATTTATGCACTGACTTCTGTTCATGTTTGTTGGTTACGTTTTGAGGGATTCTTACACTTGAGGGCAACCTGAGAACACACATAGCACACTTGTTCTTTCAGTTTGTGTTATCCAAGAGGCTTTCCATCTGATGACACTAATCGCCGTGGAAGCAGATTGTAACATTCCACCATTGCAATCCTTTTTTGATCCTCTGATTTCAGAGTAAGAGCTTTTACACAAAGCTTTCCTGATTAGTGGAAAAACTTGGAGGGGGGGGGGGGAGGAAACTGCAGGAACTTCAGCCTGAATACTCCCCTCTGCTCCCTGCCCTTTGTTTTCTGTCCTGATCCTAAGTGAAAGCATCCCTCAGCCTTTGGATGGACAAATCCTGTAAAGACCCTTCAGTCTCGACGCTTGGTTCCTGCTAGTGAGCATAGCAAAGATCACGCAGCGTTCCCGTGCCGTATCTTCCATCAGCTTTTGCGAGAACCCCTGGACCTGCGGGCTCCCGGCGGGATCGGGTCCATCCAGAGGGGCTGGATGCGCTGGGATCACCACTCCCATCCAGGCCGGCTGGGTTTGGGGCTCCGGGGTCTCAGGCTGGTTTGCTGTCAGGGCCGCTCGCCCCTCGTACCCCGCATCCCTCTGGGTTCATCCCGCTGGGCCTCCCGCGGGTCCCGACGGGTTCTCCGTGCTCTTTCCTTTGGCGACACACACTTTGTAGAATGGGTTAGATTATCTCGTCGTTTCTTTAAATGTGAGTTTGTGCCTTTTTTGTCTCCTAAATCTTCCAATACAGGCATATTGGAAACGAAATCTAATAAAATACTAGACAGAGCCTCTCGCCTCCGCCTCCTTTGTTTCGGGGTTTTGGGGAGGGCTGCTGTGGGTCCTCCCGGCCGCCAGGGGGCGCCGTGGCGCGGCGCGTGCCCGCCCCCGTCACGCGCGCCTATGGGCGCGGAGCTCTGAGGGCGGCGCGGAGGCCGCGGCCGGGCCGGGCCCTGTGAGGGGGAGAGCGGGGGGCTCCGCCGGCTCCTTCCCCATCCCTCGGACAGCGCTTCCCTGCGGGAACCCCGGGCATGGAGACCGCGGGCCTTCCCACCAAGGAGTTGAGGTGAGTGGTGGGCGCGGAGGGGCGCGAGGTGCGGGTGTGAGGGCAGCTCCGAAAAGTGGCCCCAAGAGGTTACGTAAATCGGCGAGAATTAGCGAAACTTGTGTGTGTGATTATTAGCGGGGAGTTACACAAATTGGGGGCGTTGCGCAGTCATATGAAATAGAGGAGAAAAGCTGATTTTCTGGTTTGGAAGGTCGGTACTGGAGTGCTTCAGGGAGGCTTATGGGGCGTTTCTGGGTGCTTGGGACTTCTCACAGATCTGTAAAATGTGTAATGAGGGCACGAGCATCTGCACTTTGGTAATGGACCGGGAGTCTCGAACCTGTCACGTTCTGGGAGGAAGAAGAAGCTTGAGTAAACACTGAGCTTCTGCTTTTACGATGTTTTTACAATGTGCCTTCACTCTGTGTCGGTTTTCTGTCAGGGCGCGATTCCCTACAGAAACCTGCTTAGATGGGATTTGGATAAAAGCATGTGACAGGAATATTTAAAAAAAAAAAACAAACAACAAGCTGACAAGAGCTCCCATATCTCAAAAATCCTCTGAAGGTTTTATTATGAGCACTGTGACCCCGAGAAATTCTCCGCTATTGAGTCATTTGAGGATTAGCAGCGGTGATGCTAAATAATTACTTCAGTTGCTTGTATTTAGGACACTGTTTGTTTCTACCACTGAAGTCTGTGTTTTTATCAGTACTGTGGTCGCTGGGCACCTTGAGGAATTGAATTTCTGTCAGTAATGACTGATGGCTTCAATATAATTTTGGTTTTGTTTAATCGGGTAATTATTTTACAAAATTAGTAACTGGAGAACGTTCCCAAGTGATATATCTCTGCTGGCAGAATTAGATCTGCAGCCTACCTACATTTTTTTCCCCTTAGAAATTTGTTTTGGAGTAGCGTTTGGGTGACCAGCATAGTCTTAAAAAGGTACATTATTAGAGAAGGAAATTATGGATCGTTTTAATCTGTTGTGAAAAGTAATTTTCCAGCTTTTCTGCATACAATGTGTGTCACCTTGAGCAAGCAGTTGATTGTGGGATAAAAAACAGCCTTAATAATGGGTGTATTGGTGGGACTCACTAATTATCAATGTTTATAAGGCCATTATAGAACCCTAAGATGGGTGGAAATTTAAAATTTATTAATTTTTAAGCCTGTCTGTCATGTAACAAGACTGAAAGTAAGGCAAATCTCTTTTTAGAACCTCTGGTACAGAAATTACTGTTCTGTAAAGAAACATATGAGTGGTATGATGTGAATGTTGAGAGGAACAGTGGCTTTGCTTGGTTCTGATCAGAACTTTGAATGTTTGGGAGCTGGAGATTACATTTCTCCTTGCCTACAGACAGGCACATGATGGATTCAAATCAACAATAAATTCTTTTAAACCTTGAGCTTGTAGAATTAACCACATTAAATCTATTATGAAAAAACCAATTCACTGTGTGTGGTAGGATGTGATTGCAGCTTTTGTAACACCCCAGCGAGTGTGGTGGGAACGCCACAGGTTTTTTTCCCAGCATTGCTGCACCTACATTTGTCCTTTTGTGTTGGGAGCAATGCTGAATTCCACAACATCTGGAAGACCCTTATCAATCTCTTAATTTGAATGGGCCAGTCCTTCAGGACATAGCTTTAACTTGGAGAGCTGATGGCGTCGCTGAGTAGCGAGGATGCATTTCAGCATTCCGAGGGGCTCTCCCTGAACGATTTGGAGAGCCTGCCCAGCCTGCGCAGCCGCTCCGCCAGTGTCAGCAGCACCGGCTCCAGCGGCCGGGTACAGCTCCGGCACAGGGTGGCCCAGCTGATGGCGTGCGTGGAGGACATCAGCTCGGATGATGAGATCCATGAAGAAGTGTCTCGCACTCTGGATGAAGCTTTCCTCATCTGGGGGAAAAAGCTGAAGGATAAGTGGCAAGAATTCAGGTTTTGTTCCCTCCAGTTGGTTGTTTTCGTGGTGACGGTGGGGTTGGCAAATAGATTTCTGATGAGAAGTGACAGAAATTCTCTGGGGAAATTAGAACGTTCTTGGAGTTAGTTGTCTGTTGACATTTCAGTTTTAGCATTGGTTTTGTGTTGTTTCTGTTTGTTTTTAGACTACACTTAGTTACCTGGAATGTGGGCACAGCTTCTCCCCCTCCTGATGTCACGAGTTTACTTCAGCTCAACTCAGTGAGCCCCACCACGGATATGTACGTTATAGGGTGAGTGATATTAAAGAACTTGCTTTATGAGTTCATTGCTAAACTGCTGGGTCTCAGCATGGTCTGTTTTGGGAGGACTGTGTGATGTGAATCACTGCCTGGGATATGGTTTAATGCTATTGATACCAGAGGGTGAAGATTAACTTAGTCTAACAGAGGACTTCAAGCACAGATGGATTTATAGCAGTTAGCTGCTGCTATGTGGTGACAGAATGTAGAATCTTCTTTCTAAATACACAAAAAGTTTGGGCTGCTGTTTTCTTTGTTAGCATGTTAATTTTGATATGAAAGTTATTGGAAATTCATCGTGTTTTAAGGGAATGAGTACAAGCTTGTTAGGCACAATCTGCCACTATGTTTTCCAAAGTGTGGTGAAATTCTGTCAGTCAGGTTATTTGTTACAACATTCTTCAGGTGAAGATAGAGTTTTAATTTTAATTTTGTTTTCCTCAGTGTCAGATGTGTTAGATCTGTGTGTAGGTTAAACTGTTTGAATGAGAAACTGAACAGCAAGAAATTTCTGGGGTCTGTGTTCTGCAAAGTTCCTATGAATTCTGTCCAAACCAACTGGTGCAATGTGAGTAATTGTGATGTATTCAGCTTACAGGAGGTGAATTCAAAAATCACAAATTTTCTGTCTGACTTGGCATTTGATGATCCATGGAGCATTTTTTTCATGACCGTCTTGTCTCCTTTGGGATATATCAAGGTAATTATTTACATCTCTCCTAAGCATCACAGCACTGAAGGAAAATGTCTTAATATTTTTTCCTCAGATTATCCATAAAAGATAAGTTGGTGTTTTTGCTGGTGTCTGTCACTTCCATAGGTACACCTGTGTTAGAAGAGATTCTTCATCACACCTGTGTTTTCCTGTTTTTCATGTGAAGTCATACTGAACAGCATATTTCTTGTGACCACAATATCTTTATCTCTCCCTTGTTTGTAGAAAAGTTTTTTGCTCTGTGCAACATTGAGGAGCTGTATTGTGATGCTTCTAATGTAGTCTTGCACTATAAATATCCCAAGCAATGGCCGATTTTCATTGAGATTGATAAGGCTCCTTTATCTTATTTTTTTTTTCCAATTTGTTTGCAGGTGAAAATAAATTGCATATGTGTAAAATAGGATTTTAGTTGGTGCATGTATTTATGTGATGACTTAATTTTTGGTTGAAGACCTATAACATTATATGGGAATTGAAATTATAGGATTTTGGGGTAATATCAGGGATATAAGATTAGCTAAAGTACTGGCTATTTTAATAATACCAACAATAAACGTAGGAAGATATCCTGAATTTCTCTAGTAAAGAGAAATTAAAAGCCTTTTGTAGTGATTTTCTAAACCAAGCACTATTTCAGGCTGATTTTGCTGAGGTGATTGCTTTATCTGCATGCTAATCAGACTCAGTAGTTGTGCTGTTCTTTTAATTGTAGTTAAACAAAACAAAGGAGCCATTGGGAATTACAAAAAGAAAAAAACCCACATTGTTCACTCTGGCCTAAGTCACTGCTGACAAAAATTCAAAATCTGGTTGTAGGCTGATGTTCAGGCCCGTATACACACAGTTAAAAGAATTCCTGATGGTATGCCTGGCCGATTTTGAATTCTAATTTATAACTGAGGCAGTTTGGAGCACACTAATGAATGGATGCTGCCACCTTACGGCTTTCTGCAGGACTTGATTAGCTCTAATAAGGGGGAGCTGTCAGGCACGGTCAAAATCAAACCAGGCAGCAAGGAAAGGTTATCCTAGGACTCAGCCAGGAATCTGGCTAAGCAGGAGAGGAGCAGTTCCCCCTTGGCTGACCTGTGATGAGGTTGGGTGTGGAGGGAGAGGTGTCATCCTTGGGACATTCTGTCCCCTCAGTAACAGGGTCTGTTTTCAGAGTGTTTAGTTGGTCACAGTCAATTCTTTCACCAGCCCACAGGATTGTGTTCCCTCTGTGTGAGGGCTTTGCTTGATTTGGCTCTAAGGACTGATGGGACTGGTGCTGGTTCCAGTAGGAGAGGGGTCAGTGCCTTGTGGTGCTCAGGACCTGTGGATGATCTTGAGAAATGTCTTGGGACTGGACACAGCAGAGGGAAATAAAGCAAATAAATAATATAGGGAATGGAAGAGCTTGGTACCTCATGAATGTAATTATGGAAAGGAGGATGCTGACTATTCAAATATTTATGCATCATTAGTAATTGCAGTCCATTGTTTCAGTATTCTGTGTGTTACTCTGTTGGGTTCAAGGACAATGAAAACATTAAAATATATTCTGAAGTCATTTATTGTATAGATATGGAAGTCAAGAAAGGAGGAATTCTGTTAAAAATTTTGGGCTCAATTCTTGTGCTTCTTCAGTTGTATAGTCAATTTTATTCTAATGTAGTTTGTTTCTAAATTAATCCAGCATAAAATTGAACTACAGTTAATGTATTTCAATGTCTGTATTCTAAATTGAATCATTATCCTTAAAACAAACACAATGAATTTTGTGTTTCATGCCAGGAACATTGTAAAGTCCATAAATGTTCAATGAAGGACATCTTTATTAGACTATTTCCACACACACAAGCCAAAAAAAAACCCAAACCACAAAATCCCCATGTCTTATATGCTCTCTAAGTTTTTTTACAGGCACTGCAGGCAGGAGTTTCTGCTGTTTGCAGCTCATTGTTTTTGCAGATGCCTGGAATTGACTGCTGTGCTTTTGAGGCATTTAATGGCATTTAGAATATTTAATGATCTGCTCAAGGGTACTTCAGTTTGAAAAACTTGCTGCTGTTGGAGGATTTGTAGGTGTGAGTGATGAAGCTTTTAAGCAAAAATTGAAGCATTTGTTCCTTCATGAATAGGATTCTTAAAGACAGAAACAAGAGGCTGGTGAGACAGAAGAGAAGTCTTTAAAGAGGTTTGGGTAGGTGCATGTTTTGAGGTTGACTTCAGATTGAAATATAATGTTAGAACTGTTTTAATTAGCCAAGGAGTTATCAGATTTGTTTATAAGGAATATGTTTTTCACAGCACTGAAATGAGCCTGCATTTACTGTGTGACAGTATTGAGGCCAGACTTGGCAAGGGAATTACATGACTTTTGCTGTGGCCTTCTTCACCTAAAAGCTCCTGTGAAGTAAACCCAAGGAACTCTTGGAAATGACCATTCCTTTTCTTTTCTGTCTCCCCAGCTCTCCTCAGTTCGCATGCAGGGGTTGCTGCTTCTGATCTTTGTGAAGCACGTGCACCTTCCCTTCATCCGGGACATCCACACCCACTACACCCGGACAGGCCTCTATGGCTACTGGGTAAGGACTGCCTGAGGTGTGGTTACTGCTTACTCATGGCACTGTCTTCCTCTCCATGGCTCCATGCTGGGACAGAGGAGATGTGGTTTAATTAACAATTCATAACCTAACAAGCAGACTCATTTGTTTGAACCTCGTGTGCAGACCATAATTTCAGTTTTAAGTTTATTTGCTGATATGCAACAAGTTGGATAGAAAGGAATTGTACTGATTTAAATCTTAAATGCAAGATTTAAAAAGCCATACGTGGTGTTAGTTACATTTGCAGACATTGACTGCAGTTTCAGGGAATGTGTTCATCTTCCATCCCAGGGGAACAAAGGAGGAGTCAGCGTCCGCATGTCCATCTTCGGACACACGATCTGTTTCATGAACTGCCACTTGCCAGCTCACATAGAGAACACAGAGCAGCGACTGGATGACTTTGAGAAAATTCTGGAAATGCAATTTGAAGGAGAGAATGTTCCAAGTCCCTTGGATCATGAGTGAGTTGTTCACTCAGTTCGGTGTTGTTTTTATCTATCATAGGGTGAACTCTTGCACTGAAGAGTTTTGGGTTTGTATTTTTCATTCATCATTTTATTTTAAATGTCCCTTCAACCTTGACCCTGAACCCTGGGAGGAAAAGAACCTGAAAGACAGATGTCTGTATTACAAGACTGTTTTCTTCCAATCTCTAATTACATTCATTTGTTACCATATAGACTGTACATGTCATGCAGGAAAGCTTTGGAAGCTAAAGCCTGTTTATACCAAAAATCCTTTAGGTTGCTGTTAAATGTTCAGAGATGTAAGACTCAGGAGAAGTTAATATTCAGGCAGTAATCAGCAAGCAGCAAGAATGCAACAGACTTAATTTACTGTTTCAATTACTTAAAGTTTTTTTGTTTAACAGCAGGTTGTCCCTGATCTATAACTACTTAATGTTTGTGTTTAAGCTGTTTGCATTAAGTAATAAAAGCTATTGGAGCACCTAATTAGTCTAATGGCTAATATGCTGTCAAAATGTTCCCCTGAGTTAATAGATTTGTATAAATCTTTCTTGTTTGATGCATTTCGGTTTGGTTTTAAGGGTTCTCTTCTGGTTTGGAGATCTAAACTTCCGGATAGCAGATTATGGGATACACTTTGTCAGAGAATCAATCAACAACAAGCGTTTCAATCTGCTCTGGGAAAAGGACCAGGTAGGTTGGCTCAGTCAGTCTCTTGGGGGGTTTGGTTTTGGTTTTAATGCACACAAAAACCATGTGGTAGTTAAATTACACCTTGAGCTTCTAATTTCTGTTAAAGAGCACAAACTCAGAGCACTCATGAGCTGGTTATAAGCCCCAGTTAATTGCAAACTTTTTTTTGCTTTTGTGCAGTTTCTTACTCATTTACAATGCTCATATTTGACTGGAGATTTCTTTGAACTTCATATCTTGTCAGTTGCTCCTCACCTTTATGACTCCTCTTCTCCCAGGAAATATTTTTAAGAGAACCTTAATCTGGATTTTGTTTTGGGTAGAATTGCCTCTAAACTTTTATATGGATTGTGTCAAGAGTTCTGGCTATAACAAAGAGGCCCTTCTGAATTTACCTTTCCAGTGTTGTACTGACTGCAATGTTGAGTTCTTGGAAGATGCTTTCCCAATCATCCCTTAAGCTTTTATTTTTTAAACATAATCTTTTAAGAGTTACTTTTTATTTCTGCAGTTAAATATGGCAAAAAAGAATGAACCATTTCTGAAGGAATTCAAAGAGGGTCCTCTGCAGTTTAAGCCCACCTACAAGTTTGACCTTTACTCAGAGGTCTATGACACAAGGTAAAAGATAAAATGACTTTAGACATGGAATATGAGAGTGAATGTGGTGCTTAGTTAAATATCACTTCAGTATTCAGCAGACCTGAATTTTCTGAGTGTGCTGGGGCTGTTGAGCTGTTCTGTTAGGCTTGGATTTATCAAATTTGAACAAATATTTTTTGGCTGAAGAAGCTGGGGTCCCCTAATTGTATGAGGGAAGTAATGAAACAACCCAGTTGCCTTTTTTGAAAGACCAGATTAACAAAACAAATGAGCACTTGTTTAAGCTGCTTCTGTTTTGTTCTTTCCTACTAGAAGTGCTCATTGGTTGTCAAAAGGGAGCAAAAGAATAATTGTCATTTACCTTCCTTTCTCTGTTTAAGCATTTCATTGGATATACTGGTATTTGAAAATAAATGTATATTTGTCTTTCTTGATTATTTTAAGTTGAAGATGGAGTATCTTAGATTTCCAAAGTTTTTCTGTCATATTAAAGTCTGTTTGTTAAGTATTAGTCTTATGTTTCCACAGACAGATAAGTTCCTGTCCAAACAGGGTTTTGTACTGATCTTTTTCTTTACTTCCAGAGAGCAGAAGTCCCTGTTTTGGTTTAAGTAAGATGAGAACTTTCTGAATTTTGTAGTTTTTTTTAATATTTCAGAATCAAAACAAGGCTCCATCTGAGCTTTTGCTTTGATTTTTGTGAAATATTTGAAAATCAGATGGCAGCTGATTTTCTTTAGGGATTTTCTTAACCTGCCTGAAAGCTGCAGTGTTATCTACTCTGCTGTTGCACTTTTAATACTGGAAGTTTATTCATATGGACCCAAAGACATCTTGCTTCCAAATTGAATATAAAGGGATGCAATGGGACCAGCAGTAAATCCATCTAACAAAAAAGACTTAAAATAATCCAAACCTGGACATTTTACAAATGATTCATAGCCTGATTGTCTATATTGGCTGATTTAGAGAACAGAAAGTGTGGTTACACATTCTGTGTGTGTCCTGCTGCTGTTCAAGCTACCAGAGGCTTTGCTCAGATGGGGGTGACCAGCAGACCTCAAGGCAAGCACCCTGCAAAAGTTGCTTTTAATGAAGCCCACAGAATTTTATTTTTTTATTCTCCTTCATTGTGAATTCTGAGGGTTTGTTTCCCATCTAATACCCCATTTTCTCTAAAACAGTGAGTGTTTTACTTTAAGCTGTTCTTTTGGTATTTTTCTGCACAGCAGAGCAGACATCTGGCATCTCCTGAAGATTTCTGTCGGTTTATAGAATTACTGCAGTAAGTGGGATAAGGGCCCTTAGGAATTTCAAATCTTTCCACCTTATTAAAGGTGGGCAGGGGTAAAACAAAATGATGCTGAACATTGAACTAAATGGCCTTGGTTTTGATGTTTAAAGTTATTAAACTGACAGTTTTCCTTACACATCCTGCTTTTTAACTTTTATGATCCAATCCAGTCCATTCTAATTGCTCTTCCATAGGGTATGATCTTTTCTCCATTTCAATTTGAAATGATCCATCCATCCAGAGAGTTGCTGTTAAGCCTTCCTCCCTCTACAGAGAGAACCACAGAGGGCTCGTGTCTTCTGGTGTAATTGATATGTTATGAAAGGAAACTCTGCATTGTGATAAGTTTGATGTATAACACACTTGCAGGCACAACTTCCTTGATTATGGAATTTTGAAAGCCTGTTGTTATGAGACAGCAGTAGCTTGTAAACCTGAAATGCAGGCTGATACAATTTAGAGGAACTTCTAAATAAAGTGTTGCTGTGGCACCTGTGATTACCATAAGCTACCCAAGTTTGTCCTGTTTTTTTGTTTTTAGAAGAAACTTGCTCTTAAATATTTTGAATAATTTCAAATGTCATTCAGACTCTTGCTACATATTCCTTATGTTTGCACCCTTATTTCTCAGAATATCTGTATGTTTAGAGCCTGGGGCAGTTGCTGTATTATCTCAAGGTTCATGCATGTTTTTACAGGGTTTTAGGAGAAAGTATCATTTCCTGTATGAAGCCAACTAACCCAATGAAATGTCCTTCTCCCCTTCATTTTACTCCTCTTTCAGAAAACTATGAAACTGATCCATGCTGAATGGAGTTCAAATTAAGGAAATGTTGGTTGTGAAACACATTAAACAGAGCTGTAAAATGAAGCTTGGATATGATTGCCTCCTTTTATTAATATGTATCTCACAGTCTTTGAACTCTGAGTAGATTTTGCACAGCATTCTTAAGTCTTTAGCAACTTGTTACTCTGCTCATTTCACTTTTTATCTTACATTTTTGCAGTGAGAAGAAAAGAAAGCCAGCATGGACTGATAGAATTCTATGGAAAGTGAAAAATCTCAGTGAGGTTGCATCAAAAGAAGGCGAATTCCCTGAAGAAGAGAACCTGATTTCTGTTACTCTGAATAACTATGTCAGTCACATGAGCTATGGCATCAGTGATCACAAACCTGTCACAGGAACTTTCAAGCTTGAGGTGCTGTCCCAGTTACGTTGTTAAGAAAAAGTTTTACTCAGCATTGCCTTATAGCAGCTGATTTCCTAAACCACAATCTCTGTTTCATTCTGATCATAGTGGAAGCAGCAAATTGCTTTCCGGTTATTTCCAGTCAATTAAAGAGTCCCACAGGTGGCAATTGTGGCAGAGAAAAACTTGAATAACTGAAAGAATGACAGGCTTGATTGAGTTTAAACTCTGTTTTTTTTGTGTAGATGAAGCCTCTTGTCTCGGATCCCTTGGTCATGCTGAATCCTGAGGGTGAGTGGAGTGCAGAGCATGATGTTCTCATCCGCTATTCTGCGGTGCCTGAGTTCCCCAGCAGTTCTTGGGACTGGATTGGGCTCTTCCAGGTAATGTTACCTCATCATGGCTCTTCAGCAAAAATGGGGAATATGACTGCAGGAGGTATTTGAGAGTTTTAGAGCACTGATTCTTGCAAGTGCAGAACTCTGTGAAAATGTGTCCTTGATTGCCATTAGTTTCTGTGTGGTGACAGTTCAGCTCTACAGTGTGAGTTCTTCTGCACCCTTTAAATTCTCTGCTAAGATAATCTGGTTGTTTATTGAAGTAAAATGTCGCAGAAGCTGTGGAAAGGATTTTATGCAACAAAAAGAAGGAAGAAAACTAAAAGTGAATGGAAGGGTGAGAGAACAGAGCAGTCCCACTCTCTCAGAAACAGAAGATGTGTGCATGCCCCCAAAATGTTTTGATCCTAAGAGTGTTTTCATTACTTCAGTGAAACAGTAAACATCTCTCACAACTTTTTCTTTCATGTGGTATGGTTTTTGTTTCCATCAGGAAGCTGAGGTTTGTGTCTTTTTCTGCAGGTGACTTTCAGGCACATGAAGGATTATGTTACTTATGCTTGGGTGGAAGATGATGAAATTTCTTCCAACAGACACAGCAAACAAGTCAGTTGTATTTCTTTCTAATGTAGCTTCCCCCTTCCCCTCAGGGGTGCTGTATCTTCTTCCCAGTTGAAGCTAATTTGGAACAATATTATTGTTTAAAATCCTTCTTCCTAATTCTTCCTATTGGATCTTTTGGTCCCTCTTTAAAAACTGCTGTTAAAGCTTTCTAGTAGTGATTACCTAAAGTGATTTAAGCCAAACAAATAAAACTTATTTTGATGCATATGAACAGTAGCTCCTTGGGACAGGAGCAAACCAAGCTTGTGGATTGCTGTGCTGTTGCCACCAGGAGGCAGCTCCACTCCCTCTGCTGCTTGCTGGCTTTGTCCCTTTCCTTCCCTCCACTCTGGGTCTCTCCTCCCTTGTCACTGAACCAAACCAGCTTGCTGACATGGTGAAGGATATTCCCTCTCCTCCCTGATTTAATTTTCAGATGGTTTCCTGGTTTCCTGGTTATTTCTGTCCCCATCCGTTTTAGCTTACGTTTTAAAAGTGCTTATAAATAGCAAATACTGATTTTGATGGTGTCCTGAATAGCTCTTTCGTAAACTTATTTTTCTGTGGAAATTGCTCATTGCCTGTTCTTATTCTTGCCAGGTTTACATGAGTGCTTCAGAAATACCTAAGGCAGGAGGAGAATTTTTGCTCTGTTATTATAGCAATAACTTGCAGTCAATAGCTGGCATCAGTGAACCTTTTCAGGTAATACATTAGGAAGTATTGATTAAAGTTGATAGGATTTTTTTTCTTTTTTTCTATTATTACTTCTTTTGTTTTCATATGCATCTGAACATAGCTGTGTTAATCCTTGGAAAGGTGGCAGCAGAAGGAATTTTAAAAAGAATATGTTCTGGCTAAAAAGAATTTGCTGCTGCGCTGAAAGACTGAGTAACTGTTACAGCACCACATAGCAGTGAAACAAGACAGGTTTCTCTCCCTTACTGTTCACTTTTGGAACTTCATGCTCCCTGTTACATCCCCAGTTTCTGTAAAGATGACAAGTCAAGAGCTGCCAAAATTGTGGCTGATTGTAAATGAGCTTTTTGTGCTCCATTCTGTAATTTGCACCTATGTGCTTCCTGTAAATTGTCGCTTGAATTTGGGAAGGATGGGACAGCGGGACTCAAGTTACTTGATTAATAGGCTCTGTTTAATTTCTGCAAGGATGACTTAACCTGCCCAAACAAGATGAACTGACCAAGCATTGCTGCTTCCACACAAGCACTGTTTTTTCCAGAATAGTTTTGTTAGTGCATAATTTTCCATGCTATCATGTGCTGAGGAATCACTGAAATAGTAATTCTGCATTGTTGATGATGAGGATGAAGGGGTTTTAGAAGACTGTGAAACCTCAGTGCCTCAGGGGGATATAATGATGAAAGTTCCTGGGCTGGCTGGTATCTCATTCCTATTTTATACTATTATATATTTTTTTAGGTATTCTATTCCTATTTTTCTCTGTATGGGTGAGAAACATGGCAGAGTGAAATATTTATGTTGTCTCTGAGCTCAGTATCTAGCAGAGATTCTGCAGAATTGTTGCCTTTCTTCTTGTGTGACATTTAATGTTTTGATATCTCTATAGTGGGCTTACACTACATTTTTTTTTAATCTTCTCAACTTTTAGAAAGCATGACAGACTTCTTTATGTAATGGTATGGATAACATAGAGCAACACAGTGCTTTTGAATTGTTAATGTGTTTTTTATCCTGTTTTTCTCCTAGATTCAGCCTAGCCGAACACCAGTAGAAAAGGATCTGCCAGAGGAAGGGAGCAGTTGGCTGCAGAAACCTGACAATCCAGAATCAGGTGGTGATTCTGAAAAAAGAAAGAACATTTAATGGTCCTGGTTCAGCAGTCAGATTCTTTATGTCTTAGTGATTGTAAGCTTTTGCTCTTAGAAGATGGAGTAAGACAGGTAGGATTGTTCAGAAATTTTGGAAGCTCGTAGAAAATAATTTATTGTGGAAATGGATATTTTTATTCTGGGGAGAGTAATTCTCTTGCACTGGATGAGAACTGTAAAATAGCACTTAAGGAATGCTGTATGTTTTGAGGTGATAGATATTTCTAATGCAATGATTTAACCTAAGCAAGTTGCAGTGTTTAATAGGTTTTCAGGCCCGTTCCTTTTTTTGTAGAGGATATTTTATTTACGATGCAATATTTACTATGCTGTAACCACTTAATAATTGATTTCCAAATTTTGAGTTTAAATGAAGTTATTTAAGAATTATTTATTAGATACAGCTAGTTAGCTTGTTTTGAAATTTTATTTGACTTTCAAATGTAAGCTAATTACCTTTTGGGAAACTCTAGTGACAACAGGTCACATGAAAAACAAAATCTTTGGAGTGTGTAAAGTCTCCTTTGGTAGATCCTTCTCTTCATGCCTTACTGAGAACTCTTTGTAGGATTTTCCATTTCTGATTCTTCCAAATAGAAATACATTTATCAAAATGCACTATTCCTGATTTTTTAAATTCTTCTTTTATAAAACAATTAAGCAATTTGCCTTTTGCCTTTACCCCCCTCATTAAAAAAGTAAAATAAAACCATTCTTATACCAGTCCCTGGCTTGGAGTGAGCCAAGGTCCCACAACTTCTGAGGAAAATTGCAGAAGTTGAGAAATGCTTTAGCATAGGTGACCAGCTCATGGTTGATGATTTGGCATAATCTTTGAAAATTGTAAATCTCTTCAATTTGTAGCAGTCAGTCTGCAAACTTTCTGTTTTTCTAGAGGTGCTTAGACCTTTCTGTATCCTGTGCACTTGAGGGTGGAGGTGAAATAAGAAATTTCCTGTACCTTTAGGAGCCTGAAAGGTAGTTAGCTTCTGAAAGGGTCTTGTTTCTTGATGAGGAAATAGAGATCTTTGGAAAGGCTGGGAAGGGGCACCAACATTCCACAGAATCTCAGACTGCAGTGCTGGGACAGAGCACTTTGAGGCTCCCTTGTTCTGTATCCACAGCTCCCTCCCATGTGTGGTGAGCAGAGTTAGTCACTCCTCACTGGCACAGGGATAGAAAAGAGCAGATTTGGCTCAGGTGGAAGAGCAAGGGGTGTTGGGATGTTCATGCTGGAATTCTGCTTCAGAACTGAGTGGATTCCTTTTTGCTCTTTTTCTCAAAGCCTTATTTTTTTCAGGGTTGTTTTGAGATAGAAAGTTAACAGCTTGATAGGATATTTGTTTTGCTTTTATCATTCACTGTATCAAATCTTTTGAGGCCCAGGTGTCTTTGTGTCCTGTTGAAGGTCTGACATAGAATTCTGGTTAGGTAGTTGCAGTGGGCTTTAGGAACACTTGACCTCTGTAGGTTTTAGTTGTATCTCAGCTTGGTGTTGGGAACTGTTCCCACTGAGTAGTGAGGGCAGGTTCAGAGGATACTGTGTTCATTGCATGGATTAGCACTGCCTTGAGGTTTACAGTTTTTACATTCCTGTTACACTTTGGAACCATATTAGAAACAGTTTTCCCATTTATACTGATCTCCCGAGAATTTGTTTTGCACTGAATTTTTCAGGTATGTAACTTCTCATGGCAATTAGGGCATCAGACAAATCCCTGCTTTGAATTGCAGTACCTTCTGCAGTTCCTGAGTTGTGCTCTATCTCTGGTTTCACTTGTGTAACTCTCTGACCATTCTCCATGCAAGGAGATTCTGTGGAGAGCCCGAAGAGCAGTGGGCTTTGAATTCCAGACCACAGCTGGCGATTTACTGTGGACCAAGATCCAGTTTCTTCTAAGCAGGGTGCATCTGCTGGGCAGCAGCAGCTCAGAGGGAGCCATGCAGCCTCTTTTCAGGGGCAAGACACTCGAGATCCTTTGTGTTTGTGGGAGCTGAGAGCCCTCTGTCACTGGACACAGAAGCTGCATTTTGTAAACTGATCCTTTGAACCACGGGACTTCCTGGAAAATGCCCCCAGCAGCTGGGATTGGAACTGCTTATGTGTAAGGAGGATGCTGCACAGAACTCTGCACTTCTTTCTTCAGTATTATGCACACAGAGGCACTTTTGTTTACTACTGTTACCTATGGTAGCTTTTCAAACTATTCCATGACCTGTAATGATGCAATTTCTGATGAAATTTATCTTTTCTTAAAACACCTTTAATTGGATGTTATAATCACTGGAAATGTTTTTATACTCATGTGTTTTTCTTTTCATGTACCTCTAAAATAAATCCTGGCAGTGAAGTGTTGTGCATGGCCTCTGTTAATTTGACAAGGAACAGACTGGTTTGGGTGGGAGAATTAATTTGTCACCTTTTTCCAAGGAACTTGTTTTGGTCATGTTTAAAGCACAGATACAGAGTATTATAGAAGGAAATCAGTAACAGCCTATGGTAGGGCTTGGGCTGCAAAAGAAGAGCAAGGAGAAATGCTATTTTTCCTTTGGACAAAGCAGATTCATCTTATATTTTCCCCTATTTCAATGAATCCAGTATTAACTGCTCTTGTGGTTTTGCATTTTCTGCCCCTCTTCCATGTTGAGGTTTTGACATTTTCCTTGTAAAAATATGCAGACCACTTGATATTGTTTCTTAATTTTTGAGAACAGGTTCTTCTAATTTCACTTTTTCACAGTGAAATTGTGAAATTTTCACAGTGAATTTTTCATGGTGTGATTTGAGGTGTCTCTTTTGTCTTTATGAAAGATCTGCTAAGTTATGCTTCATATTTTAAATTTGTGTATTTTAATATAAATTTGCATTTGGTTTCTATCTAAGGAGAACTTTTCGTAACTCCTTGCTGTTGGAGAATTAATTTCCAAATGGGAACTATATATCCCAAGGAATGTTGTCCAGTTTAGCCTCCTTTCACTCCCATATATTTCTGATTGCTGCCTAACCTCAGGATGTGCAGTGTATCATTGCACACAGATAGTACAGCTCTGTGTAAACAGGAAATATTTCTAAGATGTCTTGCGTGTTTGTGAGACCCTAAAAATACGTTCTGATAAAGACCATTGTTTCTGCTACCACTGCTTCCTTCTCTGCTCTTGGATGCTGAGTGACACTCAGATGAACTTGTCTGAATTAATATACTGCAGTGGAAAGGCCAGTTGAACAAAGCTGGAATTAGGTTTTCCTTGAGAGAGGAAATGATACCTTTTTTGAGAGCTCCGTGTTGCTAACAGGAAACTTCCTGTGGCTCTTTCTGCCCCTGGATTTAGGGATTGCTGTTTGAATGTGATTGATACAAAGCAATTTCTATTTAATACACAGTTGCTTTGCAAAATGGTCTGCTCAGGAGCTGCCCTGAACTTGTTTAATTGCTTCAGTTTGAGGAACTGTAATCCTCTATTACAGTAGAGTTGTCATTTTCCACTTACAGGGTCTCTGCAATTAAAAAGCACATTGTGCAGCCTAGAAAGAAGCAAGAGAAATCTGTGTGGGAGCAGCTGAACACAGGTTGGGAGAATCACTGAGTGAAACAGTGAGATCTGGGAATGCAAACTGGCGAGAGGAAATGCAGAGGTGCAGGAAAAATTCAGAAAATATTAATATAGGGACCACAAAAGGATGAAAAACGGAATAGCAAACGTTTTAACCTGCTAAGCATGCTTTGAAACTGGCAGTTCTCAAGTACAGACATCAGCTCTGGTAGGGAATGTTTCAGCATCATTTTTCAAATTCCAATTGCACTATAACTGTGTGGTTTTACATCTCAAGGTCATCAGAGACCACATTATGCTCCTCTGTGCCCTTTTTTATTTCACTCTTTCTTTTAATTTTTTTTTCTCCAGCTTCTTTCTGCTATCTTTACCTTTTTCTTCCTCTTACCACTCACTTGTAGCCCATTTTCAGAAGGTTTTTTTTCACATAATTCTGGTATCTGCATGACAGGAGCCATTCCACTAGCACAGCTTTGGTGTTCTGATGTTTGTGATTTCTCTCCATAGAAAGGGGAGATAAATCAGGCTAGGTATTTCTCCTTATTACTGAGAATAGGATGGGTTTGCCTGGGGAAGTGACGGTGTTTGGTTTCTTAATGTGATAAAATCTATTTTTTTTAGTGGGACTCTGTATTGGGAAGTAAGTGCTCAAGGAAACAATTGTTGGACTGGAACAATCTTGTGTATAACAGCTAAGGAAGCATAAGAATAATTCCAGATATGAAACAGAGAACAGTTACAGGCTCTTTCACTGCAGTTGCTGAACAGAATTGTGTTACCTGGATCTGCTCTGGAGAGGCCAGTGCTTGTTAATCTTATTAATTAATCTTGTTAATGCTTTCTTGGCAAGCATTGTCAACTGCAGTTGGTTTGTAGTAGAGTTGAAAATTCAAATTTGGCTCTTCCAAGAAGATAGAAGGAATTATCTCCTCAGCAAATCTTAAAAGTACCTGAAATTTAGACTGATTTTTTTCTCCCCCAGTCACAGGCAGGATATCTGATATCTTTTCTGGAGGGTGATAGGTCTGGCCACTCTATTAATGGATGGCATGATCATTGTAAAGCTCTGTAATTCCACTTAAACCAGCATTCACCAGATTATTTTTTTCCTATTTGTAGGAATTTTCATGCTCTAACGTGCCAATTGATTTCCTTTGCCATGATTAGTTAGCTACTCAAGGACTCAATTAATAATGATTCCGTTCTGCAGCAGTTTGCAGAACTTCCTGTAGTTACCATGGGAGCAATCAGGGTTTTCTATTGCTTGCTCTTGGAGGCAAAGATGAAGGATTTTTTTCTGCACGAAATCTCCCAGTAGATTTTTGAATTCCACCATGGGATTGTTTCGTGCCAGCACCTCTGAAACAGCATCCGCAGCGACCTGACTTTTCTGGGCCCGGTGGGACAGAAATGAAACAGCAACAAAGTTGGAGGCAATAAACACAAACATAAATTTAGGCTTCTTGGAACTGTCATGGCACGTTGGAACGAGTGGAAGCCAGTCTTGAACTTCATTGTTTCAGCTCGCACCTAACACTTGGTATAAATACAGAGGTTCATCTTTTCCTCTCACAACAGGGCTCCGAACCAAGGACTGCACTTAGTCAAAGCTGGCTACTGCTGCACACTGAAATCAGAACTATCCATAAAGAACAGAGGGATTTACTGACTTTCCTTGGGAGAATGGAACTGCAGATTGAACGTATTCCTACAGGAGAAATCATCCGTGTGGTCGGCCACAAGGCAGAGCGCAGGACTGTAAGCCTGGCTTTTATTGTTCTCTGGTACTGCCCGTTACACAAGAACCACCTTAGTTCTGACTGAGCAACTCCAGGGCAAGAATGGAAGGGTTTGCAAGGCTGGGTGGTCATTGGAGTGACTGGAGCTGTGTTGTGAACAGGTTTTTTTTTCCTCTGGGAAGGAATTAGTAGCAGTGAACTGAGTGAGAGTTTAGAAAATACTTAAAATTTATTTCCTGTAGAAATACTGCAGTGAACCAAAGTTGGTGTTTGGCCTGGCTGTATGAATTCTGTCAGAATTCTGTGAGCATTTTCAGACTGCAGAGGAAGGGAAAGAGCTTTGAAACAGTTACTTTGTTCCTCTTGTGTTGATTGTGCTGTCACAGGGTTCATGCTCTGAATGTTACAGGAAGAGTCACATATGGAAAATTCAGTGGTACAGGCACATATTAACGAACTTACAAATATCTCAAGGAACTGATTAGTCTGTTAACTTGGGACTTTGTTGACTTGTGTTCAGGGTTTGTATATAAGCAAATGGAAATCCATGAGCTGATCTTTTCTGGTTTGACACAAACAGTTGAGAAAGATGGTACTTTTCTAAGAATAATTTCAGTGTTCTTGGAATGAATGGCTGTTCTGTGTGTTTGCTTCAGAATATTTTCTATCTGCATTTGTATAATTTTTAATTAAAGAAGTCAAAAGAAAAAGAACTGTAAAATTTAAAATGTTTGGAAGTACCTAAATCAACTGTGAATTTATCTCTCTCTGTCATAGCTATTTAAAACCTGTTTAACAGATCTTCAGCTCTGGTTGAGCCATCTTGTACTGAAGTGCACATCTGTGCATATCGCTGCTGTTTCCTAGCATTGTCTTTCTAGTGACTAATCTGAAACTCAGTCTGAAAATGAGCTGAGACGTTTACTGTGTGGTTATACAATTGTCAGGTAGAGCCATTTCACTTCAGAAAAAACCGGAGAGCTCCCTCTGCCTTGTTGGGGGAGGAGACAGTGGCAATTGTGGTGTTCTTTGGTTTGCAGGAGTGTTACTGACTTATTTCTAAGTGATAGCAGGGGACACTGACAGGACTGTTGTTTCCAGGGGGAAATGTTCCTTTAAACCGTAGCATATGCCAGGGTCCTGGGGGAGACATCAAAGAGAGAAAAGGTTCCATTTTCTAAAAAGTTTTAAACAGTTATTAACATTGCAAGAAGTGGTAATTTGCTACTTTGAAAACTGTGTGTCAGTCAGTGTTGGTGCTGCATTAATGGAGTGAGAGGGGTGGTTTTAGAGAACCTTTAAATTGCTGCAGGAGTGGCAGGAGCAGGGCTTTACTGTTTCATCTCAGAGTGTTGGAGTCCAGAATTGTGCAGAATTTCCTGTGGATCCTGACGAGACTGCCTCGGGTATTTCACACCTTTGTGGGATGAGCCAACCTGCTGCTCCCAGCGGATGGCTGCCTGAGCTCGGTGCAATCACTCCAGAGCGAACTTCACCCTGCGTCCTTCGCAGCAACATGCACTTCTGATGACTCCCACAGCCAGGAGGGGCCGGTAGAATTACCATCAGCGTTCGAGGTTTATCCCGTCCGTCTGGAGCACGCCAGGTGCGTCTCTCGGAGCGGCAGAAGCCGCTCAGCAGGACTCTGCCGCCGCTGCCAGTGCAAACAGGGCGGGCGGGCGAGGCGGGCTCCGGGAGCCGCGGGTGCAGGTGAGGGCGGAGCGGCGGCCCGCAGCCCGCATGCCCGGCGCTCGGACATGCTCACTAGCGGCGCTACGCGGGCTCCCGCGGGCAGTCGGCGCCGAGGCGCTCGCGGAGCCGCCGCAGGGCCCCGAGCCGCTCGTCCCGGGGCGCCCAGCGCAGGTGAGCGGGGCCGGGGGGGCCGAGCGAGCGCTCGGTGTGCGCGGCCGCCTCCTGCCCGCCCGCCCGGCCGGTGGCACCGGCGCTCCGAGCGCTCGGGCAGATGGCCGCGGGCTGCGGGGCGTGCGGGGGGCAGCGGGGGCGGCCCCGGCTCGGCCGTTCTCCGGCAGCCGCCGACCTTCCCGGAAACTCGGGACGTTCCCCACGGAAGGAACGAATGAGCGGGGTAGAGCAGCCGGCATGCTGGCGGCGGCACGGCGCGGCTCCGGCTGCCCGGGGCAGTTGTGGCTCGCCGGTTCCCGGGCGCTCCGTGGCTGCGCTCCGGGAACGCTTCCCTGCGCGCATCCCCTGCCCGGCGCCGCGGGGAGCACGAGCGGAGCCGGGGCCGGGCAGGGTGTGGCGGGGCCGCTCCCGGCTCAGACGTGGCCGTGACACGGCCGGGGCTCCAGGCGGCTTGGCTTGCCCTTGTCAAGACAGGCTTCCTGTACATCCCCAACTTGCGTTACAGCTCCGAGCGCTGCTGGGCGTGATCCGCCCTGCTGTGCGCACTGAGGTTCACATCGGAGGAATTCTTCCTTCTTTGCTAGTGCTTGCACAGGTGCCTCAAAGCACTTGATGGAGAAAGATCGGTGTATTTAGCCCCCTCTCACAGGTGGGGATGGTCAAACTCCTTAACTTCTCCAGTTTAGACCACACTCCCCACTGAGACTCGGGGATCCCCATCTCTAGTGCTGCTTTCCAAGCCAATTTTTCCAACCCTAATATACCTGGAGTTAATTGCTTTAAGTGACAGTGACTCATGGGAAGAATCTGACTCTGCCTGAATGAGCAACTCATTCTAGTAACTTGAGTTTTCCAGGTAAGCTGGCTTGAGCTGCATTCTTGTCGTTGGGAGGATTACAGAGGAAAAGTGATTCTGAGATATAATACAGAGAATATTCTGGTATTTAACCTCTCTCTGGCAGTTGCTTGAGGTGGGAGGCTCCTCCAGAACTACTTGTGGATGGCAGCTGCTTTGTTTTTAAAAGTGACTAATGAGAAAATCTGCTTGGTTGGTGGGACAAGCCATGAAAACAGAACCACTTCTTAGAGTACTTGGGAAGAACGGCATTTTTCTTTCATCCCCTTTTGGAGCAATAGACAATTGTCAGTTGTCAGCACCTTTTCAAAACTTTTAGAAACTGCCTAAGGCTTATGGAACTGATGAGTTCTTAGTTTTCACAGTAGGCCCTGATATGGCAACCACTGTCATAACACTTTGGGTGTTTCAGTTTTGATAGTGGATATAATCCTGTGTTTTACGGAGGGGCTGTGTAAATGTGAAGTTTTCTACTCTGCCTGGAAGGGACCAATGCAGTGCTACACTGAACACATGCTGTCCTAATTTATCATGGTATAAAGGATAGATTTACTTTAAAGAGAAGAAAATGGTGTGAATCATAACACACTAAGGAGTGAGAGATCCCGTGTGAGTCAGGATCCACAGTGTGTAATTTCTGTTCTCTTCTGCATAATCAGTAGTGAAGGAACTTGTGATTTACAGTACATCTTCAGGATTTATAGTAACTGTAAGACAACATACACAGATCCTGACAAAATGAGTCAAGCCATTTTTATTTTTCATTTGATCTAAGCCCACTGGAGGAAGGCCAGTAAAACACCAGCGGCTAAGAATTCTTTATGACATTAAATATAGTGTTTCTGTCTAGGAATAACCTCAAACTCTATGGATGCCTTTATGCAAGGCTGAGATAGTCTTAATCTTGTGCAGATATTTAAGACTTTTCTGTTTGTAGTGTCATGTTGCTTATTACTGCATTGGGAACCACATGCTTTCTAGGAACTGGAGAAATTCCTCTACCCCCGTCCAAAGGAACATTCTGCTCCAAACACAGGAAAAACAAACTGCAGCAGCTGCCACAGTCCCAGGGCAGTGTATAAAATATGGCAGCTACCACTGCCCCTTCCCTTGGCTCTTACCTGGCAGGTGTGAATGGTTCCAGCATAGAAAACGATGAGGATCACTGGGCTGCAGCACTTTGCCTCCCAGTTCAAAGGACTGATGAGTGAGCACTGTTCACAGATAACCACCAGTGCCTTCTGGAGGACAAATGTGTGTTTGGGGAAAGCTGATATCTTACAGGTGCTGCAGAAAAGGAGGTGGAGGGAACTCAAAGTACAGCAGATTTTCCAGGGGCTGGACTGTCCCACAGCCCTTTGTAAGAGATGTGAGTGTAATTCAATCACTTGTCCTTTCACACAGGCTAAAGAACCGTTTATAAAGGCTGATTTGTGTGTTTCTAAAGTGTTACCGTGGGGAAAACCATCTGTGTTGTGCTTTGGGTTACCTCTATCAGTGGCAGCCAAACGTGGTTAACTTGTGAGAAGTGATGCAAATCAGAGCTGAGCAGGCCAAACAAAACAGGTGATTTGTGAGGAGCAGTTTCCCAGCCTGGCTCTCTGTGTGAGCACAGCGACAGGAAAGGCTGGGATCAGGTGGGCCCTTTGTGCTGGCATAAAATGATTGCAATTACGGCGTGTGTGTGTCTCCTGTTAGGGCTTTTCCTGTGTTAAACTGCTGTGGAACCAGCTCCTGAGTGATGTGGCTCTGTCGAGGATTGCTATCCCTGGCTTCTCCAGAAACCATCCATCCACCCTGCTGTCAGCTCTAGTGGGTGAGGTTTGCATGCCTTGTCCTCCTCTGAGATTGTAGCACACTTCTTTTAATGCCCGGAGGGAGCCACTTGTGCTGTGCCTCTCTGAATTCAGGGATTTCTCTGCTGGAAAATATCTTGCTCTGTATTTTGTGCCCTCCTCTGCTTATTTCTTGTTGATGTATTAGTAGGGTGGGTGGCCAGCTCTTCCCAGAAAGCATTAATAAAGATGTAAGCAGGCAGCACGAGTCAATGTGAAAGGCTAACAAAGCCTGTTATGGAAGAAGGTTTGGAGTGGACAAATCTCAAGTAATTTGTTGCAACTGAGTCATGTTCTGTGGGGGTGGAAGTGTTCCTTACAGCCCTGCCCTGCCTTATTTAAATATTTAAACATTTAAATACAGCAAGGAGGAGCAGGGCCAGTACCTTTTCTGTTGCTATATATCTCCAGTGTAGTCTGTTGTATATTAAATTCCTGTACTGGAAGGCAGTAAAGGTTAGAATTTTGAGCTCCTGTGGCATTCATGCATGCATGGATAGCTCTCCCTGGCGGTTTTTTTTCTTTAGGAAGGCACTTGGTCAGGTGCCAATGTCCAGCTTTCCTGGGGCACTCTCAGCCCTTTAACTGGTACGGTGACCTTGGGCCAGCCTGGCCACCACCCTTCCTATGATTCAGTTCAGCAGCTGATAATAAATAGAAGTAGAATTTGACATTTTGGCAGTACCTTTGCAGTGCTGCAGTGAGGTCCCAGGGCTGGGAGGTACAGCAGGCTGCAGTCACTGAATGGGCAGTATCAGTGGTGGTGAAGAATGTTGTGTCAAAATGTGTTGTGATATTTGCCAGGAAATGGAGAGTCCATGAATGACTAAAACATCCTCTGTGACACAGCTGTGATGGCACTCAGCCTGCAGGCTGGGCTCTGTAGGCTAGAGCTGTGCCTTCAAATTTATTTTGGTAGCTTCTTTTGAAGGTACTTTTCTGGTAAAAATTTCACCTCAGAGTTTGCTGTGAAGATGATGAAAGGTCTAGAGGGGAAGTCCTATAAAGAGTAGCTGAGATCACTTGGTTTGTTCAGCCTGGAGAAGAAGAGACTGAGGTCAGACCTCACTGGGGGCTGGCAGCACCAACCTTTGCTCTGTGACAGCAGGAGGGAACAGCTGGAGCTGTGCCAGGGGAGGTTTAGGTTGGCTCTCAGGGAAAGGTTCTTCATGAGAGGATGCTGGGGCACTGCCCCAAGGCTGCCAGAGATCCAGGAGCATTTGGACAGTGCTCGCAGGGATGCACAGGTTGGAATTGTTGGGGTGTCCCTCCAGCTCAGGATATTCTGTGATCTGACTCTGTTTCCTTTTAATGTTCTGGTGTCTGACCAGAGATTTCACCCTTAGAAAAGGACACACAGAGCTGTGCTCCTAACCTGGGGCAGTGCACACTGGAACAGGAAAGCAGCCTTTGGAGGGGCTTTGAGGCTGCAGGGAAACCTTGGTGCCTCAGCAGCTGAGTTTCATTAGGCAGAGTGATCCCGGTGCCTTCTGCCAGCTGACAATCACAATCAGGTGTATTTGGCCATTTTGCTAATGAAGAGAGGGATTATGGAAGGAGCTGTAATTCAACTAGGGAGCAATGTTTGTCAGAGGATTTTATTGAGCTTGCGACTGCATTTTTCTTCATTACCATATACTCAATATTTTATGGTTGTCTTTATGTCTGTTTTCATTGCCACCTGCTGCCTGGTCTAGATGGGATATTCCTATCCAGGAAAGAATCAGCTTTACTTCAGCATTGTAATGACAAACTGAGAACAGAAAAAAGGTTAAACTCAGCTTTCACACTGCACATATTGTTCATGGCTGAAGGGTCCAGTTAAGTCAATGTCCAATTATATAATGAAGAGATAGTGATCTGTTTAGCTTTTTAGAAAATTAAATTCCACTGAAACAATATAACTGGGACTATAGAAGTAGGAGGAAAACTATTTTCCATTCTGAAGCAGGCCTTTGTATAGAGTTGGGTTTTTTTTGAACTAACAGTAACTAATAACTTGTACATTATGCAGCCCACACTGAGTCATTGTTTACTCAGGGAAATGACTTTCAACAGCCAGACTTGTTTGCGAAGTTTAATAACTAAAATATGCAGTTCTGTGCTTTACAAGGCTGCACACTATAATCAACATTTGGGCAAAAACAAAACCTGGTGCATATTTGCAACACCACACAGCACTGTATTACAAATGGTGCTGCTGCAGCTCAGGTTTTGATCTGCCCTAAAAGCTGGTAAGTCCAACGGTGTGGTTTGGAGAGAGGGAAGATTATTGCACAAATTAGTGTTGGGCTTTTCTGGAGTTTTATTGAACCTTCCAAATTAGAGACCAGGAAGCCTTGCTCTGTGTCCACACATCTTGTTGTTTTAAATAACAGGTTGTCTTCCACTCTTAGGACTTTTGGAGTCTGTTTGAAATTGCCTCTTGTGCTCCTTGGGAGGGGAAGCCACACCTTTGCACCAGGGAGCCAGGAATTCTCTCTCTGACAGAACTGGAACTCAGACAGCAAAACAGATGTTTCTTTTGCCCCTTTGAGTGAGTACTGGAGTTCAGTTGTGAGCTTTTCTGCCTCTTCCTGACTCATTATCTGTTCTTCTGTGTTAGCGTGGGGCTCTCCCACAGATATTACAGGAAACTTCCATCACCACCCATTACACCTGTAAAGGTTTTAACAACAGCCAGGGTTTGTGTCCCTGGTTCATTTTGGGGTTTTGAATAAACAACCAAGTGCAACAACCAGCACAGCACCCACCACATTTCTCAAGTAAACCAAGTGCTTAATTTAAAATAGCGTATTCAAAAAGTTTATTTTTGATTTTTCCAAAATCACAAGGTTTTGTGGACACAATTTTGTTAGAAAATAGAAAGGAAAACTTTGTTTCATGTGAAAATGAAGGCGAGTACAAAATATGTGACTTGCAAAATCCTCATTTTATTTGTGCATGGATTTGTTTGCTCTTATAAGTGGGGGAGGGGATCAAAAGCAAGTTCTGCAGAGAAGTACAGAGTGTATTTTTGTGTGTGCTCAACCATAGCACTCTGTGGGAACACAGATTATATTTAATTTTGCTGATCTTCTATCCAGGAATCTGGTGGATAGGACCTGGGAACAGCAGTTTATGGAGCCATCAGAATAGAGCATCAACTTTTACCATCCCAGAAATTCTCATGTTTTACTTTCATACTTCCATTAAAACAAATGTTCAGTGCTGTGATAATCCTTGCAGGATTGGAATTACTGAGAGAGCCACCAGGTTTCCTTGGGCATAAACCCAAGTTGTTCTGACTGCAAGGTGTCAGGATGGACATGGGTTATTTCTGGTCAGCTGGGGTGTAGAAAAAGTGTGGATGGACATATCAAGGTGAAACATGGTTGTTTGGAAAGGGAATTTACAAATTCATAACCTTCAGGGGGTTTGGATATTCTATGCTGGTTGAAGGGGTGGGATTTCTGAGGCTGAAAATCCAGGAGGAGAAGTGGAGGCTGAGAAAGGGTGGGAGACCAATAAGAAAAGCAGAAACTGGAAAGGAGTGGGAGGCTGAAATGGTGTGGGAGGTCAGCAAGGAAAGCAGAGGCCAGAAAGTGGAGGCTGGAAAAGTTTGATGGAGATAAAGATGTGTGGGAGGCAGAAAAGGTGGTGAGGCCAAAATAAGCCCACATCAGAGATCTGATCGATCTCATTTTGCTCTGTCGGCCTCCACATCCTCCTGAAGAAGGGGGACTCACAGACTATTCAGCTGAAGAAAATGAAAGCTCATCTTTATGGAATAACTTGGGGACAAATGTCCATTGTCTTGGCTCTTGTATTACTTCAGTTGGTGCTTAGTTTCAGCACTCGAAAATTTGGTTTCCAGAAGGAGGCAGATCTGTAAATTGTTTGAGTCTTGATTGTAAAAGTAGCGCAGATGAGCTGTAGTGCTGCCTGACAGTTCAATACCTTAAAATATTGTTCTTTAAGGTCACCAAAGAGGTGTCTCCTCAACCCACAGAAGAAACAGCATTCTCATGACTGCTTTTGCAGGGATTTGAGAAAACTAGGAGGAATTTGGGATAATCTATGCACATTCAAGAGATATTTCCAAACGAGGTGTTAAAGTTCCTTAGACCTTTTAAGAAAACATCATGAAAAAGCACACTGTCTTTTCTTTGCCTGATATAATTAAAGAATACAAGGGCTGATGGTTTTGAGCCATTTACATATTAGGGCAAAGCTTTCAGACATTATTTAACTCAAACATAAACTAACCTGATTTGAGATATTTGTGTCTTGATACAAGGAAGAAGCAGAGAGGAAAGGAGAGTGAAAAAAAAAAGATGAGCTGCACTTCCTGGAGACAAAACAGGGCAAGGCTGGTGCTGGCAGCCTGGCAGGTAGTGAGTGCTGAGAGGGAGCGAGGACTTCCCTGCTCTGGCAGGCTGGTCATGAGGGCTCCATGTGAAGAGGAAATGTTGCAAGAGATGTGGTGTTCTCTATGCAAAAACCCTTGCGTCGTGCAGGAGGCTGTTTGATCTCTCTCTCTCTTCAAACTGAAACCTGACCGGTTGCCAAGTGTCTGCTCTGAAGTTTCCGGATCTAGGTGGGGACGAGGGAGTTCCAACTGTAACCTGAATGTGTTGAACTGGCAGCTGCCGGTGTCCAAACCACTTGCACTGAGAGGAAAATTCCACAAAGTGGCTCCATGTAGGATGAGAATGTGAACTATGTCCAGGCTCACGGCCATGGAACTCACAAGCTGCGCTCCTGGAACTGTTTATTTTTTTCTGGAGGCTTCAGTGAAGTTGGCTGTTTGTCACTGAGTGCAGCTGTGCTGGAATGCTGCTTGCCTGCCATCGGAATAGGGAGCACCTGTGAAAGGATTGTGGTGTCACCTGAGAGGAAGAAAATCAGTGTTGCTGCACGGTGAGTGTGCACATCTGGGGAGAAATCTCTGTAAGAGCCAGTTATTGCCTTCCAAAGTAAAATTAGGTTGTGAGAAAACTCGTTTTGGAAAGGTAAATTCTGGTGTAAAGGTCTAAAAGTAGCTGTCAGCTTGGTACCTGGCTGCCTGTTTTGAGCAGTGAATTTCTCTGTGCTGAACTCTTGAAAGTGCTTTTCAGGCCACACTTCCAGTGGTCTCAAATTATCTTAATTGCAAACCACTTATCTGAACTGATGAGTAGTTAACACAAATGTGACACGGTGCTCGTTAGAGTAGAAAATCAATCAGTGTTTAGTGTGGGCTGGATTGACATTTCTGGATTGATAGGGGATGGGGAGGTTAATTTGGGTGATAAATGGTTCAGTGATGAGCGTGTGGTGTGAGCTGCTCCTCTCCTGTGTGCTGGCAACCAAAACCCATCAGCCCTCGTTTCTAAGGCCAAAAAATGTTGTCAGTTTTTGCAATTTTTTTGGAGTAGCAGAGCAGTGCTGGGACAGGATCCCCACGTGCCAGGTTAGGTGACTTATGGTGCTGCTCCCCTGCTCCTGGAGCACTGCAGCTGACAGGCTGCACCTCTGGTGGCATTCCTGGGCTTGTCCCCAGGGCTGCTGCGGGTGATAATGTCCTTGCATCACTTCTCCAGGATTTCAGTGCTTAAGGCATGAGGATGTGCAGAGGGGAGGGGATGAACAAGTAGCCAGAGAGTCTTGGAGCTTAATCCACATCACTTCCATTAAATGCTCTTTCTTTTGTATTCCCCCAGTATCTAAGATAAGCCTATCCTGATAGCAGCTCTGTTTAGAATCATAGAATGGTCTGGTTTGGAAGGGACCTTAAAGATCCTTGTGTTCCACCTTTCACTGAACCAATTTAAACTGGTTAACTCCCTGCCTTGTACTTGCATCCATTTGACCCTTTGATTAACTCTTTGAAACAAAGTTGGGAGTGCAGTGATGAAGAAAACAACATTTTCTGTTTGTTTAGCTCCCTGAACTGTCTGGTCAGAGCTGAATGGATCTTAGTCCCAGTCCAGAGGGGCAGAGGCTGTGTCACAGTAACATCAGCTGTCCAGGCCAGCTGACAGCAGCCTGGGACTGTCCTCTGGCACCTCAGAGGACATTTTCAGTGCCCTTTCCACCTTGGACAAGTGTCTGTAATGTAATGATGTGGGAACGATGGCTTGTGTGGCTGTTCTATTCTTACACTGCTGTGTTTTGATCCTTGAAGTCAGTGCTAGTGAGAAGTTTGTTTGCTAGAAGGTTCTAGAGTCACACTGGGGGATTTTTGTGCTCTGACATGTGGGCTGATTGGCACTAAGGCCTCCCAGCATGTGCATGTGGATCTAGGCCAGCTGTTTGGAACATGAATGGTAATTAGTTGTTTTCTAAATGTTGGCTTTACCAAGGTTTACAAACAGAGCAGGCGATCTCCATCCACTGCTTGTAAGGAACATTCCCAAGCTCTGACAGTCCCAGCTCCTGAGCAGTGCAGGAGCACCTGCCCTTGCAGTCCTGCACTGCTGGTGTCTTTAATGTGCTCTCAGATCAGGAAGAGAGAGGCACTGATAAATCCTTCCAGGCTGCACAGGCTTGGACACAGAGCCAGGAAAAGCTGGTGTCTGTTCTGCCTCTTGCCAAAGCATCCTTCGAGTGGCTGGGATCCAAAATGGGGAGAAGAGCCCAAGGCACAGGGTTCCATTTGGGCACTGGTGTCTGGAATATTTTGCTCCCTTCCCAGAGCATTGTTTTTCATGGATGGAGTTTGGGAGAGCCAGTGCACTGAGGGTCAGGGTGGGGGCTGCCCTGCCCAGATGAGGATGCAGACGTTCCCACTTTTGCTCTGCTTTTTACCAGGTGTAAATTTGTAAAGGACCTTTGAGCCCTGTGGGGCTCTAACAAGGCATTTGTGGTGGGTTGTAGGACAAGGTTACTGTGTTGTGGTATCTGAGCATGATGTGACTGACACAGGGTAAGGGAGAGGGAATTAATTCTGCTGCCAAAACTTTCCCTGCGAGAGGTCGGATCTGGCTCTGTGCCCACCCTGGGCATACGTGCAGGTTCCTGCAATTTGTTACTGTCACCACCAGCAGTGGCACACAAGGAAACAAAATTTAAGAATGCCATCCTGCAGCAGAGACCTCAAGAGGCTATTTCTAGATGGAATTGAAGCTCTGTGTGATGTAGTGTGGACTGTAGCCTCATTGTGAGGGTAGAAAACAACCAAAAGCGGTTTGCACTGGAATTCTTTATGCTGTAGCAGGCAGCTGGATTAAAATGTTTTGGAATTTTGCTCCTTTTTGTTGCACTTTGGGTGAAGAGGCTTCACAACCAGCTGTCATCCAGCAGGTGAGCTGGAGTGGGTTAGCACTTGGAAAAGTGAATTTTGGAATAGAGGGGTTTACCCTGCAACTAACTACCTGGCACCCATCAGCTGTTGTGGGGTTTGTCAGCTCACCAGACAAGTGTGTGCTCCTCTCACACACACCAGGAATTCTGAGAATGTGAAGTACTCTGATTCCAATCCCGGATGGCCCTTCCCCTCCTGCTCCAGGGGCTAGTGGAAGTAGGAAAGGAGGTCAGGCTTGAAATCCAAAGTCGGAGGAGAGGAATTTGTGGATGTACAGCGGATAACGCCCATCACTCACTGCTCTTTGCCACTCCCACTCCCCCTCCTTTGTGGAAAGTCTGATTAAAGGCAGCCGCTCCGCCCTGGCTGTCTGAGCCATACATCCATGCACAAATGCCAGATTCTCTTCATTCCAGGCTGCTGACTTCAAGGAGGACTTGCTCTGACAAGCTGGAAATGAGGGCTGGCAGCTTCGTCTGCAGCTCAAAGGCTTTATCTCTCTTAGACACTCTTCCTAACATTTCCCACAAACACTGCTCTGCTGGTAGGAGCTGTTGCACACACAGGATCCATCAGGCACTTATGAATAAAGCCTTACCTTGTGTAACTCTGCTCAGAACAGGCGAGGAACGCTTCACAAAGCCCCTGGCACCGGCAGAGCTTGCTCTCCTTGTGCTTCAGCCTCATTATCTGGGGAGCAGTAGGAAGAGTCAGCTCAGCCTTTGATTCTCCCGTCCCCCTACCAAGCCCTGGTGTTCTTTCCTCCACAAAAATCCTACAGCCCGGCCTTCATCTCCTGCTTGGCCTGTTTCCATCAGCTGAAAGCTGGCAGCTTTCCATCATCTCCAGCTTCCACACCATACTCTGATGCTTCTCCATCTCAGCCTCTCTTTCCTCTCTGAACTCCCACCTTCACTCCTGCCCCACTGCTCCATGAGTTCTTTTCCTTCCAGGATTGTTCTGGCTCCAGCAGCAGCCTCTGTTTCCCTGCTGTTGCCTCACTGCTCCATGAGGGATGCCAGCTGTGTCCACCTGTTAGGGTTGTTTTGCATGTGCCTTTAAGGCAGCTGCTTCTGCTGCATTTGCAGCTTTGAACCTGGAATATTCATGTTCCCTGGTTTATCTCAATCAATTGATGAACTCAGCCTTCAATAAATACTTTCCCAGGGTGAAATCTATTTGAGATGTAATAATGGTTCTAGAGAACCTGTGCCAGCACCTGCAAGATGGCCAAGCTCTTCTTTGATTGCTGTTTCTGTTTCAAAATCAGTATTAGAGCAAGTGTACTTTTACATTCACATATTTAACATGTGGCATGAGATAACCTTAAGCTTGATGCAGTGAGGTTTGCACCCTCATATAAAAATTTATCATAAATCAAATTTGAGTCATCATTGTGGTTGTGACACAATTTCTGCTTAAAAGGGCATCTTTGGTGTCATCACCATCTTGCTTCAGAAGCAGCTTGCTGGTGAGGGTGTGTACATGTCTATAGCGCCTAAAAACCATCAGGCCAGTGTTGAATGTCTGCCTGGTGCTTCACAGATTGCACAAGTGGCTGTTAGCAGGAAAAACTTTATTTTATTTTTTTTTTGTCAGATTTTTGAGGGAGGGCTGTTATCACAGGGATTTGACTTATGGCCATGTAACCAACTCTGCTGAGCAGAAAGGGGATTCCAATGATATCTGCTCCAAATTCTCTCTCCTGACCATAGGACTGTGCTTCCTGGGCATTGTGTGAAATAAGACTTGTGAAAAAAAAGCTCTAATTTCCCTTTGTGAAGCTTGATACAGAGCACACAGCTGGAGCAGCAGGATATGAGAATGAGAATTGTTGTTGTGGTGAGGATTTTGAACAAGAAACAGGCATGAAGTACCCAAAGCATTTAACCTCTGTGTTTTATTCATCCTGGAGCAAGTGTAATTTAAAGTGGCACCTCTATAATTGATGAAGTATCTTTTTACCATTTGTTTAATTACCAGTTTCAGTGTCTAGAAAGCAGCAGATCAATAATTTACAGTGATGAACTTCCTTGTGTCTCTGTTCTTCTACTTCAGCCTTGCAAACAACAGCTCCTGAAACAAACCCTCAAATATTGATGCTTTTTCTTTAGGTGATTTAAAAGAGCTTAGCCTTTTTTCCTGCCACAGGTGCACTCCAGCACCATTGAAGCTGAGGGCAGAGCATTGACCTTGTCAAGGCAGGGTTAATTTAGGGCTTGCCCTGGATGTTGTATCAGCTCTCAGCTTTTTGCAGCCTCCTCTCATTGTTGGAGTGATGAAGGCTGGGCTCCTGGTGTTGCTGTAACAGCAGATGCTGCTGCCCTGGCTTTAGGAGAGTTGTTAAAATGGAAAATTTAGGCTAATGAACCAAAGCTGCTGCCTGTGGTTTATATGTATTTCTTACATGATGGGGTTTGATAACAAATGTTGACTTTTCTATGTGAAGTACCTATTCTGGAGGCTCTTGGATCCTTCTGTCAGGTTAGAGCTCGGATTCCCTCATGGTCCTGCAGCACCTCCCCAAGGGGAGGTTCTTGATGTGTCCAAGAGGAGCTGCAGGTTCTGTATCTGTCAAATCAGAGGGAAAAAGGTGTTTCCTTCCCAGTGGGATGTGCCTTCAGTTCCTGTTGTGATCCTGGCTGCCATGGACCCTGGAGTTTCCTCACACAGCATCAGAACACAAGATCTAAAGACACCCAGCTTCCATGAGATCTCCAAATCCGTGCATTTCTAGCAGGATGATGAACTCTGCTTTCAGACTGCCAGTCTCATACCTGTGATTCTTCTCAATTTTTAGAGCCAAGACAAATATCTTATTTCTCCTAGACCTGCCTTTGAAACTGAGCTAAGAACTTGGACTTGGTATGAAGAACAAACAGGGAATGCATCCCTTTCCTGTCTCTCTTAGGAGTGCCAGTCCTGATCTCCTGTTGGAGAACAAGGTGCTGTGTTTGGCATTTCTGTTAATGTCACAACTGTCATTTCCTTCAGGATCTCTCCTTTCAGTTGGAGCTCACAGCCCAGAAAGTTTTGTTTACAAAATAGGTGTAAAGGGTCATGAGGAAGATTCCTGGGCCTGTTGTGTCAGCCTTAGCAGGGTTTGTGCAGTTTTGCAGCCACCAAATGCAGGATTAGGAGTAAATCAGAGAAAGAAAAAGGGTTTGGACCTAACCACAGCTGGGGAATGAATGTTTCCATTCTCTGCAGAGCCCCATGTTTATCCAGATGTGCTGCACACATTCCTGAGGACCACAAAGGGATGGACTCCTTCATTGTTCTTTAGTGTCTTTGTTTCTGATTAAACTGATGTCTCTGATAATGCAGAAAGTTTTGAAAATGCAGAGAGCAGGACTGTGTAGTTCTCCTTAGGAGGGAGTTGAAACTGCCTTGGAGAAGAGATATTCCTTACAGTCCAAAGGGGGCTAAGTTGCAGGCCAATAATTTATTCATTTTTTAACATCAATGTCATTAGTGCTTCTTTTACATTAAAAAAAAATCTTTATTTAAGGCAGTTTTGATCCACTAGGAGTGTCAGTTTTTAAACTCTTGGAAAACAACATTGTGAATTGTTTGAGTGCAAGCTGATGCAGGTGGATGTGGGGTATCTTTCTGAAATGATAGCTATACTTTCCAGGCAGCCTGGAACACTTTTGCCATCCTAATGGCAACTCATCATTCCCTGTGGATGTTAAGTGATGCTAAAAATCTACTTTGGGACAAAAGAGATTCACCAAAGCATTAAAGCCTGTTCACCACAGGCTCCTTGGGGCGCTGGCAAAGCAGTGAGAGGAGATGACCTCAGACAATACCCTTCATCTGGTGGCTTTTTCCCTCGTTTTCAGCAGGAGCAGGGCAGGCAGGGGAAAGGGAAGCAGCTCAGACATCAGCTGCAATATCATCTGTCCACGTGCTCAGCTCGCTGCCAGCCCCAGCCTGACACCCTGCCAGGGCCAGTCTCACTGCCTGGCTCCTCTCCTTCCGTCTGCCTCTGCAAACTGCTCAGGCCCTTCCTTTCAGCACAAGCTGGAATTTCTACAGCTCATCCAATATTCTTATTTTGGGTTCATGATCTAGTTGTTGAAACTCTCTCCTTAAACTTTTCTTAGGGGGGCTTGTGCCATCACAATCAGTGTAAAGTGCTCTTTGTTCCCTTACAAAGAAGGGTTTGAAAGAAGTTCGGTCTCATGTGTGTCACTAATAGTTTTATTGGAACTTATTTATAACTTTTCACTGCCCCAAAATAACTGCCTGCCTTAGGCCAACAAAGTCAGTTTGGAACAGAGGAGAGATGAGAAAAACAACCAACAAACAACGAAACAAAAAAACCCTGAAGTGGTGGAAGTACAGACTGTGCCTGTAAACTCTTCACTTCTAAATCATCAAATTAAAAACTGCTCCACTTGTTTGAAAGCATTCCCTGTGCTCACAGAACTGAACTCCACTTGAAATTGGAGTTTGCTACAGAATTGCTACGTTTGCTTTAAAGGAGGGTCACACCCAGAAGGAAAATAAGAACTTGATCCTCCCAGGTATCAACCAACACTTGCAGGTTGCTGACTTGGCTTTTTCCCTAAGGAGCCTGTGGATGTGCCACAGAACAAACCTATGGCAAATGCAATTGTACCAATACATAAATGTTGCTCGCAGCAACATATCCCCGTATTTCCAGTACAAATGATTGATATCCCGGATATTACACTGATATAAACATCTCTATCCTACTATAAACTGTCAATATGAAGGGATTTTGTTGTTACAGTAACAGTAGAGAGGAGTTGGGTTAGTTATTTGTTGGGGGCATCACTCATATACAAACTATTTTATAAAAAAATCCAAATTTAAGCAAATATGTTCCATGTGTGAGCCTCTCTCCTGTGCTTTTCAGGAACATTTTAGTCATTTGACCTTTATTCTTCTGACTTTGGAAGCTTGAATATACTCATAAAATCTAGATATTACCTATGCTCCAGTCTCCACATAACAGGAAAGTTCATGGCTTTGGAAACAAATTAGGAATTCCACGATAGCTTTATTCAAGCTTTATGAAAAGGAAAAGCTCCATGCTGCCTTAAAAGAAACAATTTCACTTGGCTCTTTTGGAGGGAGGTATTTCCTTTTTAAACTGTTTTTCACAGTACCAATGATGTGATTTTGGGTGTGGTTTGTTTCAATGTAAAGATACGTTGGTGAAAGTTGTCAATTAAAGAGAAAAGGACAAGAAAGGTCAGTGAAGTTCAGTTGTTTCCTATAAAGCAGTCTGATACAGTAGATAAAATTGGTATTTGGACTTCTGTAAAATGATGTGTGTTGGCACAGTTAAGAATGATGTCTTTCAGGTAGCCTTCCTTAGGTTTCAGATTCAACCTACTAAAGAAAATAAAGCAACTTAAACTTTCTATTTTAGTGCTGGCAGTTCTAAACAGACAATTACTGTATTCAGAGAAGAATTTTGCAATCATTGGGGGCACAGGGGAGGCTTGGGATCCTGTCCATACAACATTAATAGGGGTGGATGAACTCTGCTTTCAGAATCTTAGTCTCATACCTGTGATTCTTCTCACTCTTTAGAGCCAAGACAAATATCTTATTTCTTCTGGACTTGACTTTGAAACTGAGCAAACAACTTAGTGACTGCATCCTTGGAGCTGGTATGAAAAACAAACAGGGACTACAACAGTGTTAGGGTCCAGCCTTACAGCTGAGACTTTGTACTGACTTAAATCCACAGGGAGCTCCTTCCCAAAAATGTTCTTTTCCAGATTTAACTTCCAGATGCCACTGACCACAAGCCGTACCAGCAGAGGCCATCTTGCTGAATTGCTTTATAATTATTATGGAGCAAGTACTACATGAGAAAAGAGGCATAAGAGTATTTAAAAGAAGAGCTTTTTTTGTAGCTGTTTTTCTCTCAGAGTCATAACAACTTGTGTTTCCCAGCTTTGAAAAAACCTGCCTGTTGCCTGCACTCATTTTCCCCTTTGCTGTGCAGTCAAGGATGTGAAGTATTTAACAGGACAAAAATTAAAGGTCAGTCTAAAAATCCTCAGAAATCAAGATGTCCATAAAGATAAAGTCCAAAGAAACATCCTCTTGGCACAGAACTGCTGCTTTGAGTGCACACCCTTTTCTGGCCAGGTGTTGTGGGGACAAGGTGCAAGCAGCTGCTGAGATCCTGGTGGCACTGGAGGAATCCTGTGGAACAGTGCAGGGAATTGGGAATAATTTGGAATCTCAGCCATGTTTTCATGGGGACTGTGAAGCTCCTGATGCTGTGATGTGGAAAGAGCTTTGCTGTCAAACTCCAGTCTCTCATCAGTGACTCTTTCACAAGGGTGGACTGGGTTGTTGGGGTTTTTTTTAGGGCTCTCTTTTTAAGTTGTTGTTATTTGTTTGTTTGTTTTTTTAATTTGCTGTGGCAAACTGAGCCCTGCAGCTCAAGGAGGTCTCACCAGCTGACAGGAAAATGTTGGCTGGGATTTGGCCCAGTGTTTCCCTGGAAGCTGTGTCATTCTGCAGAGAAGACACTTAGGATGTGGCAGGGATGCAGATACAGAATTGTTTGTACATCTTGTCACAAACATCTCTTGCTGTCAGGGAGAAAAAAAAACAAACAAACCAAAACTCTGGGTGATAAATCTGTGTAGCAATTTATATTGTGCTCATTTCTGAGGCTGTGTTTGCTCAGCAAGCTGCTCTGCACTGGGATCTCCTGGATTTATCCAAAGACAAAGCAGAGATGGAAAGATATCCCTTGATGGGAATCACAGGGAAACCTTCTAGTTCTATCACTTTACCCAGAGGAGGCCTTTGTGAGCTCTGTTGTAGGAACTCCCTTCTATTTGTATAAGAAGGTGGAAAATCTGTCCTTTAACTGGGCTTGCAGGTTTGGTGTCTGCTGAAGGGATGGTGAGAAGTTGTGCCAGTGCCTCTGGCAGCTCTGTTGGGATGTGCACAGCTGCCTGTAGCTGCTGAAACTCTTGGCCTAGGAGATATTAATTCCTGCAGTTTTGTGGGAATGCTGCAAAAATGAGCTTAAATTATGCCCAATGTCTTTGCTGTTAAAACCAAGATGAGTAAGATAGTTGTCCAGTTCATAAAACATTTGTGCTCCATGGATCTGCAGCCCAGGAAGAGCAGGAAGGGGAGCTCTCAGCCTTCCCTCTGCATCAGCACTGCCCAAGTTGTGCTTTAGGATGTGGCTGTGTCTTTTCCTGCCCTTTCCCAATCAAACATGCTCAGCTTTGCTTTGCAAATGTTATTTTGTAGATTTAAAAGTCTATTCTGTCTTTTTCCTGCCACGGGGAAAAGCAAGGGCATTACAGAAGGACAGAGCAACTCTAATTTGTCCATTTAGTTGCTGTTTTTGGCTGTAGGACAGGACCCTGCTCAGCAGAGGAGTCACAGGTTAAACTCTGTCCCGCTGTGTGGAGGGGAGCCCTGGATGTGCTGCCTTCTCCTGATGTGTGAGCAGCCTGGTGTGTCCCTCCTCAGGATTCCTGTACATCCTTCTCCTCCAGACTGCAAACAGTTTAGTGCTGATTTGGCCTTATATAGTAATTTCCTATTATTAGAAACATTTCCTTGGGATCTTGCTCAGGGAGTAGCAGAGGGAAATCCTGTTTCCTTCATCTAACTTGCAGGCACAGCACCAGTGCTCACTCTTTCCTTATCTCGTGTGGATGGAACAAGAAGTTTTTGTTGTGATCTGCTTTCCAGCCTTAAGCCCTTTCTAACACTGAGCCTCTTTTCAGAAAAGCAGGAAAAGAAATGTGAAGGAATAGGAACTGTCAGTCAGCAGTGTGAGCTGTAAAGTTTTGTCTGCAGCCTGGACATTCCCTGCTCTTTTTCATTGTGTTTTCCTCACTCAGATTTAGTCCTTCCTTTGGAAAACCAGCTCTCTGTTCACTGCTGGATTGTGTGGAAAATAGTGTGCTAGGATATTTCACCTGAGAGTGCCAGGGATGGGCAGACAGCCAATGGCTGTGTTAAAAAAGAGGAACAGCTTTAAATTAAGGAAGGAGAAGTTTTTGTTCTGCGTGCAACAAGAACGTGTTTTTAAAGCCGAGACTGGTCACTGGAAGCACAGAGCTATGCACAGGCTTTGAACACTTAATTTTTCCTGTGAAAACATTTTTTCCCCTTAAAAGGAAGATGTAGGTCCTGCCACTGGGAGTGACTGTTTGGAAAGTCAGTCGGGAGGAATGCACATCAGCTGAGCTGGGCCAGGCTGTTTGTGTTACCAGCTCCCTCCAAACCCCATCCCTGCCACGGCCGCTGCAGGGGAACTGCTTAAAACGATTGTGTCAGAGCACAGGGAATTAACTGTTGGCTTTAAACTTTGTTGTTAGAGTCAATGCAACAATTGCTGTTGGGATTGGAGCGTGTTTGTAAAATCAGGGAAACCCTGACAGGGCCGTGAGCGGGAGCAGCCACGGGCATGAGACGAACTGGCATCACATTAAGGGCATCTGGGAATTATAAAGTGGGACTTTGTTCTGATGGCCACTGTCAAAGCCAGCCAGCCATTTCTGTTTCACTGCTTCAGCAGAAAGCAGCAACAAGGAAAATTTATCTTAATTTGTTAGATTAACCCAGTTTCTGTTTTCTCTCACGTCATAGACCCAGAATTATTGTGTGTGTGCGGGAGCCATAACTAAATACAAGCCCGTCATATGTGCTTTTTAATCCATCACCAGGGGCATCAAAACAGGGAACAGCACTGGCAGAGAAAGTGTAGGAATCCAAGGAGACGTGTGCATCTCCATTTTTTGTAATATTCTCTTTTTTTTTTCGTATTTTTTTTGTGAAAGACTGAGCTTGGGAAGAAAAGAAGTTTGGTATTCTCACTGACAAAGCTTTCTTGGAACAAACAAAACCAGTATTGACAGTTTTAGGCAAAACTGTTATTACAAAGCATAAATTAGAATCCAAAAATAATAATCTAAATATTCTTTGTCTTCTGGTTTTTGAACCCTTTTGGCCACACCTCACAAATTTTAAGGTTTTGTCTGTAGCCCTGCAAATACGTTCACACAGAATCGGGGAATTCAGGCAACTTGTGATGTCATGAATTTTGCAGTAAGATGAAGGAACTTTGATCATCTTGAGGCACCTTTTGAGTGAGTATAATGAGCTTTTGGTTTAACCTTTCTAGGTGTGCAGTTTCATAACTGAGCAGGAATGTTGTGTGTCCAGGGGCCAATGTCCTGTGTTCGAACCTCTGTTCCTGACTACTTGTTTAGAGCACTCTTGGGAGGGGGAGCTGCTTTAATCCAAAAACTGGGTAGAAAAGAGACAGTTCTTAGCAGAACTAATAATATAGGGAGGAGGTTTTGCCTTTTTATCAAACCTGTTAAAATATTAGCATTGGCTTTTTGGCTGGGCGTTGATTTATCCTTATCCTGCAGTCAGATGTTCATCCTCTGTTGGACACAGGGTGTTTTTTCCTAAGCAATGGGACAAATGTCCCTCAGAACCTTCAGTTTCTGCTCTAGGGTGTTTTAGGAATGTGAGGCACTTTAATCAGTTTTAGATCAGGATAGTCTGGACAGCAAGACGCATGTGACAGGTTAAAGACATTTCTATTTTTTGATTAAGATGTTCCTCTGACCTGTGAGAGGAAGGGCTCTCAAATTCCTGGCCTGTTTAGGGTGGTTTCTTTCCCATGGTATTTTTGCCAAGTGCTTTCTAATTATGGAATGTGTCTTATTCTGTAGTTCTTTTGCAAGGCAGAAATAATGAATATTATAAAAATCCAGAACTCACTCACTGATGGATGAACTTAACACCTTCTGGAATAATATAGATGTGATCCATGTTGATTTTTGAACAGCATAAACCCCAGCCAGCAATCTCATACCTCCAGATTTATATTTTGAAGTGGAATCTGCCCTGCAGAGGGGAACACTGATGGTGTTTTCATGGGGCCAAACTCTTTATTTTTTCAGCAGAGCCACTGCTTGCGGGTGTAGCTTAGCAAGTCACGCTCGGCCCTGCGAGCCTGTCGGAGCAGGGCTGACAGGAAAGGTTTCCAGTCCCCTTGCTTTGAATGTGAAATTGTATGCATGGAATCAGCTGCTTATCTGCAACGAGCAGAGCGATCCCAGTGCTCTAATCCAGGGTTTAAATGAGTCACTTCTAACTGGTGAGGCCTGGAAAACTTGATTCATCCCTCAGCCTGTAGTTGCCTGTTGGAGTGAGCCAGACCTTGCCAGCCATCCTCAGCAGAAATCACAGAAAAGGGCTGGGCTCTGCTGCTAGAAAGGAAGAGTCTGGTTTTATCACCTTCATAATCCAGGATCAAGATGTTATAAAGTAAAATAATCTCTGCTTTCCAACTTTTTTTTTTCCCCCTTCCTAATTTAGGCTAACCCACATGCAAGAGTGTTTTCCTCACCAGCAGTAGTTTGGCTGCAGAAAAAAAGTATTTTGAGTAAAGGTCTTTCCATCGAATAAATAAATAAAAGGGTTCCCCTGCATGAAAAAAACCCAAGCAAAATGTGTAAAAAAAATGCACTTTTAAGTGCTGGGCTGTTGTATATTCTTCTCTTATGTGGCATATTTGGTGAAGAGATGTGATCTGAGAAGTGTTAGGAGGTGTAAACTAGGGAAAAGGTGAGGTTGTTTATGTGAAGATAACTCTGCTAGTACTTAGAATTGTAACATGAGTTTTACTGAATCTCTTTGGTGACAATTAGACTGGTTTGAGCAGTGCTGGTGGAGCCCTGACATTCTCCTGAAGAATTCGAGCTGCCAGGCCACAGCTTTAATTATGCTTGGAAAACTCCTGGCTCAGGGCTCACTGTTGTGTTTCAGTAATGGCTAATGTGGCTCAGTTTGGGAAGTGGAGTTTCTCTCTCCTCTGAGATCTTACCTGTGCACAGGAGAGGGGCTTGGAGTAGTTTCCATTTCCTTCAGCACCAGCCCAAAGTTAAACCTCCCAAAGAGCCACGTCCTGAAACTGCTGCCGTTAAAAATTCACCCAGGTGAGATAAGAAGTGAATGAAAGTCCTGCCAAACACAGTTGTGCAAGAGCCACAAGTAATGTTCAAAATGGAGTCTGAGAGGGCAGAGGAGCTGTGGCACTGCAGTGCTCCCAGCAGCCGAGCTCCATCCCAAATCCTTGGCACTTTCTGCCTGTGCCATCCACGGCAGCTGGGGTCTCTGGGATCGCTGCCTTGGGCACAGCTAATTAGAGGGGAGTGCTGCACCCAACCACTGACAACATCTGCTACGTGTGTTTGCTTTTAAATAGCCTCCTCTCTGAGGAGCCCAAAGCTTTTTAGTTTTTTTGCTCTAAATCCTTTTACTTCAGAGCCTGACTTTACCCTTCCTGTAGCAGAATTTGTGAAGGATGCATTTTGATAAGAAGGGAAAAAACAAAACAAACAAAAAACTCTTTAAGCAGGGCTGAGTGCAGATAGTGCCAGTCATGAAACATCAGCAGCTGAGCTTGGGAATCATTCCATGGCTCTGCATGTTCAACCATTAGAGAATCTGCTTGACAGCTCACAATATGAATTGCTTGGAACACCTGAGGGGTGGCATCCTCTCTAACAGATTTATATCTTTATTTGCACTACCTGTAACTCATTTTAGGATGGATGCACAGCTTAGTCCATTGAGAAGCAAAATAATTAAATAAAATCATAGGATAATTTTAGATTGGAAAGAACTTGTGGAGATCTCTGGTCCAACCTCACTTCCAGGTGGGACCAGTTTAGATCAAGTTGCTCAGACATTGTCTGGTTGAGTTTAAAATATCTCCAAGGATGGAGTTTCACAACTTTTTGGGACCCCTGTTCCAGTATTTGACAGCACTCACTGGGAAAAAAAATTTCCCAATAAGTCATTGGAATTTCCCTTTTTCCAGCTCGTGTCCATTGTCTCTTGTTCTTTCACTTCCCCTAATGCTAGTGAAGGCTGTGCAGCATTTTTGTCAGAGTGCCCTTATCTTGGGCAGGTGGGTGGGAAATGAGGTGGGGTTTTCACACTTTTGGTGTAGCTGTGGTCATTAATAATTCTATTTGAGTACAGAACACTGATGAGCTCAGAGATAGCAAAATGTGCAACTTGTGTTTGCAAGGGCTGGGGACTGAGGGCAGCAGTGCCTTCACTGTGTCCTCTAGAAAACTCTTGGTAGTGCAGGTGATTTTGTAATAAGGACCTCAGAACTTCGAGGTAAAGTGGGTGTTTTGGTGCTGGATTGGCTTCAAAGGAATTTGGAATTAAATAATGCTGAGCCAGGCTGGATGGGGCTCGGTGGAACTGGAAATAGGTGAAATTTAAGGTCCCTTCCAATCCAAACCATTCTGTGATTCTAAATCTGCTGCATCCAACCCTGGGCTCTTTATGATTTATATTTTATTGATTTCCTGAGGGGGTGATTCCAAGGGTAATGTCAATGCCAGGGTTGGGGTTGTGCGTTTGGGGTGAGCTGGGAGCGGGTTTGTCCACGCTGCTGTCCCAGAGCTCGTCTCTTCCTGTCTGATGGCTGTGGTTTGTGTGCTGGGCTCAGCCCCAGCTTTTCCAGTGCCTGGGATTACTTGTCTTTCCGTTTTTCCCTGTCATTGGGCAGTGGGAACTCCACAGGGAGAGCGCAGCTGATTTCCCTGGGACTGCCTCTCCTGGGCTGCTGCGAGCTGGGAGGGGAGTTCTCCTTCTCCTTGGAAAACGCCCTCTCCAGATGCTCCAGTAGGAGCTGGTGGGAGGGAGGGAGTTCTGACTGCGCTGAAAATGCCATGAAAAAAAAGAAAAAAATTTTAAAAAAATAAAAGAAATAAGGCAACTGACAGAAGAGAGAACTTGTCCTCAGATTGCTGCTTTTTGCAGCAGCGTGAACCAAGGCTCTGCAAGGGCTGCAGGAGGCAGAGATGAAGTTCAGAGGCGGGGTAAGGTTTATTTAACTCCTTTGGTGGCTTTGCAGCTTTCAGATGCATGTCTGGTCTCAGAAGAAGAGAGGAGAAACATTTTCAGGGTTTCAGCAGGCAAGTGAAATGCTTTGAGAAGGATCCCTGCATTGGAAGGTTATGTGAAAAGGGATGAAATTGGGTAAAAAACCAGGGAATACCTGCTTGGAGGAGGGAGCCAAGGTGGGAGTTGAGGAAGTGGGAAGAGAGGGGGGAAAGCTGAGTTCTGTCTTAGGAGGGAAGAAAGGGTGGAGCTTTCACTTGGGCACAAGAATATGAAGGGACCATCCTGGAGCTGGGCTTTTGCTCTTCCCAGGGCTTCTGTCCCATTCCTGCCATCCTAGGGAATGGCATCAAGAACCTGCTTAAGGATTCATTGCCACTCAGTTCCTCCAGGCTGCTTTAGTTTAGGAAAACTGTCTGTGTTTTAACAGCAGCCAGCAGGCCTGGCCCTGCGTCCTGCATGGGACAACCCTGAGCTTGGGAAAAGGAGTTTGTGGCAAAAGATTGAGAGGACTGGGATTGTTACCTGGAAAAAAAATAACAGTGCCATAGAGAGCACAGAGCTCCTTTTCCTATGTTGTAGCACAGGAACAGGGACACTGAGTTAAGCTAAAAGTTGCCAGAAATGCAAAGATTATTTTCATATGAATAATTGTGCCACGGAATTCACTGACTCTGGAGGATGTTGGGGTCAAGAATGAGAGAGTGTTATTAAAAAGTGTGTGGGCTTTTGCCTGGATAAGAATGCTCGAGGCTTTAATTGGTAAAGTGACCCAATTTAGGAAAAGCAGGGTTGAAAGCGTCACTTCTGTAGATTTGAGCAATTCCCTGTTAAAGAGGAGTTGGCATGGGGCTGGTGTGTCCCATACCTGCTCAATCCAGAGATCCTTGCCTGTTTTCCCAAATATTCTGGTGTTGACCACTGAGAAAGTGATGAAGGGCAGGGCAGAGCTTTTGGAGGACCTGCTGAGTCCTTCCCTGTGGAAGTGCAGGTGACAGGGCTCCACAGGGTATTTCTGCTGGCCTCTGGTGTGCTGGGGCCTGGAGAAAGGTTGGTGACAGTGACAGGCAGAGGTGGTGGCTGGGGTGGTGCCCGATGTTCTCCGAGGGAACCGTGGGCGTGGAAGTGCCCTTCGCGTGCCCCGGGAATGCTCTGGAGCTCTCTTTGGAAAGTTTGACTCTCTCAGAGAGACACTGGGGTGTGAGAGGTTTGTGTGGGGGTGTGGAATGCAGCGGGGAAGGGCTGGCAGTGGGGTTGGCAGTGGGACACCAGCGGGGCCGGGCATTCCCAGGGCAGCGCAGCAGGGAATGGGGCACAGGGGGCACAGGCAGGTCCTGGCTCTTCATGTCTGAGCTTCTGCCACCCTTCACCTGCTCAGCTGTCCTGGAAATCAGCATCAAAACTCACTTGGAGGGGCAGCAAGCTGAGGTTTTGCCTTTTTTTAATGCCTTTTTAAAATGTGTTTGTCCTCTGAAGCTGCTGTGGGATGCCCAGGCCTGTGGGCACAGGTCTCCTGAGCAAGCTGCCACCAGCAACATCTTTGAACCAGCAGCAGCTTGTGCCATCTGTTCAGGAGCAAAAATGTCAGCTCCCTAAATATAGAAATTCAGTGTATTTACTTTTCCAGCCCTGGTGATCTTTCTGGTTTGCCTAGTTCATTTTTCTTAGTGCTCTTTTATATTTAGCCTGTTGATTGAAATATCATTACCCCTCTTAAGGGTAAACATTTTTCCTGTCCTTCAAATCAGTTCTTACAACTGCCTTTTCCTTTTCACTGCTAATTGCTTATTTCCTTACTCATCCCCCCACAAAGTAAAATCTGGAAGGTATAATTGAGTTATAAATATTGAACAAGTAATGTTGCCTACTTATTATTTCAATTTGTCCCTACTCAAAGAGTGGAAAATTTCCAAATGATTACCTTACAACAATGAGTCAAGAATTTAGCATTTCTATCTCTTTAATATAATTTTTTTGAATAGTGTGTTCTGGAGTTCCATCTTTCCATCTGGTCAGGATGGGAAGAATCAGAGGGCAACCAAGTTCTGAGTTCCCTGACTCCAGACATTCCATTGTTGGTGATGTATTGGTCTAAAAGAAGCAAGAATAAAAAGTAATTCTAAGAAATGGTCCTTGAGTGGCAGCTGCAAGTTCAAGTTGTTCCCTCTAATTCTGCTGGTCTGGGTCACCAGAGTTGTTACCTGGTTTTGATCCCAATCCACCTGACAGCTCTGATTTTCCAAAGTTGTCTTTTGGGAAATCACTCCATTTGCCTTACATAATTAAAAGCAAAATATAAAACATTTCCTTTTGTTATTTAATTTTTTTTTTTTGATTAAACAAGCCAAATTCATGTCTTGACACTTATTAGCTCAGGTGGCTTCAGAAAGGACAGACAAATCCACGTGGTTGCTTGCAGGGGATTTTTATGGGAGACTCAGAGCTGCCTCTCAGGGAACCTTCTTTCCCACCCAGCTGTTGACTAAGAGAGAGTTGTGTCCAAAATGAGCAGCTGATTTTCAGTGAGGCAGGAGGATGAAGTGGCTGCACTTCAATCTCTCAGGGATTTTCTGGCAGAATCCCTGATTCTGGTCCACCTCCACTGTCTTCGTTATTTCTTTCTCCATGCAGAAGGAAAGAGGAGCTTTCCCATTCTGCACCTTGGGAAATGAGGCCTTGGCTACAACAGTTGATTTTTGTCTGCTCTGCTGTCTGGCCCACATTGTGTCCAAGCTCTTTCCCAGGCTGTAGAATGAAGTAGAAATCAAAGGAATTTTTTTGCCTTTCCTGCAGCTTTGGCATGTGACAGTGAAGAATGTCCAGCTATCCATGAGACAAATGTTTTTTAGCTGCCACCTCCCCACGAGAAGTTCGTTCTTGGTTCAGGCTTGCATTGTCTTCCAGAATCTAATCTGAATTTCCCTTTCCACTCACATTTGGTTCTGGCCTGCTCTTCCGTTCCCGGCTTTGTAGCTATTTCTGGAGCCTGCAGATCAATCATCTTGCACTTGATACCAAGATAAAGGTGCCTGCTTCTTCCCAGATGGAGCCACTTCCTGGGGTTGTTCCAGTGAATCTCCTGAGTGGATACAACTAATCTGTAAAAATACATTGCCAGGAGAAAATATTGCAACATGCATTTTTGGTTGTTGAGACAGAAATTCTGTTTATGTTGTGACTTCCCTTTCTGAATCAGTTATGGAGTTTCCCTGCTCCATACAAGTCCATTCACTTTGAGAATTCCAGGTGTTTTGTCATGGAAAGGAGTGGGAAGTTGCTGGTGCTGCCTGTTCCCTCAGTGTGTCTGGAATTGAGTTTTAAACCATTCCAGTATCCCCTCTGGGAAAATCGAGCATGGGAATGAGTCCTTGCTCCATGTTGGGTATTCCATGGCCATGGAGCAGCTGCTGGACAAAGCTGGGGGCAGTTTCTTGCTCTGCTCACATCAGCTCCAAACCCCAGTGCTCATGGCAGAGCTGCCCTCCCATCTTCAGCACAAATTCCCCCAAAGTGCCCAGCCCGGCTGACTCGAATCCTTTGGATTTTGCTGTGCAGAGCAAAAGGTCCTGTTTTTCATTTCTGAGGTGTATTAGTTCTCCATGTCCTAAGCAGAGGAAAAACTTTATCATGCTTTGGCATTAATCAGAGTTTAAAGGAAAAGTATGTGTTTACACCTTCACAATCCCATGTCAGCGATTTCCCAGTTCAGTTTAGGAAACTCCTTGGTACAGTCTTGAGTGGTTTTGTACTCCCAGGAGTTTGGAGGTATTTTCTGGTCTTGTTGACTCTTGTATGAACACAAAGGAAAGCTGGAATCCCAGCCAATGTAAACCTGGCTCTGCAAGCTGCATTCAGCAACCAATTTACACCAGCGGAAAATCTTTCCCAAAATTTAATCTCAGGGCAGAAGAAGCCATGTGGAAGCAGTGCTGTGGTGCTGATTGCACTGGCCTGGTCCCCACCATTCCAGAGGGACTTTTCCCTTCCTGGCCTCGAGCCACTGTTGTGCTCAAGGCTCTGGAGAAGACATTAAAAGCAAAGAGTGGGTTAAAACAGAGTGGGAAAGAATCCCTGGAAACTTCACCGTGGGGTGGCTTTGGGAACTGTGGTGGCAAAATCAGTTTGGGCACTCTGGGAGTGACCCTCAGGACAGCGGGTCCAGCAGAAGGATTGAGAGGAGGCACAGGCACTCCTGAGCCCACCAGGATCACGTGGAGGTTGCTCAGATTTTTGCCATTCCCTGTTTGCAGCCTGTGCTGGGTGTGGCATTGGGTGCCCCATCCTACAAAGGTCAGGATCCTCAGCTGGGCCCTGCTTTTGATCCCTATAGGGGACCTATAAGGTGGACGTGGTGGAGCTGCCCTAAATAACTGTTAGAGGGGCACCTGTGGTCCCTTCCCTCCTTTCCCTGGCTCTGACAATCTCCCAATTCCACAGGGAGGTGATTTAGTTCAAAACCTGGTGAGAAAACCAGCAGATTCTTTTTTCTTGGTCTTTGTTTTGCTGATTGAGTTGCACTGGTATGGTTTGGAGGTGTTACCTGCTGCCAGGGGGGCAGCAAAGCCCAGAGGAGGGATTTGATGCTGAGCTTTAGCTAAACCCGGACCTGCCTCTTAGGTGGAAGCTTCCCAAGCATTTCAAGGCATCAGGAACTGGCCCTGCTGCTGAATCCTGGCTCCTCCCTGACCCTGCTGTGGTTCCCCATTACCCTATCCTTGGCCATCATCATTACACGTGGGACCAGTGTGGGAAAATGACCTGGATTAAAACCATCAAAGAATCTGAGATAGTTTTAATCCCTGTCAGATTTCCAGCCTGGTTTATTGCACAAGTCCTGGGCCAGTGCAAACCAGAGGATGCAGCTGCAAAGGTCCTTCCTCAGTGTCACAGCAGCTCCTCTCTGACTGCGCTCTCCTAGCAGCTTCCAGAAAAACTGATTTTCATTAGGAAGGGTCTGATCAGACCCCCATAGCCTGTGTTCTCCCAAATATCTGGAACATACTCCCTGCCACAGGGCTTTCAGAGTGCTCCAAGCTGATCTCATACCTGGAGCAGAGGATATTGTAAATGTACATCAGTCAGAGGTGGTTTGGCACAAAGAAATTCATCCCCTGCAAAGACAATCAGGGAATCAGTGCTGTCCATAGACAAACTGCTTTAATGGTTAATTAGCTCCACTGTACCACATTTAACCCCCCCAGACTGGGTTTTCTAGCATTAATTTACAGCCACCAGATCTGGTGTCTGCCTGCTAACAGAAAATCACCAACATTTTGGTTATTTTCATTTATTCAGTGCCTTACTGTCACATTCATCATTCAGCAGGAACATATGGTCATCACTGTGATTATTTTTTCTTAATAGTGCCTTCCCTCCCCACTTCCTTCCTTCTGCATGACTGTTCTGTTTCCATTTTGCAAAAAGGGTTCATTTTCACCTCCTTTTATGGCCCATCTGTTGATGTCAGTGGCAGTGAAACAGTTAACACTGACATTTGAAGCTGCTGGTAGACTTGGACATATGCAATAAAGCAAAATGCTGGCATGGAGCAGTGCCTATTGCTCAGCTCTGGCTTTATATTTGCACTGAACTCAGGGCTTGGGAGGGTACAAGAGTAAAGTTTATATTCTGGAGGCTCTGACTGCATCACATCCCCTGGGCACATTTAATTATCACCAAAAAGCCGCTTTCAGTCGCGTTGGTTTGCCTTTTGTTCTGTTTCAAGCTGGCTGCAGATTTGAGATCGTTATTTTGTTCTCACGGCGAGAGGTTGGAGTTGAATGAGGAGACAAAAAGTGGAGGAAACCGAAAGTTCTTGGCCTTAAATGCCTGTCCCAGAGGAGGCTGCTGGAGTGGAGTTTTCTGTGTTGTGAGGGGGATGGATTGGCTCTTCCCTCTCCTGGATGTGCACAGCTGGGATCATTTTGTCCTGGCCTGCAGGGGAGGGGCTGATGAAAGAGCTGCTGAAGTGACGTTTTTTGTGAAAGTTTTCAGGATTATATAAACTGGGATTAACTGTGCGAGGGTGGAAGTTTCTCCTCAGTCCTTGTTGAGGCAGCTGTGCTTTAGGACCGTAGTTGTAAACTTACCCACTTGAAAAGGAGTTATTTTCCATTGGTTTTGCCTTTGTTCTCGTCATCTTGGCCAAAATCTGCTCCAGGACTGCACTGCTCTGATAGAAGGATTCTAATTTCTAGGCAGAGTTTATTTGCATGTGATTTATCTCTATTTTCCTTTCCTTATCTCACTACCCTCCTTCTCCAAGGGTAATCCCTTTTCTCCTCACCTTGGCAAAAAGGGTAGAAGACGACAGAGCATTTTGCTGAAGCTGTGAAGGACTTGGCTTGGAAAATCTTGGCCATTTTAGAATGATTACTTCATGACAGTATCTGCAGAATTCCTCCCAGGCTGGATCTTTCCAAGCTTAGAGCTCAGGCCTTCCAGACCATGAGACTAATTGGAAAAAATAAACCAGGAAATCAAATGATGTTTCTTTGTGGCGTTTGAGCCATTAGAGCGGGTCTGGATTTGAGATTTCCAGAAGGAACTAATTTTCCTCTCTGAAAACTGCTGGGTTCAGGCAATCACTTCTGCTCAGGCTTACAGGGAGGAAGCCAATTAGAACTCACAGAAATAGGCAAAACTGCATTTACTAATCATTTACCAAATCAAAAAAACATTTACCAAGAAATGGGTGAGTCAAACCTACTGCAGACTGAAGGGATTTGCGCCTGTTTTGACCCAAACTGATACTTCAGTGATTCTTGCTTTTATTACTGTTTAACAAAACTTCAAGTAGATTTTCTTCCTGACCAAGGCTGGGTTTATTTTTCTCCCTGCATGTCATCAGTCCCTGTGGTTTGACTACTTCTACACCTTGGGAAGGTGCAGAAAGGAACTCTGTGAGTCAGTAAAAGTCATCTACATCTTTGTGAGGGTCTGGCATTCCCAGTTTGTGATGGGTGTCTGGGACTGCTGTTGATGCATGAGCCTGCCTTAGGAACAGACCCCTCTGGTGTTTGTGCAACATCCCAGAATATCACTTAGTGCTTCAGGGACATGGTTTAGGAGAAATGTGAGGGCCCAAGGGCCAGTTACTAAAATCCTCAACCCTGGAAAGGCTGTAATAAGTAATACCTCCCGTGGTTGGGGTGAGAGAAGCCTTTCTCCCACAGGTCTTTGCATTCAGATGTCAATTCCTTCCTGGCTCTGCTATCCTGTTGGCCCTGACCACCCCTGCTCAGCCCCCATTTCCCATTTATGTGTACCCTGCAGAATGTTCTCCCTTCCTTGAACCCCTGGTGGTCCTGTTTTGGTGCATTGCCCCAACCTGTCAATCCCCAGTGGTTGTCCCTGTCCTGAACCTGTGCACCATTTTCCCCTGCTCCCGTTGGATCCTAGCCCTCCAAAACACCCCCTCGTATATAATCCTGGACCCTCAGCCCATCCTTGCTCTTGTCCCTGGATTTTGCTGGGAGCTGCACCTTAATAAACCAGCTTTTGGATCTCCAAACAAGAACCTGTCCCAGCATCATCATCATTTTGAGTGGCCTCGTGCCCCAGAGCCGAGCCACGAGCTGCTTTAGGGACCTGCACACAAAGGTGTTGCTGTGAGCAGTTGGCAAAGAAGGGCTGAGGGAGATAAGGAAACGCAGGCAGGTGTGAGACAGAGGGTTTCACACGCTGTTTCTCCTGTCTCTGGTTTCTGTGGTGCCTCTCATCTTCTCCTTCTCTGTCCCTTGAGCAGAGATTTCCCCAGAAAGCAGCCACTGAGTCACCTCTGGGTGCAAATTTCCCCTCCCTGCTTTACAGTGAAGTCAGGGATCAGCAGATGAGAGCTTTCCACAGATGGTTGTGTCTCACCCACGTCACGTTGAAAATGTAACCTTTAAAAGAGGGTCGGGGGTAGGAGTCTCTCGATGCACGTCAGTGTCATGGTCTAAATTCAGTGGTGTGGGGTGCAGAATGCAGAAATGCCCATTTCTCATTTCTTCTCAATTTTCTCAGAATTTTCCCATTGGGTGACTTGCTAAAGCTTTAAACTGGTCAGCAATGTGAAGCTGTTTGCTTCTGAGGTGAATCATCATTAGTCATAAAAGATTCTTTACCTCGAAACAGCTTCCCGTTGTGAAATCAGAGAGGAGAGAACACATTTCAGTCTCCCTCCTGCTAATGGATGCCTAGGAAAGGAAATCCAAATTTTATTCTCTTTATCAAATGTTTGTTTCTCTGATTGATTTGAAGTTATTGGAAATGTAGCAGTAATTTTTCCCTAAAGCTGACTTCAAAGCAATTTGAGCAGACAACAGATAAAGTGTTGTAATCACTGTTTTCAGCAGCAGCAGTGGGATTGTTTTAATATCCCACTTTAATATCTCATTTTAATATGGTTATCCAAGGGTAACTGTGGTTCTTGTGGACTTGGGGAACTGCCTGCAAACCCACAGCCATCCCAACTTCCCTGTGCTTCTGGCTGCAGGGATTGGGAGCCAACGGCATCCGGCTGACCATGGAGAGCGCTCTGACGGCCCGGGACCGCGTCGGGGTGCAGGACTTTGTCCTGCTGGAAAACTTCACCAGCGAAGCTGCATTCATTGAAAACCTGAGGAAACGCTTCAAGGAGAACCTGATCTATGTGAGTAGCACAGGGACAGTGACCATGGTGTCCCTCAGTGACCTGGAGCGTGTTTGCTGCACGGGACAATCCCGGCTTTGCTCTGCAGCGGTGTTTGGAGGTGGTGGTGGCAGCTGACACAGCCCATGGGTGTTTGTGCCAGGACCAGTCTGGGGTGCTGGCATTTGATGGGTGTAGGGATGCACTGCAGTGCTCCTGTTGAGATCTGGTGGCACTGACAGCCCTGAAAATCCAACCCTCACCGCATTCTTCCATCTCCTGAGTTCACTCACTTCTACCAACCCCAGACTTGACCTCCATCTGAAATGTGTACCAGAAATAACCCGGTATTGTGGCTTGTTGGAAACCCTAAAAGCATTTGAGGTACTTTTTACCCAGCAAGGATAGCATGGCTGGCACAACTCCTGCAGTGTCACTCTCCCAAAGCTGAGGGTTCTCTTCCTCAGCACCCTTGCCCTGTTTGGAAGCCCTCAGCAGCATCCCCAGCACACCAGGATGGGTGTCCAGCCTCCTGGCACACCTGAGCTCTGCCTCCAGACCTCCTGTAACCTTCCTGCATTTTGTTCTGTTTTTCAGACCTACATTGGCTCTGTGCTGGTGTCTGTGAATCCTTACAAGGAACTGGAAATCTACACGAAGCAGAACATGGAGCGGTACCGCGGCGTCAGCTTCTATGAAGTTTCTCCTCACCTGTGAGTGGGTGCCAGCGCGGGTTTTGTCACTCCCACACAGCTGGGACACGTGAAAAGAGACAAACAGAACTTATCCCTGTCCCAGCTGCAGCCCTGGCAATCCTAGGGATAGCGAGGATCCTCTGGAGGGTGTGGTGTGAGGCTCTTTCTATTCCTGTTCCTCTCTCCAAAGAGGATGAGTTGCCTTTGCAGGAGCAGTATTTGGAAAGGGAGTTGGTTCCTTCCTGGCTGCAGAGTTGCTTACCCAGCCCTGGCAGGACAGGAGTTCATTGTTCCAGGGTTATTTGGGGTCTCTGTGTCTGGGGCTAAGCAGGGGAAAGATTTTTCTGGTGTGTAGGGGTTTCTTTCCTACCTCTGCTGTTACTGCCTGACCAATATTTATCTGGTATTTCCCTTGTTGCTAAGATACCATCAGCCTGTTGGAACAAGGAATGTATTTATTTACATGGTCTGGCTTGGTGAGCATTCCCAATTTCCCATTTAAAAAAAGAAAAAAAAAAAAAGTTTGAGGTTTAAAGTTATTTTTGAAAGCGTTTGAATTTTTTTGTCAGGCTGAAAGAAAAAGATGACTGAGAGCTGAGGCCACATGGCTTCAAAATGGTTTTTTTTCAGGACTAAGAGCCAAATTCTGAGCACCTCTTGGAGGGTTTTTTATGTTGTGTTGTGTTTTGTTGGGTTTTTATTTTTGAAATCTTGGAGGAGTAAATTATATTATTTTTGAGCAAACTATTTGGGTTGTTTCTTATTGCTGGCACATAGCCCAGGAGAGTAAACAAACCAGAATGTGCTGCAAGCACAGAGAGGGGGAGAAACACCATTACTTGTGAAAGTCTCAGCGCTTGAAGCTGGATTTGTTAGGACAGAAATGTGATTTTTACTGTGTGAACCCAGATGGGGGAGAATTAAACCTGCAAAACCCTGCATTCAGACCTGCTCAGCTCACCTTGCCTGTGGTCAGGGAAGGGCTTCTGTGCCCTCAAAGGTGAATTTTGGGACTCTCTGGAAAGTCCTTGGGACTGTGGCTCTGTTTTTAAGTATGCAGTAGATACAGGATGATGACAATGCTCAGGGAAAGCACAGAGCACTGAGCATATGTGCTTTAATTCCACTTAAATCACAGTGTAGCTGATTATTTCTTAGGTTTTCTTTCTCCTTTTAACAAGTCCCTTCAGAAGCTGTAAAATGTGCAGCTCATAAGTGAACCCTGGAGAACTGTGATCCTGGAAACTGCTGCTCCCACTGGGAAAACAGTTTTTTGTTAACTCTTTTTGCTGTTCCACTGCATTATTTGATTATTTTATTGCACTATTTGATTGTATATGCATTTAAAAATCCTGTGAGGAGCATCAAAATGCAGCGTAGTGCTCTGGGCTTCTCCTTTTCCAGCACACTCCTCAGGTGTCTTTTTTTCCTCTTTCTCTTCTAAACTGACTCTAGAAGGTCAAAACAGTTCAAGATCTCTATTCCAGTGGCAGATAGTTCAAGTGCAGGGCTGAGCACTGGATTTTCTGGGAAGTGCATCACACTCAGAGGAGGAAAGTTATCTCTATGGGCTTGGATCACAGCATATTCCCAGAGATCTGTCACATCCTGTCCTGTTTATGGCCTGCAAATGGGAGCATAAATATCTTTATTTACAGTGATTCTGTCTGTGTGTGACTGGAGCTCTCAGGGCCATAAACCCCCCCCATAAAGGCACAGGGGGGCCAGAGGCACTTCTTCAAATCCAAATTAAATTTGCATTTATTCAGCTGTTTTCCAAAAGACTCCAGAGGCAGGATCTGGATGGGAAGAGAGGGACATGATGTATTTTGTGAGGTGAGTTTTGTTGCTAAGGGAGCTCACTGGTGTTGCCTTAGCACCAAGTATTAATAGACTCGACAAGGCCACGGCTGTTATTTTGGTGTGATTACTTCTAATTAATAGCACAGCAGGAAAGTTAAAAAAAAAAATAAAGAAAAAACGAAAATAAAAAAAAGCCAAGCTATTAAAGGGTTGTCAGGTGCACGAAGACAGAATACCTGCTTGCTCACCACATGTGTGTGAGAGCTGCAGATGTTGTTAGGGAGGGTATCTGATGTGGTTGTCCTTTTCCTCTCCCCCTGAGCAGTTGTCACCATTGTCACTCATCCCCTGCTGCTCTCTGGTGTTGTAGGAGTGTGTGTGACTCGGGCTGTGAGATCCTGTCTGCTCACAACACAGAAATGAAAGAAAAAGCAGCAAAGGAGGAAGCAGAAGGGCAGGGCCAGACTGTGCGGGCGGGGGAAGTGCCTGGTGTGTGGGGCACAGGGGACCTGCAGGGTGCTCCACAATCTGTGGTGGCTTTTCCAGCTCTTCCCACCATCTGAGAGAAGCTCTGGAGCCACCCAGATAGCAAAATTCTGTTGTGACCTTCTGAATGTGTCATCACTTAGAAGATAAGCAAGAAAAAATACCAGTGGAGAACAAGGTGTTTCCTGAGTGTAAAACTCTTCTGTCCCATGGGACCAGTGTTGAGAGATCATTTATATTTAGAAAAGCCCGTTGATCTGCACTGTTCAGTTGATTTCTACCCTTTTTTGTCAGAAAAAAAAAGGTGAAAAGAGCAGTCTCAAAGGATTTGACAATTTGTGTGATGAGCCTGCAGAACCTTGGCTGGGTGGTTGGGGTGTGCCCAGCGGTGTCGGTGCTGTCCTGTGCTGTCACCAGGGTACAGAGCTGTGTGATCTCACCCAGCCCATGGCCTGGGGCTGTTTTGGGGGATGTCTCTGCTGGGATTTCACAGGCAAACACCCTGATCCCGGCTGTCCCTTCCCAGCTACGCCATCGCAGACAATTCCTACCGCTCGCTGCGCACCGAGAGGAAGGATCAGTGCATCCTCATCTCCGGCGAGAGCGGCGCCGGCAAAACCGAGGCCACCAAGAAGATCCTGCAGTACTACGCTGTCACCTGCCCCGCCAGCCAGCAGGTCGAGACCGTCAAGGACCGGCTGCTGCAGTCCAACCCCGTCCTGGAGGTACCTCCCCACCGAGTCCTGGCCCTGGGAATGCTCCGGTTTCCCGGCGCTGGGGACAGCGGGACTCCCTGGGGCGGTGACAGTGTGTCCTGGGAATGCTGTGTGGGCACATCACCAGGGAATCCCGCTCTGATTCCCGGCCAAAGCAATCCTGGCCCTTTCCAGCCCTCCAGGAGCAGTTGTGGCATGGATGGGGTGCGGGGAAAGAGGGGATTTGGCGTGGGAAGAGCTCTGGGTCACTGCAGGACTCTGCAAAAGCGCACATCCCAGTGGGCAGCTCAGAAAGGCTGGGTTTGTTTTCTGGTGCTGTGGTGTCCTCTAGTGTCCAGCCCCAGCTGTGTGCAGTGCCTTGAGATATCCCTGGATCCCTGTATCCCTGTGCCCTGCATCCCTGTACCCCTGGATCCTGTTCCCTGGATCCCAGGAAAGGTGAGCTCCCAGCAGCAGGAGAGCCCTGCAGCCGCTCTGGCAGCGAGCTGGGACAGACGGCTGTGGTGGCAGAGGAAGCTTGGGAAAGGCTGTCAGACGTGACATATGTTGTCAGCAGTGGACTGGCATTCAAATCAGCTTGCAGGGGGGATGGAAGTGTTTTCAGAGGAAGTTCCATCTGCACTGCTTGCACGGGGTGTAAAGATCAGTGTTAGAATTCAAGGAGCAATCTGTTTCCTTCCGAGTTTCCAGGAAGGAAAATCCTAGGCTGTAAATAAATAAATGGCAGCTTCACCCAAGTGTTTATAAATAATCAAACTTGGTACTCATTTATTCCTCTCTGATTCTTTTCATTTCAGGCCTTTGGAAATGCAAAAACCCTTCGGAACGACAACTCCAGTCGGTTTGGGAAGTACATGGACGTGCAGTTTGATTACAGGGTAACTTGGAATCTGGTTTCTGTTTCAGGAGTGGTCCCAGTTACAGGGGTTCTCTGTGCTCTTGTATTGTGTGTGTGTGTAGTGAGTGCTTTGCTTTTCCTTGGTGACAGCATAAGCAGAGCCTGTGGTAGCAAAGTTTGGGTCCAGAGGGTTTTGTAGCTCTCACTGTCCTTTCACTCCTTCCTTATTTCTCTGTGCAAGGAGACAGTGAGATCAAACCCATTTATTCCTAGGGTATGTTATTTCTGGTGCACTGGGCCAGTGGATGCTCCCCAGGTAAATCCACATAAACCAGCTGAAGATAATCCCTGTCCTGCAACTTTGCACTGAGTTTGTGTCCACTCTGATCCCAGCTGCCCTACACCAGCAAGGTGGACACAGTGCAGGGGCTGAGGAGCTCAGCACTGCCATCCTCCAGGCCTTTAGGTCTCCTTTAACCCTCCACACTCAGTTGTGGTGCTTTTCCTTTGTGGTGAATTCCTGGAAGGAATTTTAGCACTCAAATCAGCACCATGCTGGAGCTCAAACAGAGCTTGTGGCTCAGAATGATCATTTTCTGTCCTTTTGTGGGTTTTTGCTTCAGATCTTGTCTTTGAGCAGACAACCAAGAAGCAGAAACATCCTCCTCTGTGTTGCTGAACTCTTTCCACGTGTCTGGTTTGGTTTAGGGGGCTCCTGTCGGGGGCCACATCTTGAACTACCTCCTGGAGAAATCCCGAGTTGTGCACCAGAACCACGGCGAGAGGAACTTCCACATCTTCTACCAGCTGCTGGAAGGAGGGGAGGAGGATCTGCTGAGGAGGCTGGGCCTTGAGAAGAACCCACAGCAGTATCACTATTTAGTAAAGGTGAACATTAACTATAATTCTTAAAATATATTACAGGAGTGGGATATCTCCAATTGACTTTGTCATTTCAGAAATAACTCTGAGGTGACTGCTATAAAAAGAAACACAATGCATTGAGCATGGATAATGTATCTTTGATGATTTATTTACTTCTTTATATTAAACTGTATCTTTTTAGGGTCACTGTGCAAGGGTCAGTTCCATAAATGACAAAAATGAGTGGAAGATTATGAGGCGAGCCCTCTCTGTTATCGGCTTCAATGACAGTGAAGTGGAGGTGAGGTTTAACAGCACAAATTTTCCTACTTTTAAGGATTTTTTTTCTGTTTAATTTGGGATTGCCTGATTGAAATGTGTGAATCAATTCAGAGTGAATGTATTCCCTACAAAAATCCTAAGAAAGATACAAAATGCTCTCCTAAAATGTGAATTAACACCAGAACCTCGCTGTGTGTTCATTCCATCATCCTGATCTCCGCCTGTTGCTCCCATGCCAGGATTTGCTGAGCATTGTGGCCAGTGTCCTGCACCTGGGGAATGTCCAGTTTGCTGCTGATGAGCAGGGAAATGCTCAGGTCACTACAGAGAATCAGATTAAATACCTGGCCAGGGTGAGTATCACTAGTGAAGGAGATATTACAGGAAAGCTGACCTGTAAAGGATTCCTTACTTTGAGCTTGGTATCATTGTATAATTTTAGACTGTGATTTAGAAGTTCTCATAAATTTCACTTTTATTTTACCTAAATAAAATTCAAATATTATCATCAAACCCCTTTAATTGACAACTTCTCTCTTTACCACCTGACCCACCACTGCCTTGAGGTTTCCACCTTCAGGCAGTGAGGTTGGAATAGACTCTGGAAAAGAGTTTTAAAGAAAGAACCACCTTTGTGTTTTTGCTTGGTCACTTCCTTCCAGCCAATTCATTTGTTAGCTCTTATCCCTTCCAGAAAGGAGGGAAGGGAGGGATTGATGCTGCAGGGTTGTTCAGTGTGAGAGGGAAATGAAGGGTTGTTTCAGTGGGCTGGGATTTTAGGAAAATGGAATGTACAGCTCCATAAATGAACTGAATATCCTGCTTGCAGCTGCTGGCAGTGGATGGCTCTGTTCTTCGGGATGCACTGATCCACAAGAAGATCATAGCAAAAGGGGAGGAGGTAAGAACAGGCCCTGGGGATCTGGGAGGAAAATGGGATCAAATGAATCAGCTCTGCCAGCAGTTCCCTTGTCACCTTTCTCAGGGGGTTGTCACTGCACTGGTGACAATTCAGCCACGAGCAGGATGCTTTGAGCGGCTGTTTAGTGATGATGAGGCAGGAAAAGGCCATCCCTTGGTTTGGGGGGCTGCTGAGTGGCTTTTTTCTGCTCCTGCCTGCAGCTGGTGAGTCCCCTGAACCTGGAGCAGGCAGCCTACGCCAGGGACGCCCTGGCCAAGGCCGTCTACGGCCGCACCTTCTCCTGGCTGGTCAACAAGGTCAACAAATCCCTGGCTTACAAGGCAAGTGAACCTTCTGTTTGTTGATATCCAGCCAAACGTGAAAGCAATTTCCAAATCTTCCAGCTGCAAAGTTTCATGCTTTTAGTAATTTCTAAATTAATTTGTTTTCCAAATTGCGCAGTAGACGCTGGGATTAAATGGTGGTGATCCAGGGATGGGTCACAGCTGTGAGTAAATATCTACATTTATTTTCCTCTCTGTTGCAGGAAGAGAAGTTTCCAGGCTGGAGAAGTACAACAGTTCTAGGATTGCTGGACATCTATGGGTTTGAGGTTTTCCAGCACAACAGGTTTGTTTTGATACATTCTGAATTACATTATTCAGTTACAGTGTTTTTTCTGCCTTGTCACACAAGGCTTTATTCCATTTCTTAGTAAAAGGTGGCATTTAAATGTCAGGACATCAGGTGAAAAACTGATCATCACAGGGCTTCTAACACTTAGGACATCCACCTAATAATTAGCATTTCCAGCTATTAATGGGCCTGGTATTTTAAATAAACTGTTGGGTTTGGGGTGTATTCGTGGCTTACCTTGAGCTGGGCCTTTGTCCAGCTCTCCAGCCCAGGGGTGGCTCTTGTGGCATCTTCCCATGGTGGTGACAAACCAGGGGATGGGACTGCCAGAGTCTGGAACCTCCCTGGCAGGTAGCACTGAACCAAGACTCTCAAATTTGCAGTGTTATTGGGCCTGTATTCAAAGTTTTTGTGTTCCTCCATGTTCCATCCTTCATGTCCATTTTTCCCTCCTTCTGGAACTATTTGTGTTTCCCTAAATAATAAACTCACTAAATGCATACAGTGAGCAAATAAACACAAAAATCTGTTTCTCTTGATTTACTGTATCCCTGCTGCTCCCACTGTTTGTACCTCCTTCTGTACAAACAGTGATTGTTCTTCTGATTTTCCCTTGCAGCTTTGAGCAGTTTTGCATTAATTATTGCAATGAAAAGTTGCAGCAGCTCTTTATAGAGCTCACCCTGAAGTCAGAGCAAGAGGAGTACGAGTCCGAGGGCATCGCGGTAAGAGCCCAAATCTTCCCTTGCCTCTCCTCCCAGAGGGAAAAGGAGCTGCTGCCATCATCCCCAAATAAAGGAATTAAAGAACTTTCCTTTTTCCCTTTCTTTTTGAAACCCTGGTAACTGTGTGAGACAGCTGGAAGTGAGTAATGCCATCCCAAGCTTCTACCCTGATTTTAATAAAGGCAATGTTAGGAAAACAAATGTGATGAGTGAAAAAGCTTTGACAGAAAGATTGCTTAAGTCAGGTGCTCTCTGAAATGTTCTGAAATTTACATGTTTCTCTTCCAGTCTAGAGTTGTTTTCACCTAAGTGTGATTTCTTGTCTTTGCAGTGGGAACCAGTTCAGTATTTCAATAACAAAATAATTTGTGATTTGGTGGAAGAGAAATTCAAAGGAATCATTTCTATTTTGGTGAGTTGAAAACATCTTTTTGAATGAAAAATTTTGGGCAGTGTAGTGGAAAACATGGGAAGAAATCAGTTTATGTTTCAAAGTGTTTGAGTAGGTGGGAAGAGCAATAATACACTGAACAGTGACACCATTAAAAGTCACTGCATCACCTCCATGGACTCTGGGGAAAGCAGCTCTCAGTCCAGGCAGTCTGGAAGGAGGGGAATGTTTTCCTTTTCAGCTCAAGAGTTCTTCATTTATTCAGCTAAAAGTCAGTCACCTGTGGAAAGGCCAAAGGGCCAAACTGGGGCAGAGTTTCAGTGAGGTCAGAAATCCCTGGAATTTGTGTTTGTAGGATGAGGAGTGTCTGAGACCTGGGGATGCCACAGACACGACATTCTTGGAGAAACTGGAGGAGACTGTGAAGAACCACCCTCATTTTCTCACGTGAGTGTTCCCTCACTGAGGGATTCCAGTGTGTGGATAACATCCTCACCGTGCTGGGCCCCACATAAAAGATGGTAATTTTCTTTTTCAAAGAGATTTGATCAATATTTAAGATAATATAAAATAGGTTGTCAACACTAAGTGCCTGACTGAGCTTCAGAATGTAATAGGGGCAACAAAAATCTTGTTTCTGACTCACCTCTCACCTTGCAGGTTATTTATTTCAGTTTTGGAGCTCCAAATGTTTGTTTTTTCTGAATGCTCAGTTTAGGATGTCCACATCTTATGTGCACACAGAAACACTCTGCAAGAAACACTGAAATTCCCCTTTTAATTAGATATAAATGCATTTAATGACACTGCTGTGTTGATGATGTGCTGGTTGATAACTTCATTTACCTGAAAATCACCAAGTCCAGTTTACATTCCTCACTCACCTTTGCACAGTCCCGCTCCAGGACTGAATGTCCTGGTGCTTTTTGAAGAGATTCCTGCAGGATTTTATTTCTCCTGAAGGTTTTTGCTCCCCCTCCACAGGCACAAACTCGCTGACCAAAAGACGCGCAAGTCACTGGGGCGGGAGGAGTTCCGGCTCTCGCACTACGCTGGGGATGTCACCTACAGTGTTGCAGGTAACACAGAAAAACCAAAAATCTGGGCCTAAAATAAATCCTCACACCATTTGATCAACCAGATCAATTTCAAATCTCCAATCCCTGTCTTGAATTTCCAGTGGAACAGCCTGAGTGGTTTGTTTTTCTTCCAGGTTTTCTAGATAAAAACAATGACCTTCTCTTCCGGAACCTGAAGGAGGTGAGTGTGCAGAGAGGAGGTTTCCAGGACAGAATGAGGAGTTGGGTTTAAAATGAGGTGGCACCTGAGGGAAAGGATTCTTCTAGATTCCACCTGGAGGCTGTGAAATCCCAATATTCATTTTGTTATTTTAGTTTTGTCCTCGGGTTTCTCTGGTAGTTCTCTGTACTTCATCTATGAAAAAATCTCTCTCTGCAGACCATGTGCAACTCAGAGAACCCCATCATAAACCAGTGCTTTGATAGGACAGAGCTGACAGACAAAAAAAGACCTGAAACGGTGAGACCTCAAGAGCTGGAGGGGGCTGTGGCTCTTTTTAAAACATGAGCCCTCTGACATGATCTGAATTCAAGCCCCTCACATCATATTCTACTGGTCAGGTCATCCCTTCACATGTAGTTTGTTGTTGTTTTTTTTCTCCTAGGCAGCAACTCAGTTCAAAAACAGCCTCTCCAAGCTCATGGAAATCCTGATGTCCAAAGAACCCTCCTACATTCGCTGCATGAAACCCAACGATGCCAAACAGGCTGGTACGGCCCTGGGGACAGAGGCAGAGCACTGCATCCCAGTCAGGGAGGCACAGAAAGGAGCCTGATGAAGCCCTGCACGATTCTGGGTTCATTTTGGGTCTGTGCCTGAGCTTCTGTGAGGAGGGGTGGCAGTGCCAGCAGCCAGGAGCCACAATGGGAGCGCTGCTCTTGGGTGTAGAGGAAGGTTGTGGTTACAGTAAAGAATTACTGACCTATGTAAATTCAGTATAATGACTGATAATTCTCCCTCAGTTTTTGTTCCTCTATGCATAAAACATCCCAAAGGAAAACTTCATTTTGGAGCTGAATATAAACAATTAAAAAGGGGTGGGATGGGGGAAGGCAGGAGACACAAAATAGTGTGAGGATTCACTGGAGGTTAGAGATAATTGTGTGAGATACAACAAGAGCTGAACATTCCCCTTCTCTAGACCAAGGGGCAGCTGTGCACTGATTGTGTTTCTCCATTTCCAAGATCGGTTTGATGAAGTCCTGATCCGACACCAGGTGAAGTACCTGGGGCTGATGGAGAACCTCCGTGTGCGCAGAGCCGGCTTCGCCTACCGCAGAAAATACGAGGTTTTCCTGCAGAGGTGAAGCTGCTTTGGAATTCTTTCCTCTGCTGCTCCCTCTCTCTGAGCTTCATCCCATTGATGTTGAGGCTGGGAGCTGTTTGGAACAGCACAGGGGAAGATTTACCACCTAGAGGGCTGGGAAGCTTGGGCTCTCTCCCTTCTCGTGACCCCTCTCCCTCCTTGGATTCTCTCCCTAAGATTTCCTCTCCTGCCAATTCCCAGGTACAAATCCCTGTGTCCAGAGACGTGGCCCACGTGGGATGGGCGGCCCTACGATGGGGTGGCTGTGCTGGTGAAGCATCTTGGCTACAAACCAGAAGAATACAAAATGGGACGGTCAGTTCTGTGTTCTCAATTTGAGGTTATGAATCACTGCATGTCCCTGTTGTCCCTTTGAAATAAAGCTTCTCCAGATAATGGGGGAGGGAAAGATTACAGAGCCCAAAGGGGATGCCAAAAGCAAGTTGCTCCAGCATGTAAAATGTAGTTCTGTATTTCTATTTCCAGAACAAAGATTTTTATCCGCTTTCCCAAGACCTTGTTTGCGACAGAAGATGCTCTGGAAGTGAGGAAGCAGAGTCTGGGTGAGGCACTCACACTTGCAGTGGATTTCTATTTAGAAAGGTGAGTCTTTCTCTACCAAAATGTGCTTGGTCACAGTTGCAAATTGCTGCTTTTCTTGCAATTCCAGCCACAAAAATGCAGGCGACGTGGAGAGGTTTCTACCGCCGGAAGAAATTCCTGACCATGAAACGCTCAGGTATGAGGGACACTGAAAGAGGGAGAGATGCTCCCCCAGCAGCTCCCATCCTTTTACTGACATTTATCCCATGTATCTTATTAAAAACTCATATTCTTGCCCCCATGCCCCACTGAAAACTGGTTATTTCCAGAGTGGGTTTTCCCAAGCATTTTTGGTGCCACTTTTGTGTGGAGTCAGTTTGGGGATGAAGGAGCTCCCTCAATGCAAAATCTTTGTGTTCTTTTTAGCCATCACCATCCAGTCCTGGTGGAGGGGAACCCTGGGACGCCGAAAAGCTGCCAAGAGGAAATGGGCAGTGGAAACAATCAGGAGGTGTGTGAAGAGCAGCCCAAGCCATCAAACATCACATTCCTTAACAATAATGTGCTAAAAAGAAGCTTTCTTGTCACTACAGAGGTTTTTTTAAAATAAATTACAACTATTAAATAAACCCCAGGAAATGGAACCTTTAAATACCACTAATTTTGATGACTTTTTAAATTTTCTTACAATATTTTCCACACCCACAGGTTCATTAAAGGCTTCATTTACCGGAACCACCCGCGGTGCCCAGAGAATGAGTATTTCCTGGATTACATCCGATTCTCCTTCCTGATGAACCTCAAGAGGAACCTACCAAAAAATGTCTTGGACAAATCATGGCCAACTCCTCCCCCATCACTCTGTGAGGTGGGAATGAGCCCTGGGATGTGGGAGGGGAATCCAGGCCTAGAGGATTGCAGATTCTTGGAGTGTGGTGCTGTTGCAACACCATTTTCTCCTGGGTTTTTCATACATTTCTGAAATTCCCTTCAATTTTTAACGAATTCAGTTCTCTCTGTTGCTGTTATTATTCTGCATCTCCTTGAATTGGTTTATCTGCTCAAAACAAAATATTGATAGAAAATCCCAGTTACCTTATCCAAAGAATTGTTTGGATTGAAGGCAGGAGCTGGAAGGAAGGAAGGGCACAGCAGTGCAGAGAGGAGGGATCCTGGTGTTTGTTCCCCATTCTAAAGCAGCCAGAGAAATCCCAGGGCAAAACCTCATAGAGAAAGGCAAAAAATCAACTACTTATTATTTAATTCTTGGTCAGGAAACAGCTTTTTAACCCAGCAGTGCATTTTCTGCAGTTGCTGCTGCTGTGTGGGATTTGTCAGTGGTTCTTGGCTGTCGGGGTTTTGTCCTTGTTGGGTTTGTCCCTCTCAAGTTCCACCTTCTTGGGTTTATCAGTGTTCTGGGCTGTTGGGTTTGTTCCTGTTGGGTTTGTCAGAGGTTCTGGGCTGTTGGGTTTCTGTCCCCGTTGGATTTCTGTCCCTGAGGGTTTGTCCCCAGCCCTGAGCCGTCCTCTCTCCCGTGGGCTCCCTGCAGGCGTCGCAGCTCCTGCGCAGGCTCTGCATGCAGAACATGGTCTGGACCTACTGCAAGAGGATCAGCCCTGAGTGGAAGCAGCAGGTGAGGGGCACCTTGGCAGGGTTTCCCCGATATTCCCAAGGGCAGAACTCCCAGGGAATGGAGGAGAGGAGCAGCTGGATGGGAGAGAGGGCCAGGGCCCTGCCCTGGGACTCAGGGCAGCAGTGGGGAGCTGGAGGGCTGTGAATCGCTGCTGTCTGGGGTGCCACAGGAACAGTGGCACTGATTTGGGTTTAAGTTAGACACAAAACACTAAAAGCCTGGAATGTGCATAGAAGAGACCCCATTCTATACATATTTCAATAGGTACTATTTAAATAGGCAGTGGAGCCAAGCCCCTACATAATTTCTCTATTGAAAGGCCCTGATACTCTGCCCATGGAAGCTAAAAATATAAGAAGCTGCATTATTCTGCCTGTACCATGTAAAGTGGAGAGTAAGAATCCTGCAGACACAAACCCAGCCATTTTCCAAACAGAAGTTACAATTTCAGCTGCTCTGTCTAAAAAGAATAAAATTCTAATTCTTTATTCTAAAAAGAATAAAAATGATACTGAGATTTAATTCATCTCATGGAAAGGTAGGGGGAGGGAGTTTTTGTATTAAATAAAATGCTGGTTTTAACTGCCAAGGTTTTTTATTGCACGATCTCTCACCTTCTGCAGTGCAGGGACACCTGGAGTGAAAGGCTGGGGCTGAGCCTGTGATTAAGGACAGGGGATTAACTCAGCTCAGCAGCTGCTTTCCCCCAGCAAACCAGACTCACTGATAAGGAGCCTCTTTTATCCCCATTTTTCCCTTGTAAATCATCCCAGGGGCCCTGTCCTGTGTCACAGCCTTGGCCCCACGTACAGCAGTGGGGATTTCCCACTTTCCCAGTCCCTGGTTTGTTCTTGGAGCAAAGGAGCCCAGGGGCTGCAGCTCTGCCACCTCCAGGGACTGCAAGTTTAGGGTGACTCCTCATCCAAACACGAACTAAATGATGACTAAAACCACAAAGGGAACATCTCTTCTAACACCAATGTATCTTTTTAATGAGAAATTTTATACTAAACAAGAAAACTTCTTTTGTCCTTGCAGTTGGAACAGAAAGTAATTGCCAGTGAGATTTTCAAGGGTAAAAAAGACAATTATCCTCAGAGTGTTCCCAGGCTCTTCATCAACACTCGACTGGGTGAGTGGGGGTTGCCAAATTGAAGAGAAAAAAGGAAGGGGAGGGATTAATGAACTCTTTTCTTGCTGGAAATTCCTTTCTGACCTCCCCACCTCTTTGGTTTTAATACAGGTAGAGAAGAAATAAATACTAAAGTCCTTCAGGCATTAGCAAACGAAGCACTTAAGGTGAGAGATGTGTTCCAATACTTTTGTCAAGCCCCCAGGTATTCAGCAGAGGGGCAGATTAGATTTCTGGAGGAAGTACAGCAGGCATTTTGTGTTGTATTAAGCTTGCAATACTTTTGAGGATAGTGGAGATTTGGGCAGTTTAATGATGTCTGTTAAGAACTGAATGGGTTACAGCTGCAGGGGAAGGGGGAAAGCCCCAGAGAGACCCCAAACCTGCGTTTCCCAGTCCCCAGGCAGTGCAGCCACTAGGCTGTGTCCAGAGCTGCTCTGGGGCAGCGAGGAAGTTCTGGCACAGAGGATTTTGGCCATTCCTGGTCTCCCAAGCCCTGGTTGGTGCCTGCTGGGGGCTGGCAGTGCCCCAGGTGGGATGTGGCCCTGCTCACTCGTGTTTCAGTACGCAGTGCCTGTGGTCAAGTACGACAGGAAGGGCTACAAGGCAAGGTCACGGCAGCTGCTGCTCACCCAGAGCTCGGCAATCATCGTGGAGGAGTCCAAGATCAAGCAGCGCATCGACTACTCCAACCTGACAGGTGGGAATGGCACAGGGATGGGGCTGGGCACTCCCCTGACCCTGCACCTCAGCTGCACTTCAGTATGCACCACTACAAACTCCAATTTGTCCTTGTCCTGGACAAGAACAGATAAGCTAATCCTGGCAAGCATTTTAGTGTCTTGAAATTCTGTTTCTCTAAAATGAAGCTCCATAAAATATCACCAAAATTACTCAATTCATCTCCCTCAACTCTCCCCGAGTTGATTTCCCAGTTGCAGGGCCTGGCCCTGGGGGAGTTGCACCATTCCTGCACAGCAGCAGCCTGGGCCACTGCTGCAGCTTTTGGTCCTCAGAATTATCTGACAGGGACCGGATTCTTAGGGAGGGGGAAACTGCCAAGCCTTCTGAAGCATGGTCCCTGCAGCCCTGGGCTGAAGCCTCTCCCCTCAGCCCCCTGCAGCCTGGCAGCTGTGTGGGAACAGCTGCTGCATTCCTGGGAGAGGCTGTGAGCCCTCCCCAGCTCCCAGCAGTGGGTGATGCTCCCCTCTCCCCCCCCTAGGCATCTCCGTCAGCAGCCTGAGTGACAACTTGTTTGTGCTGCACGTGCACTGTGAGGACAACAAGCAGAAGGTACCGGGGGCTCATCCCTCCCTCCTCCAGCCCCCTCTGGAGAAAGGGTGAAAGGCCCAGGGAGCACATGCAGCTGGGAAGGAGGGTGACAAGGTGACAGGGATGTGACTTTGTACCAGCTCTTTCATTGCTATTTCCCTCTGGGAAAACTGGGGCTCAGCAGTGCTTGTTCGCCCCCTTTGGTGCTGTCCCTGTCCCCTGTCCCTTTCAGCAGGGTAGTTTTGGTACAGTGACCCCAAAGCCATGATCCTAAAGCATGGACTCTCCTCCCAGGGAGATGTTGTCCTGCAGAGTGACCACGTGATTGAGACGCTGACAAAAGCAGCCATTCTGGCCAACAAAATCAACAACATCAACATCAACCAGGGCAGGTGAGTGACACCAGGGCCCTGCCTTGGCTCTGCTTCTTTCTCTACCCCATCCAAATGTACCCAGTCCACCTCAACCAAGCCTCCAGCACATATCTGGTGCAGCTCTGTTAACACCCAGCTCCTGGAGAGTCCCACACACTCACCAGGGCTGTTCTCACCCTTTGCTCTCCACAGCATAAAGTTCACAGTGGGACAAGGCAAAGAAGGGATCATTGACTTCATCTCCGGATCAGAACTGCTCATAGCCAAAGCCAAGAACGGGCATCTAACAGTGGTGAGTGTGGGCTGGGGATCACTTACCCTGGATCCCAACCAGCACTCCAGCAAGGGACACATGCCATGGGATGTTCCTGCCAACAGCAGTGCCCTGCTATCCCAGCCTTTCCCCCAGTTGGAGCTGAGCACAGGGCTCCTGCAGCCCTGAGGGGCTGCCAAACTCCCTCACACACAACGAGGGACTGCCCTGGCACTCACTTTTTATTTCCAACCCCCCAAGATTGTAGCAAATCAAATTTTAAATACATTTAAAAACCTCAAACAAAATTTCCCCTTCTCAGCTTGTTTGTAGTGGTCCTGGCAATCCACAGCTGATTTTATGCACTTATTCAGAAATACTGAGAAATACTAAGAAATAAATCCAGAACAAATCCAGACTGCACTGACTCCCAGCAGAGCTGAGAGCTCCCATTAGGACCAGAGTCTCTGCCCAGCCTCAGCATGTTGAGGAATTAAAACTTTTGCAGCATTTTGAACACACTTTCAAACCTGTCCTTCTCCTGCAGGTCGCTCCTCGGTTGAATTCCCGATGATGAAAAATTCCCTGCTCCAGGACCTTTCCCTCCACGGAATTGGCTGAACGTTGCTCCCAGCAAACCCCCTCTTCCTCGCTTTGCTCTTTCTGTTATTACCAAAGATCTGCACTTTCAGAACAACCACAAAATACATCCTTGCTCTCTTGTCTTACTCTCAAGACTCCCAAACAAAGGCCTTCTCCTCTCTTCCTTACCTGACTGAACGTGGGGTCCAGCATCCCTGCAACCACAGCTCAGGACCTGCTTTGAGGGAGAGTTTAAGCCCTGATGGAAATGACCAAAATTTGTGCTTATCATCACCAAAAAAAAGCACAATCAGAAAACAAGTAACTCTGCTGCTTTCTCAGCCAAATCACTGAAATGCCAAACTTTGTATTCAGAATGTTTTATGAAGAATTTTGCTCGGAGATGTTTTAATGCTTTGTGTTACAAATATAGTGAAGCCATATTGTGTAAATGAGTAAAACCTGTAAATACTTTATAGCCAAGGATGAGATGCACTACCAGAGATGGAGTTGATGTGGAAACTTTTATGTTTTAGATTTGGAATTTTTGTTGTTTTTAGTTTATGGTTACAAGGTATAACCTGAAAAATCCATCATGTAACTTCTTCACTGATCAGGAGCCAGAGACTTTTATCTTTTTTTGAAGTCAGCTGTCCCATTTCTTGCTCTCTATTTTTATACCATAGGAATTTTTCATATCCACACAAACACAATGCAATACAAAATGCAGAGGTTACCACTGCTCTTGGGCTGGCCATGGGATGTACATGAACTTCTCCCCACGCCTTTCCCTGTCTGGGAATCCCCACTGCCCTTCCCCACACAGCTCCACAGGCTCCAAGCAGCACCTTGAGGAAAAATGGCTTTTCCTTTTGTTCCTAGCCATAACTGGAAGTCTGATTCCCACAGTATTTATACCAGTGCCTCAGTGCTGCCTTACCAGGGAGAGCTGGGCACTGCTGCTGCCCCACAGCTCCAGGGAAACAGGCTGGGTGCTGGCTGCAGCACAGGTTCCTCCCCAGCACCCTCCTTTAACAGCAACAGCTGCAGGGTGCACGGCTCCATGGGGAAATCCTGCTGCATCCATGGCACAGGTGCCACAGCCCAGCCTGTGCATCCTGCTCTGCTTGCCTTAGACATCCTTCCCCTCCATCCTGCTGCAGCCACAGCCAGCCCTGGATGACTCTCGCCCACCACTGCCCCTCCCCCCCTCAGCTCCGGCTCCTCTGCTCTGGTTCCTGACTCAATGCCACTGTCCAGCCCTGCTCCAGGCTGGAATGTGGGATACACTGCAGGCCATCCCCCAGATGTGCTCAGTGTGTGCAGAGCACGCTGCAGATGTTGGTGTTTAACCTCTGCCAGACTACGCTGAATAAATTTTTACAAAAAAAATCAACCTTCCTTGTCTTTGGTGCAGTTTCCTTTTGTGGTTTAGGGGGAGGCTGACCCCAGGCCCTGTCCTTTCCAAGGAGCAGGTTATTCCCAGCAGAGCAGAAAACCTCTGTCCCTTCTCCCCCTCCATGGACCTGCACTGGGTGAGAAATGCTAGAACAGCAGATGAGAGGAATTCACCAACCATTTCCCAGGCATTTATATAGGGAAAGACTGGATAAAAAGACTGCTCCCAGCAGCACAACTCACGCTCAGACCAAATCTTCCTTAGCTCCTGTCTGAAGAACAAGGCTGTTCCTGCTGCTCTCTCCCCCTCCAACTGTTCCTAGTACAAGTAACAAAGGAAAGTTATCTTCCAAAAGAAATTCATAGTGATGGTTGGCATTTTTAATTTAGGTTTGTTTTATTTAAGTTTAATGTTAATTCCATGCTGTGTTTCAGTAAGAACAATACAGATTCTGTATCTGTGGCTCCAGTCAGATATCCAGTAGTACAAATTAGCTTCAAGTTACACATACTGAACAAAAGAGGTTGAGCGAGCGAAGGGAGATGGGGAGAGGGGAGGGAGAAAAGAAAAAATATTGAACACGCATGCAGGCTTATCAATGCCACCTTCAATGCTAACCTGCTTGGAGGGAAAGTAAAGAACAGGCAAGAATGAGCAGCCACGGATTGTTGAACTGTTACCAGCACCATGATTTTCAGCAACATTTCAGCAGTTTGGAAACTTTTTGTTTTTATACAGTAAAACCACTACAATAAATGTCCCAAATGCAACCTCGTAACTTCAAGCTAAACACCCAATTAAGTTGAAACATTGGTATAAAATTCAGTTTAAACAGTTATAAAAAAAAGAAAGATGCCACCACATAAGCACTACCTGGCCAGGACCAATCTCTCCCTACACGGCCTTCAGGTGTCACATCCAGGTCTGATGGCAATGTCACCACAGCTGGCAGAGACAATACAGTAATGCTGAAAGAGCCTTTATGCAGTCCTGTTAGTGTCTTAAAGAACCTAAAAGCTGGCACCAGTAAAATCCACAGAAATTCACTCTTGCCTTTAAGAACTTTTAAACTGTGTAAAAAAAATAAAAATAAAGAAACCCAACAGGGCAGGAACCTAAATTCTGAGACCCAATGTAAAAGTCAGATTTGGTGGTTCTCAGAGTGACACTGAGGGTTTTTGTGGGGAAGGGGAAGGGTGGTCAGAGATGGGTTCTCTTGTTGGCCTTTGTGTCTCACTGGTTTTCATCTTCCACATCCTGCAATGCTTCTTTATTCTGTTCTTCACCTGTGGAAGTGGGAAGAAGGAAGGAAAATGTTACCATTTAAAACTGAGAGCTGCTGAACAGTTTAACAAGCATCTAGAGATTAATATTTTCATGCAATACACGCTCACTCTCCCACTCCACACTGCCAGCTCCAGAGTGAAGCGTTCCCATGGAAATTAAGCCTTGGAATTACCTGCACCCTCACACACAACTGCAGCCAGGCCATTAGAACACGTGAGGACAAACAAACCCAGCCCTGAAAACTGACACCACGCAGGTGAGCAGTCCTGCTGAGCCAGGGCTGGACAGCCCAGGCAGAAACCATGGCAACAGCTGTGGATCAACATCCTTGGAACAGGAGATCCCTTCCCCAAACCATTTATCTTTTTATGTCCAAGCCCACTCAAATCTCAACAGCAAAGTACTTCAGGCAATTTTGTACAGTTACACTGATGGCAGGAATTACCAAAGGTATGATAAAACACCCTACTGCAAGTCCAACCTGACAAGAAACCCTGGGCTTGAGGTTATTATAGGAAAACATCTTGTGGAAATTAATGTCTCTGTTCAACCATGCAGTGGAATGGGGTCTGTCCATGAGACTCCTGCAGTTTGGTTACATTCCAGCTGCCCCTGGGAACCTCATGCAACACGTTCTGCAGGGCTTTGCCAAAATTCTGCTGCAACTGGCAAATTCCAGGTACCCCAGCTGGTGCCACCACACATGCACAAATCACTTAATTGATAAGTGAAGCTGAAAAAATCGCCTGCAATTATCTGTAACCACATAAGATGAGACTCTTAAGGGCAATAAATAGACACTAGTAATTAAAAACTTAATTTGCAATAAAACCCAATCAAATGAGACTGATAACTTCCAGCAGATAACCAGAATGTTTGCTCAGAGCATGTCCAGATTTAGGATTACCACCAGGTACAACAGGAAGTAGATTTTATAAAAGGGGGCCTAGGAACACAAGACATTCAACAACAATGAAGTTTATAGATAGAATTCTACATCAGATCATTTAAGAGAGGAAAGCAGAGGCCCTAACCCAGATTAGAAGATCTGAGCATGCTCTAACCAACACACTTCAGCAAATACTCCTCTACCAGGCCACTGTGAAGTACTTCCCATGCCCAAATATTCTTCTATCCATCCATCCATCCAGGTCTGCAGCTCAATTCCCAAACATGTGAGTTACTCTGGATCTTAGTCAAGCACATCATCCCTGGGCAGGGGGACAGGTGCCACGGGAGTGGCAGCAGGGACACAAGCATTTGTCAGCAGCGGGTGACAGAGGCAGGCACTGTTAGTGACAGGAAAACTGACACTGAAAACTCCAGTGAGCCATGACAAGAGACTTACAAAGTAGAGTTTTTAGGAAATGAACAGTTGGACTTTCCTTTAGGAATCTATACAGCAGGAAAGAAGGGGAGAACAGGAATCATATGGAGATGACATTACAAACGTGGAAATAAACTCAACACTCATCTGGGCCATGGGAAAGCTACAGGGATTGGGACGGGAGAGCAGCAGCTGGGTCATGCCTGGCTTTACATCCCTACACGGCTGAAATGGAAACAGGGAAAAGCTTAATGGCAAAGAACAAGCCCTTTCCAAGCCTCCCCCACCCCTTGGAAATTGCTAATTGTGCCACTATTGATGTATTATTGATGTTCAAAGGCTCTGCTTGCTTGGGAATATAGAGCTCTGGAAGCATCAGCTGGAAATGCACTCAGTATCAGTAAAGTATGAGGAAACAACTTTGCACCTGTGTCTAAACATCCTACATAAACTTTTTTTTTTTCCTGTTGTGTCTGAATAATTTCACCATGATTTTAAGCAGTCCTACAGTATTTTCAATTCTGTAATCATTATCTTTCTGGCACCAGTAACCAGGATAATCTGAATTACTTCAGGAAGAATCAAAATACCTATTTTCCATGCTGTGGTGCAAGAAATTTAGATCTCTGTTTCTTTTTTCAAAATCTAAAGAGCCTGTAAATAATCCTGTGGAACTTCTACAATATCCAAGATCCACGAGAAACATCAGCTATGGGCAATCCAGGAACTTTTGGAAGACACTGTTTGGAAGATATTCCGCACTGATCCAACCTTGTTACTCCACTAAAATGGCTTCCACAGAGTACCAGGGTCCAATAAAAAAAAAAGTAAAGGTTATATTTAAATTGTGGGAATTTGAAACAAACTTCTCTTCTCCAGTGCCTACCCATGGCAAGGAAGGCATTCAGCAACTGCAGTGTTTAGAGAAAAGTCTACAGATCCATCCAGGGTCCATCCTGCACCATGAGATAATCCCTGAAAAGGGAGGTGCAAAAGCCTTAAACACTGGGATGTGGAGTAAACCAGGAGCCAAGACCACACACATTTACAGCATTCCCAGTCTCAGCAGCCCAAAGAGCAGAGTGAGAAGCTATGGAGTAACAACAAAACAAACCCATGACCCTACGCAAAAACATGGAACTGGGAAAAAGTCAGAAGACTCTGCATTTGCTTTCAAATGGACACACCACCAAAAGTGCCCCCAGGAATGCTGTGTGGCTACAAGGAACAGCTTACCAAAAATTTAAGACACTCACACGTTTATGTAAGGTTCAGCAGTGTTGTTTCTAAGTTCTGGGCATTTGTAGGTACCCAAAATAATCTTAACAGGATGTATTTCTTCCCCTCCAAGTTAAAAGAAAGTCAGCTCTTTTCACTTGTCTCTCCAAGAGGAAAAACCGTAAAATGAACACTTATACTAAGAATTGTATGTGAAAGTTTAACTGTTGGTAAAGTCCATTCAGTGTGCCAAAACCACTTCAAAAATTTGGACTATCCTTTGCTAGTAAACAGAAGCAATCCATGTCCCAGTCTGGTACTGCTAGGGAACACATTTGGCATTTGCTCTGGCAATGAGAATATGGAATGACCTGGCATGAAGGGGAACTAAAGCATTTCCAGCGCTTCCTCCTGCACTGGAGGTTCACATCTGGCTGGAGTGACAGCCAGAGATGAGCATAACTAGCAGAAAGGAAAGATGAAATAAATGAAGTCACTGTTTTTACAGTAATCCCAGCTGCCACATGGGGAGGGAAGAACAACCAACTCTTGCTAATTCCACACCTCCTTCCTTCAAGTGAGAGCTGGGAGGCTGCTCAAGAGTCCAGTGTCACCCCCATCACCTGATCCAGTGTTCAGGTAGGACAGGAGGGTCATTATTCAGAAGTAAACCATCAAAGTCTCTCCACCTCCACCATCCTTGGTCAGGATGAGCTTTTCCTGCAGGACTCACTTACCATCACCCTGCATGTCTGAAGTCCATAGTGTCAGGTTATCACGTAACAACTGCATGATAAGTGTAGAGTCCTTATAGCTTTCTTCACTCAGTGTATCCAGTTCTGCAATAGCATCATCGAAAGCTGCTTTTGCCAACCTGCAGTGACACAACAAAAACTTAACAAATACTGCTGAACACAATCCAGAAGCACAACACCACCAGTTACTTTGTGTGCTTTAAGAAAGACTATTTATTTCTTTAAACATTTCTACATCTTGATTAAGGACTGCTAAAAGCTTAGTGTAAACTGCAGCAACAGAAGAGAAATGGTATTTGCTTCAATCACTACCACTCTGTACATGCTCACAGAAATCAGTGCCACCATCCCCTCTAGCTTGTGTTAGAAAAGTTAAATCACACCTCACACCTTGGGCAGTTTACAGAGTTAACCTGGCAAGCTGCTGAACTGCCATGAGCTCATCAATTCAGGGTTATCACTGTTCTATTTCATCATTACTCCCACACACAAACACATGGCTCTGGACTCCAAAGAAAATGGTGATGCTGAAAATCTTCCCAATGAATTGTCATCAACCAGAGCAAACATCAGCAGGAAGAAAGCAGGAAAAGCAAGGAGCAACGCTTCTGGCTTGCCTGGTATTCACACAACATTCCCATATTCCCACTTTGCCAGTCACCACCTACCTGCAGGCACGATCAGGAGAATTAAGAATTTCATAGTAGAATACAGAGAAGTTGAGCGCAAGTCCTAAGCGGATGGGATGTGTTGGTGGGAGTTCTGTCATTGCAATATCACTAGCAGCTTTGTAAGCCACCAAGCTGTTCTCTGCAGCCTCCTTCCTGTCATTTCCTGTGGCAAACTCAGCCAGATACCTATGGTAGTCCCCCTTCCTGAGAACAGAAACAGTAGCAAGTCAATAATTCTTGTTTAATTAAATTAACAGTTGAAATTAAAGTGTGTTTAGACAGTCACACACCAAGCACTTTGCTGTTACTGTCCACACAACACTGCACCAGGAGCTGAGGGAATTTTAAACCATCACTACAGGACAAACCTTATTTTCTTCTCTTTGTATACTAAGTTCTCATTACAGCTACTTAATTTCTGTCTCTATTTCAGGCCTTTCCTCTCAAGAAGGTACTTACATTTTGTAATAGAAAACCTTGGACTCGCCAGTGTTAGCTGCTGGAATGAGGTGTTTGTCCAGTACATCCAAAATGTCACAACAGATTAACTTCAGTTCAGTCTCAACCTAGTAAAAAAAATGAAAATACAACAAGAAATTAGAAGAGAGGGCGAGGTGAGCCAAAAGTACCCAAATATTAAACAGGTAACATCATGAAACTCCAAAGAGGGGTAGGTCAGAAGTAAAATAAATAAAATTCAGCTGCTCCACAGGTGCATTAAGCAGAACAGTTCTGCACATTTAGCTGGCACACACAAGAGGCAGGGACTGACGGATGATGAAATGTGGAACTGAACAGTGGAACTGAGAACTCCTTGGAAGACATCTTGCTAGACCATGGCATTAAGTTTGTCTCAGGATGTAATTCATTACTGCAAGGTGTGCAGAACAAAATTCCCTCCCTTTTTGATCCTGGAAGGCTGCCCTAAAGGTATCAACAGCAAAGGGGACTATTTGAAGGTAATTAACACAAATCAGCTCAACTCCATTCTGCTCCAGAGTTAAATGGCACCTTCACAACAGTTTCTAGCAAGTCCTTGGAGGCAAAGCTCTAAAAATAGAGCCTTAAGACAAAAATTATGGAGTATCAGAACAGAATCAAGACGTGCCACACAAACAAAGGTCAGGTACAAGATGAAAACAAGTTCCAGAAGCAAGTGAAAAACAAAGCGCAGCAACTCGGCAAAAAAGCAGAAATCATCAACACTGACAGTGAATCTGTAGCCAAAAATACAGTATATACAGCCTTATTTAAAAATAGATACTGGATTTGAATAGTCTGAACTGAAAACAGTCACATGAAGCTTCACTTTTTCCAGTTCCAAACATAAAGCAAGGCCTATGAGGTCAGGGTTTACCACAGGAAGTTTCACACCTGCAAGCAAGAAACTGAGCACACTCAGAAAAGCTGAAAGCCCTCCTCTGACACCAACATTGCCCAAACCAGACTGGCTCTCAGCTTCCCAGGTCATTCCAGTAGGAGTCGTTGGTTTAATGCACACTGTCACCCATCCACTGCTGCTTTTTCATGATTTCACAGGAACTTTCACAGCTACAGCTGAAGAGAACTCTGGCTCAAGCTGATTTCATATAAAGGAGAGATTTCAAGCAAAGGCATTAAAGAAACTATCAGGAACTGCAAGTCTTGGATCACAGGAGCAGCCCCACTCAGTCCATCATCCCCTCCTATCCTCCCACCCAAGCATTTGCTTTTCCTTCTTTCTTTAAGCATTTTCCTTGCCACGTAATCCTTTTATCACCACACAGCTCCCAAACTATCAGGGTTTGTAACCACAGCAGTTATGCCCAAAAGGTGTTAAAATTACAGGTCCAAAATAAATTATAAACTGGACATATACATACATTTGATACACTTGGATGAAGTAAGAGATTTGCAAAAGTTCCCTTAGAGAAATTAACAGCAAATTTCATGTACAAATGTCAGAATGCCCTGACATTCACAGGAAGACTAAGATGTTGTACTTAATTATGCGACAAATGCTTAAGAAAGGTGCTGAAATATGGTCACTTGAGAAGAATCTACTTCATATATTCTTGGGCTACAAAAGCTATAAAACCTTTGGCCAGCAGTCAGTTCCTGCAAACTTCTTTCCTCTTGATCCTCTTTTTCAATGACTTCTTTTGCAGAGAGATCTTCAGCAAAACTGCAAAGAATTAAATCAGTTTCTAATCCTCTTTAGTTAAATAACCATACATGTACAAACTTCTATTTCATCTCAGACAGACCTTTTCCAGCTTTGCTTAAAGGATCAGTCACAGTTTTCAGAGATCAGCTGCTGTCTGGGGCAATGGAAATGTCCTGATCAAGCTTAGTTTAAAAAGATATAACATAAATCAAGGTGATTTAAGAGTAAAACAAGCAAACAAAAAACCCACAACAAAACTAAAAGCTCTTAAACAACACAGATCTGTTCCAGACAGAGCAGCTCAATGAGCATTTTCTAAGGGGGGGGATGGAAGAGAGCCTGGTAGCTGCCCCAAATACAGGCCAGGTTGGAAGTCAGAGCACTGGAAACACACACTCCACGTGCCACATCTCAGAGCAGGAAGGGGAAGGTCAGTACCTGTGCCATGGTGTGGGAATGGATTTGTTTTGACTGCAAGGAAGGGAACTGCAGTGTGCAGCCACACACCCCTTCAGCCTCCCAAGGATGAAAGCACAAGCCTCAGTGTGAGATGCACTGATGAGAAGTGCAGCCAGATGAGAAATTCAGGGCCTTTTGTGTATCCAAATGGCCACAGGAGCCAGAAGAGCAATCTGTCTACAAAGGAAGCATGTAAGTGGCATTTTCCCTCATGGCTATGGATGTGCTTGGTTCCATTCAGCTGAAGTGCTTTGGGAAGAAGCACAGCCTGGTGTCTCATCTCTCACTACTGCCCAGTGCACACTTCAGACAAAGCCAGTCCGTCCTTGCCCTCCCACCACCACCATCCCTCGAGTTCTGCCCCAAGTCATGCTGGCCACTAGCTCAAAAAAACTCCACATGTAAGCTATGAGCTCACTGATAGTAAATATTGACATACACCAAGCCCAACAAAGAATTACTCTCACAGAAACTACTACAGAGACTTTCCATTCCTACCAGAGCAGCACTCTACAGCTGAGCAAAGTCACAGCTGCTTCTGGTGGTAGATGAGAGACATGTCTTTTAGAGATGCTCCAACTCTCCCGGTGCTTTAAACTTGGCCTTGTTGGCCCCCAGATATGGTTTGGGGGTTGGGACAGAAGGTTTGTCTGGTTGGGGTCTTTTTTTTCCTTCAGAGCCTTTCAAGTCTGAGAAAGGTTTTCCCAACATTGAACTTATTCTGGAAAATGCTACAATAGGCAGAAATTGTTGACAAGGGAATCATAATGACCAGAATTCTGCTGGAAGCTGCTTCTTCAGGGAAGCACTGAGCACAACAGGGGAGGAGTGCTACTGTTCAGCAGTGACAGTGAGCAGCAGCATCCAAAGCTTTGCCATGCTCCTCAGGCCCTTCCTGCTCCCAGGCCATCCTGCCAAACCCATTCACACAGCCAGAGCAGGATCTGGCTTTCAGCTACAGATGGTGCTCAGGAACCTCTTGCAGAGCTCCCAGTGGAGCTGGGCAGACACAGCCACCCCATCTCCAGTATGGAACCAGTGACAGTGCTCTGTGCACTGTTCCTCCTCGTGCAGCTGTAAAGCTGCTCCCTCTCAGGATCTAGCAGCTGAACACCATTGGCATGATACTTGACTTCATGTGGCCTCACCATCTCTTCAGACACCTCAAACACTACAAACTTGCACATCTTGCACCCCAGTCCATCCACAATAGCACACATCCTTTACAAAGAGAGATGCAGAATAAAGGCTATTTCTAGAGCCCTTTCAAAACCAGAAGTCTTTTCATCATTAGAGGATCTCTGGCAGAGGATGGTAACCACCAACAAAACACTGTGCAAAAGAACCTGGAAGCACACAATGTGAAACAAATTTAATCACTGCACAGCTGTAGTCTTGTTTTCTGTGTTCTTTTAGGAGACTGTAGACACCCATCAAGGAAAGTTGGGACTGTATGTAACTGGCAGAGTCTCATCCCATCAGCATGCCAGCATAAAATTAGAAACTCACATCTTTAACAATTCCATGGAGCAACAGAAACCCTGTGAGTCAACAGAAAGTAGTCCAGAGCCATCCCTGGGAGAAAATTTCCAAGCCAACATCATTTCCATTGCTGGTATATGAATCAGTGCCAGGTGATATAACAGACTCCACTGTTTCTCTGGAAGTGGAGATGTGAACCATGTGGAGGCACTTGTCCTCAAATAATGGAGATGAAGTCTCTGCAGAAATGTGTGGGATTTAAATAGTACGGGAGCACGCCTGCTCCGTGCTAAACCATCATTTAGGGCAGGGGGAACAACAACTCACTAAGAGCTGGAGGCTTCATTAGCCCTTACCAATGAAAGTCAGAGCTTGCTGCAAGTTCTCCATTTTAGGAAAAGCTGCACACACTAAGTCAGCATGAAGTTATGTGGATCAATTTTTCCCTTCTCTCTCCAGAGAGAGAAAACAGCAAGGTCCTGGAGGTTGCTACACATGCAAGTTTCACAGCTGGGATGACATCCCCAGGAACATGGAATGACAAAAGACAAGGAGCAAAGAAGAGTACTGAAGAACCTCCCCCAGGGACGTTTCAAATGTTAATGTTTTGAACTCTCTAGGACAGAGAACTGGAATCACAGTGTCACTGTATGATCCAAACTTTTATAGGAAGTGGAAGCTTAACAACCAAACACCTCCTTGGAAAGGGTTAATTAAAAAAATAAGTTGCTTGGTGTCAGTCAGGTTGGAGGGGAAGGAATAAGGCCTCCTGAGCAGGTGCAGCCTCACACCTGGGTAAGCAGGGAAGTGCCAGTGCAGTTCAAATGCCTGGCAGAGCTGCTGGTGCACTGAGGGAAAAGCCCTCCCTCTCCTAAGCCTGCTGCCCTTCAGAGTGTTTACACAGAAACACCACAGCTCTCCCCTTCACCAGGAGATCTATTCTCCAGATAAGAACGAGCTCCAGCCTTCCAAGGCTGTCACTCTATTCCAAGTCAGCACAGCACAGACAATCTGGAACACCAGCACAGTTTATGGCAATGGGACCAGAACTAAATGACATTTTGCTGTAAGGCCAAATCCATCTTACCATTTGCCGATATTCCCGAATCATTTTTAATTTGTCTTCTCCACCTTTGTTTTCTTCTTTCTGTTCAATGCTGCTGATTATTCTCCAGGAAGCTCTCCTGGCTCCAATCACGTTTTTATACGCAACAGAAAGCAGGTTTCTTTCTTCCACTGTCAACTCCACATCCATTCCAGCCACTTTCTTCATTGATTCAACCATTTCTAGGAAGAAAAGGTCAGGCAATTATTCTCCCATGTGAAGCATCTTTCAAATCATTCAGTACAAGCTGTACATTATTGAGAGCTTCGGAAATTAGGCTCCCTCCTCCTTTCATTTAGTTACTCCTCACTTTTACCCTGGAGTGCTCTAAACAAATCAATCAGCACAAACACAAAGGAAGTATCTGATGTTCATCTGTTCATTTTACAAGGTTTCCAGAAATTCTTTAAAGGTAGTTTAGCTTCTGATTTTTGGCTTGGGGTTTTGTATTTGTCTGCTTTTTTTTAACAGACAGACAAAAAGGATGTAGCAGCAAGAACATTCTTCCACAGTGGATAAAAATTACCAGCACAATCCTACAAGAGTGTGTTCTCCAGAGTGCTTTGGAAAGGCAAAAAATGAAAAAAAAAACTAGGAAAGCGAGTTAAAGCTGCAAGGTGAACCTCCAAAAGAAAAATTTGGTGCTTGAAGTGGTAACAAAAAAGTCATTCTGAGTATACCCACACCAACCACATGTACCCAAGCCAAGCAGCCATTTACACTGAAAAGTAACACACAAAATATGAATTAATATATATTTGTACTTTAAGCCTGTTGAAAAGTATTTCTAAACCTGAGGCTAAAACAATCATTACCAAAAGCAGCTTTCCTACACTCCAGTGGAAGCAAAGACTGAACTACTCAAGGAAGGTTATAACCCTTTCATTACCTAACCACACTTGTATTGTCCAGGAAACATTAGAAGAACAGTGTTAAATATACAAATAAAGCTTAACTAACTTTTTTTTTCCCCTCAGATGTCAAAATCACAACCCAAACAGGCATAAGCTACTTCAGCAATGGAGACTGTAGGCTCCCTGGCAGGAACAGTGTTATCAGTCTCCAACAGGTCTCCACATGTGAAGGACAAAATTTTATGGTGGCTGTATTTTTTATCAGCAGATTTTGCTTCTCCAAAACACAGAAAGTAACAAAAAACCCATCAAGGATTTGATAAAACTTGTTGAAAACACCACCCTACAATTGCAAAATGATGAGCAGCTTTTACTGAAAAATCTGAGGGCTGCCCTAGAACACTCCATGTTCACACAATTAGTATTACCATAAACATAATTAAGTAATTTAAGCCAGCCAAGTTATAAGCAATGTAATATAACTACAATTTGCTACTTAAATAAAGCAAGTACTGTGATTTATTTCCTGAAGGCTGACCCTACCATCACATTCATACAAAGAATCTAATTAAAAGCTGTGAATATTTAAAATTATACAAATTAAGCCATCTCACATTTTGAAGTTTATTAAAACATCAGAGCTACACTCAAGATAAGATGCCTGACAGTTCTTGAGGATAGAAATGACAACCAGGAATTGAGACTTGCAGCATCCATGACCTGGGTATCTTTGTCAATCTCCAGCAAAAAATGCAGGTCTTGTTTTCAAGCCTGGTATTTGATAGTCTTCAGAGAAGCAACCCACAGGTTACAGAAGATAGTGTCTTTTTTTATAACAGTTTCTATTATTGTGCTTTATTCACTGGGATTAAATACACAGCACTTCAGCCATACTCCTGGATGAAAACCTGCCTCTTAACGAAGACAACAGAAATCTATTCACACTTATCTCACATGATATACATGGGATTATTAGTCCAGAAATAGGGAGGTTGAGAAAAATGTACAGCAACAGCTTCCAAGATCTTCTGCCCTGTATCAGGAAATTGCAACAACTGGAGCAAAAAGGGCACATTTTATCTACTGTTCTACAGGTTTCCTTCACAAGCTCTTCCCTAGAAGCACATTTGTCTAGTGTGTATAGTTTTTTATTTTAAATTTTCACAAGACCTGCTGTTCTCTGTAAATCAACAGCTGTTTTCAGTGTACATTTAAACACAACATTACCAATTTAATCAACTGCTTGGCTTCTGCAGGATTTTATTTATCTATTACCAGTCTGAAGATCTACAAGCCCTAGAAACAGAAGTTTCAACACCTCTGTGCACTGGAGGATAAACCCAATTTAGCTGAGCAATAGCTGGTAAAAAGCCAAACCCAAAGGCCTGCCCTACAGGAGCTCCTCTGTCAGTTTTAGTCCTGTTGCATCTCTTCAGTCTGTTGGCAAAGGAGGTCACTAACCACCCTCCTGCAGAGCCAGAACCACGGAAACAAAGAAGCCCAAGGAAAACAGGCACCTGCTCACAACTACTATCAGTAAACAGCCCTTATCACCCCAACATTTTTATGACTGAGTTGTTATTAAGTTAAACAGACTCCCTGACAAATGACACCGCCGCAACAGGATGCTGGGGGATGGGGGAGCACCTCAGGTTCCTCCATTTGTTTTGAGGCACAAAACCCTCAGCTTCAACACCACTCACACTGGGTACACAACCTCCCAACACCCTGACAACAGGAACTGAAAGGTCTCCTCTTCAAATCTTAATCCTGTCACTAGGTAACCACACAACCACAGATTAGAATCCCACCCATAAACAGCTACTTTTCCCAAAGAGAAAATGTTTTTCAGTCTTTATTAGTCTACTCAAAAAGCCATTGGAGAACAAGGTTTCTAGTTTAGTAAAGAGCCCATTTTACTTATAAATACAAAAATCTGGGCTGATATTTCAGCAAGACAAAATATTATGCACATACTTTGGTGTTCCATGGTAAAGCCATAATCTAGCTCTGAAAATTTAAGCCTGGTGAAAAATCTTAAGAACAAAGGCAGTACAAAAGCAAGGGGACAACATATCTGTATTTCCCCCAAAAGAAAACAAAAATAAAGCCATTTATACCTGCCAACTGAACAATTTTTTTTTTTTTATTCTAAGTGCAGTTTTACCTATCTGGAAGTTTCCACAAAGAGGTGGAAAGCTCAGTCAAAGACCATTCATGACAAAATACAAGTCTGAGATTACATTTCATTAAGAAGGATTATTGCAGTAATGACAAGTCATTGCATACAAAATCCAGAGATGCTCACACTGTGTTATGGAAAAAGTAGTGTTATGCAGATTCAGAGAGACAGAGGCTGTATTTAAGTGGTTAAGTTCCAGCCTCTCAGGTGATTGTGGCTGTCACCTTTTTATGCTACTGTCAGATCATGCCACCATCAGAGCAGGAAATCCCAAAAATGTAAATTGTGGAAGGAGAGAGGAATATTCTGGAGAATGACATGCTCACCCTAGACTTAGATTCCTCCCTAAGCACCTGCTGTTGGTTAAGAAACGCCACAACACACAGACCCTGTCTGATCAGGTTTGTATATTCTTAGGGAAAAGCTGAGACTCCAAACAACTGCCTAAGATACTACAAATCTGTAAGGATGCCCAGGCCATTTTCTAGGTTCCTATATTCTACTACTATGATTAAAATGCCTGCAAACCCTGCTGAGTCACCTTCAGCCACCAGGAGAGACACACAGGCACAGCCTGGAAAACACAAAGGGTTGGGACAGAGGTGGCCACCTACAAAAGGTTTGTGGAACAGCAAGGAACAAGGCTTGGGACTGGGGTTTAAAGCGAAAGAGAGTAATTTACGCTAAAAAGTCATGGGGAAGTTTACAAGTGTTGAGAAACATGCTTGATAACCATCCTTAGGGGCCAAACCACAAAGAGCACAACTGATAAGGACTCATACTAGGTCACAAAATAACGACTCTCTTGACCAGAGTCAAGTGAGAATGTAGATATTTGCTGTCTCTTAAACTCCAGAAAATCCAAAAAGCCCAGGGGAACTGCAGTATCGCCAAGTAAGGCAATAGCTGATGGACAGCAAATTTAGTGGGAAAACTAAAAACCTTCCCAATGTAGGATACAAAACAAGAAACAGACCCTACCAAGAGAATAGCCAGTATCTGGCAGTTCTATCACAATCTGTGCTTGTAACAGAAACCACTTTGCCCAAAGGCTGATGCACTAAAGAAAATTTGTTAGGGGAAATCTATGTTTATAACTTCTAGTTCAGTGCCTGAGTCTCACTAACCAGGATGCTACAAAGCCACTCCTTCAAACAATACACTGGATCTACTTCAACCTTACTGCTGGAGTAACTCCCTGCTGCCTCCACACAGGCATAAACTGTAAAAATGTCAACATTACCACAAGAAAAAACAAGAGCTAGAAAATATCTTAGTGGTGTGCCTCCCTTCCAAAAGAGGAACTATTTAAGAGAGAAAGCTTCTTAAAATAAGAACATAAAAAGAACTTGTTGAGTAAAGCTGGCATAGAGATGATGTAATGGTCATCATACACCAAAATGAACCTTAAGAGAACCCAGAAAGTAGAATTCTTATATATTATGTAATAAAGAGCAGCAGAAGCACTGTCTTTAACTCTCCATTTAGTAGCAGCATAACATCAGCAAACGGAAGTTGTATTTTAAGTTTAATCTTTTCTACTGCCCTTATCTAAGGGCAATAAAGCAAACCAAGATCTTTGAGCTTCTAAGCGGCTGTCCAGTACCTACTTCAGCATTTCAGGAGCTAAAAGCTGCAACTGAGCATCCTGTGAGCTGTGAGGAGGTGGAGGACACAGCAGAAAAATCCTTTGTGTCCACCACAGGTGATCACACACCATAAATGGAATTCAAAGACTCAGTTCAAGTGTCAGTCTTGTACTTGTTCATTCTTGCAATGAACAAAATATGATCAGGAACAAGTCATAAGAAGTATCTGACCCTACACCTCTCAGTCAGGGCTTTAACAGCAAACACAAAGTGGTTTCCACCGTTTGTTTGAGAAGGGTTCCAACAGACACTCAAGGGAACCCACAAAACCATGAACCTAATACTCACTAGGGGTCAAGTTAATGGGAATCACATTTTTAAAAACGCTGAAATGAGTGGCTATATGCATAAACATTATACTGCAGAGCACAGCCTTCCACTATACCTCACTAATCTACTGGAATGCTTTGAACAAGTGAAGCACAGGGACAAGGAAGACATAATTGGAATTGTCTACCTGGATTTCCCAAAGGCATTTGACAAGGTCCCTCACCCAAGGTTCTTTAAGGACCTTAACTGTCATGGGATAGGAAGCAAAGTCCTCACACAGAAAAACACTTGGCTGAAAGACAGGAAACAGGGCATGAATACGAGACTCAAGTGTTGAGAACAGAGAAAGCCCACCAGTGGAATCACAAGGGATCTGTGGTGGGAAGCAGGCTAACATTTCTGAGTGAGCCACAGAAGCAAGTAAGTAGTACTAACTTAGTAGCAGCAAACTCCTAAGAGCAAAAACCAGAGAAGAACTGAAGAAAGAGGGGCCAGTGTATTTTCTTCAAAAAGATACAGATGCATCTGTGCTGATTAATGCCCACAGACTGCATTTCCCACAGCTACAGGCCTCTACCTAGCATCAGTGGGCATCACCCTACTCAATGGTGAGCTCCAAATTCAACCAAGTGGAAGTTCAGCTCCTGTTTCCATCCATTAGGAACTCCTCTAAGCACACTATGACACTGCCTGCATAAGGTTTTTCTTTTCTCTTAGGGAATCCTGTGTTTGGCAAGAAGGACTCCAGAGATGGCTGAACCCATCCCTATCGATTCCCTCCTGCCAGCACAACACCCCTCTGACCTCTCAACTGGCTCATTCAGGTCACCAGCTCAGACAACTACTCACAGGGAAAAAAAATTCATCTTGCTTCTAATTTAGAGAACTGAACTGGTTCTAAGGGTCAGACCAGAATTCAAGCACAAATGAGAAGCATTCCACTTTTTTTTATAACTTATCACAGTTGTACAAGTTTTACACAAATGAGCATAAAAGAACCTAACAGGTGGATTCCCTGTCAAGACAACCAACAGGCAGCGGAGGAAATAAAATACCAAATAATATTCAACCTGCACAGTGGCTTGATGACGATTTTGTGGACAAAGCAGAGGGTTATACTGCTATTCCTTGTGGAAGATTTGTAACAGCCATCAAAAGCCTTCCAAACCTGATGGCATGACTCTGCAATAAAAAGTCCTGTACCTTTACATATTTGGAGAAACACAGCTTAGGGCCAAGTTATCCAAGCAACAGTGGGACTTTCTGCATAATCAATTGTATGGTCCACAAGTCCTTCTTGCAACAAGAATATTTCCAAATCATTCCTGTAATTTCCTCAAGCTGTGGACATTTACTTTTCCAAATCATGAGGATTTCCCCACTATTTCTAACAAACATTTCAGTTTGAAAGCAAACATCTCAAGCCTGGGCCTCATCATAAATCTCTCCCCTTGACTGAGATGTGCTACTGAGCAATCCTCTAATACTGGACACCAGTTCAGTTTCTGGGTTCCTTGCAGAGGACCTCACCATCCAAATGTAGAATTCTGTCTCGTTTGTCTGCTCCTGGTACTTCATGAAGTTCAAGAAGGCCATTACAGACAAAGGCCCTCTCACACAACTCCTCAAAATCACAAACAAATTTATGTCCCAGTATGTACAACTCCCACTTAAAAAAATGTAGTCTTACTCCTTTAGCACTACCTTGCACATATTTTAACTCTTGGATTCCTATGAGTCTTAGGGATATGCTGAGATTTTTCTGCCTTTCAGCTCAGAGACAGCAGTCACACCCCATGTCACTGCACCAGGAAGACCTTTATCAGACAAGGTAAGTGGTAACCATTAATGGGGAGAGGAACCCAAAATACTGAAGTGTGCTTGACATCTGCTTGAAAGAGACCAATCCTCTGCAAACCAGAATTAATATGCAACTTGAATTCTAATTTGTGACTTATTGATTCCTCATTAGGCTCTAAGCTGAAGACCTGTTACTAGGAGACAGTTCTTCCTAAAAAGGGTTCAAATCTTGAACTGAACCCACTGCTGCACACGTTCCTGCCTTCGTGATAAAGACATTTCCCTGACAGACAATTTCTAAAGACAAAGGGAGCCAGCTGTTAGGCTGCTGTGCTCAGAGGCAGGAGACCTTGGGTGGGCTGGGTGTCTTCCTTACCGGTACTTTGACCTACAGTTTGAGGTCTCTGGTTTTGAGGGGGGGGAACCCAACTTATTTCACCTCACCCAAGTAATGTACTTGTATATATAAGGACTTGTAGTACACGGCAGCTCTTGGAAGTATCTGCTCACAGTCTGCCTTGAACCATAGTGTGTTTCTCACCTGAAACAAATACGTTCCCAGCTTCTACAAAGAGGAATTGGTTTCAGTATTCAGCAGTAGTCTACAAGAATCCTCTACATCCTCTTGATGTAAAGAGCTCCACAATATCACTTACTCCAATTGTTTTCCAAAAAAGGAATGCATTTAGTTATATATTATTCTACCAATAAGGAATAGTAGTGAGTGAGATTTCTCACCAAGCTTCCTGTACTGCCAGTAAGCTTCCTGGCATTTTGTGATTTGCTATAACATGCCTAAGCAGATCTCTGAAGATAGTCAGACACCCAAATCTCTTAATATATCTCTAGAGATCAGGGTTTAAGTACTACTTACACTGCAAAAGTACCTAGAAAGTTGTCCTCTTAATCTGGGCCACCATCCTGAGGACAGTACAGACACAGGACTAGATTCCCAACCGTTCACAAATGCAGCTCCCAAGACTTCAGAAATTCCCTAAGTGGGTCAGGTAAGTAACACCAAAGAAGCCACAGTTGGATGCCCACCATAAGTGTTGCTATAAATGCCATGAGCCATATATAAATAGCAACCCACCACTCTTCCAGTCTCCAGGAGAAAGATGGGATAGAAGTTTACACTTATCCTAACGTTGAACACAAAAAAAACCTGTCAAACTCATATTCCAATTACCCAAGGGACTTGTATTCCAATGTCTCTGTGGCCAGTACTTACCATCATTTTATATGTGCCAATTAATAAACGTGGCCTTATAATTGTGCACCTCAAAGATCAAACTGAGGAGCAAAATTAGGAGTAGCTTTCACTTTCCTCATATTGCTTCTCAAATCTCTTTGTTCACAAAATTATTCAGCAGTCTCAGCTATGATCTTAGCAGAACTGCATTATTTCACATAAACAAGAACAAATTATGCCAATCATTTTTAATTGTTTCAGCTGAACAAGAACACAGAATTAAATGATAAAACAGTATCTACAGTACATTTTCTTCCAGGCCATGGACACAAGAGATGTGAAGATGTATTTAGAGCAGCTGGCAGTATTAGAGGGTGCATCTTTAATTATGTTCACCCAACTTGATTCCTGAAAACTCTAGAAGTCCAAAACCCACAGCACTGATTGAAACAGAACAACTTTAAGTTCAGTGCTCACTCCTAAATTGTAACAAGTCTCATGCCCATTCAGAAGAAATATAGCACAGCAAGTCTATGTTTTGCTCTGGGCAGCTTACAAACATTAATGGTACTGGGAGAACCAAAAATCCACCCATGGAAATGCTGCACCAAGGCAATAATCCCTCCCAATCAATTTTTATTAGTTTACAAGAAGTTTGCATGGCAGATCTGTGCCATGGGCTAGAGTCCTATTACCTTCTAATGAAATTATTTACTGCTGACTTCAGAAAAGCCCAGAAAGACAGTCATGCCTCAGGAGCTCCCAAGGCTGATGATTCCTCCAGGATGCTGGGTTTCCACTCAAACCAAAGCCAACACTTTCAGTGGCACTGACTCATCCATACCAGGTAGAGAACCCTTCCCTCCTGAGCAGAAGTTGCACACTTACTGTGAAGTATGGATGTGTCCCTCTGCCCAAGGTAATTACATGACCTCAATACCTTTTTTCTGGGGGGCATTTTCTTTCTCCAAGTCCTTCAGTTCTTGCAGAGACTGCCTGACTGCTTTCCTTTAGTGTTACTATTAATTCTAAACTATTCTCCCATCAGAACTCTAACTGAATGGTGCCTTCTTTTTTGTTTTAGTTTCTCTTTACCTCCCCAAAATGTGCATTTTTCAGATGCTCTGCAATGGTGCCATGAGATGTTTTTTAAGCACAACTCAGTAAAAATTTGTCATTTGGTGAGAACTTGGTCATATTGTCCATAAAAATTTATGAACAGAAATTATTTGGAGTATCTTCTTACCTCTCTAAATGAAGTGTTACTGCATTCACATATTCTACATACATGTATTTATTTGACTTCAAATGAGTAATTGCAGCTCTCAAGGCAAAGTAACCGTCTCAGAAGAGTCGAGAAAATTAAAAGCCCTTTCTACTATATGCAGGGGAACCATGTTTAAAAGGAACAGTTGCAAGACAGACATTTTTGGGACAAGAGACACCACCCAGGGTTGCCAGTTCCACCCCCTACCACTTTTCCCCCAGATATTAAATCATCACGGATATTAAATGATCAGGGATAGCGCACAAACTTAAAGGAGAAAAAGGACGAAAAGAAGAAGCTGGGAAAGTAAGACTACCTGTAATAATTTCTACCACATAATGAAAGCGTATGCGTTTTCTTTAGGCAGTGAATCATGTACTCGCTCCCTGCAGGGTGGGAACTCGCTCTCTCTGGGTTTGCCAGGGGCAGCAGGATCTCCAGCCGGGGGTAGAGGCAGAGAAAGAAGCGCAGCCCCGTCCCCGGGGACCCCCAGGAGCACGGCCGGCGAGGGGCCGAAGGCTGGGCCCCCCCTCTGGAGCGCTCGGCATGGGCGTTGTCTGCGGTGAGCCGCCCTCGCCCCGCGCCGCCCGGCTGGGGGAGCGCGGGGCCGGGACCGGCCGGACCTCGCGGTGCCATGAGGGGCAGCGGGGGCCTCTTTGTGGGGCCCCCCGGGGCGGGGGGGCTCCCCCGGCTCCCCTCCCCCCCCCCCGGGACTCGCCCATCGCGGCCACCATCTTATCCCCGACGCCTCCCGCCACCGCCCCCCGCCCCGGGCCCCGCCCCGGGCCGAGACACCCCCTCGCCCGGGCCCCCCATCCCCGCTTCCAGCGGCCCCTCAGGGCGCTCCCCGTCGCCATTTTGTGTGCGCCCCCTCCTCCGCCCCTGCCCCACTCCCCCGCCCAGCCGCCATTTTGTGGCCGCTCCCTCCCTCCCTCCCTCTCCCCTTGGCCGTGCACGGCCAACCGAGCCCGCGCGCTCACCATCGTAGCGCTCAGCCTGCTCAGCCAACTTGGCCTGATAGACGAGGTCCTCCCGATCGTCCATGTCCTACGGGCGGGGCGGCGGCGGGGACTGCGCGGGGCGGATGGCAGCCGATGGGTCCGGGGGGCTCCGCAGCTACCAGCTCGCAGCTCTCCGGGCAAATATGGCGGCAGCGCCTCCTCCCGCTGCATCCGGGCACTCCCGCGGGCGCGCGCATGCGCCCCGCCGCCTCCCATGGCAACGGCGGCTCCCTGGCAACGGGCGGGGGGCGGGGTGAGGCGGGATGAGGGATAGAGCGGAACGAGGCGGTGTGAGGGGTGTGAGATGGGGTGAGGGATAAAGCGGAATGAGGCGGTGTGAGGGGTGTGAGATGGGGTGAGGGATAAAGCGGAATGAGGCGGTGTGAGGGGTGTGAGATGGGGTGAGGGATAAAGCGGAATGAGGCGGTGTGAGGGGTGTGAGATGGGGTGAGGGATAAAGCGGAATGAGGCGGTGTGAAGGCTGAGGCGGGATGAAGAATGTGAGGAGGGGTGAGGCGACATGAGGAATAAAGAGGAATGAGACGGGACAAGGGACAAGACGGCATGAGGGGTGAGGCAGGATGGCTGAAGCGGTATGAAGGGTGAGGCGGGATGAGGAATAACGCTGGATGAGGCTGCCCGGCAATGGCGGGGATGGATCCGCCGTTCGCCCGCCCGGTTCTGGTGGGGCCGTGACCGGGCCATGGCTGTGGGCGAGCGGAGAGCAGCGGGCCCGGCCGCCGGTGGCGTTTCCCTCAGTGCGGCTCGTTCTCTCTGTGTTTGTACTGCCTTCAGACGCTAACAGCACTGTTCGAATTACCCTCTCGGAATTTTGGTATAAATCATCGGGTGTGCTCCACATGGAAGGGTGGATCTGTGACCGAAAGGCAGACGGTCAGATACAGGTTTCTGCAGTCTCTCCAGGGTATTTGTTCAAAGCATCGCCTCTAGTGCATAGCACATGGTAATTTCACAGTTTCAAGAGGCTAGAAAATCTAGAAAGTAAAATTGAATGTTTCACGAGTTCCTCACACAGTACTCTGAAAAACAAAAGAAGCATTCACTTGAATAACTGAGATAATGCCTCGATTTCTGCAATCAGAATGGTTTTAGAAAACTAAAAGGGATTATGCACAGCTGGCATGAACCTGATCTTCAAAGATCCTCATCCCTGGAAGTGTTCAAGGCCAGGTTGAATAGGGTTTGGAGCAACCTGGTTTTGTGGAAGGTGTCCCTGCCCAAAGCAGAGGAATTGGAATGAGATGAACTTTAAGGTCCCTTCCAACCCAAACCAATTCACGATTCTGTGATTTGCTCAGGGTAGCTGTGAACAAAGTCTTGTCTCTTTCCCAATGTCTCCTTGGAAGTGCAGGCTACAGACGCTCAGCCCTTCTGATGGGAGAAGTGCACAGAGAATTTGAAGGTTTTGACAGAAGAGATAGAGCTGGCCCTGGCACCTCCTGGACACAAAGTCAGGTATTCCCATTTAATTATGCCCACTGAAACGGGCTCCTGATGGGTGACTGAGGGCACACACCTTGAACACCATTCAAAGCATATTTTTTCAATAGTTTATTGCTGGCCTGACTTATTTTTCTCAGTTGATGAATAAGAGTTTTAGAGTCTGCAAGATCAACATAATCTTATGGTCTTACAAATAAATCTAAAAACTTGACAAAATTATTTTTTATCACCTGCTCAGAAAATCAGTGCACTGTTTTCAAGGGATATTTAGGCCCTCTTTTTCACAGATTAGGATCATCTAATCAGGATTTCTTAAACACAAAAACAAGGACATCACTGACTAAGGTGAAAATTAGATGTTAAGTCTAGAAAAAAATTTTGCTTTTTATTTATTTGAAATAATATTAGAAAATGCTGATTTTGCTGAAATTGGGAATCACCGTAAACCTTTACTTCTGAATTGCTGGTAAATACATGATACAAAGTTAGGCACTCAAAAGGTCCCAGTAGGGCACAGTCACTATACTATCTCTCTGTAAATTTTTAGGACTTGCAAATCACTTCTGCACTTTATTGGCCATAAAAGTCTATTTTTCAGCAGAGACTTGGGAAGCTGTGCACAATAAATTAGATTTGGATCAATTTAGGAATTTTTCTGTGATCCTCGTGTTCAGCAGGCAGTCGGATTGCAGAGAGCTCAGTAATACCAAAAAATCAGGACACTTGAAGAACATTTAATTGCCAGAAGTGAGGTGCATTCTTGATACTCTTGCTGAATAATATCATTGTTTAAATACTTTAAATTGTTTTGAATGCACTCATTACAGATGGCATTCAGGTATTTGGAAATTGGTCAGAGATTTGGCAAAGCATGAGGAATAAACAGCCTAATCCAAGGAAATACAGCACAATTTGCTGATGCAATCCTTGCTTGCCCTCTGCCCCCTGAACTTTCACATGAATTCATTCAACCACTGCTGCAGCCAAAACCCACAGTTTAAAGGAGAGGGAATGGAAAATGAAAAGTTTTCTGCATGAGCCCTGTGCTCCATCATCTCAGGGGAGCTTTGCGAACACCAGGGCAAGGTGAAGCAAGAGGGGATGGCTGGCAGGGCCCTGGGGAAGGGCAGGCACAGCCTCTTCTTTTTGGCTGCAGGAAGCTCTGAAATTCATCTCATTAAAGGCACCATTGAATTACACCCCTGTTGTGGGTGAGCACTGGAGAAAAGCTGGGGGCTTCGACCTATGAAATATTAAAGTTTTTTCCATCTGGAGCTCATAGAATAGTCTTTATTGTGTGGAGACACATCAAGACTCTTATCCTCGGGGCCTAAGGACCACTGTCCCCTTGCAGCTTTTAAGAAGTGTGGCCAAAGTAGCTTTAATGCAGATTGATGTTACAAACGTTGCTGCCCATGGAATTCTGGTCCTGATTTTCTGTCTTTCAGCCCTTGACAGCACCTGCACACCTTGGCCTTTCACTGAATTAGTGCTCTCACACCACCACACATGAAAACAGCTCTTCAGAAGCATTTGTAGACTCCTGCAGGAGATTCTTGCTGGTATTCATTTGTGTAACTTCATTTTCACTGGTATTTCTAAGAATATATAAACAGCTTTTTATCTTCCCAAACATCCCATCCAAACAATCCCTAGACTATTCTCTGACACACTTGTTCAGGTAGAATTGACAGCATGAGCTCATCTTAATCATTCCTCACAGGTGTTTTTTTGGTTTTTTTTTAAATGAGAATATACTTCCCCTAGAGAGAGTCACCTTCTTTCAAAAAAAAGCCGTATTTTTATTGTTGGATAAGTTAACTTCATTATCTTGGTTTGTCTTACTTCTATAGTGTTGTGTTTAATTATTTTCATACTAACATGGCAAATTAAAAATGGCCATACCCCTTCTATTTTTAATTATTAAATGCAAGTTCTCCAAGAAATGACTGAGAATGACTCTGAGTCAAAGTTTTGGCTATACTTTTATTTACTTCACATACTATGAACATATACATTACATGCTACAAAAAAATAAAAAAGGACTTTAACTGTCAAGAAAGTGGATAGTGTTATAATACAATGGCACATGTTCATATTTTTCTTCAAACAGGTTTGGTTAGAATCCTTCCCCAAAACCATTAACAAAAAGGAAGCGTTTTAAAGATGATTAGAAATATTTGCATTATTAACAAATACAATTCAAACAGATTAACAAGATTTTATCAGGTCATATATTAGTAAAAAGGCTGGGGCTTACCAAAATGAAATATATATTAAAAAAACCATAGCAGCCAGTTGTACTTTTTAGTGTGATATAACGTGTAAATGCACCAGAAGAACACAGTGTAATTGAGCATTCTGCTTTCATGGTGTATTTCTAGAAATGATTATTCTAGTTCTAACACCTGCCTATGCACAAGAGACCAAAACCACAGCCAAGGAAGAGACAAAAGATTGTGACCAACATTCTGAGCAATGATTTTTTTGCACGCATCAGGGAGAAGGGAGGGAACAAATAGAAGAGGATAAACAAAGGCCACAAAAGGATTTCATCTACATGTTCATGAACATAGGTTCTACCTATTTGCCTTGAAGAGCCTGACAAGTTGAAATGTCTATTTTGTCCAAATGCAAAAGACACTCCTTTCTATCACCTATGAAACAAAATCACATTTCAGCTTAGAACTGGAGTGGAAAAGAGTTGCATTAATGCATCAGTCAGCTAAAAAAACTGCTTGACAAGAACTTGGGATTCTAGTGTAACAGCACCTATTAAGACTCCTCTAGTTTCTTCATTTTTGCTCTTTCAAAGTGTACAAGTATTCACAATTTATACAGTCTTACCAAAACCACTTCTACAAAGTTTGCAGGGTATTTGCTAGTTAGTTCAATTCATGTATTTCATATTAAAAAGGCAAGGTTTGCATAATAAAACTTCCAGAAAAATGTTCTTTTGGTATCTTAATTCCTGATTGGAAAGGTACAAATATATGGGCTTTCATTAACTGCAGTTGGCAAAAATACTTCAGAACAGTGTCACTCTAAGGACACACTGTTTATTATGTTTCTTTTGCAATACACGAAGAAAAATATAAGCATATATGGGCAACTGAAAAATTCAGTATTAAGTCTGTTATTTAGAGTGCAGCTATTGAACAAAACCCCCCAAACAGTTACAGTAACATCAGAGGAAAAATACAAATCAGCCTTAAAGAACCTGATGAGTTACAGAACCTAGAGTTAGTTTCTCAACTTTTTTCCCCTCAAAGTAAGTTTTGTACTAAGCTAGAAGAGCTCCCACAATCACTGGCACATCACCCTAACCAGAATAGCAATCCAAGGTAGAACAGAGCTGCAATTCCTTGTTTCCATTCTTACCCCACTGTCCCTGCTGTCAGTTTTTGATAATAATCCTCAGTAGTGCTCATGAGACTGGTGATGGACAAGTGTGATTAACATTAGTCCACGGAATTAATGACTGCCCATAACCTGAACATTACTCAGACTTGCTGATGGATTAGTTTTGAAGTAAAACAACTAGTACTTAAATAGAACAGAAATATTATAACTTCCAGCATGTTACAGAGTTCTGAGGTAAAGTGTTACCAGTATTGTAGTAGGTGCCTTGCAGCAAAGGCCTTTGTAGCATGTGCAACCCATGAACCATTGGGGTCACACGGGGTTGAAGCAACCAAACCCGACAGTTTCAGTTTGATACTATTTAGAAAAACCCTTCTGCATGGATTATACTGTAGTCAAAGTTACAAAATTTAGTTTGGTCACCAGAGTGCTGTGCTTGAAAAATAACCCAGGGTACAGGCAAGGGAGAGTTACTTCAGTGTTTAATTTCAGTTTACAAAACTTACTAAATCGATTCTGATTTATATTAGAGAAAACCAGATAATTAGAAGAACAGACTAAAAAATAACCATCGAGCAGTGCATAATACTGCCTACTCAATGCACTGATTTTCATCATAAGCTAGGAAGCCATATTTACTCTATTATGCCTTTTGAGAATCAATCCAGAAGCACACAATTATTTTCCATTAGTTTATTAAAAATAAAATCCTCATGAATTCACTATCAAATATTTTACAGATGGGAATTAAACCAGAAGAGTCCCCAGAGTGTCTTTAAAATAAAACTAATATTTGGTTTGTCAGTTCACCGTGCTTGACACTGATTTGTACTGTAACAGTATTGTACAATATTGAAGAATTCTAGAAAAATTAAACTAGCCCTACACAAATTAATTTTATTGGAAAGCAGTGTCAATATTTTAGTATATTTAGTGAATCAAACACTGCTTTAAAGCTACATATTAAAGTGCTATGCACGTATTTTTCAGCACTGATATGGAGGTTTACACTTCCATAAGCCTTGTATTTGTGGATAAAAGGAGATACTGTGTGTTAATAAAAATCTTAAATTAAAATCAGCTGCTATGTTTGAAGCATCAACAGTACTCAAGAAATCAATCTAGTGTCCACAAGCTTCTAGAATTCTGAGGTTGATTTGATCTGTCATTTACCATGAAAATGGTAAGGATCTGTAAATCATAAGGTCGTCCCCAGCGGGCCCTGCATCAGTCTGTGCTGTGCACAGCTAACTGACCGTGCAGAGCACTGCAGAGCCTTTCTAGGACAGAGAATCCAGGATGGAAAAAAACATGGAGAGAACTCCAGGATAAATTTGTGAAATTTCTATCAAGGTATTGAATTGTCTACGGTTGAAGTTCATTGCCTGAGGAAGAAGCAACATAAGCAATGGGCCCAGAGAGAGCTATAAATGTTCTCTGAACATCTACAGCACTGCTTTCTCCAGCTGCTGCTGCTGCTGGCAAGGTCCAGGCTGCCATGCACATGGACATAAGCAGGCATTACAACCTATAATCATGGCCTAGTTCTGCCACTGAACACGAGTTATCTACTGTCGTACCCTGAATTACATGACCCTTGCTTAAGGAATGGTGGTGTTGAGTCCCAGGGGTTTGCAGGTTATCAGAATGCTTATCCAAGCAATACCGCTTGCAGCGTCGGTCCGAGCTTAGTCTTGATGGCATCTGCAATAAAAACAAGTTGAGACTGTTCCCATCTGTAAGAGCAACTGTTGAGCCACACTCAGCTGAAGTCCTCGTCAGGATTCTGTTGATCCAGCAGACGGACGTGTGTGAATGGAAAGTGACCGCGTCTGCCATTACATTCTCCTTCCCACTGACCACTCATGTTAATCTTTGTGACCTTTACCAGCTCACCGACCTGTGGGATAAGAAATACACACGTTACAACCCAGAAACACAGGCAGGATGAGCTGCCACCCCTCCCTTGGTGTGCTGTCACCCACGTGCACCAGATACACATCTATAAAAAGCAGCTTTCGTCCTGACGGTGTCTGAGACACCAGCCTGCCCCCAATGCCATTCATTCCAAGGAAGTATATAAAGAAATGTACCTAGATCAGGTGAGAACTACCTGAACTGAAGAGCCAGCAATCCAAAACCAATCTTTCCAAGTGCTCTTGGGACCTGCCATCAAGTGCTCTCCTGCTAAATGTGCCTTGCTGGGCTGACAGAGGCCTGCACACTGCTGGGACTCCATTCAGAGCCTCATAAAGCAAGGAAGGCTTGCACCTGGACCAAGTGATCACTAATCTGCAAGCTCAACTGCTCTTTAGTTTTGAAATTCCATTTTTCAAGTTCTGGAAAGTGGAGGATCTCTCTCTCTTCACAAATTATAACAAGTGTATAAGAAGAAGTGCCATAACACTGCTCTGTTCTTACTCTGCGCATCCAGTCAGACATTGGCAAAGCCACTGGCATTTCAGTCTTTCTCAGCATGGATTTCTCAAAGAAATAAATCCCATTGAATCACAAAATTGTTTAGGTTGGAAAAGATCTTTAGGGTCATCAAGTCCAACCATTAACTCAGCACTGCCAAGTCCAGCACTCATGGGAATAGTAAAGACAACTGATGCTCTCTCCCTCTTGCCCAGGGACAAACCTCCTATTCTAATCTCCACCCTAATATTGCCAGCACCAATTCCAAAGGCATCATCTATCATCCCCCCCGTGACACAGGGACAAAATGCACAGCAGGCACTTCCCCAGGGCTGTGCAGGTAGTTCAAATCAGGACACAACTCAGGGCCTGATCAGTCCCGAGCTCTGTTTCATATTTAAGGGCACTTCAATGAAGTGGCACTTATACAACCCGAGGAAACACAATTTACATTGTAAAGACACTGGAGAGTTAATTTATGCACCACTGAAAAGCTGTCTATTCATTTCTACCCCTCTGTAGAATTTTATCAATAATCTGATTTTTCAGTAACGTACAACGGCTTTTAGAATTCTTCCCACATCACAGATGGAGGATGCTTTTGGGATAGATACACTCTATTTTCTTTCACTAATACTGTAAATAGGCTCTGAAGGTGTGGCCAAAGGCCTCGCTGCAATTCATCCAGAAATTCACTGAATATAGAGTTATAGTTTACACAGATGCTCATCACAGCGTTCCAAATCCATCCAAAACACAACCTCATTATTTGTACTTATCGGGCAGCCAACAAAGAACAAGGAAATCAATTTCAGATGTTACCAATCTCCATTAACTTTACAGGTTTTAATCACTTGCAATCTTTTGCCAGAACAGCTTTTAACAGTTCATAAATTCAACCCCTTTCATGGACATTTAATTAAGCTTCCCATACCTCTCATGATTACTTATCTGGTAATGAGAGGCCCATTGGGACTCTTGCTGTAGCTTTATTTTTGCCTTTTGTAGTCATTAGTGTAGACGTTTTAATGAATCATATTTTGAAGAAAATCCTCTTATGTATTAGCTACAGGCAAAAAGGAAGCCTTCCTCCAGCACTGAATGCAAGCTTCAGCTCTTTAGGAATTTAAATCATGCAGTTTGTATAATTTTGCTACTGCTAATAACCTCTGGGGGGTTGTACCAACAAAAATACTCTGCTGACCACAACAATACATCAGCTATAATTTAACAAGGATAAGATTCAATGTGACAATACCAGAAGTGGAAAATCTGATTTCCTAATCACAGCCATTACCAGAACAATGTCCCAGATACCTTTAAACTGTTTCAGACCTGGATAGAATCTACAGATCAGCCTTCACCAGAACAGTGTTTAACCTCCAACCCACAGGGAAGGGAAAAACACAACTTTCACTGAAGTTTGCTGTCTTAAGCCTGTTGGCCTCTGCTCTGCTATCACACCCTAATTAGCGTTCACTAGTGTTTATCTTGGATGCCTTGAAATAAACTCGCCTGCAAAAGGTGGGTTCAACAGAGCAATGACACTGAATTACAGTATGGGATGCTTGTGAAACTCCCTTGCTCCCAGAGCATCCTGTAGCTGGTTTTTGGTTTCCAGGGTCACTGCAGCCAAGGGACACTCAATTATTCCCCTTACTATATGGAGCTACACTTGAAAGCTGCCTTTCCAGAATTGTTAAATGAGGGGAGACCTCTGAGATTAAATATTCCTTTTTTGCTAGTACAGTAATTTCATTTAGCAGACACACTGATACAATTTTTCATTCCAATTTAATTTATATATATAAACCTTCATTCATGCTTTTATATATATATATATTTACATCTGTCAAAGTAGGACTAACTTTAAGCAAGCATGGACCATTTCACAAATGCTGCCTTAACAAAATGGCTTCATTAGATCCTGACTAAATGAAAGATCTTTCTAGATCTGCTTTAAACCTCTGCCTAGTAAATAGTTCAACCACTCTCCTGAAGACAATACAGAGAACCTTTTCCAAAAATTACTTTTTATTACAAGTGCTGATGTTTTAAAACCTTTAGGCCAGGAATGGATGTTGTTACTTTTAGCATTGATTTATGGCAACATCAGTCCATAGTGCATCATCCCACCAAACACAGCACCTCAGGAACAACACTGTACCCTGCTAGAAAGCCAGCTTTGTCTCAGTCTTCATCAGAAGTTTTAAAGCTAAATATACCCCATATGCTTCAAAGCAAAACTGAAGGTTCAAGTGAAGACTTCTGTATGCTGTGGTTTTATTCCAAGTATTCCTCTTTGGTGAGGTCAAGGTGGCAGAGTTCTGCTACTGTTACAAAGAAAAAAAATAAGTCGATCGATCTCAGAGTCATTCACCACACAGATCTTCCCTTTTTCTCCTCTATTTTCTCTTAAAATAGACTGAAAACTCCTTGCATAGGTCCAGTTACATGCAAAATAATTGTTAACTTCTCCTCCTGAATCTTTTTTCCATAATAGAGCACAGACTTTATTAGAACATCACCTGCTCTGATCCTCCTTCCTTGAACTCTTCAAAAGCATGTCAGGCTTAAAATAACAGAACAGCACAGATATTCTGTTTGCAGTTTGGGAAAAAACTGTTTGATGTTAAGAATCTATTTTTCTAAGAGAAACAGTGGGATCCACCCCCTCCCATGAATATTGCCAGATTTAAGGATAAGGGTTTTCATTTGGAAAGAATCCCGCTTGCTGTATTTATAAAGAGGTCTGGGCAAAAATGGTCTGATAAGATTTACATAATGCTCTCTACTAAATTATCTAAGAAAGAGATCTCTAAATAAACAGAGAAGGAACACCATGAAGTCAAAGGGAACGTGGAAAAAAAGAGACAAGAAACAGCACTTTGAAAGACAGGATGGAGAAAAACTTGGGAGAAAATGAAGTGCATATTGCTTTTTTCCCTGTACAGACATCGAAAGCAACTCAGTAACATTGTGATTGGAAGTGATAAAAGCTGCAAAGCTTTGAAGGCCACTAGAAGCAGTGATAAATGGCTCACTTTTTAAAACTAAATGTTTGCAATATTACATACAGAATAAACTACTGCTGTTGCATTACTTAAATGGAGAGCAAGACAGGAATATAACACCATAACCAAGAGGGCCAAGGTGTCAACTGATAAATATTTAAGTAGTTTTAAGAGGTCCACAAAGGCCATTTATAGACATCAGAAATCTCCTGTGGTCACACAGCCAAGCTGAGCTGACATTTATCAGCTGCCCCTCCCAAACACTTCAGCTATTCAGCCTTCCCATAAATTAGTAAAAGACACTAGAGGTGTAAGGTAGCTCAGAAAAGAGAGGTGTTACCCACAAAACTGCTCTTCCTACAGCACTGCACTCTTGCCAGATCATGTGAGTTTTGGTGAAGAGGATTGAACTAACCTAAGATCAGCCCTGGCACTCACAAGCTGTTCTTCAGCGTGGAAAGCATTTCCTTTCACTCTAAGTTGCTTATGGCCTGGATTAGCAGCATTTCCTCACTCTCCCTATTTCACTCCATGCTCCCAAATCCTGCACTGGGCAGCAGTGTGGGGTTTTTTAGTGGAACCAAGTGTGAAGTTAAGGCTTGAGAGAATGCAAAATTCAGAAAGAAAACCAAAAGGTTTTGCTAAATATACCACAACAGTCTCCAGAGGCACAAAACCAATCTAACATCTGGTAATTACAACAGCCTGCATTCAGGAATATTCCCAAACTCTAGGAAGTGGGTGGAAAGGGTGAGAAAAAGAGGGAAAGAGACAGCATTTTAGTATTTATGGGAGTTCAAAGGGCAAAAATCCTCACATTTCTCTAAAATCTGTTGAGTTTACATAAATTTCTATACCTGCTACTCAACCCAAAAATATTCAGACCTATAACAGAATGAGTAGCAACTCAGAGTATATTTACTACCTACATAGGAAAGATTTCACATCTGCCAGGCTGTACATCAATTACCCATCTGCAGCATGAACTGCATCTCCCAGTTCTGTACCAGACACACACCCACAGCTGCCAGATCACTGAAGTCCTGAAGTGCCTTTTGTGCTATGCACAATTACACAAAGTATTTGAGAGTGGAGAGGAGATGCTCTGACTCAGCACAGAAACTGTTTTTTCCCAAGTACTTAAAATGTTATATAAACAGGAAGTCAATTAGGTATCAGGAAATTCCACAGCCTCTAGCTCAAAGAAAGCCTAGATTAAAGGATACAATTTACATATCCTAAGGCAAAGGTCTGCCACAGGGAATACCTTAGTCTCAATTTCCTCAAATGCAACTTGGGGGAGAACTATCTGATGTGGAGAGATAGAGCACTCCAGTCACCTTTTTAAGAGGAAAAAAGACAAATCAAAAAGGGCCTGTGGAATTACTTGTTCCTGTCAGGAAGTGAATCAACCTGGGTAAAACTCAGTGCTTTACTACAAACCCTACGCCATTAATCACTGCTTTATACCAAACCTAAACAAACTGTGGTGTAAATTGTTAAATGCTCCTGCCTCAAACTTAAACCCAAAGTAGCCTGCTTGAGGTGATGTTACAATTAAATTCTATGTGTGATCATTATCTCAGTCCAGGTAATTTCAAAGTGTATCAATGTTTCCACTGATTGCTTTAAAACTGCTGACACATTGGGGAGAAAAAAAATACCCAACACAACACAAACCAACCCAGCACACCTAGTACAGGTTGTGGTGAGGCACACAACAGCAAACACAGGTTCAGACACACAATTTATGAGCTGCTCCCTCTCCCTCCCCCCCAAATAAACATTTCAGAAATGAAAACGTGGATGGGGAAACACTTATGTTAGTGATGGTTGACAACAGACACAATACTGGTTCAGTAACCTAATAATAATCAACAATAATCTAATTGCCAAGTGACTCGAGTCACTCATTTTATCCATAACTTATTAATCATGACGTAAAACCAGTATTACAAAGCTTTTCCCTTTCTCATTCCTCCAAAACTACCACATGAGCGAAAGGGAAATCCCTTGAACAGATCTCTTCCTTCTAAGTTTTGCCCATTATGTACCTCCAAAGCCAAGGCTGTCTTGTCGTAGGCATTAGGGACTCGCTTCTGGATAACCCGGGCATAAATAGGGCCATTCTGAAGGTTAGGGAGCGGAGTGTTGATGCTGGGCTGGGCATAGGGCCCTGGCTCCGGCCCACCCAGTGGTTGTGGGTGGGAACTATCCTGGTTACCTCCAATCAGAGTGGGGACTGAAGCAGAGGAAGGTCTATACTTCTCGACGTAAGGAACGGGTATCATTCCCCTCTTCCCTTCGCTGTCTTCTGCGTTCCACCACTGCTCTTCAGGTTTATCCCGGATTCTCAGTATGTCTCCTTTCTTAAAGGGGAGGTCTTCCTCATCATTGCCATTAAAGTCAAAGAGCGCTCGCACATACTCGGCCTCCTCCTGCCTGAGGATAACCCCGCTATTCTGCCTCGAGCGCGAAACGGGTTCTATCAAGGTTGTAGTGTCCAAATAGTGTATTTTGTAGAATTCCAGTAAAGATGGCAAAGAATCAAACTCTTGATCACCTATTCGAAATCTGGTGGGATTCGACCCTGAAAAGAAAAGGCAACATGTCAAAGAGAGCATTAAAACTATAAATCAAATGTTTGAGAAGACAAACACATTTAAACAGAAGGATTTCAACACCAAATTTGATCACCTTGACATCATACTCAGCTTTTCTGAGCATTTTCAATCAAAGGCAGCACTATCATGATCATGAGTACAGGTTTTTTTAAAAGATTTTGTCAAGGAAGGAAAAGAAATTCTTTGGCACCGCCAAACTTCCCGAATTAGGATAAAAATACCTTTGTTTCTTTCAATGTTATATGGACCCAACAGATGAAAATGTTCAGTACATCAGGGTTTCTCAGGAGCCTATACAATTCTCCTGTTTTATACTCTAAATATAGGAACTAAATTTTGGTGCTATTTCAAGGAATTTTTTTTTTTTAAACTCTCTTCTGCTGTTCAGATCTATTTCCAAAGAACAACACTGCAATAATGGTTATTTACCTGTTGTAACATCTTGGGTTAAATGCATGGACACTACAGAAAACTGCTTTGCATGGCAGCAAATAAGTGATGTCAATCAGCAAATAAAATTATTTTTCATTTTGATAAAAGGTACCAGTAAAGAAAATTATCTCTATGCAATAAAGAGCAACAACGTATATTTTCATAACAGGTATGACTCAGCTGTTTAATCTCATCCTGTAGCTTCTTTGCCACATTTGTCAGATGGAGCCTAAGCTATAAATCCAAACCTCAAATACACTGGAATACAGATGATATTCACATCCAAGCCATTACAAGCATCAAAGTGCAGAATTTCCATTTCCAACCTGTGTGCTATGCTGCTTTTTTTTTCCATTTTATGTTCTTTAGACTCAGCTGGGGAAAAACACACACGTGATGTTCTATTTCCACCATGCCCCATGCAATCAGTTATGGGAAGAACTGAGGAAGGCAGCACAGATGAAAAGATTTATTCTTTAATGAGTAACTCTTCTAACAAGAAAGAGATGCTTACTTTGCAAGTCTGTTTTCTCTGCAGGAAATATCTAACAGTCCCAAGCCTTAGCTCTGGAGTACAAAGCTAGCAGAATCCTTCAAGCTGTCACTGATCCAAAACTCCCTGCAAAGTAGCACTGTCAGCATGGAAAGCTAATGTTACAACAAGTTCTTTCAGGAGAGCAAAAAGGGGTTCTAACAGAGAAAAGGGCAGATTCAGTAAGATCAACACAGACAAACACCCAAGAAATGAGTTGTGAAGTATCCTGAAGGAACAGGAGCATTAGTGGAGCTGGTTAAAGGAAATTTGAAGGAGCAGAACTAAGTAATTGGAAAATGCACGTTTGCATGCTTTAATAACCCTGAAATGCTCTCAAAAGAAATGAATACAAACACATTGAGCCAAGACCCAAAAGCAATAGCCTCGAAAAACTGCAAAAAAACCCTGCAAACTGGCATCACCAAGAGATAGAGGAAATTAATGTAATTATCAGTGAGAAAGGCGAGCCCAGCATGGGAAGAGAATTATAAGTCCATCATATTCTCCCCAAGTGTAGTGCTGAGGGGATGCAAAAACCCCTCAACTTTTGTTGCTGAGATGTAACTTACAGCTCTAGACTTGGCCAGAGCCCTGGAATTTCATCCCAGTGGCACTGTCAGCTCTGTGGGCTCACAGGAGATGAATTCTGGCTGGACAGGCAGCATGCCTACACCACTTCAGAACAGCTTGGTGTAAAACAGGATCTGGGAATGCTGCACTTCCACCAGAGTTACAAGTGGCAAACCAAGTGGGAAAAACATCAGGTTTCAGACCAGCCTGGTGACAGAAACATGTGCAAATATCTATCACTATTTTAGCTGTGAACCTTTAAGGATCGAGGCTTGACGTTTGGGTAAAAAGAAAAAGTCATGGGAACTTTAAGAGCAGGGGAGCAAAGCTCTTTGCAGCCATATGGAGAAGACTGAATCTCAGGGAAGTTCACTGACATGGAACTTATTTCACATGACAGAAATAGAGAATCTAAAACACCAATTTACCTCAGTGAAACCTGCTACAAGCTGACTCAGCCAGGGGGCTGAGCTCTTTCTCAGCAATGTAGAGATTCACAGGAAAATCTTCACAGGTCACAGGGAATGAACAGTTCATCAGTAACATTCATCAGCCTGGTCAATCTTCAGTCTTCACCAGGATGAACAAGGCATTTTGGAGTGTATTTTTTTTTTCCTTTGGAACAGGTTCACCCTCTTGAATTAATGCACAACAGCCTGAGGGACCTGCCAAGTGTACCTGAATACAAGTTGGACTTTAAGAAGAAAAGTCCTTTGGAACATTATGTACAGAAAGGAATAACAGAAATCACTGTACTGTATCCCGGAAAATCAGCTGAACACAGAGAGTTGTTCACAGCTGAAGAACAGCCAGAGGACACAGACCCTCCAAATTCTGGGATCAGAAAGATCAATGGTCCTTGAAGGGACAGAGAGAAAAGCATCAGAAAGGAAAGATGTTACTCTCACAAAGACCTCACTGCCAGAAAACCACGTGCACTTCTGATGCTTTTCTTTTAAAAAAAGAATGCAAGGCAGCTACAGAAATCTGAGAAGATCTAGAACAAGAAATCTAAAAACTTAATCTAAATTAATCATCAATTAATTAATTAATTGAAGGCAACGACCTCATAATTGTCGAGAACTTAACTAGAAGACTCCTAAAATTTAGCTAAAACAGTCATAAAAAGGACAACACACAAACAGTTGGTAAAATGCAGATTGGAAATAAAATACAACTCCACCTTCCCAAGCAAGTGGGAAACTTTCCATTAGTTTAAGTCTTTTGTGGATACTCTTGTTCAGCTTCAATGAACTAAGTGATGCTCGCATGCAGTGGGGAAAGTATTCCACTCCCTACAGAATCCCATGTTCTGTTGCTCCCTGGTATAATGAAGATTAACAGATTTCAGGCTTAGAAGAATTCTTCATTCTCTTGTCTGAGTGCAACACTGCTCATACCTGCAGGCCAATGGAATAATATAGGCAGGATCTAGCACAACAAAAAGTTACAGCAACAAGGTGAGTGGGTTTTTTTGGGATTAAGAGCAGTTTTCCTTCACGATCCTGGGATTTCTCTTGAAGGCACAAGTCTGAGCAGCACGGTGTGCACATTTTCTGGGGGCTCCCAGGAAAAGCACAAGCATGGAAAGGTGAGTCCAGTTCCTGAAGGAACTTTAGTCACTTCCTGTGAAAGTTGGGACACTTAAATACTGGAAATTCTCTTTCTGCAGCCTGGCACAGCTGAAGAAGAAGAGCTCAGGGAGTACCTCCACCACCAGCACTGCTCAGCTGAGCAAGATTAACCTTTTGAATAAGCACAAAGGGCTGAGAATCCTCTTCCCTTCAAAGGTGAGGGAAGAGTTAAAATCCAAAGGGTCCCACAATTGAAAAAAGTTTTGAACCTGGCTCATATCAGTTCTCTGTTTATGATGCACAACCCTCTGACCCTGTGCTGCCTTTGTGTCAGTCTGGGAAAGAGCTTGTATACGTTCTAAATATTCTACAGATACTGGGGAATTAGGGCTATAAACCACCTAATTCTACTGACTGGGCAGGTGGTGAAACCACAGAGCAACTTCTCACTTTCTCAGACATCTCAGAGGGTCTGCATTTCTCTCTTCACTCCAATTAATGTCAATAGGGAGTTTTCTCTTTATTCCCAAGCTTTGGGAAGCTTTTCCTTCACAGAAATACAGGTCTTTATTTCTGCATCTAGTTTTATTCTGTAAGGGTAGTTCCCTTTCCCAATTCAGAGTGTGTTTAGGGCCAGAAAAGCTGTTCTTATCACACAGGGCACCTGTGATGTAATACCCCAGTGATGTAAACCACTTCCTCCTGGAGCATATGGGAACTGGGCTCTGAAGGCACCACATTCCAGCCCTTGTGCTTCTCCACCCTCACAGGGACACCTTTTTTCCGTGTTCTCAAGTACCTTCCTACTCATGCTGAGCAGAACAAATAAAATCCCATGAACACCCTATAAAAAAATAAAACTCTATTGAGCGGAAGAGCTCTGAGCACACCAGGAAAACATTCACTCAGGAGTTACAGACTCATTTCTGCAGATTATCAGAGGATAAGAGTAGATGTCTAAGGCATTTTCTATTAGTTTGCATTTAAATATATCTTGATCTCAATATAAAAATGAAAAAAAAGCCCAAAAACCCAAGCATCAGAGTTAAACCACTTTGTTCACACATCCCTAAAGCCACTTCATGCAGAGCTGAGTGTGGGTATCATTCTGTAAGGATTCTATGATTCCAGGAAGTTCAGTCACAATGGAAGCAATTTAGAAGCATTAAATTTAGAATCATATTAAAACTCAGAAATGGTGAAAACATCAATTTCTGCATTTTATCTGTCATATTTGCCTACTTCAGACAGACAAATTTAATAACATTTTATAAGGCTTCTGTCTTTATAATGCTGTACTCTCAACAGAGAGCATTTCCATCTTTAGGTATTTCAGGCATTTTTTAGTGCATATCACACATTTCTACCCCAAGCCACCACATCAAGTTGCAAACACATGATATATTTAATATATCCTCTGCTGTCCATCACCATGCTAATGCCTGCATGGAGCACTTTGTCTTGTTTGGGATTTCTTTAGCCATAACTGTGATACTTCATCACAAATGATCCATTTCCATTGGAAACAGAATGTGGTTTTTTCCCATAATTCAGTGATTTATACTATATTTTTAACATCCTTAAAACATTTCAGGAAGACATAAAAAATTCTGTTCAATTCTTTTTTTCTGTTTTGCTGAAAAATCACCTGTGAGAAATTAGAAGGTGCAGCATCAGTCAAAAGGTCAATTTACTTTATACTTTAGAAATCAAAGAAAGCATCATGTTCTGTAATATTGTGATTCTTAGGGAAGCCAAAGTGCCTCATCTCATTCCTTCTGTGCTGAGGCTTCCCTATCTCTGAGAGCAGCCAGGAATTTCACAGACACTGAGCCAAACAAAAACTAATCCAAGAGCCCAACCTGGACTATTCAAATTTCTCAGAGAGACCTGTGCATTTGCCAAACAATAAATTATTAAAAAAATTGCACCATGCTAAAATATAGTGATTTTGTTTTTCCAAATGTTTTAGCTTGGCCACAATAAATAAAGAGGACAATTTGTAAACATTTAATTCTTTTTACTGCAATAGCTTCCCTACCCAAACACAAAACCATCTTCAATCTTCTACTAATGTTTTCACCTCCCTTCCACTGCAGAACCTCCCACTTACTTTTTTCAGAAAGAGCACCTTAATTACACTTGAAGTATGATTTAATATACACCTCCCCAGCACCTTCTTTGGTTGGAGTGTGAAGACAGCAGTATCAGCATGGAGGCATGATTTAATTAAAATTAGTAAAATCAGCGTGGGAGCGTCTGTAGTGCAGGAATGATGCATCACCCCTCCCCAGAACATCCAGGGGACAAATAAAAAGGAGATCAACCAAAACATAATTATACTTTTTCAGATATATTAAGCCTACTGTGCCACCAGCTTACACAACTACTCTTTTAAAACAGAAGAGAATTACAAGGTACTTCATGATTTTAACCAAAGCCAGCCCACAGAATACCACAAAATGTTACTGAGCTTAGGATGCAACACAAGAAAAAAGTCAGGATGGGTGTACTGAAGTGATGGCACTGTTTTTCCAGAGATAAGTTATTCCCCAAAAATAACTGTCCAGAAGTGACAGACACTCACGACCCAGTGTTTTTTACTCTCTTTAAAATCCAATTAGGTTGGATTCACAACAAACCCTCCTGGTGACTGACTCTGCTCTACACACCACCAGCCTTGTCAGCAGTTTCAGTACCAAACCTCTGCACACACATGAAACAACAGGGAACCCACCACATTCTGACCCCCCAAAGCAGCAATAACTTCCACTTCCAGCTGAATTCAGCCACCTTTAACTTATACCTGTGGAGCTCTGTAACTTGAGTGCACTGTGCAGCTCTAGGAGGTTCCTGGGATAAACAGGATGAGTTTAGACTTTCCTCATTTTTCCAATCTGAAATGCTTCCCCTGTATGACAGGGCAAACCTACTGGCACTAATTTTGGTTTCTCTCAGATTATCTCCTTAGTCAACCACTCAGTGCAGAGACTGAAAAATAAAACAAGTCTTGTTACATCTTTCTAATACTGGTCTCTTATTCCACCCATAGACATACACCAGAGTGTCTCTATTTTCTGCCAAATAAGCTCACCAAATCTCTTATTATACAAGTTTACTATAATTAAGAATTATCTAGTGGCTCCTTGCTGAGATGCCAATCACACATCCACATAATTTTGCAACGACTAACATCCAAACTTGAGCAGTTCCATCACCAACTTCACTAATTCCCACAGGAGGGGTACCACTGCCTTTGGGCTGCACATTCTGACACATCCAAGGGCTCTGCACTAATGGGGTTTAGTTGGACTAAATGGCAAAAATGCTGCTTCTCACAGAGCTTCTCCCTCTGGTACAATCAGCACCTTCTGCTCTCGAAGTGTTACACTTAAACGTGTTGTTTTCATTATTACATGTTCAGTTGATGAGAAATAATATCAAACTTCTCCTTTCAAGGAGAAAGAAACTGAACTTCACATCTGATTTAAAGAAACCATTGCCTTTACATCCCGAAGAGTTCCCACCACTGGAACTCAGCCTCCCTGACAAGGCAAAACTGCCTTGTCAGAAGTCAGACTTTGGGGATGACACTTCCACAGAACCATCTCGCGGCTGAGATGACAGGGGAAATCTATGAATTATCGCTAAGGGGATTAGGAAAACAAAGAGGTGCGAGGCTGGAGCTGCAGGATGCCCAACTCCAGCACGCTGAATTTCATGTGGCACAGGACAGCAGGTGCGGACAGACGGCTCTGCTCGGGCAGCGGCCCCAGCTCCGGAACACGGCTTAATTCCACCACAAAGCGCTCCACGCCTGCAAACACCGCCCGGGCGCCCAGCGGAGCCGCCCCGGCTGCCCTGCCCGGGGCTGCGGGCACCGCCAGCCCTGGGGGTCACTCACCCGGGGCCCCGGGGCCCTCGCCGCCGGCCCGCCGGGCTCCCGCCGGCCCCAGGCTGTTGACGATGTAGTGCGAGACGCGGGAGCTCTCGGACACCGACAGCACGAAGTCGCCGGGGATGGTGCCCGAGTCGCGCACCAGGAAGGTGCCGTGGCGCTGCCCCTGCAGCAGCGATACGGCCTCGGCGCGGCTCCGCCGCCCCCAGTACCAGCTCGCCCGGTCCTCGGAGTCGAACTGCCCGGCCATGGAGGCCGCGCTCCTCCCCCGCCCGCGGCCGCCGCCGCCGCCGCCGCCCGCGGAGCCGCTCAAAATGGCGGCCCCGGCCCCGACCTCACCTACCGGACGTGACCGCACGCTGGGAGGCGTGACGTCATCTCCCCGCGCGGGCGGGGCGGGGGGTGGGTGCGAGGGCGGGCTGTGAGGGGAGGCGGGAACAGCGGCGGAGCCCCAGCGCGGATCGGGCTGGGAAACACCGCTAGGAAACACCGCTGGGATCATCCTGTCCCACCCGTGACCGAAACACCTTGTTAACCAGGTCACAGTGCCGCGTCCGGTCGTTTCTTGAACACCTCCGAGCACGGTGACTCCGCCGCATCTCAGGGTAGTCCGTTCTAATGTCCAATGACCTTTTCTGGGAAGAAATTCCTCCTGGTGTCCAGCCTAAACCTCCCCTGACACAGCTTGAGGCCGTTTCCCCTTGTCCTGTCCCTTGTTCTCTGGGAGCAGAGCCCGACCCCCACCTGGGTCCAGTTCCTTTCCAGCAGCTCTGGAGAGCCAGAAGATCCCCCCTTCTCCCGGCTCAGCCCTCCTGGCTCCCTCAGCCTCTCCTGGTGCTCCAGATCCTTCCCCAGCTTTGTCCCCTTCTCTGGTCATGCTCCAGCCCTTCGAAGTCCTTCCTGAGGGGGTTTGAACTGGACATACCACTCGAATGTGGTCTTACCAGTGGCCAGCACGGGGGGACAATCCCTTCCCTGGCCCTGCTGCCACACCATTCCCTGCCTGAGGAGCCTACAAAGATGGGAAAGGGTCTGGAGAGAAAGCCTTGTGAGAATGGACTGAAGTCACTTGGTTTGTTCAGCCTGGAGGAGACTGAGGTCAGACCTTATTGTGGTCTTCAACATCCTCCAGAGGGGCAGCAACAACCTCTGCTCTGTGACCAGGGACAGGACCTGAGGGTGACAGGACCATAGCTGGAACTGTGCCACGGGAGGGTTAAGTTGGATATTAGGAAAAGGTTCTTCCCAAAAGAGTGCTGGGGCACTTCCCAGGCTCACCAGGGAATGGGCACAGCCCCAAGGCTGCCAGAGCTCCAGGAACTCAGGGATGTACAGGGTGGGATTGTTGGGGTGTCTGTGCACGGCCAGGAGTTGGAATGGATGATCCTTGTGGGTCCTTCCCAGGTCAGGATATTCTGTGATTCTATATATTAAAGGCTGCAGCTCACTCTGTTTTCCTTCAGGGCTGTGCCAGCAGCTTCTGTCCTTATCCTCCCTGCCAACCACATATTCCCACCCCACAGCTGTGCCAGCACAGCTGCTTTTCATGGGACTACACACTGAATTGGGCCAACGAGCTGTTCTGGGTTAAAAATAGACTTGTGAAACAAAAAGTTTCATTTTATTCAGGGCAGTTCACTGGCTGAATTACCACAGAGGTCGACAGCAGGGAAGAGCTTAAGTTCTACTGGTGCCACAGGGGAAGCATGTGTGTGTGGGCATGCACAAATTAAGAATTATATCTGTAAGAAACAGCAGTATTTACCACTTTTAGATCATTCTCCAAGATCTCTTAAATCTCAGAGTAATATCTGTCAATGTATGTAGAATTCTGCTCCAGCTCTGCTCAGTTCTGTGTGTTTTTTCCCAGAAAGGAATGTGCTTTTTCAACTGTGTGGTCTCCCTGTGGTGGCACTGGCATAAACAATGTTAGAGCACAGCTGTCCCTGGCTGTGAGGGTGCTGTGCTCCTCCCTGCCTCCCAATATCCTGCTTTTTTGTAGTGCCTGTCTCCTTTTGTAGCTGTCTCCTGGATGGGACTCTGGCAGTGTGTCATGGCTGTACTAACCTTCACAGTATCCCAGTGAGAAAATATTCTGTCTTACAGGTGAGGAGCCTGTGGTTCATCAAATCCATAAAAGAACACCAGGTGCTTGGTTTCAGCCTCACTAATGAACATCCTTCCTCTGCTGATGCTGTTCACTCTTCAGATGGACTGGAGGTAGGAGTGAGCCCTGATCCATGATCCATTTGGAAGCCCGTCCCAGTTTCCGTGGTGACATGTGGGGTTTGCTGGCCAGCTGCAGGAACAGCACACACACTTTCATGGGTTTTTCACAGATGTGAAAAGCTGCAGATCCTTGTTGAGAGCCCAGGATGGCAGGAGAGTTAAATCATAACTGCAGGAACACCTGTCCGTTCTGTTCAGTGTTCACAGACCACAGACTAACTAACGAACTAACTAACTAATCAACCAATACTTTATTAGGGCAAAGTTCACCATTTTTCTGACTCCTGACAGACCATGCAAAAACGTCTCCTTTTTTGAGGGCCCACAGACTGTTCTTTTTCCCCTCCCTTCCCGGTCCCTATCTCCTGTTTTCAGCTGATCCCAAAATTGCAGCAATTGGTGTTTTCCATCAGGTTTTTTCGCTCACGCTGGGAATTCTGTTGCACGAGCACCCTCTGTTGGTCAAAGCCAGGAAACCAATAACGCTCCTGCCCTAAGTCCCTCCCGTGGTGTGTTTTTATGCTGGAATGATTTCATAGGATTATGGAATAGTTTGGGTTGGAAGGCACCTCGTAGATCATCCAGGTCCAGCCCCCAGCCGTGGACACCAGGGCATTCCACTAGGGCAGGCTGTTGAGAGCTCCATCCAACTTGGCCTTAATCACTTTCAGGCTGTCCACATCTTTTCTCACCTTCATTATTTTTGAAAGCCTTACTTTGCATTTCTGGTAATGACTGGTAGCCGTCCCCAAATTTCTTTTTCCTCCTCTATTTAAATGCTGCATCCCTCAGTACTTTATTACCCTTGACCCATCCCTGCTGCACAAAGGCTACAACAAGGCAGAGTCCTTCTGCCCAAATCTGCTTCCTACAGGTTTGAAAACAATTAACATTTTAAAAGTCCAGGTGGTCTTTCACAGGCAGAGGGATTGCAGAGAGGAATGTGAAAGAAAATCAAAGGTCTGGGACACAGTCGCAGAAGAATAAAACTAAATCAGCTTGGAATGCTGAAGAATTCACTGTTAATGACAAGATCCTGAAAGGAATTACAAAATGTTGTGAAAACATTCTATTCACCCACCTGGCAGTAAAAAGCCTCACTGGTACCCAGGTTTGGTTTCCCTCTCCTGATTTTATTGTCCCTACAGTTAGCCAGAGACTGTTCCTTCCTAAGAAGCTCTAAAATTTTGGCAGTGTGTCTAAAGCCACAGTCAATCAGTAGAAAGTTTCTTGCTGAGTGCAGTGAGTGAATCTTGAAAAGGTGCCAAGTATGGAGGGCTGTAGAACAGCAATGTTCTGCCCGAGGTGACATCCACGGGATGTTAAAACAAAATCAGGAAACACCTGGGTTAGCCCAAGGTCCATCTGTGCTCTGCTGACAGCGGTGCAAGGTGACCTGGTGTCATGTAACCCTGTCCCAACTGCTCCATGAAGGGTTTGGCTTTGTCAGGCTGGTCCAGATCACATGGCAATACTGTGTCCTACTTACTAAACTAAAACTAAAGGAGGAAAAGTTCCATCTCTTGGTTTCTTTTCCCTGTGACCTGAAGAAACAGCATTTCTTCCTCAGAAATGTTTCTTCTCGCAATTAGTTCAGGCTCAGCTGCTCGCAAGAGGTGCCTGTGCCCTGTTTATTCCTTTTCTTCATCTCACGTGGCCTGGAACCTGGCTTCACACCTGGCTTGGAAGTGTCACCTGTGTCAGAAGTTCCTGCCAGGTGCTGCTGTGGGATGTCAGCGCCAAATGTAGCACTTTTGGTGAACAGTGACATGAGCCATTGTGTAACAAGCTCTGTGTGAAGACTTGAGAATAAATAATCTTGGCATGAGTGATGGGTAGAATGAGCTCTTGACCCCACTGGATTTTGTGTAAGGGGAGGAGCCTTTTTGCTGCCAGCTGGGAAATGTCTTTGTGACAAAATCTAAATTTGAATTTTTGTGGGTAGTACCATCAGTTCAGAGGGAAAGTGACGTGTCACAGGGGATGGACTGGAGAGGGTTTATTTGTAACGTGTGCAGAAATGAGGTGTGGAGCAGCCTGAGCTGGAGAAAAGGGTCCTGCAGCTGGAGAAGTAATAGGAATTCTTAGTGGTGTGATTATAACACACAATGACAATGGGATGTGGTTGTGTAGCCTGGCAGTTGTGGTGTGAAATAATGATGCCAAGGCAGGAGCAACTCCTCAGCTAGAACAGGGCTCTGGTCTGCTGTGTGTGAGGGAATGGAGCTCATTAGTGTAAATAAGGGAATGAAGAACTTGTCTCATGGGGACTGGTGAAAGGTGCGGTCTCTTCAGGCCAAGAGGAGTCAAGGCTGCTCTCCTGGAACAACCTGAACACCTTGGGACAAGGGGACAAAGAGAATAACTGAGCCTCGGAACAGCAGGACACAACACTGCAGAGAACTTCGAGCTGAGAATCAGTTTGATTTTATCAGAGGTGTAACATTCTGCTAGTATGGACGGGGAAATTGAACATTAGAGTTCAGATAGTTAAAAAAAAAAAACAGCCCTTTTTTTGGAAGGACTTAAGTTCTGTGTTTGTCTGCTCTCCGTGTGCCTTTCCCCGGGGCCGGGGACACGCAAGGACACGGCGGGGCTGCCCTCTCGCCTGCTATAGCCGCGCTCTGCCCGGTCTCTGTGGCCGTTCTCCACCCTGAGCCCCTGGGCCATGAACCGGCTCCGTCCAGCCCGAGATGTGCCGGGCTCAGGGGTGCGCCGGGTCTCGGGGGTGCGTTGGATTCGGGGTACGTTGGTTTCGCGTTGCGTTGGGCTCCGGGTGCGTTGGGCTGAAGGGGTGCACCGGGCTCGGGGTCCACTGGGTCTCGGGCGTGCGCTGGATTCGGGGTGCCCCGGGCTCGGGGTGTGCTGGGTTCGGAGCGCGCTGGGCTCAGGGGATGCGTCGGATTCAGGGTGTGCCGGGCTCGAGGCGCCCTGGGTTGAAGGGCTCGGCTGGCTCTCGGGGGTGGCTCGATGTCGGGGTGCCCCGGGGCGGCGCACGGCGGGGCCGGGCCGGGCGGTGCTGCGGGCGGCGCTCCGGGCCGCTGCGCTCCGCCCGCCCGGCGCTCCTGGCCGCTCTCCGCGCTCGGAGCCGCCCCGCCGCTCTGTTCCGCGCCGCGCTCGTCTCGCTGGCCGCGCTGGGCGGGCCTGGCGGAGCCATGGCGGCCGTGCGGGGCCTGCGGATCTCGGTGAAGGCGGAGGCGACCACGACCACGGCGGAGCCGCGCGGCCCCGAGCCCGAGCCCATGGAGGTGGAAGAGGGCGAGCTGGAGACCATCCCTGTGAGGCGCTCGCTGCGGGAGCTCATCCCGGTGAGGGCCGAGAGGTGTGGGCGAGGAGGGGCTGGGTCCGGCGGTTGGGGGTGTCTGAGCGCTCTGTGAGCTTTTGGGGGGCGATTCTTGGGAAAAGCGGGGATGTGGGAGCGGGGATATGAGGGGACTCGGGGGCGAGTCCTAAGAAAGCGGGCGGGATGTGCTTGGGAAGGAATGGAATAAAGGAGGCGGTGGAGAACAGGATTTGGGGTGCAGTGTTGGGGTGTAGAGGAGGCTGTGGGTGGGAGAGTGGACAGGGGATGTTTGATGCAGGGAACACAGGGAATACCTGAAGCGGGGAGCAGAGGCTGATCGCGGGATAGCAGAGCTCGGAGTGTGGGCTTGGATGAGCGGGGTTTGGGGGTTTCCTTCCTGATGTTTTTCTGCCCTTTTTCACTCTCGCTGATTGTTTCTGTACAAGTTTTAGTAGGATTAGGTTTAACGACTAAAAATGGGTCACGGTTCTAAAATCCTAAGTACACTTTTGCTCTCAAAACTTGGGTGAAAATTGGTTCGGAAGCTAATCTTTAATTAGTTGGTCTACCAACGTGCTTGTGCTTCTACCCAACATGTGGCCTGAGAGACAGCACCGTGCTGTACTTCCTTGTGCTCCGTGAGTCAACCTCAGACAGTGGGGGGTTTCAGCTTTAAAAATCATGTTTATTTTGCTTTTCTTTTTCTAGTAACTCTGACCATTTGGCAACGTTAGAGGAATTTGATGCTGTTACTAAGAAAAGCAGTTGGATTGTGTGTGTTCTTCAGTCTTTCTAAACTGAGACTAACCTACTTCTAGAAATGGTCCTTTAGCCAAAGTAATTCTTGCAGCACAAGTGTAAAGAACACGTTTACTCCTAAAGAAAGCAAGAGGTGTTCTTCCAGCTCCAAACTTCTGCCAGTTGATGGTGTCAGAATGAAGAGGTGCCATTAGATATGATGCAGACAGTGGATGGCACAGAATTGGGTCATTGGTCCAGGGGCTGGTAGAGAGGAAACTTGTACTTTTTTCCCCCCTTGTTCTCCGATTTTACCATCCCTCAGTATCAAAACAGTAGTGTTTCACCTTGGTATTTGGAATTTGGGGTTGAAATAATGATAGGAATAAAATTTACTTGTTTCATTGTGGATGTAGCTTGGTGTTCTCACTTTCTGAGATTAAAAGCTGCAAACTGACATTTCAGTAGTCAGATATCACTGTTAAATCTGCTCATGTTTTACAAGGAAAGTATACCCAAACCCAGAATTGTGGAAGTCTTACATGGGAAAGATGTTTGAAGACTTTTTCTGTATTGCTGAGAGAGTAAAAGCTTGGCAGCAGCTGATACAGAAACTAAATTCTGTAGAAAGAAACAATCCTTACAATGAGGGAAGTTTGGTTCAGTTCATGTGCTTTTACTTTCACTGACATCAGAGTGCCTCTCTGTCCAGGGATGTAGCTTGAATCAAGGAAAAGAGGATCTATTTCTTGTAGAAATAATCAGGTGCCTCTTTCAGTGTAACAAGTGTGTTGCTTTCAGTGCTCATTGAGATTTCATCACTGTTTTGCTTTGTTTCAGGACACCAGTAGGAGATATGAAAACAAAGCTGGAAGTTTCATCACTGGAATAGATGTAACCTCCAAGGTAATTTTTGTGCTTTTCAACATTATGTCATTTTTGCCACTGGAGAAGTGGAACCATTTCATTTCTTCCCCAATATGCACAAAGGCTTAGCCTGGTGTTCAGACAGCTGGCGTGAATCACAGTGCGTATTCCAAAGATCCAAAAACCTAGAATGCTTCCTAATAAAATCTGGAGAACAAGGAGCTTCTCATCCAGTTCCCAAAACTGCACAAGTTCCAGGCAGGCTGTTGCTCATGAGCTACGTAAGAGGAGCCTGAGTTACCAGTCTAAAATGTTCTCTGGAGCCAGCTCTCCAGTGTTAAATTCATGCTTAGAGAAACAAATTCACACCTTTGTATATATTTTTAAAAACTCTGTAATTTTCAAAGATGAATTTCGCTTGTGGTAGAAAGGCTTCTTTTAGAAGAGAGGTTGTGTTTAATATTTGTTAGCAAGGACTAGATAATGTTCCTGTTCCATGATGGAGTCTGTGTTGTCCAAGATACCTTGTTTTCCATGCATCCTGATTGCCACGGCTGAACCTACACAAAAACTGGTCTGTGGCACTGAAATATTTTGGTGAACTACTGCTGCACATTCTGAAACCTCTCTCCAGAATTAATAAAATCATTAACATAAATTGTTGCTGTCTGGTAGATTTTAAATATCCTCAGTGGAGTTTGTTGAGGGTTCTCCTGATTCCTGTTTGAGTGCATTGTTTTGCATTTTGCAGGAAGCAATTGAGAAGAAGGAACAAAGAGCTAAACGCTTCCATTTTCGGGCTGAGGTGAATCTGGCCCAGAGGAACGTGGCCCTGGACCGGGACATGATGAAGAAAGGTACGAGTTCATCTAGCAGTCAGGAGCAAAGACCTCTTTAGTTACTTCCTCACAGTGTCTTGACTTGATTTATCCTGCAATAGTTTCCACATTCCCAGAGGTTTTTCCAAATTACTGCTGAAAGGAATCACTTCGCGGTTTTTCCACCTTTTCTTTTGCACGTCATTATTTTTTAACCTGTGTGACACTTGCCAGTTCACTCTTTGTTTTACCAACCCCAACACAAAGACAATTTTTGTGTGCCTTATTTACTAGTGCTGCATGCCCAAGATTCACCTTCTGGATCAGTGCTGCTTTAAGGGTCTTTAAATGCTTTGTAAAATCCCTGGAGCAGTGTGTGGGTACATGTGGAGGACTCTGTGTCCTGTGCACAGGGAGATCAGACTCTGTGCTGTACACACAGTGAAGCTGCACTGATGGCAAGCTGGAACTGAAGCCAGGAGATGTGTGCACAACAGATTGGTGCTTTTGGCACTTGAGTTAGTTCTCAAGGCTTTTTTCCAATTGGCAGCTTGGACCTGCTAAGCTGTGGCCTGGAACAGCTCCCCATCAGGTGATACAAGTGGAAGTGCTTTGTGCAGGGCCTTGTTTTGTTCTGGCTCTTTAGCACTTAATGATAGCACTTCAGCAGTGTTCAAAGAGGAAAAAAATGTTTTTCAAGCTGTTTGGTTGCTGTGCAGTCTCTGTATCTACCAGTGCTTATAATCTCTTTTAATTCCAAATGTATTGAACTTTTGCATTGTGGAAGAATAAATTAAGTTATGGTCTATGTCATGTTTCAATTCAATTAATTCCTCTTTCGTTTATTTAGAGTATCTGCCTTATAAACTCACATTTTACTAATCTGAAAGCTTGGCATAAGTACCACCTTGTGTCTTTTTCTCTTTCTAGCAATTCCTAAAGTAAGACTGGACACCATTTACATTTGTGGAGTGGATGAGATGAGTACCCAGGACATCTTTGCCTATTTCAAAGAGTATCCTCCTGCTCATATTGAGTGGCTGGATGATACCTCATGTAAGTAAACAGAGTATTTGTAATTCTTACTCTTTTTTTTTTTTTTTTTTTTTAAACCTGGTCACAGCTGTATCTCTAAGGGGAAAAAGATCTAAAATTCTGTGCCGCTTCCATCTTGACATAAATAATATATCTTAGAGAGGGTAATTGAACTGTGCAGTTGGGCAGGTTGGGATGGTTTTGTGTGGAGGAGGAGGAGGAGGAGGAGATTTGTTGCCATATTCGTGTAGTGCATGCTTCAGGAGAAATGGGTGGGTGGAAGGAGGTGGCAGCTGGGTGTGATTTCCATGGGCTGGAAAAGGAATGTGGGTACACGTGGTGAGGGCTGTTTTGGGGAGTGACATCAGCAAGATCAAAGGTGGTGGAGAGCTGGGCTTTCCTCACCGACTCTGAAGGCTGTAGAAGAGTTTTTTTGTGGATCATGGAACTGGAATACTCTGAGATTGTGCCTGAAATCACATAATAAGAAATGGGAGCCAGTGCAGGGTTTTCCAAATAGCTGGAAACTTATTGACAAGCATGGCTAAAAGCTGAGAATCAGTAGCTTCATTCTCTGGAGTGACCCTGAAGAAATTCTATTCCAGTGCAAGACAAAATAGATGGTGTTCTACAAAATACTGGTGACCTTGAAGTCAGTGTATGTGACAACTTGAAGTGCTGGCACAAGCTGATAGAAAATGTGAAACCCAATGAGCCCTGGGTGGATAATTACAGTACAGAGCTGCTGGATGGACCTGTGCTGATGCATGAGCTTGGGAATGCACAGCTTAACTCCATCTGAGGCTTCATTTCGAAGACTGTGTTTTCTTAAATGCTACATGAGTAAATTCATGTGAAAATCAAGGCTTTGGGGTTGCAACAATACCCAGTTATAGCTATTACACATCTTTTTTTAATGGTGAATTTTCATGCTGTGTCTGAGTTACCATGTCAGCTACACTTGGTGAAAATATCAAGAAAATGCTTTTTCTTTTCAGCATAGATTAGCATCATGGCAAAATCTTAAGTGTTCCCAATTGAATTACATCTTAAGGTGACTTAGTGCAAAGGTGGATTTAGTGTTTCGTGTTTCAAACTGATTAAATGGTAAAGGTTTTGGAAATTTGGAGATGGGAAGATTAGACAGACTGAAAAAAAAAATAGATTTATTAACCAATTATTGAAGTTAATATCTGTGCGTTCTTCACCTTGTAATTCCTGTCTGAGTCATTTAAGAGAGATTCCCTTATTTTGGGTCACTGTACAGTTTTCTTAATATCTGAATCCACTCTGCTTAACAGCAGAACAGAGACATTTGTTGCTGTATTTGTACTAAGTGCAGAAAGCTTTTGTTCAAATCCTATTCCTAAGCAGTTTTAGCTCTTTTAATTTCAACATCTATGAAATGCTTTTAATTGGCCTAATAAGTTATATTTTAGTACCATCTGCTGATACTTAGGGCACATCCTGAATGATGTTGTGAACCTGTGCACTTTAAAATCTGTGCAAAGTGCTTGAGCAGTCTCCTATTTCCCTCCTATTTTCCTGCTTTTTGGAAAAGATTAACAGAATTCTGCAGTCAAGTCCAAGGTTCTGTTAAGTTGCTAAAGGGGAAAAATATCCAGGCTTCATTCCTGCCCCCTGCTGTTCCTTTAATCACATTTTTGTGGGAACACATGGATCCACTGACCCCGATCCAGTGCCCTAATTTGCTATTTTCAGGAAGCCTCTCAAATCTATGGTTGTGCATTTCAGTGATTTTGGGGTTTTGACCAGCTCTTGTGTTTTGTAACCAGCTGAAAATTGTGTGTCCTCCAGCTTATCAGGTGTATTCAAGAATATGACTTTCCCTGCAAGAGATCTGATAGCTTTTCTGTCATTTCTAAATTTTTGTCAATTTCCTTCCAGCAAGACAAGGGGGATGTGACTCCTTGATGACACCAACTGCATTTGGGTTTTGTGTTTCTCTTTGTCCCAGGTAATGTGGTCTGGCTTGATGAAGTGACAGCAACACGGGCTCTAATAAATATGAGTTCCCTGCCTGATCAGGAGAAAACAAAGAGCAGAGAAAACAATAAGGAGAAGACAGCTGAAAAAAACAAGAAAGGTAGATTGAGATATGCAAATACAGCCATCATCTCATTAAATCAATGAAACTTTAAACTTGTGCTGGGGTATTGCATAACCTAAATTACTGAAGGAGCTTCTATCATATAGTTGCAGGTAAATGTATTCTGCCACTTTAAAAAAGGCTTTCATCTTGGAAACCTTTTGAAGAAGCTGCTTCTTAAAAGGTGGGTTGGAGCTAGACCAAAAGCAGAAATTCAGTCGATACTAAACGTGTTAGGTGAGGGTGATACTGAGAGCTGGTATTTATAGTGGGACATGTGCACAGAAATAGCTCTGTGTGATGTGCCTACAAAGGCAGCAAAGCGGGCAAAAAGCAGGTGTGAGAAAATGGCCTATTTTTGAAATACCACAGCTAATTCCCTTTTTGATGCACCACCATCCTTCAAGTATAACCCTCACAGCAGCGTGACAGTGCATCACTTCACCAGGGTGTGTATCAGCTCTAAATTTGGCTGTTATCCTTTTAAGAAAGAAGTTATTAAAAGGTTGGTTATAAAAGAGCAGAGCAGCTAAAGTACATCTCAGTGTCGTGATCAGTCTGGTACCTGACTGCCTTGGTTGTAAATTTATTTTCCTTTTATGTGAGAAAGTTTAAAAGCAGCATTTTGCTACCTGAGGACGGTTTTGCTCTTAGGCTGCTGTGAGTGCTGTGGTTGGAGGTAATCTATCACGATACAGAGCAAAAAATTGCTAGATTTATTAACTTTTCCATAGATTCTGCTTAAAAATGCTGTATATGACTGAAATGCAAGTAGCCATTTTCTCTGATAGATATCTGCAGTGCTTCCAAAAACCTTTCTGGGAAATTTGGTATTTAAGGCTTTGTTAAACTTAAAGATTCTTCTAATTCACCCTCTTTTCCTGCTCCTTTTCTCCACAAAGCAGTGGCTTCTCAACCATCCACATGACTAATTTTGTCATGACAAATGTTAATACAGCTTCAAGTAAGACTTGTTATGAAATTTTTGGAGGTTAGGGACATTGCTTAAATGGAGCATAAATATATATATTTAATCCTGCTTGCTATGAATTGCATATTATATTATCATTATACCCCATCTGAAAATAAGAACTGTCATCTGAATTACTCCTGTTCCTCTGGAAAAGTGGGATATTAGAGAAAGTACAGAGTGTTCAATTACATCTTAAGGTGTGAGATCCATACAGATACCCTGGAGTCATTTGGCTTGGTTACATTCCTTTTTTTTAGATAGGAATTTCAGGGCTGTTTAGACATTTTGACATTTCTGTGCTATGAGAAACTTCAAAATAGTGAGGGAGAAAAATGCATGAATACTCTCCCTGATTGAACTTAATTTTTCTGGTTTAGGTAATTTGTTTACTTAAATTCTCTCTTTGGTTTCAGTTTGGTTAATTGTGCTTTATTGTTTTCACTCAGGAATATTTTCAGGATCTTTTGAACAGCTGCCACTCTCTATTTTAAGTTTTTAAGTCTATTGTTGGATGAGATTTAAGATAAGGAACTCTAAAATATGAAAGAGAGGATTTTTTAATCTTAGGCCTATGAAGTACTTTGAGATCTTTGCAAATGATATTGGCATATCATAACAATTCATAGCTGTCCACAGTCATTACTTTTTTTACAATATTTTATTTCCTGGGGACTTTGGTAAAAAAAATCAGCATGAATTTTCTTACACTGAGCTAAAGAGAACTGAAAAATCAAAGCAGCTTGCAATTTCAGCAGTTCTAGAAGCATGCACTTATTTTTTAGTTATTTCACATTAAAATGAAGTTACTAAGGTTAGGGTTTTTTTCTTTTTGCTACTCTCCATCTCTAAGCTTTTGATTAATAACCTCTTTTACACTGTCAGTATTGGATATTTGAAAAGGAGGTGGAAGGAAATGCTTTTATGTGCCTTTAGTGCCTTGGCCTTGCTGATCTCTGATTTTGAACACACTAAATCCTGACAGGCAGTGCATTTTCATTTGCTTTCAAAGAATTAAATTAATGATGCACATGTGCTGCTGCAGGCGCAGAGCTCTGAATTTCACCGTGCTCCACTTTTCCATAGGCATTCCCTGCTTTGATTATTCCCTAGGCTGCTCAGGGGAAAGGAGAGCACCTCAGGCTGATCTCAGACAATGTAGGTGATCATAAATCAAATGAGGTTGACACTAAAATGGAGCTTGGCTTTGTTTTGTTTTTTGTTCCCCAATTATTTTCCTTAGAAAAACAGGAGGAAAGCTCTGATGATGAGACAGAAGAAGGCGAGGTTGAGGATGACAATCCCAGTGATGTGGAGGTCAGTACAGAGGGGAAGTGGAAACTCTGCTGTGGAAGTTTTGCTCTGGCTGGTGTGAAGTTTTCACAGCATTTTAGGTTTCTATTTGCAATTCACAATTTAATTATCAAAATAAATTAGGTGGGGAGTGAGATGGGGTGCAGGTGGTGATAATCTCAGTGTAAAGTGCTTTGTGAAAAAAGATTTTGGAACATTTAAGAGTGAGCCTGGCTTCTCTTTTCTGATGAGAGGAGGCAATGATAGAACAATAATGGAAAGCAACAACCTTTCAGCTGGGAAAGTGCTTAGATGGGATTTAGGCTGCCCATGGATCTGTGGGAATCAGCACACACAGTGATGTCCTGGCAGCAATTTAATCTTCACTGGCTGAGGGAATAATAGGTGTGATTAGGATTTCCTTTAGGAATGGCTCAGTGAATACTCCTACATCATGGAAGTCTGGATTTGAGTTTCTATAAAGCAGCTATAAATGAAAAAGGAAGTTTTTTTTAATCATTGTGTGAAGGCATGAAAACCTGTTAATAAAATCATTTAGATATGAAATGGAAAAAAAAAAATCAGTGTCCAAGTTGTGCTATTTATTTTGTGTATTTCAGTCAGTAATATGGAGTCATTTGACAATTACTGGATTTAATAACCTGAGTTAATGTTATGGAGCAAGAGAAGGATATATTTTAAATTTTCAGGGCAATTTACATTAAAAATTAACGTCAGCTTGTCAAGAAGAAAAAGCAGAGCTCATTTGAGCATCATTTGAAAAGTGACTTTCTTCATAATCACTTGATTGCTTCTCTGTAAGCAACCTATTTTTGTTCAACAGTCATTTGATTTTTGAGTCCAAAATACCTTTTTTGCCCCCAAAGTTGGATGCCCTCTCCCAAGTAGAAGAGGATTCTCTCCTGCGTAATGACCTTCGCCCTGCCAATAAACTGGCTAAAGGAAACAAGCTGTTCATGAGATTTGCTACTAAAGGTAAATGACCACCTTAACAAGCACCCCAAATTCATTGCTTGTTGTAGTTTTATTTGTTGACTAATTAATGACTCTAAGTGCCTACTTCTTATTTAAAAGTGTTATTTTTTTGCTGATTGTTAGGTGTTAAGATTTTGCCATAAATCTACATTTCTTGTGGAAATGTCAATTATATCCAGTTCAAGCTGTATAAAAATTCTTGTACCTGGAAATTGTATCTTGGGCTCAGGGCATTCTTCCCAATTCCATGGCATAGGTTTTATGATGCCTTTTTCCAGAAGTAAATTCCACATTTTATAAATATGGATATAACTTGAGATGCCAATAAGGGATTAGTAAAAACTATTGCTAAACACTCATTTTATTAATGAATAAAATGGAAATCCATATAATTTCTGGACCATGAAGGAAGTGGCACATTCATTAAGAAAAGAAAGGTGATGAGGAAGGAGAGTGAAAACTCCAGCAGTGACAGGAGGATGTAATGCCCTGTTAAGCTGATCTGTAGAAACCCAGTCTCCCTGGAATTAAGTTTCTAGACACAGATAAAGCTGTGGTGGGAGCAGAAATTCCAGAGGTGTAAGCAAAATTGAATCCTTCGTGGAAGAGGGTGAAGTAATTCTGATTTTAAGGCACACTCAGTCTCACTGTCTGTCTTTGGATGGTTATTTATTTTTATGCTGTGCTGTAAGTTATACTCTAAGAGGGGAAAATTCCTATGTTTTTGTTTTTTGCAGATGACAAAAAGGAGCTGGGAGCTGCAAGGAGAAGCCAGTATTACATGAAATATGGCAATCCAAATTACGGAGGCATGAAAGGAATTCTTAGCAATTCTTGGTGAGTGTTGGACAGAGGAATTGGAACATTGCAGGTAATTGGACAAGCTAATCTAAAACTGGTTTAATTTGTGGATTTTCTATTTAGTTTATGTAGATGCTTCAGTGTAAATAATGTTTTTGCAATGTGAGTGTGAATTATAAGGGGACAATTTTCTCATGAAAATGAAGTTTATATTCAAAACAGATTTGACGTAAATACGTGTCTGCTGTTAAAGTAGTTGATAATTGCATATCCTTCATCCAGGATTTAGAGCTTAATGAATGAGCCATAATTCCTGTGGCAGGAATGTCATCCTCTCTCTGATTTTCAGGAAGAGGAGGTACCATTCCCGGCGGATCCATCGGGATGTGATCAAGAAGAGGACGCTGATTGGCGACGATGTGGGCTTGACTCCTCCCTATAAACATCGGCACTCTGGTACTGGTGGCACTGGGACAGCCCTGTGGGGACACTGGGACACGGAGGGCTGGGCAGGATCTGGAGCAGTGTCTCACCAATCCCATGGGATGTGTGGAAATTTTCTTAAAAAAATAAATCTGAATAGCAAGAGTTTACAGGAAATTCCTGAGGCGGAAACTTGATTCTGCTCGTTGCTTCCCAAAATAGCTGCTGGTTTTTATGTGACATTTTTCTTTTACAAATTTAGGGCATGGGGACTGTGGCATCAAAGGCCAAAAGAAGGGGTGAAAAAAGGAAAAAGCCTTCCTGGCAATTTGTCATACTTGCTAAGTCAATTCTCCCAGTCTCTAAAAAGCGATCTCTAAATGTAAAACAACAGAGATGAGAAAATTCTACTAAATAATTAGGCTTGTATATCTTCATCTGCTGCCTAAGGTAGAAGAACAATAGGTGTAAAAACCTGATATGAGACAAGTACAGTGTGATTGGCCTGTTAAAAATATAGCTATGGATGTGTCGAATCTCATGGAAGATTTTCCATGTTGGTCATGTAGTGCTGTCTGAAGAGATGTCTGAGTGCTGGTGATGACTAAATTGAAGTTGTTTCTATTTAAATCAGTGTCTGTGATAAATTCATAATAATGACACTCGTGTTCTTTTTGGCATTGCTGCTTGCAGGACTTGAAAGGATTTTTGCAGAGCCAGCAGCTGGCACATTGAACCCTGTAAGATCCTGGGAATTGTGCTTAGCTTAGGAAGGAAGAACTGCACCTTCCACAAGAGGCAGTTGTACTTTAATTACTCTGTCCAGCTTTGTGCTTGGCCAGGCCTCTGAGGAAGTGAACACGAGGGACATTTTGTCCTGTGGCAGTTTTAGTCCACTTAAAATATTTGTCAAAATATTCTCTCTAAGAAGAGAGAGCTAAAACAACTACAGATTCATCTATAGGAGATCATTTATTACAGCGAAGTGATTTTCTTTTTGGTTTGGTTTTCAAGTACTTTCTAGAGATGCTAAAATTCAGTTGATCAGAATGTGTTTGCTTTGCTGCAGGCTTGGTAAATGTTCCTGAAGAGCCCATCGAGGAGGAGGAGGAGGAGGAGGAGGAGGAGGAGGATCAGGACATGGATGAAGATGACAGAGTGGTGGTGGAGTACCGGGATGAGCTGCAGGCTTTCAAGCAGTCGCGGGAGCGCAGCGCCGCGAGGAGATCCAGCGCCAGCGCCTCGGACTCGGATGAGATGGACTATGACCTGGAACTGAAAATGATTTCCACCCCCTCGCCCAAAAAAAGCATGAAGATGACCATGTATGCAGATGAGGTGGAGTCACAGCTGAAAAACATAAGGTAAAAGTTTCTTAGTCTTTAAAATCATCAGTGAAGAGGCATTTCCTGGTTTTAGTGACAGAGCTATCAAAGCTTGAAGACAAACTTGAAGCTGTTTTTCAGTTCTTATTATAATTTTATTGTAGATATTCTAACAAGAAATACAGAAACCAGGCTTTTAATAGAATTAACACTTTTTTAAATAAAGCTTCTTCTGCAGATCTCTCTAGCCTTGCTTATTAGTAATAATGAAACTCAAAGTAGAATCAAGAGAAATTTATGCAAACTACTGCAATTAACAGGGAAAAATAACTCCTCTTTCTGTTTTCTCTTTGCCCCTTACTCTTTATCTCAGAAAGAAAAATAACCCTCAATTGCTGATGACAAAAAAGAATTTATGTTCACAGTGGGCTTACTAACTAAAGTTGTATATATGGTAGATGAATAAAATAACGTGTCCCTTCACTAGGGTGGTCATACTCATTAAAATGTCAACAATTTTGATGATGCCTTGAAATGGATACTCAGGTATTTGTGGAATTATTGTTATATTTAGGATTCTGGCTTGAACAGCTTCTAAGCATTGTTTTTACTTCTTTTTCTCAGCAGAGAAATCCTGATTTTATTATTTTCTGTGATGTAATTTTCCATATAAAAAGCCTTAAGAATGATACTAGATTGAATTTTCTTTAGAGGACATCAGGTCTATGATTTTTTTTTAGGAATTCCATGCGAGCAGATAGCATAGCCACCAGCAACATCAAAAACAGGATTGGCAGCAAAGGATCCTTGGAGAAAGTTGCAGATGTGAGGCTCCTGTTGGAAGAGAAACGTCAGAATAACTCTGGGCCACGGCAGACAAACAGCACTGTCAAATCAGGTAATTTTATCACTCATTCCTGGGCAGAATTGACACTAAAATCTATTTCACACACTTTGTCCTCACTAAGAGATTGAGTTAAGAATTGCTTTGGGGAAAAAATCAAGTACACTTTAGTGAAAGCTTTTTCAGTGATGTCGATTTCCATCCATTTTCTTTGCCTGTGCCAATTTCCCCCCACTTTGTCCTTTTTTATTTGCTCCCTCCTTGAGGCAGAGATTCTCTGCAGCTGAGAAACAGCACACAAGGAAGGTAAAATCAAATGTGAAACACTACACTTAAAAATACACAAAAATACACAAAAAATGTGTATTACATGAAAATGGGTGTGTTTGAATTTGGCAGGATTTATTTCTGAGCTTCAAAAACTTATTTGATTTAAACATGTATAATTTCAGCTGCTTCTGACATATGTGATATTATCTGACTGATAAGTGAAAAATACCTTTTTGTATGAATGAAATGTCAAAATTATGTTTGTATATTTTATCTCTCCTGCCCATTTTGGGCCTCTGACAAGCTTATACATGGTCCTGAAATTCCCTTTGCCTTCGTATTTATGTCTGGACCCCCTGTAAGATTGGGAACATCCAGCTAAGCCAGACAAACTTCAGAATACAAAATTCACATCAAGGGTTAAGTATCAATATCTTTAGGATTCTTTTTATTTTATTCTGCCAAATACCAAGCAGTGGTAGAATTCTAAATCAAGGTATCTGTTACCTGAATTGTTGAAGGCAGAACAATTTTCATGGAATTTTACCTCCTTCTGGATATTTACACACTCTGTTGCTGCACCAGAAAAGCAGCAGGCCATGGGATAAGTTAGGTTTTTATCTTTTGGACAGAGCACAACTTGAATCATTAAATGTCAAATTTATTGCCAAAATTGAAATGAAATCTGGCTAAATTGTATTGCAGAAATTGCCAGGAAATCTGAGTACGAAAGACTTAAATGAAAAAACTAAAGAAAATATAAAAACAGAGAATCTGTCTACTTTCAGTAGTGAATGAGCATAAACTGAGCTGGCAGAGGTAGAGTAAATGCAACAGGATTTTTTTTTTTTTTTTGTCATTTTAATCCCTGAAAATATCCCCAGATGTGAGGCAGAGACTGGGAAAAAGGCCACACTCTCCAGAAATCAAAGCTCCAAGCAGTACCTGTGCTCCTCGTCGAGAACCAATCTCAGATGTGCACAGCAGGCTGGGAATCCCCAAACAAGATGTAAAAGGCCTCTACTCTGACACCAGAGAGAAGAAATCAGGTTAGTTCTGTGCAGAAAATGTCCTGCTGCAGTTCCTTTGGGTTTGGAGTCTAAGAGAAATTCCGGCAGAAAGCCATGAAGGGTTGATGCTGAATGAAATTCAGGATAAATTAGCAAATGTTTGTTCAAAGCTTTGAAATCTAAATACACGTAGGGAGGAGCTGGGGGTTTTTGGGAGCAGTATTTTTATGGAGGTGTGCTGAAGATCAAAGACTGCTTTCAAACTGTGGGCACCAAAACAAGTGTCAGGAATGCAGAGGCACTTGAGATGTGAATTAAACATCCTCTGCAAATAGGGAACAATGAACAAGGCTGCCCTGAGCCTCCTGCAGCTTAATTTCAATTACTCTTCAAAGCATAATCAGTTCTATGCTAAATAGTAAGGTGGGAGGAGTATGAAGGGTTTGAAGAGTTGCAGTGAGTTTAAGAATTGGTTCCTTGACTTCTTCCTCTCAGTCCTGTCTGTTTTGGGTTTTTAAAAATGTTTGTTTTTCATCTGCTTAGGTAATTTATGGACCAGACTGGGGTCTGCTCCGAAGACACAGGAAAAGACTCCAGAGAAAGCTGAAAACTCTGTGGCATCTCCAGAGGAGGATGACTCTGAGCTGCAGAGGGTTTGGGGTGCTCTCATTAAGGAGAAAGAACAGTCCAGGCAAAAAAAGAGTCGCTTGGATCATTTACCCTCCCTACAAATCGAGATCAGCCGGGAAAGCAGCTCTGGCTCAGACTCTGAATCATGACTGTTTTCACAGCCTGACCCTCCTGGTGGTGACTCCGCAGCGTGGCAGGATCCCCTTTGCCAAAAGCTGGACACTGGCAAAGACTCTGCAGTGAAGGTTCCAGAAGTGTCTCTGTTCCTTTTCTACAACAAGAGAGGCGTAAACCACTTGAAACTTAAAGCAAAGCTGTTTTTCTGGAGTCTGTGGCTGGCCCTGTGCTCCGTAGGGCATTGTCATCTCCGCTGATGACAGCAAACCTGTAGTGAATTGTAGCAAAACATTTTCTCCCCCAAGCTTTGAACTTAAAAGATGAGACAGAAATGCTCTGTATTTTAAGGAGACCTTTTCTGTTCTTGATATTTTCATCATGGAGGCTTTTAACAAAATGTTTTACACACTTCATCCAAAGAACAGGGCATTTCATGATCCAGATCATTGCCTTGCCCTTCTGGCTCTTACCAGCACTTTTCCTTTCCTCTTGAAGTAATAACAATAAAGCTTCCTGGGTGGGCAGCCAGCAAGGATAAAGCATGAAGGGATTGATTATCACATTCCCTTCTTCCAACACACTGAATGTAAATCCAGGTTACGCATTTTATTACAGTTAAAATCCATGTAGTTATCCCAGTGGCACCACCAGAATCCAAGGAATCCTGCTCATTTATTTTGGTGATGCCACATTCTGCTGTAGCAGGGATTGAGATATTCAGGACTCCCAAAGTGGATGTTTGACAATTGTGTAAATCCCTGAGGGTTTGGGTTTTTTTTTTTTTTTTGCTATTTTTCCACGAGGAGAGATTATATTCCTGTCATTCCACCTGGATTATGTCCTGAAGCAATCCAACAGCTGGAAAACATTTTTATATTTGTGAGAATCTTGCTGTTGGTCACAGTGAAAGTTCTAGTGTGTTCTCCTCTGTGCTGTTCTCTATCTATATAGAAGTGAAAGAGAAAAAGAAAACTTTAGAACCACTGTCTCCTGTCAATACTTTGGATGTTCTTCCTGTATAGTACACGTGGATGTGGACATGGGTGACTTATTCCATTCAGCTTTTTTATCTGCACATTTTCATCCCTCCCTGGGTAGGACAAGGGTTTGATCAATGTGCAACTGCTATTTTTTTTCTCATGTTGCCAGTAATTCTGAGTGAGGAATAATGCAGCACATCACATTCAGGTAAACAACAGGTAGCAAAACCATTTTAATATTCTGAAATCTGTTTGCATTGTCCTTGATCCTTGGTTCTGTCAGTCCAAAATATCTGAACTTCTCTCCCCATTTCTGCTTTTTAACAAGCAAATTTTTCCTTTTTTTTTTTTTGCCCCCTCCCTGTTTTTGTACTAAGTTGAAGTAGGTTTGAGGTTTCAGCAAGGAATCTGCAAAATTAACTTTTCTTACGCTTTATGATGTGTGAGGATAGCAATATGTCAAATGAAAGGTCAAATGACAGGCACAGCGACTGGAGGGGCAAGCTGGGGGCTGGCCAGGCTTCAAGCCTTACTCTTTCCTTGTTTTGGGACATTCATCCTTGATTTTATATTTAATTATTGAATATATAAATGTCTCATAAAAGTACTGTTGAGAGAAACGCCTGCAATGTCTGATCACTGTAATAACTCATTTTAAACGTGTGCTTTCATTAATATCCTCTCCCCAAGATTTCCCAGAGAACCACACCCATCTCTCCAGATCCTGATAAAATTGATTTCACCAATGTCTTTTTGCCAGTAAATCTTTGTATTGTGTCACTGCTTTGAATCCACTGGGACCTTTCCTTTTCCTGAAAGGAATCATCCACCTCCTCCACCAAAACTCCTGGATTATTGGGAACCATTGGATGGTGTTCCCATGTCAGTATTCCTAATTTAAGCCTGGTGAAGGATAAACTAATGGGAATAGAGGATCTCTTTAGCTGATATAAAAGATGTGTGAAATCAAGCACAGACCTGTGTTTCAGGAAAAGGCACCCTTAACTCCACTTCTGTCTTCCAGGTTGTCAGAAATACGCCTTAAAAATTCCCCCACACTGGTCAGGACTGTAGTTTTATGGTTTTGGGGGGTTATGTGTAATACTGAGCCCACAGGAGCTTGCTTAGCTGCAAGAAAAATTGAGATTTATGGTTTAAGAGACCTGTAGAGAGAGGGTTTTGTAACTGAGTGTGCCTGGTTTTGCTTTTTTATGATGTACAGAGAAGCCTTGAAGAGTGCTGGTATTGGGAATTCTTTCCAGGTTTGGGCTTCCTTAGTTACCTGAGCAAGAAATTCTGAGATTTGGTAATTAAAAATGAACTCTGAATTTTAAGTCAGTGCTTTTTCCTCAACATTTTAACTTCCATCTATTTGATCGAGAGATTGCAAAGAGAATTTTGTTGCAAGTCCCCTTCTCTTTGTGTTCAGCTGTTTAGTCCTTAGCTAATGTGTTCTTGATTTTTTAACTCACCTCCCAAATATCATCAGCTACAGTGATTTGATGCAGAAATTGATGTTTGATAGGGAGACACAGATGACCTGTATATTTCACTAAAATCCGTTCATGTTTAAAATTGCAAAAAAGGAGAATGTTGGCTTTGGCTCTTGCTGGAGGGTCTGTGCCTCCAGAGGAAAAACTGAATTTTAGGTGATTTGTTACAGCACCACACTATTCCTTCTCGTAGGAAGTTTTTGCAGTTTGGAAAAGGTGGATTTTTGATAAATAGTTCTTCAGGCTGGCTGAACACGTGGCGTGGAGGGTGAAATTTTAACGCAAAGGTGGCTTTGTGTTTCTTTTTAAAAGGATGGCTGATGCATTTAGCAGGGAAAAGGAAACCGAAACACCCTGTGTTCAGTTCAAGATGACACAATGTAAAAAGAGTGGAACTTTTATTTAAAAACAGCTGTTCTGTTCTAAATAAAAGTGGCCTGAAATCACTCCGACCTCTCCACTTTTCCTGGAAAAACAAGCACAACTCAGGGCAGGGCCGGCGCTCCCCGGGGCTGTGCCCGGCCGGGGGCGGCACGAGGGTCCCCGCCCCGGGCTGTCGCCTCTCTCTACCTTCAGGTGGTGCCTAAAGCCGGGCTGGTTTTGGGGTGAGCTCAGTTTGGGGTTTTTTGGGGCTGGGGTTTGAGCGATCCCCGGGGCTCCGCTCGCTCCTGGCCCACACGGAAGGAAATGGAAGCCTCGGCGCACCCCCGCCTGTGGAGCCATGGCACTGCCCACCCCCGCCGCGGGGTGGTACGGCCCAAGTCTTTATAAGCGGTCGCCGAAAGCACTCCCGCCTTTTCCTTCGTGCCCTTGAAGCGGGTGAGGTGCGGACGATTGGAGCTGGGCTCGGGGCCTGCCGGGCGAGCAGCGGGGAGGCGCAGGCCCGGTTTGCCGAGCAGAGCGCCCGTACCCGTGAGCGAGCTAAAGCCTTTGCTCCCCCAGCTCGGCAGTGGTAGCGGCCGCCGGGCCTGCCTGGGCCGCGCGGACCGGGCCGCACCATTGAAGGGGCGGGGGGGGCCGCGGCCTCGCGGCACGTGGCGGCTCACGGCCCTTGTCCCTCAGGCCACCATGGAGGCGACACCGGCACCGCGACCCCGCCGGCAGCGCCGGGACCCCGCCAGGGCTGTGGAAGATCCTCCCCGGTAAGTCGGGAGGGCTCTGCCGGGCTCGGCTGTGTGTGGGGGGGGCTCACACGCTGCCGGCACAGCCCTGCCCGGAGCTCCATGAGGGCCGTGCAGGTAACGCTGCTGTGGGGAGCGCTCGGAATCCAGCGCCGGCCATCGGTTTTTATGGCGCTGTTTCAGCAATTTGGTCTCTTATTTGATTTTTCGGTGTGCCAGGCCCATTCCGTGTGATCAAAAATCACACCCTACAGCATTGGAATGTTTGCGATTTCAATTTGAAAATCGCCCTGTTGATAAATGCAATCCTGCGAGCTGCACACTTCAGCTACTTTGAATTTATATAATTAAAAATTTCCTGATTAAAAATTATATAGAGGGGATTGCTGACTACTAATAGCTGTCCGATATAAATATTCCAGTGATTCATATCGACATAAACACTGGTGGAAGCACAAGCAGAGTTGGGCACGAGGGTCTGGTTTTGTTCCTGTTTTTCCCCTGTATAAATCTACTTTATACTGCTGAAGAGTATTCTATTAATACTTCTCTTGGTTTTACTTCCACAGCAGGAAGATGTCTTGAAGTAAAGAACAAGGTAAAGGTTTTGTTTTTTTTTTCTATAAATTAAAGTGTGCAAAGTTGTTTAAGAGGTTCCAGGCCTTTACAAGTGAAAAATAACTTGTGCAAATTACATCTTAAGTTAAATAAAAACTCAATAAAACTGATTTTGTGTCCACACAAGTTAAGAGTTAATGCTTCATACACAGAGGGGAGATTGTACGAGTGTTTGAGATACAAGCTAGTGTTTTGAGTGATTAATTAGAGGAGTTAATTAATGGCTGTTGATGATGATAACCCTGAATAGGAAGTGCCGTCAGATGCGAGAACTGACGATACCCTGACTCTGGTCTGAAATGCAGCTACACACAGGAGCTTGGACATCGAAATTCATCCTCTAGAATCCACCATGCTTGCTCTCCAAGAAAACATCTCACCTTTGTGTCCTTCTGTCCCACTTCCTCTGCAGAGCCTGGGCTTCCCACGTGGATGTGACACAAGAGGACAGGGGACAGGTGGGGAGCTGGCCCTGATGTGCAGGTGAGTGATGGGTTTCAGTGCACTGTGTAGAATTCTGTACCAGCTGAAGTGTAAATTTAGAATGGGGTTTATAGGATACAGGGAGCTCGAGATGTGTATTCTCACTTCACCTGTGTTCCATAATTTTGTGTGTCTGATATTTATTTCCTGCTGTATTTAGGTAGAGCCTGCAGGTCTCTGCTGCCACGTGCTGGTTGTTGATGTGCACCCACTGAAGTGACAGCTCTTCACGAGTCCTGTGGAGGGCACTGACACAGCAGAGCAGGACAGTGCTGGGTGAGTTTATTTATTGTGCTCTTAGCTGCACGTGGTGGCTTTTTCTGCAGAAATGTTTCTGCTCTAAATGTATAATTTATGAAGTTTTAGGCCAAAAAAAACAACTTGGACTAAAATACAGGCAGTAAATGTGTAAGAGCAGCTGTTTCTGCGCTGTAGACAAAGGGATAAAGGTCTTGCTTCTGCCACAAATGTACCAGTTTCCCTTTGATATCATGTGATGAAACTAACCCAAACTTGCTGGAATTACCGGCAGATTGACTGGTGGTGAGCAAAAGGTTTTCTGATGATATCTCACTCATTAACAAATCCATTAATGATGATTAAGGTTGGTTTCCTGACCCTGCTCCTGTGTTCCAGGTGGTGCTGCTGGAAATGTCTCTGAAGCAGAAGGACTCCAACAAAACACCTGAGCTTGACAAAACACTTGAGGATTTCGTGTAGACACATTTTTCTGCCTGTTACAAAGTGGTGACAGTTAAAGTGTTTTATTACATATACATTATTAAAGTATTTTTTAAACACTGTGTTCTGTCACTTTACTGCATTAAGGAATGACTTTGCATTCTGCAGCACATTTTTAATAAACACACTGAGCACTCCTACAATGTGCTGTAAAATGGTGAAGATGTACCCAGATTGCAGAGTGTTTACTGCAGATAATGCCAGTAGGGTTTAGTGTGGTAATTAGAGTTTAAACAAGACACCAAGAGTGTGATTACTGCAGAGATCAGCCCTTAAATACTCTGAGCAGCAAAGGCAGCTGCATCTGTAGCTTGTTTGCAGGCTTGTTTGTCACTTTGATCTCAAACCTGAGTTTAAACTCTCCTGCAGAGGCAAAGTTCAAGAGTTGGGGGAATCTTGGGAACTTGGAGATGCTTTAAACAAGTTAAAACCCAGCATTTGAGGCCAAAACTCCCAATTAGCTTAATTATGTCAATATAGCTGGCAGGTTACAGCACTTCAGTGCTCCTAAACATCCAAACTGATGGTGCTGAGCCTTCTGCCCACTTGGTGTCAGCAAGTGGAAGATTTAAGGGTGTGGTTTTTGCAAAAGCTTTTTGTTCTTTGCAAAATTTAATTCATAATTAAACTTAATTCCCCATGAGCCTATGGTCACTCTGCCGAGGTGGGATCACAGTGTTAACAGCTCCAAGTGGGAGAGTTTGGAATTGACTTCACTGGATTCCAGGTGAAGATCTGAATTGCTTTCAATTTTTATTTTGACTGAAAGGTGCTGTGAGTTGGTGCTGCTCATGTGGCATCACAGGGCAGTGTCCCTGTCCCTTCAAAAGCAGAGGTGGCTCTATCTGAATATGTATAAATTGCATTAAATGCAGAATTTCAGGAATTTCTCTTAAAGTCAGTGCTCAGAAATAACAAGATTAAGTGTTTTTCAGAGAAACCTGGTTCTAAAACATGCAGGTAAATTAACCTGGATTTTTTTTCCCATAATTGTCACTGTAATACATCCAGAGCTTAATAAAAAACATTCAGCCTGGGCAATGGAGTAGGTAAAACATGTTTGGAATTAATCAGTTGCTCTTTATCTGAAAGGATTCAAGCAGTATGAGGAACAGGTTTAAATAAAATTTGAAGTTACATTTTGTTCCCAGTGTTTAAAGAAACAACACTATTTTTGCCTGCTTTTAAGAGCTTGTGTATTAGAACATGTTGATATTTCTTAAAACATGCACTGGGAATAAAAATGGGTGTAAAGTGAGCAAAAAGCACGAGGAATCCACCATTTTTTTAAAATGTGAATCTGCAGACCATGAAGGTAAAAGCAGCCACATGCCCTCAGCAAACAGAAATAACCAGCAAATTGTTTAATGAGCTGTTTAATTTGCTCAAGGAAGGTTTGCTGCAACTTGTTTTATAATTCTTGCTTTCTAGTGTTAGAACTCTCTTTGAAACAGAGCAAAATTGGTCTGGGAAAACTTAAATACTGAATTTATCTGGGTTTATTGAGGGTGCAGTTGGTGGTATCTGCTGGAGAGAAGTATTCATGAGTTTCATTTTAGCATCACTTTTTTATTGTTCTAATCAAAACCAAAGTTCCTCAGCAGGGATCCTCTAACAGGCTGGGTTTTTGCTGAGATTAATGAATGGAAAAGTGTTATTTCTGTTAGAAAATGGTGCCTTTCAAACAAAACAAGTGTCCTCAACATTTTACTGTGATCTTCCAGGGGAGCACAGATCATTTCATGGCGCTTGAGGGGAGCGGAAATAAAACCATTCTGTTTTGATTACATTTGGAGCACTTAAAACTTAGTGTTGGGGAATAAACAGCAGACAAAAATCTGGTTTTAAAACACAATTATTTTGGATTTTCTAAAGGTTTAAAAAGAACAGTTGGCAGGAATCCCTTTGGCACTCAACAGCAGCCAACAACCCCCGGATAAATCTAAAATAGATGAAAAGATTAAAGCAGAAAGAAAGAAAATATGCAGCAAAGCAAAGAATGGCCAAGTGCCAACTTTTAGCAATAAGAGAGATGGCAATGCCATGTCTCAAATCACTGTTTGAGAGAAAATATGAAGATTATCCCCAAAATACGTGTTGTGGCTGTGGAGCTGATGGAGAGGGGCTGGAATTGTGGAGGAGGAGGAGAGGGATCGACAGGGCAGAGCTGCCTCGCTGATCCCTCACTAAATCACAAGCTTCACGTTTCACATAAATGCTTGTTATCATCCTTATTTCTTGATTAGTATTGTAAAGCAATCATATCTACATCAGCACGAGAGTAATCACTCATGCAAAGACATAAATTACTATAATTAATACATCCCAGCTATTAATGGCAACGTAAAGAGGAGCTCTCTCTTGGCTTGGTGGCTGCTGTGCCAGCTGAGGCAGTTTGAGCTGTATCTACTTAATTAGAAGGGAGGAAGGGATATCCAGTGTGTCTGAGCTCTGCAGAATGCAATAAATCCTAAATACTGACACTTCTCTCCTTTTCCCCTCAGAGCATGAGGAAGAGCTGTTAATTTTCCAACTCCATTTCAGAGAAGTGAGGCACAAAGGAGCTGCTGTGTTCCAGCAAGGAAGAACTTTGGTGTCGTACAAGAAAATTGTCACAGGTTTGTTTTCTCCCACCTAAAGAATGGCAAATGCTTTGTTTTAATTTCTGAAATACCACAGGCAGCAACTCTTGAGCTGCTCAGAGCAAAAACTCAAAATAACCAGGGGGTCTTTGGCCTTTCTCAGGCTCAGGATGTTTCTGGCACCACACTGACCTTGTGCTGCCAGAACTTGAGCACATTTCACGTGTTCCTATAAAAAGGACAAGGTTAATGCATCATTTAATGCTCTGCTAGGACAAACATTCCCCTTCTTTGTCACTTCATGTAATTTAGTGCCTTAATTTTACGCTTGAAATCAGTTTCAGCCCAAGTGTTATGAACCCATCCTAAAACTGCTGAACGTGGTGGGGATTGGACAGGTGGGATTTGATTTAGGTTGTGCAAGGAGGGCTGATTTAAAGAACATGGAGCATTTTCTGCTCCTGTGCTCTAATTCAAAGAGTAACATCTGTCCTGCTTTACCTCCTGACACTTGAGCCCACAAGATGGGGCAGTGACCATGCTCAGAGCATTTGAAATAAAAAGAGATTTTTGCAGCCTTGAAGATGCTTCTTTGGGGAAACTTGGTTTTACTGCTGGTTCCCTTCCTGTTGTATAATAAGATTTGCAGCTTTCATTACTATGTAGAGAATCCCACACACAGTGAAAATGTCACTCTTTAATTAGCTGTTAATTAATGTTTCTTAGGGCTGGACCAGCAAAGGCTCAGTTTTTGATGCTGTGCAAACTTGCAGTCATGGTCCCAACCCCAAAGTGTGCCTGGTCTGAGTGTGATGAGGAGCCAAAGGAATTAAAAGTTATTTTTATTTAATAAAAATAAAGGATGATTTGCCCTTCATTACTTTCCCTCCCATGCAGCTCAGGACCTGCCAGGCTGTGCCTGCTCCAGGTGGATTTTGAGTCAATAAACACCCCCAGCACCTGTGTGGAACTGAAACCTGAACAAAATGCAAATGAGAAAATCACTTAGTGGAGACTGATTTCAAATCCCTGCTGTTTTAATCAAATAGAGATGTTAAAAGTTTAATCTCCAATAATTAAGACTTTTGTTTGTTAGGCTCCTGCTAGTTTATGCAAGTCAATACTTGGATTTTTTTCCATAACAGTTTTTTTGTTGTTGTTTGTAATGGTTTGTGGTAAAATGATTGTACAGCACAGCTGCAACACGAACTCTAAACAAATAATGATTGATGTTTCTGAAGCTGCCTATGGCTTTCTGCTGGGCTCTCCTTGGTTTTCTTTATTATTTTGATTTATTTCCCAGATTTTTTAATTGCTTTCTTGCTTGTGCTTTCCCAGATCATGTAGGAGAGTTACTCCAGGTTTGATTTTCTTTGCAAACTGCACCTAAAGATTTGTTAGTGTTGGCTTTGGGTTTGTTGGGTGCTGTTAACACTGAACAGTTCTATAGGCTTGAGGTTTAATAGCACATTAAAGACAAACTTCCAGCTGAGCCTGAGGTTATCAGCCATAATAAAAAATAATATATTTTCCTGGATAGCTGAAACTTTATTAATAAACACCTGAGTCAAGATTATAGTGGTACCAATGATAATTTGTTTATTGGCCCTTATCAGATAGCAAGTGCAGTGCTGGTGCTCGGGTGATCTGTGAGCTGTTTGATGCAGCTCACAACAACAGCAGCAGCTAAAATATCCAATATAAATGTTTTACATCTGTGCCTCCATCTGATAATCCTGCAGCAGTCTGCAGTGTTCCACATCACCTCATTACAGATAAGGAACTGGAGCTTGGAGCCTGCTGAGAGCAGGCAGAGGATTTGGTCAGTCATTGGATAAAGCAATTTTCCTGAACTGTGTCAAATCAGGTATTTTATTCCTTTCAGCCATGGCAGTAAATAATAAACTCTTTGTGCTGAGTGAAATCCAGGGGATACCTGCTGGGAAGATGATGGGAATTGTTTCAAAGCTGGGAGAGAGGTGGGAGCTTTGAAATGCACAGTGATGAGAAGCTCCTGCACCAAGGTACCTGCACTTTGAATTTAATTTAATTTAATCTATCCAGTCACCTCCCCACCAGCCTGTTTGCTGCTGTGCTTTGGAGGAAGATGCTCTGTGCTTGCAGGAGGTGAAATAAAGTGTCAGTGTCAGGGCCAGGCTGTTTGGAAATGCAAAACAGGAGCTGCATCAAGGGCGAGGGATTTCAAAGGTGCTGCTTTTATGCTTCAAAAAGGTCTTTGGAGATGACAGCAACAATGTGATGTCACTTGGCAACAGGTCAGAGGCTAAAGCTGAGGCGAAAGAGGGGTTTCAGGGAGGAGAACGGGGCTGAAGAATCACCAACACCAAAATGGTTTGAAGAATGGATGTGACTCCAGGGTGAGGGGACAGCTTTGGTGGTGGCTGCCCCTGCCCTGGAAGTTCAGCCCATTTTGGGGGTTGGCACAGAAAAAGGATAATATTTGCATTTCAGCCCCCAGCTCTGCTGTTTCTGTGCCTGTGGTGGAGGGGAGCTCTGAGCCTGCAGGAAAGCACAGCTTGGGAAAATCCTGAGCCTTGGAAGTGATCATTTAACAAGCAGGTGGGAACTGTGAAGGTACAACAACAAAAAAAAGGAATAGTGAAGTCCTCTTCTTGGAAAGTGATGTGTAAATGCACACAGCCCCAAGCAGAGACCTTTTATTTTGTATGTTTGCAGCCTGTCCACATCTGGGATTTTCTGCCTGTTCCTCTACATGCAGAGCTCCCCAGCAGTGGAATCCTGTAGGATCAGGAGTCAGAGCTCTGGGGCAGCAGGTACCAGTGTGATTGATTCTCTAGCGCCTTGTTTTTAATTTCTAGAGGAGCTGGAATTGCAGCTCTTACCTGGAGTGAGTTACAAGGAGCGGCTGCCAAAGGGAAGCTCATTCCTGCGCTGTGCAGCTGCATTTTCCACATCTGGTGTAGCCCAATATCCCATAGTTTTCCATCCATCCCTGAGTCTCTGTATGCTTATTTCAGGAATTAGGGCCTGTAGTAAGATGCTTTGTGGTTTTAATTATGTAGATTGTGTTTAGAAGGGCTGCGAGTGCTGCTTGCAAAATCCTAATCATTAAGCACCTTCCCCAAAGCCCTGCCCAGACCCAGAGGAACCCTGGTTCTCCCTGGAGAAGACCAGAGCTGACAGGGAGAGCCAGGAATAAAGTGGTTTTACAGCACACACCTTGAAAACCCAGTGATAAATGCCCAGGCCAAAGCTTCAACAAGTTACATATTAATATTTCTCTCCTCTTTTGTAAACTTCAAATCTATTTGTCCTTCCAATAACAGCTCCCTGAGAGCTGCCACGTGCACCAGGCTCACTGAAGGCTGGGATTGCTCATCCCCACAGGTTTATTTTCTCCTCAGACTGAGTTAATAAAACAGCAAAGAAGAAAGATGGCCCAGAAGCCACGGGATCAATAAGCTATTAGGAGCCAAGAAAACTCAGCAAACTGCACACATAATTAAAGGCTGTGGTGAACAGGTTGCATCTTTTCTTACTCTATTAAATCAGGTCTTCAGTTTTATGTAAAACCATCAACTGAGCTGAAGGTAAAACCAGCTGTGTCTCTGCGTATTTACAGAGGGGGAGATAAAAAATGCACGCCCAGAACTGCCAGATAGGACTGGAAACAAAGCACCTCCAATTCCCCACACATCAGGGCTAATTGAGCCAAAGGCTGATGGAGTTGTCACATAAAAAGATGACACTTTATTCCAAAATACCTTTCCTGCAGTGCCAGCTTGGGTGAGCCAAGCTCTTGTGTTCCTCCTTGAGAACAAACCCTGTGCTAACAGAAACACAGATCCCAGAATGGTTTGGCTTGGAGGGGACCTTAAAGCTTTTTTCATTCCAACATTCTGCTGTGGGCAGGGACACCTCCCACTAATCCAGGTTCCAAGCCTCGTCCAGCCTGGGATTATCCATCCATTTATTCATGATAATTAATTAATATTAATGTTAATGTGCCTGGAGCTGGGCCTCCCCCTAGGAAGTGAGACTGGAGCCTGGCTGGAGGCAGTCAGAGCACCGTGAGGGATGGCTCTGTCCTTCAGAATTTCCTGTTAAAGACATTTCATAGATCTGGAAAGCTCCTCTCCTCTTGCTCTATACAGCCTGCTGGTGGAAATCATCCCCCAGGCAGAGAGGAACTCCACTGCCCTTGGAGTGCAGGAAAAGTGGGATCACAGGACGACATCCTCATACCAGAGAGGAGATTTCATCTGTTGCTCACCATGGAACATTTCACTGTGGGGGCTGGGTCAGTTGTTTTTACCCCTTTCTCCTAAGCTTTGGTACGTGAATTCTGCTAATAAGGTCAATTAGTTTCCTTGGCAATAGCAGATCCCAGCTAATGGAGCAGGGGACTTCGTGTTTCCAGGACACAAGTGCTTCTGAGCATGAGCTCACAAACCTGCTGAAACGAGGGGTGATGAACCACAGGACAGCCCTGGAAGGTTTTTGCCCCTCTCCAAAGGCAGTTTGAGTGGGATAACCCAGCGTGGTGGCACCACCTGGGGCAGTCCCTGGTCATTGCTGCCTCCTGTGTCATCTCCTTCTCCTTTAGGTCACCTTTGGTCACTTTTTTTAGGTCACTTCCCCTGGGGAAGGTTGGTGTTTGGGCAATTTTGCTGACTTCTGCCCCTGAGAAGCAGCAATGCTTTTGGCCTAAGTATTTTGAGCTTCTGGACATCCCCAGCAGTGTTTCTGTGTCTCCCTCTGCTCTCCCACACACTCCCTGCTTGGGGGTGACTTTTCCCAGCCCTCTTTCCTGCTCCAAACCATCAGCTGGGAATGTAACCTTAATTTTAAATGAATAACCACCTTCAAAATACAGGCAGGTTTGGTGCAAACTCTTCCCAGATCACCCAGCTGGGAAGGAGCTCTCCAGCCCTTTCATGCCTCTCTCCTCCCTCTCTCATTCCCCACCTGCTGTTTCTATTCCCCTCGCTGTGGGCTCCTCAATCTGCACAGAATGATTTCCAATTACGTTTTTGTTGCTGAGGGCATAAATCTCCTCCCCAGACTGGTTTGCTTCATGCCCAGGCAGAGCTGTGGTGCTGGTGGAGAGAGAACCAACCAAGCCAGGCTGAGGCGTTTTATGCTTTATTTATTTTATGGTGGCCCTTTCTTCCCTTCCTTGACAAGAAATGACCTCATTCTGCTTTAATATTCTAACAGCAGTGATTTTCAGTCCTTGAATCCTTCATCTAAAGCCAGTTAAAAGCTTCTGACCCGAAGCAGCAGCCCAGTGTAGCCCAGGGAACATTGATTATACGTGGAGTGAGCCCTGAGCTTGTTTTGATGTTGATGAGCTGGGAAAGGAAGCGTCTCACTTTGCTTTCTTTAAAAAAAAAACCCTACCAAACCCCACTCTGTGCTGAGCCCACAGGATCATCATTATCCTGAAGTGCACTAAGTGGATAATTGAACTAATCCACACTGCGAGGAAGGCACTGATGAGCCAAAGCTTTTATAACCAACACTCTCTACAACAACTCTGCTTTTTTCCCCCTTTTTCCATGAAAGTAATTTGGTGCATCCTCCAGCATGCACGGATGCATTGATAAAAATCCCTTTCTAGCTCTTTCTCTGTCTCAGAAGGGCTAAATCCTCACTGGGCACAGGGATATCGTCAGCACCAGTGGAGCAGAGGTGGCTCAAGCAGTGCAGCACCTGCACGGGGCAAAGGCTGTGGGATTTGGGATCTCTCTTTGGAGATATTCAAATTATTTCTCCATGGCCTCATGTGTTTCCCAGCAGGTGGAAGCTGAGCTGGAGGGGAAATGTGGCAGGAGCAGCCTCCTGGGTGGTTTTTGTCTGTGAGGGAATGGAGCAAAGCAGGAAAAAAGGATGCAGAGCTCACTCTAAATGCAAAGTGCCTCTGGTTTGTGAATTTGTGAACTGGGGGGTCCAGGCAGCTCCACAGGCTCTGGGTCCTGTGCAAATACTTAACAGGGAATAAAAACCTTGCAGCAAGGAGCTTGTGATTTAAATAATTTAAACAGGCAGAGGGGCTTGAGCTGTGCATGAGGAGGATAGGAGCCCAGTACTGAGGTACCTGGGTAGAAAGAAGGAATTGCTGCAGTTTCTTTTTCTTTTTCTTTTTCTTTTTTTCTTTTTCTTTTTTTCTTTTTCTTTTTCTTTCTTTTTCTTTTTATTTTTTCTGCAAAGAGAAATCTTGTTCTTGATTAAATCCCCCTATGTTCCCCCCAGCTCCTTGGCCCCCATGGTTTGTTGCTGGGACAGAGCCCATGCTGCAAATAAACAGCCTTTTTTCCTTCAGTGCACTAATACTGGAGATAAACACCCTGTGGAGCACTACCCCACTCTCAGCATTCCTTTCTTCCACATTATTTCACACACTGGCAATATTTAAAATTTAAAAGATACTTTTATGATGCTTCTGTGTCCACCTTGTACCCACCCTGAAGAATCCAGCCCATAAACGGAGCTCTTTATTTCTCCAGCAGCTCTCAGCACTGCCTTGTCCTCTGTTTTTTCCTGGGCATTCAACCTGGACAGAGGAAAAATTCAGCACTGGGTCTTTATTAAACATTATCATTTATTTTGCTTATGGATAGCTCCTTTATTTCAAACAGAAATATTCCATATTCACTGGAAAGTTTTTTCTGTTTTTTTCATGCCTGTTGGAAAGAGTTAGAATTAAAACAAAACAAAACAAAAAAACCTAAGGAAAAGAAAAAGGCTTGGATACATGCAAATCATACTGAGTGTTGCCAAATGTATTAAAAGTAGCAGAGTTTTTTCTAAGTTACCTTCTTGCAAATGGAGGACAAACAATCACTGGCAGCCTGATGCCCCTCTGGAAAAATGGACAGAGCCAATGGGACCAGAAGTCTGTTTGCACCCAAAAAAAAGCCAAGCTGGAGCCACTGCTGGGAGCTGCTCAAGGGAAGGGACAGAAAGAGGCTCCCTCTGCAAAGGGAGTCAGGTCTGCTCCTTGGAACACAAAGGAGAGGATGTTTTTCCCACTTTCCTGCCCTCCCCCAGGTTTGGGATCCAATGAAATTCTGGCTCCAAAAAGCCAAAGTGCACTTTCCAGCACTGCTGCTCTGGGGTGAACCATTTCCCATGGAAAATACAATAAACCCAAACCCCCGTCTTAGAAACACCTGGAACATTTTAGAAACGAAGCACTTCTGGTCCAGGGGGCAACAGCCACAGCCAAGTGACCCCAAGGCTTTCTGAGGCTCTAAATCCCAGCTGGTTGTGTGGCAGTGAGAGAGAGATGAACCCCAGCTTTGTTTTACCTCTTTTAACCCTTCAGTACCATGGTCTCTTTTTGTCAGTGATGCTCCTGAGCCTCCTGTGTGTCTCTCCCAGAATGGATCAGATGCTCCCATTAAAAGCTCAGGAGTTTTCACAGCTGGGTTTTACTGAATAAATCCTGGGCAGGCACAGGTGCCAGCCTGGGTTTGGTAAGGCTGGAGGGTGTTTGTTGTCCAGGCACTGCGCAGGCTGGGATTTAACCCTGCCTCAGGAAAACAAAGCTCTCCCTCTGGGCTGGGCTCACAATACGGAGAGGAGCACCCCTGGTTAATGTGTGAGCAGATTTTTGACCCTTGGTTTGTGTGTGAGCAGATTTTTGTTGTGTCTCAGCAGCCACGCCTCTCACCAGTGATTCCTGAAGTCAGGAGTGGGAAGGATTGAAGGTTTATCCCAGGCAGGTCCCCTTGGGGTGGCTGCTGTCTGTCCATCAGAGCACCTGAAATCCAGCACTGAGGAGGGAGAGCCCTTCCCTGCACGGCCTGGGCACATCCCTGCTCCCTTTTCTTGCCCTTCTGAGGTTTTGCAGCCCCTTGGAGATGCATTTCTGAGAGAGCCAAAAGCACAGCACACCACTAATGCTTCAAAACACCTGGCCAGCTTTTAGAAAATACAAACACTCTACGTGATCACTTTTACGTGTTCTTTGAGAAGAAAATCTCTGACATTCGTGGCACAGGGGGAAGGCAGCGGCTGGGACTCCTGGAGCATCCAGGAGCGGGAACAGACCCCCCCAACTCGGAGGTTTTAAGTCATCCTTGCTCAAGGTGCCCACCCGAGGGCTGGACATCATGTCTGTGGTGTGGCAGCAGGGAGCTCCCCAGCCCTGGCTGTTCTGTCTGTCTGCTCCGAGTCCGTGCTGCCAGCCTGGCCTGGCCCAGCCCTCAGGTCCTCCTGGCTGTCCCCCAGCCCCTCCTGCCCCTCCAGATCACTGACCTGGCCCTCCCCGAACTCCAGGATGGTCGGCAAATTGCCCTGCTTGGGGCAGCGCCTCTTCAGGCTGACCAGGAAGGGTTGGGGCAGCGAGAAAATATCCACGTTGTTGCCCAGGTCGATCCAGGTGACGCTGGGGAACTTCTTGGGGTCCTTGAGGGTCTCGGTGAGGTCCCTCAGGATGGCCTTGGTGAGGCGGTTGCCGTTGAGGGCCAGCGTGGTGAGGCGGGGCAGGCCGCAGAGCGCGGGCAGCAGCTGCAGCAGCATCTCGTCCGTCAGCTCAGTGAAGCACAGCTCCACCGTGTCGATGTGCTCCGAGCTGTGCTCCAGGTAGGACGTGACCCTCTCCAGGTCCTTCAGGGTCAGAGGGATGCCAGACAAGTCCACGGTGTTGTCCTGGGGCTTCCCCATCAGCACGGCCTTCAAGCTGCGGGGGGAGGCAAGGGCAGGGGGGTTAATGTGGGGGGATGGCTCAGTTTGGGGGCAAGAATGGGAGTTATGGAGAGATTTCATGGAGGATTTCAGCTGGGATTCATGGAGAATGTCCAACAGATCTTCTCTAGAGGGTGTCTGTGCTGCTGGGGGTCACAGAGACATTTCAAGGCTGTTTTGTGAGGAGCCCACATTCAAACCCCATCGTTCAGAAGTGCAAAGTTCATTTTTACAACCCCTGGAACAGAAAGGTTATCCTGGCTTCTCAGAGCCTTTCCTGCTGATTTTAAAGGTGCAAAAAAAGGGTGAGGAAACCCTTGATCAGACAGGCAGGAATTGCTGTGTGACATTTCTCATCAGGAAGCTCTTTAAGTAGGAGGACACATTTTTTGTCATCTCAGCTTCACAGGTGGGAAACTGAGACCCCAAGCTTAGCAAACGAAGAACAGACACCTCCAGGGTGGTCTGATCTCATTTGCAGTGTGTGAAACCTGTGGTCTCTTCAGTCTCACCACAGAGGAGATGAGCCCTACAAGAAACCCTCAGATAAATACATTTATTCTCACGATGGCCCTACAGAGATTTATGAGCACAAGCTGGGCTGGAGTGTCAAAGGTGAATTTATCTCCAGCAAAGCTCTGCTGGCAAACCAGGTGCCAAGGGTGGTTTGTTAATGAATTATCCTGGATACCTGAGGAGGTGGAAGGAGCCCTGTGACTGCTGTGTCAGCTTGGTGGCCTCAGGTGTCTCCTAAGTTGGCCCAGGAATTTGATGCTGTGGAGAATTTTGTGATGCTGCTGCTCTGGCTCCTCTGGGAGTGGTTTTTCAAAGCTGCCCATGAGGGGTGATGCCCAGAAATTCCAAAAAAGGGGGGAAATGGGAGTTTTGCCCCAAAAGTCCATGCCCATAAATTGTGTTCCAGTTAAAACCAGAGCTGCTCCAAATCCAGAGCTGTAATTTGGTGTTGGCAGCTGCTTCTCTTGGATATCTACAGCCACATCCTTTTTTTGGGAGCAGCCCCACGTAGGACCAAGGTGATGCCTCAGTAACCACCTTTACCCACCTAAAAAACCCCCAAATTTCTGTTCTCTTGCAGTCCTTGAGCACCAAAGCAGCATCTCACTCCAAACAAAGCACAGAGTACCCTGTGAATCAGGAATAACCATTTAATAGCATGGCTAAAATGCAGCCAGGGGTTGATCCTGGTTTTATCCATTTTTTCCTGTAATTTCTTGTGGGATGTCTGGTGTGGCTTCAAATAAGCAAAGTTAAGGAGATAACAAAGGGGGAATGGGGACAACTTCAGCTCTTTTTTATTTTTTTCTTGTTTTCAGCTTTCAGTATTGTTGCACATTCGTATTTTCTCTTGGAGCATGCATAGGATTTCTGCCAGCCAGGAAAAGGAGATTTCTCACTGGGGTTCTATCCTTTCCCCCCTGAGAGGGATTTAGCTGATACCCACTGGAACAGATTCATTCTCTTGTACAAACTGCCTTTTCACCCTGCTGATGAGCAAAAAATTCTCCTGAATCCCTGGGTCAGAGCGGCCCTGGGCTTGTTCTGGGGGAGGCTTTGCCCTCCTGTCCCTGGGGAACCAACAAACAAACCCCAAACAGGATTTCATCCAAACAGTCCCGTGGCTATTCTGAGCCAGCTCGTGGAAATCAGGGGATATTTATGTTAACAAGCAGCTGGAAAAGCTCTGAGCCCTGCCATAAAAATTGGCCACAGAACAGCCCCAAATCTCAGGAGGAAAACCTTAACCATTAAACAAATCCCTCTGAGCTTTAGTGGGGGATCAGTTACACCCACTTGGTTTCATCCTCACATTTTACAAGGCTGTTCCATAGGGAAAACACTAATTTTTTCTCCCCCCAAGCTGGGGTTTTGCCCAGTATAACACCAGGATTGGGAATAGAGCCCTTCAATAAGCTCACACAATTCATCAGCAGGATGCTGTTTTATCCACGCTCACACTGAGCTAAAAGCTCTCCCCCATGGAATCAGATCAGAAAACGTTGTCATAAACAGGAATATTGATGTTTAGATCAAAGGGAATTAAAAGAAAGGGGTTTCCTCCTGGTTTAAATTCATGGCACAGCTCTCAAGCGCTGCACAAATCGTGATATGTGTCGTGTTCTGAAGGAAAATTGGGATGTTCAGCCCAAGTCCTTGCAAGGCAAAGGAACAGCTCAGGGAAAATGAAGAGGCAGCCCCAGAGAGTGAGGAATTACTGCAAGAAATTTATAGAGACACCTGGTGAGAAAACTATTTATGAAAATGTCAGTGAAACATTACTGGGCGTAATGAGTCACCCCCCCAAAAACCCAGCCCAACAAAAAAAGGCAAAATCCTGAGATAAAAGATTTGTCCTGAAATAATGGTGATAGCAAGGATCAGTATTAAAGTGCTTTTTTGAAATCCCTGTTCCAAATGATGGCAGTCAAACACTGGAATAGAGATTTGGGAAAGGAAGAAATACAAAGAAATGCTGCAAATTCAGTGATGATTTTGTGTAAAGGGTTGAGAATCCCCACCCTCAGAGGAGGAATCAAGATAAATAAATACAATTATTTAGCTTAAAGAGGGAATGTGACTTAGATTATAATATATTGTGTATTGAATATCCTGTATTATTTCATATTATATATATATATAAAATATGTCCATATAATGGATGGATAAAAAGGAGATAAGAATAAAATGTTCTTTTTTCATCCCTCTTAATGCAGGATCTGAGGACGCCTCCTGATGCTGAAAGACTGAATTCTCAGGGGATAAAAGGAGCTCAAATTAACCTCCAGCCATGGGATATCCCTGAGATCATGGACTTTGTGGGAGGTCCCAGGTGGACAGAGAACTGCTGTGGCTGAGAACATCTAAAATCATGGTAGGATTAAAAAAAAATAAAATAAAAAAAAATTGGCTGTGGACTAACTGAGTTTCAGGAGCAAACAAAATTCTGCAATTTACCCAGATGGAGTGACCAGAATTGGAATTGCCAAATTCTTCAAAATTTAGAGACAGGAAGTTCTTCCTTTGGGCTCATCCTCATTTTTTTAGTGAGTTTACACACACCCAGTGTGGGCACTGCTGTGATTGCTCCTGAGCTGCTCCAGCTCCTCAGTCACAAAGGTTTGGAGCTTTATAAACAGCACAGTTTGAAGCCTCTGTTCCACAGAGCTTGGGAAAATCTCCCTCCTTAGAGATTCCCAGGGTAAAGAGGATTTTTAAAATACATAAATTTCAAAATATGGAACTTTAAAGCCCCTTTTGAGCTTTAAAGTAAATTCATTAAAAATTCCTAAGTCTTTGCTGTTAAAAAAGCACCAGTGGAGATTAATTATTGTTCTCTCTTCTTGTTCCAAGAGCCTTCCCAGTTTTGCCAAGGTTTGCACTTTTCATGTCATAAACTCCAGACGTCCCTGCTGTAACATCATCCCTGTGCTACCCAAATTCCAGTCTGTTCCTCCTGCAAACTCTTGGATTTTGGGGGTTGGGAAGGGCAGGTTGCTCAGCCTGGAGCTCCTCACTCTGGCCCTGACATGTGACATCAAAATTAACTTTATTTTGGCTGTTTATAGAATAATTGTGCTTTCTGGGAATGCTCTGTGGGAATCACAACCCTAAACAGCATCTCCAAAAAAAAAAATCCCCAAACATTTGGGCTGTTCCTTGGATTCAGCACAGGAATTTTTAAGCATCTTAAGAGCAAACCTGAAGGGAAAGCTAAAATTGTCCCTGAATCTCCCTGTGGCAGCAGGATCCCCACAGTGACCTCCTGTGCTGCTCCAGGAATAGCTCTGCGCTCTCTCGGCTTCCCGAATTCCCAAATCCCCAAATCCCTGCCTTTTCCCTGGCTCCACACCAAGCTCCAGGCCTGCCCCACCTCCATCCCAGGCAGAAGCCAGGGGTGTTTGATGGGAAAAGGGAATTCTGTGCTCCGGGGACTGGCAGGGCTCATGGAAGGATCGCTGGCATCAGGAAAGTCTCGATCCATAAATCCTTCCCAGCAGAAGGATAAAAGTCAGGAGCTGAGCTTTACAGCTCTTTACTAAACCTGTGGATTCCTGGAATGGTTTGGGCTGGGGAGGGAAGGGAAAGGTTCTTGCTCTGTTTCAGAACCATCATTTTCCTCCCCTTCTTTTTTTTTTTCTTTTATTTCCTGCTAAACAAAATGCTAAAAATAAGCACTTGGGAGCCATCAAAATGCTTTGCTGTAATGATAACTCTATTTAATTTAGTGAAATAAACAAAAGTAAATCTCTTGCTGTTGGAGAGCTCCATTTTCCTATCCCATCCTCCCCAAAATAAAATGTATTTATATCATCCTCGCAATGATACCATTTGCTCCCAAACCTCTGATTTTATGCAGAAATTGTTGGAATTTTTCCAACAAACTCTGCTCCAGAGGAATAAGGAGCTGCAGCTGATAGAACCTGGATTTGCAGGAGAGGCAATTTGAACAAATGCCCAGAGAAAAACAACCAGGAATTCAAAGGAAAACAACATGTTGGGCTCATTGCTTCTGAAAATGACTCCCTGGAAGAACTGGCTCGAAATAAGGATTTGTGTTACAATAAATGAGAGTTTGCCATAAAACAAAGAGCATTTTCTTCAAATTCTAACACAGGAGGGGGAAAAAAAAGCTGGAAATACTCTTGGAAAGGGACTTTCATGATTGGGTAGATACAAAAATACCCAAATTTTATTGGATTTACATGAGCAACTCTCCACTAGGGGGTGAGGAAGCTGGGCTGGTTAGGAAAAGGACCTTTAAATCCATTTTCAGCCCTCAGTGTCCAAAGGGAAGAGGCCACAGGGAAAGAAATTCCTAATAACTTGCTCATGAAAACACACAACTGGCTGCCAACATGTGTAAAAAAAAGTGAAAGAAGAGGAGGAAAAAAGAAAAGGGAGAGGGATGGGATGGAGAACAGCAGTGCTGGCCCGGACTCCAGCACTTTTCTGGAAAAGCAGGATGGAGATTTCCCTAAAATCAGTAATTCCAGCCTCTCCCTTTGGTTTTGTTGCTGCTTTGTTTGATTTTTGGAAGGAATGACTCCATTAACAGGCTGGATGTGACCCCAAAAGCAAGGGGAGAGTGTGGCTGTTCCTGCTCCTGCTCTGTCCCCTCACCATAAATTGAGTTTTGCCAGGTGGTGTCTATTTGCAGATGGAAATTGGGGCTGGTATGAATTATCTCCATCCCATTCCAGAGCCTGAGGAGTTTTGGGATGGGAGAAACACCCAGGCAACAACTCCAGTTCACCTCTGCCCACCAAAATCCTCTCCCAGCCCTCAAATCTGCCACTGGTGTTGTCCAACAACCAAAAAATCCAGGAAAAAATTGTGGAGAACTCCCTGTATCCAGGCCCTCGCTGAGGGTTTGAGGTTCACACTTTGCAGAGGTTGTTTGTATTTCCTGTTCCTTGAAATAAGTTGAATTCCATTCATACAATGGGGAAAACCCCAAGATTTTTAAGGGTGGGGAGATGAGGGGAGAGAAGTTTCAACTCTGATCCTCCAGCCGAGTTTTCTCATCAGAAACCAACCCAAAGAAATGAAAAATAATAAAAAAAAACCTCTCCCAACTGCTCTTTCTGCAATTAGGGAGTGATCAGCTGCCAAAATGTGTGCCTGGGGCTTGGCTTTCCCTAAAATGTTTATTTTATTGGAGCACAGATCACATTTGGAAGAGTTTAGGCAGGCTGAGGTCCCCTCTTGCTCTGATGAGAGCCAGAGCACGAGAGGCAGCCGCCAGCCCGGCTCCCAGGGTCCTGCTTGTCCCTCTCCTTCCTTGGGAAGGGATTTTTTCCAGAGCCAGGAGCTGCCATCACCCCCTGTTTTTCCCTTTCTCCCCCCAGTCCTTGGCAGGTCCCTATTCCAAGCCAAATCCTGCCCTTCCCACCAAAATCCCAACAGCTCTGGTGTCCAAAGTGAAGCCCAACACGGATCCTGCCACACAGGGAAAACTGCAGCTCCTGTCCCTGGAGGGGACAGGGACCCATGGGATGGATCTGTGATGTCCCAGGTGGGGCTGGTGGCCTCCAACCACATCCAGGGATGTCAGGAACTGCCCCCAGCACACAGAATATCCCAAAGAACTTCCAGGGATTTGTGCTGGAGGAGCTGCACAGCCAGAGGAAGAGGAGATGGACACAGTGAGGCAGCCAAGAGCCTCTCACCTGATGTTTGGCTAGTTTTTAATCAGAATTTGCACATCTATCGAGCCAATAAAGCTTTGTTTCGCCTGGTTTTCAACACACAGGTGTTAAATTGGCCAAGCAAACCCTGTTCTTGTGGCCATCCTGCTTCCCTGCAGGGGCTCCCAGAGGTTGGGATGGGATCCCTGGGATTAGGCAGCCTCGGGATAAGGAGCCCTGAACATGTTGGGCTGCTCCTTCACACCCTCCCTGCCCCGGAGTTGGAAATTCCAATCCTGGGATGCATCTGCTTCACATTAACACCAAATACTGGGTCCCCCTCAGCCCAGCAGAACAGAGGCACCATTGTACCCCCAGCTCCCCTCCAGTGAGGAATAACAGGATACAACCTGACCCACTGCTGCTTCCTTGCCCCTGCCTTCAAAAGAAATAGGGATTTTTTGGGGTGGCTTTTTCATTTTCTCTTTCCAATAAGAGGATTTCTCAGCCCCTCTCCTCTGTAACTGCAGCAGAGGTTGAAACTGAATTTTTGGCACCCTGTGGGTCGCTTTTCCTGCTGGGCACAGTTTTTGGTGCAGTTATTTCATTTCAAGATCCCCTTCCTTGAGCCCAGAGGCAGCAGAAAGCGGCTGCAGCCGCTCCTGCAAAGCCAAACAAAGGGAAAAATCCAGGCAACAGCTTGGGCTGCCCAAAGCAAACTCCCTCTTCCCCAGCTCTCCATTGCTTTTGGCAGGTTATTTCCCTGCTGACGGGGGGATTCCAGCCCCCAGCTCCCCCCAGAGATGAAAACAGAGCAGGGAGCAGAGGTGGAGCTGGCTGCCAAGCGGGTATTACAGAGCAGGAATGTGATCCTCTGCTCTCAGCAGCCAAACACTGCCCAGCTCCTCCATCCCCACAGCTCGGCAAATTCTGCTGGACGAGCAGGAAAACCACAAAAGCCTTCCCTGGATTTTCCCTGGCTGCCTGTTTGGCTTCTCTGCTCCAACACAACATGCAAATATTTTGCTTTTTCCTCTGCTCTCTGCACCCACCGGTGGTGAGGGTTTGTGTCACTGAGTTGGCTGCTCAAGGAACGCTGCTGGAAAGAGCAGCCCAACAAATCTTCCCAAGTCATTTGTCCATATTATGTCAACACACACTTTTTGTTTTTCCCCTCAAGTCTCCAGCTCATCATCTTTGGGATAACGAGCCCCCTTTGAGGGGGTGACCCAGCAGCTGATGGAAGCAGGGAATGCAGGAAGGACCGGCTCCAGATGGGCATTTCTGCACGGCCAGGAGCTGCCAAGGGATAATCCTCATTCCCCAGAGCATGGAGAGGAGTGACCTGCAGCACACGAGGATGGATTCATCCCAAAAAAAACACCCCCAGCTCCACAGTCTGGCGCTAATCCTGGACAAGGGGGGAGTAAAACACCTGGAAGAACATATTGCCACCCTGAGCTGGACAAAAGGAATCAGCCTTGGGGCTGAACGCCTCATTTGACACTGGGATATGTCAAAACACAGGCTGGAAAAACCAGAATGTGTCCAGGGGCTTTGGACCTTTTCCTGGAGGTGCCAAAAGCCCCTTTTGAGATGCAAAAGAACCTTCTGTGCTTCAGATGCTCCAGAGGGGTTGTTTTTTCCCCACCGCATCTCCCAGGAGCAGAGGGGTGTGTGAGGATGAAGGAGTGGAAGGGCTTGTGTCACCCATGGGGACTCTCAGGGGACAGAGAGAAACCCCCGGTGATGATGACACAGCCCCCCCCTGTCCCGTTATTTTAAAGCTAATTTAAAGTTATTTCCATGCAAAGAGAGCAGCAGCAGTGGGAGGTGGGTATTGGCCACCGAGTTAAAGTGATGGATGAGCTCACTAAACACCTTCATTCACCGCCTGAAAGGGCTGGGGAAATAAAACAAATGTAAGGAGCGCTTAACAAAGCTTCATCATCGAGCTTGATTGTCTTAATTGGGAAATAGAGCCCGGGGTGACAGCCAGGCTGGGCTGGCTGGGGTTAAATGGGCACCGCTGCTGGGAGCGATGCCTTTCCCCCATGGAGCAGCATCCCAGCCCCAAATTGCCCCTCACCACCTAAAAAAAAGGAGCCAGCGTCTGTTTGAGACAAGACAAATCATCACAGAGTGTCTGGGCGACTTCCAAGCTGGGGAGATGAATTATTTTCCCAGCTGACTCCCTTGTTTAATAACAATTTCTACCGCTTAGTTCCCGGCTCCGCAGTCCGAGTGGCGGGGATGGATTTAAATAATCCCCGCCATGTGTCCATGGAAAATCTCATTTCCACTCTGCCCAGAAGCAGAGGAGTAATTATTAAAAAAAAAACCAAAAAACCAAACCAAAATTAAAAACCTCACACTTTTCACCATCAAAGGCCTTTCCTAATTAAGCACCAGACTAAAAAACACATTTAAAGGAGGCACAAGCCCCCAAGTACGAGGTGGGAGGGGAGAGATGTTCCCTCTGAGGGGAGGAAAACCACCACGTTATTCCTCGATCCAGCTGCAGGAGGAAAGAGGAAAGAGGAGGATGAGGGTGGCTTGAAATCAAGGTTTTAAATCCCAGGTAGTGCCTTAAAAACCCGAAGTTTATAAGGCTGCAGCAAAAGTGTGATGGAAAAGTCAGTGGGGAGGGGTGTCCTGCTGCTCCAAATCACCTCATCCCAGCCTTGGGTTGTTCCTGCTTTATTTTCCAGCATTTCTGGCTGTCGGGAGCAGCAAAAACAATTTGAGCCTTTGTCAGGGTCAATATTCACCAGTGTGGGGGAAACGGTGCTTTGCAGTTTGGGTCAATTGATTCCAACTCTGGGGCAGCCCAGACAAGGAGCAGGGGAAGGGCTCATTTTACACATTGAGCCAGTGGAAAAGCTGAGGTCCCTTCCATGTGCCAGCCCTGTGCCACCAGCCTGGGTGGCATTTCAGTGTCCATCAATTATTGACAGTTCAGCTCCAGCAGCTTGAAATGCAGCTCTTGGTTAATGCCAGCTCTTGGCTGGGCAAGGTGTGCCAGGAGCTGCAGCCTCTCCATGGGCAGGGATAACCTCTCCCCCAACTCAGCTGGGAAAAAAACTCATTTCCACCCCAAACCTGCTGATCTGGTGGCCAAATAGCTCTCAGTGGCAAGGAGTGGTTTCAGCACCTGATTGTTCAGGTTTTCCAGGTTTTCCAGGAAGCAGATCCCGCAGCTCCCACTCCAATAGGCACAAGAAAAATCAGATTTCCCCAGAATATCATCAACAGTAACTCCCTGGAGTTATTTAAAGGATACCTGGAGGCATTTAAAAGATGTGGAGATGTGTTCTTGGCTTAGTGGTGGATTTGATCTCAGAAGGTTTTTCCAGCCTTAATGATCCCACAATGGTGGCAGCTCCTTTAATTGCCACAAGCCACACACTGCAGAATTATTTCTCAACCACAGCACTCACAAACCTTTACTCCCCTTGATTTGCAGCATTCCACCTTTCCCCCCACACCAGGCATTTCATCTGTTCACATCTTAGCCCCGTTTTCAGCAGCCAAAGGGCTCTGACTCTTTAAATTCAACAAGAAGCATCACAGCATTTTCCTTCCAAGCCTCTGGAGCCTGAACTGTGGTGTCTGGTGGCCTGTCCTGAATTCTCTGTGCTTTTGGGCCCTTCAGCATCATCCAGCAGGGAGAACTGGCTGGGAAAGGAATTCCTTGGGTCTGTTTTCAGCCTGTTTTGCTGTAACATTGACATAGCTGGGAGCAGCTCAGGAAATCCCTGTGCACTCTCAGGTCCATCCCTCCCTGCCTGACATCCTGTCCCCAATCCAGGGATAAAGTGCAAGCCAGGGACACCCTGACACCCTGAATTTATACCCCACTAGCCTGAAAAGAGAATTATTTTACACCAAAGCCTCTTAGTGCTGTGCATTATCGACTTTAAAATTACACGGCTTTCTTTTTTTTCTTCTTTTTTTTTTTTTTTTAATTCCTCTCATTCAAGACATCCATCTCCAGCTGGATGGAATCCTTCCCTTCTTCCCACTCAACCTGTGCTGGATGATTGCTGCTGTGTTCCTCCTCTCCCCTCCAACATCACACCCCACTCCCACCAGGACAAAACATTTCACCACAGTTTTTGCACAGTCACAAAACCCTGGGGCTGCCAGAGGGGATGTTTGCACATTAAACAGCATTTTTGGAGAAGAGATTCATTGGAATTTCTATATAACAAGGAGCTCCAGGGAGCTGCATCCCAGCTTCAGCAGGCTGGGATTTTCCCTCTTTTCTGGGAAGCAGCTTGGACACATTTAACCTCAGTTTTGACCTGCCCACCCCACTCAAACCCATCTGCTGGGGTTCCACAAAAAATCCCAAATCCCAGCCAGGCACATGCAAAGGAGCAGCCCCAAATGTTGCTCCCATTCAGATACCTTGGGAAATGGATTTCCCACAAAGCCAAGGAGCATTTGGAAGTCACCCCGTGCATCAGAGGGCACAAACACAGCAGGGACTGTGCTTGCAGCCAGGCATGTGCCAGAGGGAATCATCACCCAGAGCAGCACTGGGAACAGAGCGACTGACAGGGCAAATCAGGGTTTGTTCCCAGCCCAGCCATAAGAGAAAGAGAAAAGTCACATCTTGAGTAGCTATAAAAAGTCCAGAGAGTCCCAGACTGGCAGATGGAGGAAATGCCCCATGGCCATGGAGGAGAGTGAGGTGAGGAGGAGAGAGGTGATGAAAAGGGCATTCCTGGGATAAAATTACATCCAAATATTTCTCCCAGCTCCTTATTGGTACCTCAAAAAGTTCTTCTTTTTCCTCTTTGTGTGCCCTGAACCCCATCAAAGCTCCTCATTTGCTGTGTGGAGAAGAGCCAAATCCCACAGCCCTGCTGGGACCAGCCTCCTCCTGCTCTTCAGCACCACAAATTCCCAAACATGTGCTTTGACAGAAGTCAAAGCACAGAAAATATTCCCAATCTATTAAGCTGGCTGAGCCCTGTGTGAAGCCCACCAAACCAAAGGTGTCTCCCAAAGGTTTTCTACTCTCTCTCCCAAAAATCTTAGCTCATTTCTGTGTCACTCCAGGCCTTCCCATCACATTTATTAGAGAGGATTGCTCAATGCCTGTGGTTAACCCTTCCCATTCCCAGTTATCCAAAGGGATTTCCCTTTGCACCAAACAGCTCTGCTGCCTGGGGACTCCCTCCAGCACAGCCAAGCTGGTGACAAGGGACAGCCACACATCAGACACTTTGCAAGATGTTTTTGGTGGCCATGCAATATTTCCAGAGAAAAGCCTCATCCACCTTGGCCAGGCTGGGATTCAAATGCTGAATTTCAGGAGTAAACAGAGATTAAATCTGAATTTCCAGCCTTCAATTACAAAAGGAGGGTAGGACACGCTCAGAGGTGGCTCCACAGAGGGGGAACAGCTCTTTTAACAACCACCAGGCACGGGCAGACAGGAGCTGGGATTTAGTGCCCATCCTGGGAATGAACTGAGCCACCAAACCAGGGATTGATCTCCTGAGGATTCATGGACTCAGTGACCACACAAGGGGACAGCCCTCGGCCGTGGTGATGTGACCCAGCAAAGCTCAGCCTGGCCAGGAGCAGCTCTGACCCTCAGCCACCTCCTCCTGAGGGGTGCAGGACCCACCTCTAAACCAGGGCTGAGCATCCCACTGCTTCCCAACCCCACTTCCCAACCTGAAAAAGCAACGGGAACCAGAGCTTTGTTTTTCTCCACACCCAGAGCCTCAGGGATGCTGGAAAGAGCAGAGAGGTTTGGGAATCGCCTGCTTTTCACTTCAAAAGGTGGAAAACGACACCACCACCCCAAATCACTGAGTTCTGAACATTCATAGCATTCTCTGTCCTCTCTGCTCCCTGGGACAGCCGTGGAATATCCATGGAATTACATCCCATGGACACAGGGAGAAGGGATCACCCCCACACACTTCCCAAAGACTCCAGCTCCCACATTCCCTGTTCCTGCAGCAGCTCCAGCACACACACACACACACACACACACACACACAGAGAAAAGGGATTTTAATCTGAGACCCTGCACAGTCCTGCTCCAGCCTCCTCCCACTGCCTGGATTTGTGCTGGAAGCTCTGAAGGGACCATTTGTTGCAGGAGCTCCAACTTCTCTTGCTCGCCCACCAGCTGCCACAGCAGAGGAGGATTTCCAGCCACAAACGTTCCCTTTCTGTTTTCCAAAGGGCTTCTCCCACCATGAAAACTCATTTTTAATTGATTTTTTCCTTTGTAAAGCAATGCAAGCAGGCACTGCCAACATGAAAGCCCAGCATTCCTGCAGGACAGAAATGTTTTGTGCCCCAAATGAAATCAGGAGTGGGATGCTAAAAGATCATTCCTGCATTCAAAATAAGGCTGCTCAACCTCTGTAAATTTATCACTAACACCATATCCAAACACCTTCTGTTCTAACAGCTCTCTGCACCTGAACGCCAAATGCCATGGAGAACATCCAACCCTCAGGTAACCCGGGATTCAATCTGCCACAGCCTCACAGAGCCTCCACACTTCCAAAAGCTGTCCCAAATTACTAATTTTCCTGCTATTTTCAAGGTGATTTCTAATGATTTCAGAGGATGAAAGGAGTTCAGGCCGAGTCCCAGGTGTCACCAGCAGAAAGGACAAGCGGCAAAGACAAGAGTGGGCTGGAGCTAAGGAAAACCACCTGGCAAACCCAGGAGAAGTGAGAAAAGGATCAGCTCCTGGCTCTTTCCAGGTGCCAGCACTGGGGGATTTGCAGGAGTGAGGGCTGGGAGCCGTGAAACAAAAATTGGGGTTAGAAAGTGAAGAAAGTGCCATGTTGGCTCAGCCTGGTGAGGACACCCCCAGTATGAGGCTCAGGCTTCATTTTGGGGGTTTCTCTGCTTATTGCAGAACAGCAGCAGAGATAAAAAACCCCACAAATTTAGGTCCAGATTGACCCCATTTAATTCTATTTAAAGTGAGCTGCTTCACCCTAAATGGTACCCCTGTTTTGTGCAGGGGTATTAAAGGAAATGTGTGCAGAATAAAAAAAAAGGGTCTATGTGATGTAAATTTGGAGTTACAACGTGAATATTTGATATTCCTTCAGCTGGTGCCCACTGCCCCATCATCCTCCCTGCTGCATTCCTGGCTCATTGCTACCACAACCGGGAAAGGACCGGGATATCCCCACGGGATGGTTTCCCCCGGGAAACACCTCCTCCCTCCCAGCCCCTGCTCCACAGCAATTGCGGGAGCTTTGATTCCCGGTTTTTGGCCTTTGTGATGCTGACAGCGAGCGCTTGGCAGCAGCAGGAGCAGGGAGATTCCAGGAGCAGGGAGATTCCAGGAGCTAATTCCACACTCGCTGGTCCAACCGTGGGATGGAATCGTGTCCCCAGGCAGAGCCAGGCGCAGGGAAATGAATTTAGCAGGCTGGCTTCATCCTGCTGCTGTTGGCTTTCCCTGATTCTCATCCCTGGATGTTTAATGTATTCCGAGGGAGGCGCAGAGACAGCGAGGGAGAGCCAGACAGATTTATAACGTGCCAAAAAAATAAGGGCATTTGGCAGAACTTTAGGTGCTGCGGTGCCAGGGCTGGGAATGTCTGCCTGGATTTAGGGAGCACACCCAGCCTGGGAGGAGTTGGGATTGGGAAGCACAGCCTCCCCCTCTGCCTGGCCAAAAAATCAGCTCCATCCTCTGTCTCCATCCTCCTCCTCCTCCCTCTCACCTGCAATCGGCATGGTGGCTGTGGGATGAAGGAAAGGGATTTTCCTTGCAACACACACAGAGAAAAGGGTGGATCTGTGATGTTGGGGAGCTCCTGCAACAGCTGGCATTGCCCAAGCCAGGGCAATGCCAACACCTGGGAATGGGAGCCCATGGTTCCCTTGGGAGCTGCACAGGGCACTTGGAAACCCCAGCGCAGAGCAGGATGCTGTCTATAAAATCTCTATTTTATGGCATTTAGACATTCCAGCAAAGGGTTCAACTCACAGCCACCTCCTAAAAGAGCATCTCAACCAGAAATCCAGGAAAATCCCACTCTCCAAAGCCTGGCTGGGGCAGAACCAGCAGCCAGAGTCCCACCCTGAGGTCACTTCCATGTGGTCAGGGCTCGCTGACAGCCAAAACCTCATCCCAAAACCTCATCCCTGCTCCTAAAGCCCTGGAAAACCTCAGCTATTTCCCGGCTGCTCCAGGGAAAGGCTGCAGATAAAGCCTTGCAAATCTCGGGCTCGGGGCTGTGCTCACACCACTGCTCATCCCGGGCTGGGGGTTAAGGACAGAGACAGAGGGACACAAAGCAGGGCTCGAAATGTGTTCATTTCCAAGGATTTCGTGTGGTTTTGGGGCTCTAAAGAGCTCGGCGATGCAGCATCGCTGTGACTTGAACAATGCCCTATGATGGGGTGCTAAGGGGTGAGCATTTCCTATTCTAATTAAGAGCAAACCCGGCGGTAATGAGCTGCTGGGTCATTAGAGCTGCGTGTGCCCGCGGGGCACAGCCTGGGAGCTCCAACACTCCCCAGTTTCTGCTGCTTTATTGGAAACTGAAAATTTTACCCATCAACACACCTTAAAAGCCACCAAAAATGCGGGTAACGCTGCTAATGAAGTGCATTTCTCTGCGTTCTGGTCTCCCAGGACAGCACTTTGTAAGGATGATGAGCCATATCCCTGGGAGATGTGCTCCTAATCCTATCTGGCTGCTCAATCCTTTATTTCCTTGTGTCTTTTTTTCCTCCTGCGGCCGCGTTCCTCCCCTCTCCTTACCTATCCCAGTTTTTTCCATTGGATTAATTCCCACTACAGCTCCATTACCACCAAAACTCTCCTCGGACCACGAGCCAGCACCTGGATACAAATCCTGACTCTCCCAGACTGCGGCTTTGTTTCTATTTCTCGCTTCCTTAAGCAAAAATAATAAATATATAATGCCCAACATCAGGAAAACGAGCAGCCCTTTCTATTCCCATCAGCCTCAACCACAGGTTTCTCAGCTCTGTGGATCCAGGATGGCACCAGATGGGAATGGGGGTGAGGAGAGGATTTGGGTTATTTTTCCCCTGTTTTTAACAACAAAATTCCTTCTGTGTAAGCTGCAAGCCACGGTGTGCACGGTGCCCGTACATTAATTACCAGGAAATTAGGAGCTCTTGGTGCAGTTTGGGAGACAAAGGATGTTTGGAGGATGGATGGCTTAGGCTTTCCAGACCATTCCTCCTCCCCAGGCACTGAAGTGCTGCTCTCCTCTGCAGCAGGGAAAGGAAGATGGAAATAGAGGAAAACGCTTCTAGGGGAGCACGAAGGAACCAGAAATGGGGGAAATGCTGGTGAGATTGGAGAGGAAGGAGGACTCTGGAGGTTGTGACAAGCTGGGGCACCCCAGCTCCCTCCCAGCTCTGAGCTCTGGCCCCTTCATCCTGGTGGATTTGTTCCTCCTGTCGCTGCAGGGAGCAGCAGGCAGCTCCCACATTTACCAAAACCATCATGGAAAACCTCAATTCCCACCGTCCCCAGCCCCGTGGTGGCCCTGAGGGGTGGCAAGGCCAGCTTGGGGACAGTGACCCAGCAGGGACTCACCAGGACTGCGGCTTCCTCTTCATGATGCCCTGGCGTCTCCACTGCGAGTGGGGGCTCAGGTGGTAGGTGAGCTGCCTGCAGAGCTTCTCCATGGCTCCCAGGGAGTCCCCTTCCTGCAAAAACATGGGAAGGACACTGGCTGAGGGCTCTGCAGTGATGCCATCACACCCACGGGATGCCCCAAGCTCAGAGTGGCTCCAGCTGGGAAGCCTTAAGGGACCACGTTCAAAACTGCCTGGAAAGGGGGAAAAACTTCTCTGATTGCTAAGATTCTGCAGGAGTATTATTATTATTATTATTATTATTATTATTATCATTATAATCATTGTTATTATTATTTTGTTGCTATTATTGTTACTACATTGTTATTATTCCACCATTACCATTTGACACCATGAAACAGCTTCCAGCAGTAAAATTTGGCAGAGATTGATTAAATTTGGTTAAATTACCCATTCATTACCACCAAAAACTGCTTCCCAGAGGCTTTGTGAGCTGATGGAGTCTTGGGAAGACTCCAACAACATTTAATTGTTAGGGAAAATAAAAACACAAAGAAGCGCAGCATCTTCTCCATTTTGACTCAAATTTCCACCCCAAGGGATACTGGCTCAGAAAACTTGAACTCTGAAAGTTTCTAAGGATTTGAGTCTAGAAATTTTGGGTCCTAAAAATAAAATAAAATCCAATCCTCAGTATCCAGACTGCTCAATCCTGTTTCAGGATTTTCATACACATAATTTAAACCACCCACCCTGAAGTGCCTCTCCTGCTCTCTGAAAGGTCACAGACTGAGATGAACCTGACTGAAAGATCAATAATGATAAAAAAGATCCAAGATGTGCAGCACCACAATTTGGCTGCCTGGTTTACACTGCTGCATCATTAGGGAAGAGAGAGGAATTAAAGAGAAAACCCTACAACAAGCAGTCGGCGTGGGCTGTTCAGCCACAGGGATGGCTCAGGATTTTCTGGGAAAATCCAGGCAGGAATGCTGAGGAAGGTGCTGCATCTCTTCTTCCTGGACAGCCAATTATTGCTGCCTTCACATCCTCCCTCAGAGCTCAGGTTTTGCAGCCTAATTTATGAAATTTATGCAATTTATTCCCCCCACCTCCGCATTAGCGGAGCGGGACCGGCCTTATAAAGACATCATAAATATTGAATTACCAGGGAGCAACTGGGATTTTGACAAATCACTTGGGGGTGTACAGGGAAACAATTACAGCAGGTTTTCCCAGGGTAAAAAAAAACCAACAAACCACAAACAACCACAAACCCAGGACATCTCTGCAGGTGGCTGGGGCAGAAATATCAGTCAGGATTTGCGGGTTTTGATTCCAATCTAAGGATGAAGCCTTGACATAAATTGGGGAGGGTTTATTCCCAGACATATCCAGGTACCCACATGGTGATTCCCACTAATCACAACTGATTTTCCAGCTGATTTTTCCCTCATAATTCCAGGGTGGTGGAATTATACCCAGCTCTGAGTGCACTGAGGGCAGGCAGTGCCAGGGGATTTCAGGTAGAAATTCCAGATTCAGGGATCCCAGCAGGACACGGGGTATGGAAAACCCCGGGAATCAGGCACCACTTCCCACCTGAGCCTCTGATTCCCAGGAAATCTGGGTTTATAGGAGCACATTTAAACCCCTAGTTTTCAACACTTTATTCACCACCATGCTGAACTCAAAATCAGGGTTTTAATCCCACAATTTTCATTCCTCAGGCATTCCCACAGCTCCTCTCCCTGTGGCAAGAACCAGCCCCGGGCCTGGATGAGCCCTGAGAGGTTCAGCCTGTGGAATTAACACTGAGAAAATTAAGAAAGACAAGATTTTTACATCACATTTCCCACTGGAAAGCCTGGAAAAGCAGGCAATTTCTTAATCAGAGCCTCAAAACATTTTGGGAAGGCAACACTGCCAGCAACACCTTCCTGCCTGTGGAAGCACCAGCCCCAACGTGAGAAGAAAACACCACAGATTTTAACACCTCCCTATATATTATTTTTTAAGCTGCCAGGTGCCAGCAGCTTTCATTTCATCGGCTTTTTTATTTTTAAGCACTGCAGCAGGCCCTGAAATAGCAGAGTCCACCCTCAGGGATGAGTGGGGGTTTCCAGCTCCGAGCCTTCCCTGCAAAAACTGGTGGTGAAAAGGAAACAAAGTGCTAAAATCGTGAGGGGGAAGGACACGGTGCTGGCATTTTGTGCTGCAAATTGCCTCCAAAATAACCCTGGAGGAGAAAATTCAAGCTGTCTCCAGCGTTATCCCAGCTGAACTGTTGGGGAAGTGAAATGATTCACAACCAGAATGTGGAGAAGAAGCTGAGAAAGTGAAAAACAAAACAATTTTTTTGCTGGTTCAGATGTGCCATGACTATCTTGCCTTCCCAATGAGAGGGGTTTTTTTTCCCCTCAAGCAGTTCCCAGACCTCCAGATGGCTGTGGGGATGCTCAGGCCTAAACTTCCCATCAAACCAATTCCTGGGGAATTCAGCCCAAAGGAGCTCAGCCCATCCATGGTGCAGCCCTCTGAGGGCTCTGAGGAAAGAGGAGGAGCAGGACAAGGAATATTTTAATCCTTTCTCCACATCAGCAGCCACATCTAGCTCATCCTTCTGTGGCCATCCTGACCCTTTCAGCCCTTTTTCCTCACAAGCTCAACCCTCAAGCCCTGCGGGTCCCGAGATACTTCTATTTTGGGGAGTTTAATATAAGATTTAGAGCACACGATTCCTGTATCAATACATCAACTCTGCAGATTAGCACTGGGATAAATAAAATTCCCATTTCATCCCACAGGATGGGAGTCTTCCTTCTGCACATCTCATTCCCATGGATGAGATGCAAACTCTGTGCTTCAGGAACCCCCATTTTTTTGGTTTTTACCCAAACCTCTGCAATTCCTCTCCAGAGCAGGCCCAAAACTCGCGTGCAGGAGAAGGGACTTTGCTGGTGCTGTGCCAAGGGCTCCAAACAAAAGCTTTTCCCTGTTCCTGATCCAAGTCTATCAGGAAATAATTGGAGCTGACACACACCCTGGTGGGACTGAGCCCAAGAGCTTGTTTGGAAAGGGAATCAGCTTAAAAATCAGCTTAAAAACCAGCCCAGCTCGTGCTGGCAAGGTTTGAACCTCGCTGGGGAATGGGGAGAGTGGATTCTCCCAGAGGAGCGATGATGCCAAGTATTCCTGTGGGATGCTCCCTCTGCCTTGGGATAACATCCCTGCTCCCCACCCAGCCCTCTGCCCTGCACCATCAGCACTCTCAGGAATGATGAAAAAAAAGCCACAAACCCCTCTGGGCAGATCCTGCTGCTTCCAGGGGTGAGCTGCTTCCCACAGCATCAAAATCTACGCCAAAAGCTCTTTCTGCCACATCTCCATCAGCCTGCATCACTCATGGAAGGTCAATATAAAACTGATTTTTTTGTGGTCAGAGAGCAGGGAAACCTCCACCTGCAGAGCCTGAATCCCACAGTGCCAGGCTTTGGGAAACCCTGAGTGCCCTTTCCATGGAAAGGACAACAACCAAGTACAAAAATTGCATTTTCTCACCACCAGAGCCCAGTCCCAGCAGCAGATGCTCCTGAAATAACACACAGGAAAGGCATCACACAAGATGTGGCCCCTCTAACATCATGCAGGGGCTGGGAATGTGTGGTTTTTTATCTGTTTTTCAAACTCTGGGAGGAAAACTGCATTGCAGGGCTGGGCAGATGGGACAGACCACACACACACACGCACACACACACGGAGTCCAGCCTTCCCAGCTGATGCTGCTGACAGGAAAAAGGCTGGGATGTGCCCTTTTTCTGAGCACTGAGCTCCCAACCAGCCAATAAATGCTGGTGAGGAGCCGTCAGCTGAGCTCCTACAGATCCGTCAGCCACACATCTGGGAATATCCATGGATTTTCTCCCACTGCCATGATCTTCCACCGCTACAGCTCCTGCAGGGAATCCTGGGTCACACACAGCAAAAATGCTGAGGGCAGCACCTAAATTGATCCTTTAAGATTTTAGCTTTTATATTTTCCATCCATTTGTAATTCTGCAGTTGTTTAGTGCACAGCTCTGAGCTCCACACACGCTGTCAGCTGCTGCTCCCCACTTTGGGCAGACACAGCAATTCCTCTCAGGCCTGGTAATCAAGGACACCTCACTGCCTCAGGCCCCAGAGATGGAAACAAAAGGGAGTTGTGGCAGCAAACTGGGGATAAATGACTTCATTACCTGCAGCTGGAATTGTAGGATTAACCCCAATGTGCAAATGGAACAAACTTATAAAAGTGTGAAAACTGTGATCCATTTTGGGTGTAGGCCCTGGAGGGCTTCACCTGCCTAAAATGTCCCTGAAGGCCCTTCAATAAATACAAATAAACTTCTTTTTATCCCTTTAATTCTGTCTGGCCTCTGTTTTTAGGTAGCCCAAAAAGGCATCAAAATCAGCTCCTGGAAGGAGCAGGAATGCTGCCAGCACCCTCTTCCCTTCCATCCATGCTGGAAAGCTGTGGGAGAAGTCGTGCCCTGCAGAGCAGCTCCAGCCTTGGGATGACTCAGGGAGCTCACAAAGCCCAGCTTTGCAAGACTCAGCTCAGGGGAGCAGTTTCTGGGCAATGCCTCGACTTCCACTGGATCGTGTCAAGCTGGCAGAGGCCCAGCACAATTCCTGGCCTTCGGATGAGCTGTGGAGCACAGGAGGGATGCAGGGAGGGCTGGAAGCACAGGATTCCCCTGGAAAGGGCCTCTTTCCCCATCATCCCTGCTCTGCTCCAGCCCTCTGGAGATTGACAGGATTTGAATCCCTTAACAGATTTCAGCTGGGAAGGGGATTCATGGCACTGTGCAATCCACAGGCAGCCCTGCTCCAAGGGGATTTGTTCAGCAGGAAAACAAGGAAAGGAGGTACCAGCCAAGCCCTGTCTGTGCCCATCAAGGATGGGCATGTGCTGGGGACCACCAGGCTCCTGCTGCTCTGGGTGAAGAAATAGGAGTTAGTCAAAAATAAATGATAATGGATAAAAGGGAGCAGGTTGGGAGTTGGGATTTGTGTCCTGCCAAACCTGCAGGGAGCCCTGATCCCGTGGCTGAAGCATTACCCAGCACCTGCACAGCACCTTTCACCACCCCTGGGCATGTTCCTGGCTTTTCTGCTGGGCTCATTGGAAGCGGAGGAATTTCACCATGGGAAAACAACCCTGGGATGAGCAGGGCTGTGGTTATAATGATAATATAAATAAACAATAAATATATCTTTATATATTAATATATAACATATAATATATTACACATTATATTATAAAGTATATAACATATTTTATATATAATATATATTATATATAACATATATATTAATATAAAAATAAATATATTAATATATAAATAAATAATAATATAAATAACCCTGGAGTCACTGCCTGCCCTCCCTGTATCACCACATGGGCAAGATTTGGATCCCCAGACTGGATTTCAGGGCTGCTGCAAAAGGAGAGAGCTCAGAGGAGGACGACACAAAGCCTGGTGATAAAGATGTTACAAGAAATTAATTTGTTTTCATTAAAAAACATTCTGCTCCTCCAGCAGCAGAATCCCTGGGGATGGGCAGAGCCCTGGGGGACTGCACCGGGGCCAAGCACCGTGGAAAAGAGGCCAACATTAATGATTAAAGAGCTCGGGTGAAGAATTCCTGCTGCAGCACAGCAGGGGAGCGACCCAAATTAGAACAATTAGCCATTGTCTGGGGACTACGAGGAAGCAACAGGATTTCTTTTTTTTATTATTATTTTTTCTTTTTTTTTCTTTTTTTTTGCTTTATTACACAGCTCCCACATTTCTGTCACTCACAATCAATTTTTTTTTTTTTTTAAATGCTGTCCTGCAAACCTTAACACAAGAGAACTCCCTGACCTTCCCGAATCCCTTAAAAATGAAGCTCGTTTTTTTTTCTCCTTTTGTGGTTCTTTTGGAAGACTTTTCACACTTGCCACATCCCTTTCTGGATGTTGCAGGATTTGCAGCTGTGAGGCACGAGAAGCTCTGTCCAGGCACAGGCCACACTTATCCTGGGAACACCATTCCCTGCACAGGAAATACTTGGTGTGGAGATTCCTCAGCCAAGATTTTGGCTTTCCACACAGTTCAGCAGACAATGAACCTAAGACATGACCTATTTCACACCTGAAAAATAAAGAGAATGAGAGATTTCCTTCCAAATCCTCCTCCTTGGGGTTTTTTTTTGTCTTGGATGAACAGCTAGGACAATAGGATAATAGTCTGGATTATTAAGCAAAAAACCTCAAACTGTTGAAAGACAAAAACCTCCGTGTTCACAATGATAAATGGAATTATTATCCAGTTAAACAAAGGCATAAAACAGTGAGACATGCCCTGGGAAGCCCCAGGGGAGAAAATCCTCAATGGCTTTAATGTGTATCCAATCAATTATCCCAAATTAGCAGGAGGCAAAGGGAGCAAATCTCCAGGGACTCCAGCTGGGGTAGGGACAGACCTTGGTTTGGAAAGGATGACAGTAAAAAGGGAGTGAAAATGGCCCCACGAGTGAGGAATTCACACCCTGTGAGATCCCTAAAGTGGGAATGGAGACCCCAAACACTGCAGGGATCTCAGGGAGTCAGGGAGTGAAAGCCGTGTCCACCAGTGCACAGAGGATCAGCCCCACAAACCCAGGACACAGCTCTGCCCACCCCAAACCTGCAGCTGCGGCCCCAAAACGGCTTTTGCTGCTCCCCCCGGCGTTTAATGGGATCCAAATTTACAACTCTTCCTTTTTGATGTTGTCAAGAGGGGCTGAAGTCATCTAATGATTTTCTGCTTTGCTTTTTCCCTTCCCTTTCTTCTTCTTTTTGTCCCTCCCCCCTCTGCTTTCAGAGCGTGGGGCTGAGCTCAGCCTATTGTTGCTTGCAGACATCTGTGCTGCAGCCAGTCCCAGATTCCCGTTTGGAAGTCCTAATGGAGTTTTCTCCAGCAAATCCTATGAGACCAGGAGGTAGGAGAAGATTTAAATCCACCACTCCCCCAAAGCATCCCAAGAGCCAGGAGGTGAACACAGGGATTGGTGACTGTTCCTACCTACAACCCCATCCAGGTGTGCAGGGAAGGATCCACCCCAAATCCCAAATCCCAAATCTCAAATCCCAAATCCTAAATCCCTCCTCCTGCACGGCCGAGTTCCTTGGGCAAGGCATGAAAAATCCCCCTGGAAGAGCTCTCCAGGGAGGTGTCCTTAAAATATCACCACGAGGGTGCTGCAATTCCCCTTCCCTCATTTCAGGCTCCTCTGGGAAGTGGATCTGGAGTGTGGAGGATGAGGAATGATGCCCAAAGGGAAGCAGATGTTGGCATAGTAGAGTGATAGATCCCCAAAATAAATTCCAAATAAAGTGACAACGTGCCTTTAGAGCTGATCAATTTGACCCACCCCATAGTACAGAGCAGAAAATCCTTTTGAAAATAAATCCTGTCTGGTTTAATTCAAATTAGAGGAGGAACTAAAGCAATTTAATAAAGACCATTTTAATAAGAATGAGGGGGGATTTTTTGGTCATATTTTGCAGTGATCTCTGTGGTGCCACTGGGCTTACACACAGTCAGAGCCCAGCATGAAATCAGATCCTACATCACCAATTTTGGGGGGGGATTTTCATCTCAAACTACCCCAAATATTAGGAAATCCTGATGGTTTGTGGGAAATCCTGCTGAGAGAACGTTAAAAGATGCACAGAAACAAAAATGAAAGACATAAAAGCTGCACAGAAACAATGCAAACCCAGCAAACAGCTCCAGATACTGTTTGGATAAGGAATGATATTCAAACCTCACTCCGTTCCTTCTGGTTTGCTTGGATAGAGGTTTTACCACAAAAAATTCCCTCTTAAAAAAGGTAAAAGAGGAAAAAGAGGTAAAATCTGAAGTAGCATAAATAAAAGCCAAAGAAAAGGGGCTTTTTTTTTTTTTTTTTTTTTTTAAGGAGGAGAACCAATCTTCTATCAAGCAAAAATTAGACTTTGACAAAACCTAATTAGAAACCCCACAAAATTTCCCATCCAGCAGCAACCTGTTTGCAGAGGAAGGAGCATCTTGGAGATGGTGATCAGAAAACCCAACCCATTACCTGGCAAACCCCAAACTCAGCTACAAAACCATCCAGAGGAATTCCAAACCCAGGTCTGCAGATAAGGACTGCACAACAAACTAAAAATGCTTTTACATAAGAATAATTAAATGAATAATTAATAAAGGTTGTGGCTGTAATTAGCTGCAAAGCAGGGTGAGAATACAGACCTTGAGCAGCACTTCTGGCCCTTCAGCACCTTTTTGGAGCAGCCTGACACTCTGGCAGCTGAAGGTGTCCTGGAGCAGATGGCAGGGGCTCCGTGCCAGGGCAAAATTAACATTTTGTGGAGTCCTGCTTGACAGCAGCATAAAACTCAATGAGGGGGAAAGGCAGCAACTGGTGCAAAATGGGAGTGGGCTCCACTTGTGGGCAGGAGGGGCCTGCAGGGACAGCCAGGCTGTCACCTGAAGGGACCTGCCTGGCCCATCTCCAGAAGGTCACATTCACCCCTTGGCTTTCCTCAAATTAACCCAACACTGAGCATGGCACTTGTTTCAACTTCATGATTCAAAAAAAACCCCAAAATCCTCTGATTCCAGGCAAATCTTCCAAAGCTGGAAACCCCAGATGAATGGGATTGTCACAGCTCCCCACCATGTCCTGGCTGCAGAGATGGGGTGGGTGATCACCTCCCCCTGAGCACCAGCCAGGTTCAGTCTTTGGCTCTCAGGAGAGGATTTGTTCCTGTTCAACTCTTAAAAATTCCAGCTCTGCCACCACAAACCCATGGGCACCCCAGCAGCACTGAGTGCTCATTTAGGACAACCACAGAGCACCAAGGACGCAGCAATTAACCTCTGAATTAGCCCAAATTAGGAGCTGATGAAGCTGCAGCAGTGGCAGAACGCTGAAAAGTAAAATCTGTGGGAACAAAGGGAAGAAATGGAACCCAATTTTGCACATTTCCCCCCCAATCTGATTTGCTGAAAGGCCAAAGTGCAAAGCTTCAGGCTCGGTGTTGACACACCAAAATGAAAAGCAATGTACAATAGGGCTTATCAAGAGAGGCAGAAGTAGGAGATGAACGGGATTGCAGCAGCTCAGGAAGTCGTTCCAGAGGATCCTGGAGTAATACTGCACTTGGACTTCAGAGAAGCAATTAGAGAAGGCAATAAAATCCGATGTGATAGATGGCCCTGAGGGGAACATGGAAGATAAAGGGAAGTTGAAAAAAATAAAATAAAATCAAGAATATAAAATTCTTTCCTGAGAGCTGCTGGAGGGTACCCAGCTCAGCTTCCATGGAGAAGGAGGAATGGGAGCAGCGTGGGGAATGGCAGGGAGGTGTGTGCTGGGTTTCCTGGTGCTGTGAGGCCTTCAAAACCTGCCTGAGGTGTGGGGAGGAGGCCTTGGAGCATCCCCACTCCTGATAAATTGGACCCACTTGAGTGCTACAAACAAAGCCCTTATGAGAAGGCCACTTCGATGCCACTGGAAAGGTCACTGGAGCAGCATTTTAATGCTAAATCCATCTGTATCCTACTGCTGCAGCTGCCATGAAACAAAGGGAGCAGCCAAAAATCCAGGAGGGATTTCCTCATTACTCTGGAAATATCCCAGCAAACAACAGGTTAATCAATGCAGCTTGTGCACAACAGCCAAGAGAAAAACAGATGAGGTTTTTTTTTTTGCTGCTGCTGGAATCAGGGTGCTCAGGGGATGATGGCACTCGATGGCACTGCCTTCCCCCTCAACACCTACAGGGAGGATGAATTTCAGAGGAAAATCGGCATTTCTCAGGGAAAATCCCCCTTGGAGCCGCAGGTCTCAGCCCAGCACGCACCACTCACCCTCCTCTGTCCCCGCTCTGCTCTCAGGGTGAAACCAGACGTGGATTATTGGGTTATTTATGTCCCACATTCAGGACATCACGGAGAGACTTTCCCAGCCTGGATCAGCTGCTCCACATGGGATCCCACGGGAAGCAGAGCCCAGCCCAGCCCTTCGTCGCTGCAGGAGTGTCCCTGGGATATTTCTGTCATTCCCTGGGGGTTCTCAGCCCTGGGAGCCTGTGGAGGGGCAGCAGGACCCCCCCCCTCAAATCCAGTCCCTGTTATTCCCTGCAAATGTGAATCCCAGGGAAAGGGCACAGCGCTCATCTCCAGCTCATTACCCACCGTGGGGCCCTCACAGGCACAGCAGAACTGGGGATTTTCCCAATTTTTTTAAGGGAAAAAGAGGTGAGGAAGCAGCAGTCGAGTGTATCCAATCTCTCCCAACAACAGCTCAGGGATGCAGCAAGGCTGGAGGGAGTGGGGGCCCTTCCAAGTGCTCCAAGCAGATGTGGAACTATGGATGCAGACACAGGAGATGTGCTGGGGATTTCCTGGGAGGATGGATGGCAAGGAGGAAAAGGAAAGTGACAGAGAAATCGGGAGGATTTAGCAAACTACCCAACGACTGCAAAACTCTTTGAAGATGGGAAGGGTGGGATAAAGCTCTTACCCAAATCCCCAAATACTCCAAACTGAGAGCTAATCACTTGCTGGACTTTGGCCAGGAATCCCAGTCCCTGCCATCGAGGAAGAGCAATCACTGGAAAGCCTCCTGGCACCTTCCCTATTTACAAAAACGCAGCTCTTTGCTTTTATTTCTTTCTTTATTTTTCCCTTTTTTTTAGATAGAGACTGAGTGGCTGCCTCCCCTCTGGAAGGAGCTGTCCCCTGGTGCTTCCCAGGGAAAGGAGGGCATGTTCTGCTTGTGGGCAGAACCAAGAGGGGGTTCAGAAGACCCACAAAGTCCAGAGCCACCCCAAATCTGGGGGAAAGCACCTCTGCCCTGTGGCACAGCCAAACCAAAGGATGCAGGGCTGTCCCAGCAAGGTGACCGTGCTGGGAGCAAGCCAAGGCAAGCTTGGAGCTCAGCAGCAAAGGGACAAACTTCTCCTTGCTCCAAGAGATAGCCTGGAAAAGCAGCTGTGATGCTGCAGACAGGCTGAATGCCAGGAACTCTTCAAATTCCAGGATTAGCCCTAGAAACAGGAGTGCTTCCAAGCCCCAGAGGTGTTTTGAGTGCACAGCCCTTCCCAAATGCAGGCATTGCTTCTCCCCGCTGTGAAATGCTGATGGGGAGCTTTACTCCTCATTCAGGGCTGGAGGGAGCAGCAAGGACAGGGCTGCTAAAAGTCCCAGGGGTTTATCCTCAGTGCTTTCAGCTCATCCTGCAAAGTTCAGCACCTCTGAACCCCCGTGCAAAGCCTGACCGTGGTACTCAGCAAAGAAGCTGAAATCTGGGGGATTTTTGGGTTTTTCTTCAAGCCCACAGCACGAGGCAAAAGCAGGATTGGGGGTAGAGCCTCCAGACGTGGCACCAGCTCCATCCCTTCCCCAGATGCCGCAGGGGAGTAGCAGAATCCAAAGGTACCCTGGGCACTGCCAGCCTTCAGGGGCCAGGGTTGAAACACAGGTTGATTGTAGCCCCAAAACTGCTCAGATTGGGTCATAATATTTATTCCAAGTCCTCTCAGCCCCCTGGGCAGGTGGTGAGCAGCCTTTGCTGCCTGAACCCGTTCAGATGTGGCCACAATCAATTCCTCACCCCTCAGCAGAAGTTTATTAACAGAGAGGAAAACCCTCCTTACAAAAGTCCTCAAAGTTTCCATATTGAGCCACTCATTTCTGCCAACCCACATTTCCAGCAGAACATTTTCCTGCTTGGTATTCCCACAGCTGTGAGTTGGGCTAGAAATAGATCTCAAAACCCCCAGCCAAGTGCCAGCTCTCCCCTCCAGCCATCCCCCAGGCCAGGTCCCCACCACGATCTTCTCAGGTGAATAAATCACCCTCCTGCCAGGAGCAGGGAATCAATCTCCTCCCTTCCTTTGAGGGAAATGATATTCTGATTAAAACCCAAGTGAGCTGAACTCAAATGCCAATTACCAGCAGAAAACATCAATAAAATGTGTTGTTACTGTTTAATGAGGTGGCTGGTTCTTCATCTGTCCCTTCCCTTGGGGACACTTGGGGAGGCTGTGGGTGAAGAGGTCCTGAGGAAAGACTGAAAGCTAAACTGGGGAACTCCAGCCTCACCCACAGGTAACTAAAATATCTTTTCCAGCTCCTGGTTCATTTTTTAATCCTTTTTTGTAATAATTTAATCTTCCAGTCCATCTGATGATGCCCATCACCCACAGCTGGTGTCACCAAGATGCTCTTGGGGAAGAGAGAGGGGAAGCTGAGCACATCTCTTGCTGCATGATGTGGCACCTGACATTTGGGAAGCACTGCAAAAATCCATCTCCAGGCTGATAAAAATCCACTCTGCAGCGTTTCCAGGGCTTTGCAGATGGTTGGGAAAGGTTGTCCTGTTATTGTGGGAGCTGAGCAAAAAGGAAGCCTGGCAATTCTGCCAGCTGGCACTGAGATTTTGGGCTTGAGCAACCCAAAAAAGCATCAAAAAGATGAAAAGTTTGATAAAAGTCACCTTGGCCATGCTGGGCTGGTTAATGGTCGGACTTGATGACCTGAAATCTTTTCCAGCCTTAATGACTTTATGATGAGAGTGTGATTATCTGGTCACATTTCCAATCTCCTATGGAAATGGGGATGCTGGAAGCACATTCCTCAGGCTGGGAAGGACAAGGACCAGCGGCTTCCTTGCACCCCACAGGGTTTGCACACAGGAGGATCAGGCAGGGCTCAGGTCCCATTTCACATAAAACCCAGTTAGTTCCCAGTAGTGAGTTCCCATCACAGCCCATCCAGACCTTGCCATTATTCCCTTTTAGATTTCATGCTTAAAACCCCTGCAGAGTGCAATTCCCCTCCCCATTTCCCAGGCACTCAGCTCAGCTTCAGCTCTCACACGAAAGCTTTAGGGAAGGAACATCTCTGTTTTTGCAGAGCAGGACATCAAGTCAGCAAAGGACCAGAGCTGCCCGCAATGGGGTCTGAGCTTTCCAGACTTTTTCCTTCTTCAGAACATCTTCACATATTGCAGATGTCTTAAATACCCACAGAGAGGGATCTTCACACTTGAAGCAAGACCAGCAAAAAACAAAAAAAAAAGACCCAGAAAGAGCCATTAATACAGAATTAAGTTGAATCCTCATCATCCCCTCTGTTTTTATATCATATTTTGGGGGTTTAGAGGGGTTTTGTTCATAGATCAGCTCCTTTCATGACGTTTCTTAAAGCAGAAAACAAATAATACACAGTGTTCTCGTGACGCTTTGGAATCTGAGAGCTGTGTGGGATTTTCCTTGCACACCTCAGAGCAAAAGGGAAAGGTAAAAATCTCACTGGGGTTGACGAGATCAGCCTGTGCTGGAGTGTCCCTCAACGTGTCACCGCTTCATAGCTGTCATTTCATCTCACAAGGCCGAAAAACAAATTTGATGTCAGGAATTTGGAATGATAATTTGAATTCCAGCTCAAATGATAACACATGTGGCAGAGGAGCTGGATTATGGGGATATTTATTGGAGATAAAGGCCCTGAGCTGGTGGTCGTGGTGCCCTGATTATCTTCATCCTGCACAAACTGAGGTTATTGGTACAGTTTTAGCCACATGGCTCAGCACAGAGGGATGGTAAATATGAAGAAAAATGCTCATTTTAGCCCTGAGAGAAATAACACATTTTAAAAATGCAGGGCATAAAAACCTCAATATAATTTGTAAGTTCTTATCCCACAGGGCTGAAGGAGGGTTAGAAATTGATTATTCCATCCAGGTCACAACAACCACTTTTCCTTTCCATGCTTTCTTGTTTTCATGGGTGACAGTTCATGGAATCAAAGCCATCCTGCAAACCTGATCAGTTTAGAGCTCAGGCAGGAAAAGACATCAGAGCCACACAGAAATTGCTCAAATGAAAGGAAAACAGATCTTCCATCCACCCAGGGCAAAATCCACTTTTCTTCCACTCTCCAGCTGCTCAGAAGAGCTTTAAAAACTCTCCCTGTCCCCATTTATCTTGAATTTCAGTGGGGAAGATGAGGATGATGTTCCCTGTTGTACACAGCTCCCAAAGGGAGATATTTTCCCAAACCCACTCCCTTGTGTTTGAAAAAGATCACATCTTCCCCCTGAGGCCTGGGAGGAGCTGCTGCCCGGGAGGTGCAGGCACCAACAGGAGAATGGCCAGGCAAAGCTGGATTTTGGGATGGGGCTTTGCTAAGCTGCTCTGCCAGCCTTTTCCTGGCAGAAAGCAGCAGGATGGGGCTCAGTAATGCCAAAATCTCATTCTGGGCAGCCTTCAGGGCTTGGAGGAGCTTCCAGGTACAATCCAGGGGTTGCAGTGAAACAGCACAAGGACACAAGCCCCAACCAAGGCTCAACTTTCCCCTTTCCCCCCATGTTTATCCCAAATCCAACAAGTCCTCAAGCTGGAGGGAAGCCTGACTCACTCCCTATCACAGCCATCAGTCATCCACACACGTGGCTTTGGTCTGTGGAATAAAAGGAATTGCTTTAATTTTCCAATGGTTCAGGGCCAGATATCCCTGCTGGCACGGAGAGCTGTGAATTTGTCACGGGGGCCCTTCGCTCCTTACGCAAAGTTTGTGTTCTCAGCTCCTTCCCACTGCAAACCTGAGCAGCTGCAGGAGATTTGGGACATTCTGGCTGCTCCATCCCACAGCACATGGCTTTGTTGGGGTCTTTTGTCCCCTTTTCCTGGCCATGGGGACAGGCAGACATCACCCTGAGGTGCACCCACTGATTCCTGGCACTTTGTGAAGTGGTTTTGGAGCTGAGCTGCTCTCCAAAGGTACTTTTCCATGAGGAGAGAGGCAGGAAGATAAAAAAACTGGCCACAGGAGAGAAAACACTTGTTCAGATGAGTTTGATCCAAAGCAAACACCCCTTTCCTCACTGGAAAACTTCCTGCACAATCTGAGTTTCCTGAACAGCAAATCTGCCCCTTCCAAGGCCTCAGGAACCCCAAAGGTGACAAGAGCTGCACTCAAGGACCTGGCTTTCCTTGAACTGCATTACACACATCTGTAAATAGGGATGGCACCAAATCCAACCCCTGACTTCCAAAGGATCTGGAAAAGAGTTTTTCCTTGGCTCCTTTCACAGCCCAGCCCTCGGGCCAGGCTGGGATCTCAGCAGGGCTTGGGAGACACAATCTGGCTGTGCACCACTGCCTGGACACCCACACAAAACTCACCCAAACATTTCCACCTCCCAAATTCCTCCTTCAAAGCTCTCCAGCCTCCTCCAGCACAAGCTGCAGTTTTTGGGTTGGATTTGCTGGCTGGAATCAGCATCCCCTGAACTCCTCAGCCACGCTGGAAAGCCCAGGCCAACTTTTTCCTGGCCATACAGACTCAGGGCTTGGAGAAATGATTCAACTTTTACTTTAGCTCACAGGAGAGACCAAGGGGTCACCCTTAAGCTAAGGGTGGTGTAAATAGAAGCTGTGTGAAAAAAAAGCAATGTACAGAGAGTCAGGAAAGCCTCTCCAGGAGGGAGGAGGGAAGCAGGACCCCAGAATCCTGCAGGGACATGTTTAAAAGAGGTTAACAGGTACCAGGGTCCAGGTCAGCTCCATCCACCTCTGAATGGATAAGGACAAGTTCCCAGCTGCCTCAACATATATATTTATGTATATTTGTGCCACAGGATGGAGAGCAAAAGCCAAAACTTCTGCAGCACTCCTGGCCCTGAGTGTTCTCCTGCTCTCACACATCGTGCCAAGCCTCTGTCAAAGTGAAATAAGTCTGGGGGAAGAGAAGGTTGGAATCTGGAAAATAACCCTGGTGACTAAAGCATGCAACTTTCTGGGGACTTACAGAACATCAGTATCTCAGGAAACCACCACAAAACACTGGGATGAAGTTACTTTTCACTCAGCTGCCAAAAAAAAGGGTTTAACCACTGCCAGTGGCACCCAAACCTGAGCAAGGCAAAGCCACCAATGAGGAGCTGCAGCTGGAGTTGTTCTCTGTCACCTGCACAGCCCCTGCTTCCCTGTCCAAGGCAGCACCCATCCCTCCCTCCATCCCTCCACCCACGCCTGGTGTGGTGCTTTGAGCTAAGCAAAGCATGTGGAGAGCACCAAGGGCATCCAAAAAGCTTCTCCCGCAGAGTAAGAGCCTCAGTGCTGCACAGGAAGATTTATTTAGGGTTTTGCCACCACAGAATCCCAGAATGGTCAGGTTGGAAGGCCCAAATTTCCTGCTCCAGCAGCATCATCCCACAGCACACAGCACAGGATTGTGTGCAGACAGCTCTGGGATATCTCCAGTGAAGGGAGGCTCCACACCCCCTCTGGACAATCTGTTCCAGCTCTCACCTGCACAGGGAAGAAATTCTTCCTCCGGTTCAGGTGGAGCTTCCTGGGGTCAGTTCCTGCCCCTTCCTCTTGTGCCATTGCTGGGTCCCTGCAGACAGGGACAGCCAGGGATGAGGTCCCCTCTCAGCATCTCCTCTCCAGGCTGAACAGCCCCAGCTCCCTCAGCCTTTCCTTGTCAGAGATGCTCCAGTCCTTCCTCCTCTTTGTCCCCCTGCTCTGGCCCTGATCCTGAGCTCTTCTTGTCCTGAGGAGCCCAGAACTGGACACAGCTGTACAGATGTGCCTCACAGGGCTGAGAAGAAGAATGAGGACTTTGCATCTCCCTGCTTACCCTGGCACTGCCTCCTCCACAGCCCTTGGTGCCAAAAGAAACCTGCAGGGAGACAAGGGAGAGCAGGACTGGGCTCAGAGCAGCCTCGGAGTGTTTTTATAGAGAATACAGAGCTCTCCTGGGGCACGGCTCACCCTCAGGAGGAGAAACCAGCTTAGTCACAGAGCTCTGGAAAAGGGCAGCCTCAGCAGGGGAACGGGGCCTCTCCGCCTGGAAACGCGCCCGGCACGAGAGGAGCTTTCTCCACTTTCCCAGCTCATGGGGGAGGAGGAAGGAAAGGATCTTGTTCTTCACAGGGAAAGGGATCCATGGGTATCCTTGCACAGCACAGGGGTGCGGCTCCATCTGGATCTCACGCTGCAGGACGTGGCACAGCCATCCTTGGTCTCTGCAGGTGGAGATTCAGGTCCCTGGTGTCCCCTGCACCCTTCCCAACACCTTTTACTGAGTGCAGAGAGTTTTATGAAGCCCTTCAGGGTCAGACTCACACCACAGCCCAGGTAGACACTGCCTGAGCAGCACCTTTGTGGCTTTGCCTCACAACATGAAAGAAATCAGCAAGTGCTTCAAAAAAAAGCAATTTCCCTCCTTTTTAAACACTGGTGGAGGCTATAACTGAGTAAAACATCCACAAGAAGCAGCAGTGAATGACTCCATCCCTTCAGACACTCTCACAGGAAATTAAAGACCTGTTATTAGCAGCAAATACAGGAGAGTGATGCCTGCAGGTCCATCCACCCATGGATGATCCATGGTGCTTAAAAACACCACACACAAGTCAAAAGGAGTAGCAACATTAGCCAAAGATCCCTTGCTCAGCTGGAAAACCTCATCCTCTTGGTCCAGACCCACCCAAAACAGGGAGGATTTTCCCCTGGCACTCAGGGAGAAGCTCCACATTCCCAATTTCCCAAGCCAGCACAGCCCCAGAGCGCGAGGAGAGCGTGGCACGTACCGGTTTGGGGCAGTGGATGTATCTCGCCAGGCTGATGATCAGGTCGTGGGTGATGGGATCCACCAGGTTTCGGAAGCTGGCGTAACGATAGAGGACATCATCCAGAGAGGTCGACTCCATCCCTAAATCCTGCAGGAAATGGGGAAAAGGAGCAAGATTAGGTGGGATATAAAAGCCAGTGGTTCTTAAAGTCAGGCCTCACTGGTGGAGGAGCCAAGGAGGAAATTATCCCCAGCAGCTCCCACTGTTGTTGGAGAGATTTTGGTTTTGTTGGAGAGCTTTTGGTCCAAAGTGTTGTTGGAGAGATTTTGGTTTTCCCACAGTTTGGGTGATAAAGAGAAGGAAGGGACACCTTGTGTCACCTCAAAGGGAGCTGCACTCCTGGCCTCACCTGCTCTCCAAAGAGGCTTTAGGGCTGCAGGATCAGCCCCATAAACCCACTGAGATGATGACACCCTTGCAACAGAGGATAAAATCCAAGATGACCCCGGAGAACATCACAGGGAACTGCAACTGGAGAATAAATGCAGCGTTGGGTGAGCTCCGGGGATGCTGTGCACAGGGAGGGAAGAACGAACCTAAAACTTCAGCAGTGGGAACAGGAGGATGGATTGGAGTGAGGGAAGAGTAAAATGCTGGATTAGACTGACTGGGAAGGAGTGGAAGCTCTGCCAGTGGAGCCTGGACAAGGTGGTGTCAGGAGCAGTTCAGATGGAGCTGATCCTGCCCCAGGGATGGGCCAGACCTCCTGAGGTCCCCTCCAAGGCTGCTTTCTATGGTTTGTAATTCTTAGACAGAATAATTTGAGGAATTTTGGCGGAGAACTCCTCGCTGTATGAAATACATCAGTGCAGAGGGATGAAGAGGGGAAGGGTTATACACAATATACTCCTTTTACCTCAAATATATTTGTGTATATAATACCCAAATACTATTTTTTTTCCCTCTTTGAACCTTTTTTTACTTCCCATGGAGCCGGTGGCACCCGGCACAAAGAATTTCCTCTTGGCAAACACAAGCCAACCTTGGCACCGTGCAATAAATTCAAGCTTGTCATGAGCTCAGAGATGCTCCAGCCCCAAAATCCCCACGGGAAGGGCACATTGCTTGTAGGTGTGGATGCTCTGTGATTTCAGACAGGTTGAAAACAAAGATCTACACTTTAAAAAAAAATCCATTTTGCCTTCAGACACGGCAGCCCGAGGGATCTCACGTTACAGCAATTACAGCTCAGGCCACAAACGAGGTGACAAGTGTTTATCCCGCTGTTTTCCTTGGTATTTTTAGGATCAGCCCCGCAGCACTGCCTGAGTTAACACCGAACAGGTCATTTAGTAAAAAAAAAGAGCCGAGGCAATTAAAAACCGCACACGTGTGAGGCTGCTCTGCCTTGGGAGCACCAAAAAAACCTCGGAACTACAAATCCAGGTGGCCACAAAATCCAACCCTGCCCGTGCCCGGTTGGGAAAATCAAGTGGCCAAACTGATTTCTGGTCTGTCTCACGGCTTCCGCCAAGTTGGACTTAAAAAATAATTAAAAAGAGAATTAATCTCAGCGTGGAGAGAGCTTGGGCTCATTTGCAAGAGGAAGAAGAAATAGAAATTGTGCAGGGAGGTGCTCAAAGGAAACTCCCACTCTTCCAGGGAGGGAAGCATCACACAGCAGCGTGGATGTCACCTTCCCAGTTTGGTAAAGCTCAGCATCAGGATTAAGCAAACATTAAATAAAAGCTGGATTTGGCCCATGATTTATGGCAGACACCAGGCACTACCAGAGGGCAAATCTGGGGACTTGGGACAACTCCTTGGGACCTCTCAGGATCAAACCAGGCTCAGCATCTTGCCCCTTCAAGCATCTCAAAACTCTTCACCGTTTTTTCTCCTCAGCTAAAATTAAATCGTCCAGCTCATAAATCAGAGAATTTCTCCTCCTCTCTCCTGGGAGAACTTTACATTTTTCGCATGAAGCATTCCCTCCTCCCTCCTGGTACACACATTTTTTTGTGCACAGATGTCTTTCTCAGCTGCTCCCCAAACCTCTCTGCCACACCAGCATTGTCTCTTTTCCACCACACGCAATATTTTAAAGCCTCTCAAGGCTGAAACTTGTTCGAGGCCAAGTGATGAGCTCATCTGCAATTTAATAACTTAACACCAGTTCACGCTGTCAGCAGCAAATCACCGGTCACTGGCTTTGCAGAAAACGCCCAGCATCTGGCTCCAGTCACTTCTTTTCAGCACGTTCCCTTTTCCCAGGGGATTTTACCTGGATGGCAAGTGCAGATTTCAAATAAATAAGGGCTTAAAGTCATGGGATTTATGAGCCAGGCATGGCTTCCTCAGGGTAGATTTGAGGGGTGCTCAGGAGTGGATCCAAACCCCTGAGCTCTGCTGAGGTGTTTTGTCCACGTGTGACAGGAAAATGGGAACATCTCTGCAGGTAGTGACAGGGAAAAGGGGAATTTTCAAGCAGAAATCACACATGACTTCTCTGCAGTTTATCCTATTTGTTTCCAGCTTTAGGAAGCTGAAAGCCAAACCATTCATCCATCCTTATCCACTGGAAGGAAAACTTCCTGCCACCAACCAGCTGAGCCTCCACGGGAGGAGTCTTCTGCAAATTTAGCAGTGTAAAACTATTAGGTTTTTTCTTTTTAAAAAAAATACACCAAAAAAATCCAACCACCTACCCCACTTTGAGGGGTAAGTTTGTAATTTATATCCAAAAATCCAGCAGAAAAAAGGTAACAGCAGCCAGCAATGAAAATTCCCCAGCCATGAAAGGTATAAAAGAAAAACTCCCAATTATTTTTGAAAAGAAAACCCCAAGCCCAGTGAGAGGCACAGGGATGCTGTGCACAGCCTGTTGTTTGCAGCAAAACCACACAAACAGCTTTTTTACCTTAAAACTTAGAACTCACCCCCCACTCTCCAGGCCAACATCACCCAAGTGAAACATCTGGGAGCTGCACCCCCAACTTATCTTTCCCTCATGCCAGTAAAACTACTTCTTATTCCTTTCTGCTGTCAAAAACTGCAGCTCCCAGGCTTTGGAAGCTCCTGCCATGAGTCCCAGAATCCCCCAAGCCACACAGAGCCATAACCAACCACAGCCAAGCCCATTTTTGCTTATTAAACCATTTATCACTGCAAATTGAACTGTAATTAGGGGGAAATGCAGCAGGTCCCTGTGAGGAGTCATTGAGAAAGCAGCTTCTGCTGTTGTTGTTTTCACTAACACGGAGTTACCGCTGCCCAAATGAGGTTCCTGCACAAAAAAACTCATCCCAGCTGCTCACAAATATCCCAAGAGCTGCTGTTTTGGCCAGCACCTCTTCCAAAACTCCTTTCTCTCCACTAAATTCAGGGCAGCATCCTGAATTTCCAAGCAGGAGGTTGGTGTTGTAAACAAGAGTCAGGCACGAAGGAAGGATTAACTCAGTGTTCCATCCATCATCTGCTCCAAGTTCTCTGGGAATAATGATTCCAGCAGGTGGGATTAGAGTGGGGAGGAAGGTCAGCTGAGAGAGAGAGGGGTGGGATGTGACTCAACCCCGTGTTTTTCTGGGTGTTGGACTCATGCTGCTGCTCAACCCGTGTCTTGTGAGGAAAATCCAACCACTTCCTCCTGCTCTTCCCCAAAAAGATTTTTAAGGCAGGAATTAATTTCTGGTTGAGAGAAGAGTAAAGCCCCCCAAAGGTAATGATGTCACAACATATTTTAGGACAAACCAGCCCTCAGCCACACAGAGAGGACTAAATTTGCACTTTTGAAGAGGGCAGGCAGCATTTGGGAGCTCAGCTGCAACTGGGCAGCTGTGATGGGACCAGCACATCTGGATGAGGTGTCCCAAAAGCCACCCTGGGAACCTCCACACAAGCCAGCAACTGCTTCTGCAGGTTTAATGTCCAACCCACCAGCCTGGAGTAAAACCAGAGCTTAGATATGTTGGGTATTTTCTGTTTCACAGAGTTAATATCGGTTTGGGGCCACAAATGGCTCATTCAGGCCCTGAGCGAGGGCGCGGTGGGAGAAGGGAGTCGATGCTTTGGGGAAGGAGCAAACATTTCCCTGGCAGACTGACTCAAATAATAAATGGTGGCAGCTTGAAACCCCTCCAGGAGGCTGGAATTGGAGGAAGTTGGAGAGATGGATTAATGGGCAGAGATGTGATGCTGCCAGCCAGATAATAAACAACTGAGGAGATTTGCAGAAAAAAATGCTCTTTTATTTCATAATGCCAGGCAAAGGCAACGACTCCACCTGGAATTTGGCCAGACTACAGTTAAGACTTCTTCAGGAGAATGCCTGTGGATGTTTTAATGAGAATGGTCTCAGCTCTCCTGATTTACAGAGACACTGGGATCCCACGAAAAGCTTGGAACTTCTGTTTGGGTGAGGTGACTCCAGGATTTGCTTTGAACAACTTCAACAATTCTGATCCACCACTGCCTTTAACACAACTCTTTGCTTTGAGCTCACCAAATATTACCCACTCTTCCCTCCTAAAGCAGCAGGAGCTGCCCACATCCAGGTTTTTCCATCCAAGCCTGGGGCTGGGGCTCCAGCTGGGGCTCCAGCCCCAAGCCAGGATCCTGCTGGCCAAGCAGAGCCTGCACCAGATGGCTCCTGGTGGGACTTGTCACTTACTGCAGCTGCTCCCAGATGGATGGGTGACAGCCCAGCCTGCCAGCAGGCTCAGCCCAGAGGCACAAGAGTCTCCTTAGAACCCTCCCAAGGAGAGTGATGCCACAAAGTTTTCCTCCTGCAAAGGGAAGAGGCAGAAAAAGCTGCAGGTCTAAGGGGGATTTGAGAAAAGCACAGCTGAGGGGTCACTCTCCCACCCCCTCAGCTCCTGGGAGCCAGCTCCACCCAGAGCCCTCCAAATTCCCTGCCTAAAACCCAAAGAAAAAGGTTCATGCATTAACCCTGCATGACACCTACCCTGTTCACTCCAGTCTGGCTGCTGGGCCTCCCCTTCACAGCTCTGCAGTGAAGCATTCAATTAAAATATAACCAATTTAATCAAATCTGCCATTTCCATCCTCGTGTGTCTGCCCAAAGAGCCTCCTGGAGCATCCCAGGTGCTGCCTGGAGTATCCAAACCACAGGTGAGGAGCAGAACTTGATAAATTTACCAACCCTTTTGCCCTGTGACCAGTAGCTCTAAGGGGAGCTCCTGCCCCAGCACGGGGCCGATTCCCAGGATCGACCACATTGTGTTGCCAACTGCAAAAAAAACTCCAAAAGCTCTTAACTGCAAAAAAACCAACAAAAAAACTTATTTTCACTTGCAAAACCCTTCTAGATGTCTGCTGGAAAATGGACTTGGAGGACAGGCTGCCTATTATCTCCTGTCAGGGAAGGAGCCAGAGCTGCCACCTAAGCTCAGTCTGCTGTCAATTCATATGAGGATGGTGATTCATCCTGCTCTAAGACAGCTGGGCTGACTCAGTCCCTGCATGAGCTTGTCTCTCCCAGTTACCTGCCAAGAAAAGCCCCTCTAATTAGCTGATCCCAGACATTTCAGTGTTGAGGCAACTGGAGCAGGAAAACCCCTCTCGTGCTGCTCTCACCTTTGTTTTCCAGCACAGCCAGCTTGGAGCTCTGCGTGGTTTTCGTGCCCTCTCTCCCAGCCAAAAGCAGCCCCATCTGTTTTGCAGCTGATCACCCATCCATACTAGTTAGATTTTTGTGATTTGCTTCAGGACCCCATGGTTTTTTTGGAGGTAACCCGAGGCTCAGACAACTCTTGTCCTTGGAAGGTGACAGGAGATGCCTGGTGGCCACTAAAGATTTTTATTTGTGCGTGCAGCTCTTGTGCCCTGCCCTCACAAGCAGTAAATCCACACACAACCCTAAAATAAGTATTTACAGGAACAAAAGAGAAAAGCAGAACTGGGATCCCTGCAGGAAAAGGGAAGAGGTTCACAAGTAGAGGATGGCACTGTCAGATGGGGAGGAATCACTCGTTCTCATCATTTCCACTGCCTGTGAGAGACTGCCCCAGTGTCTGGGTTTGCAGCAGTGAACGGCTCCTGGTACAAGAGCAGCATTCCAATCACACAATTCCCTGCTTGGAATCACAGACCAGGCTCCCCACACCCGCTCCAGCTGATGGGAGTTGTTGGATCAACACTGAGCCCACAAGCACTTGGTGCAGTCTGCTCCTCACCCCTACCTGCGCCTACAGCATTCCATGAGCCAGACACCCGGGCTCTGCACACCCCTGCAAACATCTCTGCTGGGAAAAGAGTCCAAAAAGCCTCACCCAGATGGCCCAGCCTCAGTAATGAATCAAACAGGCAACAAGGCTGGTGCTGCCTGTCCATTCTGCCACCCCTCAGTCCTTCCCCAGGTGACTCCGTGTGTCACCGCTCCCGTTAAACCATGGGAAAAGGGCACGAGTCTCACAGGTAATGAAAATCCTGTAAATTCAGGGGAATTGGGAGAGAAGAAGGAACAGATCCCAGCAAGGGAAGCAGCAGGATTTGGCTGTGGAAAGCTCTGCATGGCAGAACAGATGCTCTGCAGCTGGGCCAGATGGTCCCCACTGCTGCCAGGGACAGGCCACTGGATCCTCCTAGAGCTGAGGTTGGGCTGATGGGATGGAGGATGCAGGAAAGCTCAGCCTGACCTGGCCCTGGTCTAACAGAGCAATGAGACACTGGGAATCCTCACCTCTCACTCCTCCCTGCTCTGATCCAGCCACCTTCTCCACATGACCCTCCCTTCACAGTTAACACAGCTCTGCATGAGCTGCCAGGCACTGCCATTATTCCAAACCAGGCTCTGCCTGGGAAGGAACCAGGATTGATTGTCTTGGCCCAGCAGCTGTCACCATGAGAAGCTTCAGGAGGAGCCCAGCGTGGATCTCCTGGTGTCCAACAGGTGAAAAGCCCTCCCTGAGCCCATCCTGATGTGCTGTTCCCAGGAGCAGGCGATCCCAGAACAGCCAAGCACAGAAGGAATTGCAAATCTCACTTGAAACAACACATTTGTTTTTTTATCTGCTCCAAAAATGTTGCTTTTGGTGCAAGGTTTTTTTTTTGTTGCCCTCCTCAGCCAGCAAAGCTGCTGCAGGACAACAACGGAAGAAGAAAGTTGATAATTTTGGGGGATTGATCAATGCAGCCAAAAATTCCGAGGTGGGGATTGCCCACAGCCATCCCAGGGTTTTGTTTTGATGCACAGCTCTGCCCAGCCCTGGGAAACACTCCCACAGCATCCCCCAGAACCTGCAGCATCAATAATGATATTCCTGCCTCACCTGGAAGCCTCCTGGATCCAGCAGAAATCAATCCGCTCCTGCACACACAATGAGAGGCTGCAACCCAAGAACCGCTCCCACTTCCAAGCCCTGAGCTGATTATTATTGCATTAGCCATGGAAGGATGCATTGTTAATGCTCAATGGATGCTAAACTCTGCTTCAAAAGGATGCAATTTCGGGCTGGGAGACCGTAGGAATGTTTTTGGCATCCTTGAATAGGTGCTAGAATAAAAGCTCAGATATTTCTGATACAGAAAATAAGCACCATTGATTCCTCATCACAGCTCTCTCCCTGAGTTATTCAAGGGAAGTAATTGAAGGCGTCTTTGAGAGACACAAATATTCAATTAACTCTCCAAACTGGCTGCTGTGGAATAATGCAAGCATGACAAAAAGATAATTTAAGTGAACAAATTGCAGCTGACTCCCATAAAATCATGCCAAGCCTTTATTTTTTTGGGGTTATTTACACCATTGCAGGAGCTTGGGTGGGAGAAGCACAGGGGAAAAATGGGTTTGGATCAATAGCACTACCTGCATATACCAAAATCCATGTATATCCCTGTTTTTTACCAGCAAAGAGAGTGGAATTACTCAGCACAAGAATCTGGCTGAGTATCACTGCAGGAATTAGGAGATTTTGCAAGGTAAAGATTTAGAAGGAACAAGATACAGAGAGATTTTAGCTCAAAGCAAAAGAGGAGGAAGGAAGGTTGAACTAAACATTGAAATAAAAGCTCCCTGACCCTTTTTTGCATTAAAATTTATCCTCAGGAACAGCCTATTCCCTGAAATCACTTAGTACCTTCCCAGCTGTTAAAAGGGAATTCCAGCAAAAGAGAAAACCCAACCCAATCCCACAGCACCAAACTCATTTTCTGAATTAAGACAAAGCAACAGGGGTGGAATAAAAATAAAGGTTTCCCCAAGGAAGCCAGCATCACCCAAGTAATTAACATGGACAACATGAATTCCAATTCATTCATTTGCAAATCCAGCATCCCCAGTTAATCTGAGCATGGACAAAGTCCATTAATAAAGCAGATTCCTGTAATGGGATTCAAAGCAATGGCAAATCAATACACAAAAAAAAAACAACTTGTGTGGTTAAATAATCTACATTTTGCATAATAACATCAGTGCTGTGATGCTGGGTGGTTATGTGAAGACAGAGCAGAAATACCCAGCAAGAAAATTGGATTGAGGTGGGAAAACCTCCCTGCTCAGGGGTGAAATCCATGAGCCAAGGGAAAAAATCTTCCTCTGTGAAATCACTCCGTGAAACCTCTCCTGAGCAGCCCCACAAAGAGTTGGGAGTTCCCCAAACAGCTTTGCAAAGAGTGAGGGGAGATGATTTCCCTTCAAATCCTTTCTCAAGCCTGCTGGTCTCACCCTGGGTATCTCCTCTCCAGGATGTGCCAGATGTGGAATACAGCAGCCCCTGGCAGGACCTTTCCTGTGTCCTCCACTGCCAGCTCAGGATTTATTAAAGCTATAAAAATTATTAAAAAATTAAATTTATTATTTACTGACAAACACTGATCCAAATTTGTCCTGTTTCACCAAACCCCTTCTTTTTTTGCGCCCTTTGATGCCTCACAGCTCCCTGCAGAGTCTCCCCCTGAACAAAAGGAAGAACTGAGTCACAGAAAATCAAACCCACACCCCCAAATTCGCACTGCTGCCCTCAACATCCCCATTCCCAAACACCTTCAAGTGGGAGGCCTCTGCTCTTCTCCTCTGGAATATCTCCTCTCCAGCTTGCCAAGTCAGAAAACCACTTAAATACCTGATTAACTACAAGCACATGTTTAAATCCCGCTGAAGCCAAGAGGGTTGGACAAGCGGAGCGCTTCAGACAGGTTTTTGTTAAGCAAAACTTCTTTCCTCCACCCAATTCCCTTCAGGAGGAAGGACTGGGACACTCCAGAGTGAGATGCAGCTGAAGTGAGCAGTGGAAGAAGCATTTTGTACAAAATCAGGGAATGAGATCCCAGGGGGACACAGGCTGGGCTGGTGATGATGGAGAGCGCTCTGCCCTCCAGAGCCAGCAAACATTTCCAGTAAGTGCCATTAAAATCCTCCTCTTTATTTCACCACACACCAGGCTCCAGAAAGGCCAGAGGGTGGTGGCTGCTGCTCCTGAGCCCCAGAGATGGGACAGATTAACCCAAAAATGGCCCGAGAGCCTCTGTGCTTGGCTGAAAAGGGAAACCTGCCCCAGGTTTCGCTGGGGTGCTGAACAGACACAGGTAATAAACAGCTTTTCTGCTGTGCCCTGTCCCTCCTGCCCTGTCTGTAGGGTCTGTGAGGGAAAGGGGTGCTCTCTGCACCCCCAAACCCACAGGAGCCCCACACCAGGCTGGGAGAAGCAGGAACATCCCTCCTGCTGGGACAGGCAGTATCACATCCTGTGTTCAGCAATAAAAGGTGTCAACCCTCCCCGACTAAAATCCAAATATTTCTGCTTTGTTTGACAGCCAGGGCAGTTAAATTGCTGCTGTTGATATTCCATTTCCCAGTGGAGATGCCAGAGGAGCTCAGGAGGATGAGACAAAAAACACACCTTGGCCCAGGGAGCTTCTGCCAGGGAAATGGAGCCTGTGATGGAGCTGTGGCCACAGGGAGAAGGAGACATGGGTTGGGTGAAGAAAACCACGCCTGGAGCTCAGTTTGCAGGAGAGGATCCACGGCAAAGCTGCTGCCCCCACTGCTGAGTCACAGCTGCTGTGCAGAGAGGTCAGTGCAGGCTTTTCCTTCTCACAGGTGAGCACCAAAAGACACCCAGGAACGAGGCGAGGAGCAGCTCCAGAGCGGGAATATCAGCAAAGCATCCATGTCTCCCTGCCCTGGGATATTCCCTTAATCCCCTACAGTGTGACACAGCCCAGGAAGCATCCCCAGAGAGAAGCAGAGGCCTGGAATGCCATCGGGAACAGAGCACCCTGCTAATCCCTCCTGCTTCCCCATGGGTGGCTGAGCCTTCCTGGGAATGCTCTACTGGATCCCATGGAATGCTGTGGCCACAGGATATTCCCACAGGTGCCAGGACAAAGTCTGTGGCTTGCAGCTCCTCCTCCCAGTTCTGGCACTGCAAGCCGAGAACATTGATTTTCCAACTCCAAAACAGCCAGTGCTGATAATCCCTCACACCAGCAGCTCCTCTGAAGTTAACAGCAGAGGAAGAACCACCCCAGAAATTTCCAGGACACAGCACCAATCCTTAATCTCATTTCCCAAATACAACCACGGGGCTGAATAATCCCTGAAACCTGATGCAGGATGATGAGCTGAGCAAGAGGAAAGCCAGGGTGAGCTCATTGTGCTGAGCCTCCCCTTCCCTGCTCTGGTCCCACCGAGACATCCACAACCCTGGGCTGGAATTCCTCAAACTGCCACAAGCAGCTGATTTCAATATCATTAAAACATGACTAATACAGGCTTTGAGCTGGTTTCAAAGTGGAGGAGCCACTGGTGTGTGGTGAATCAGACACCTCCAGCCTCACACACACGAGGTGTGGGGTGGCATTTAGCCCACAGTGACACCAAACCCACCTTGGGACCTTTTTCCCCTGCCAAGAAATGCCAGAAATTCATGCCTGGAAGACAGATTCCCTTTTTGCAAGGCATGAAACAGGAAGAAAAAAACGTTGGTTTTCTCTGAAGGCCCACAGGCTCATCCAAAATCACCACTGACAAGTAAATAGGTTGGAAAAAGCTCCCTCTGAGAGCCAGACTGACTCAATCTGTGTTATCTTTTCCCTTTTCACTTTATCTTCCCTGATGTGCCTGCTCAGGAAGAGATAAGGAGCAGCTGCTCTGAGCCCTACTCGTGGCTCTGACACTTCTGTGCACTTCATTCCTGTTCTTGGGAATTCCCTGCTTCCCTTCCCCTTTGCCAGAGGGATGTTCAGCCCTTCTGCTCCTCCATTCCCCCTGAAAAATGAGGAGAAGCTTTTCCTTGGTAAAGAATCCTGGAATTATTTAGGGTGGAAAAGCTCAAGTCTAACCTCTAAGCCACCACTAAATCATATCCATACATCCCACAAACCCCTCCAGGGATGGGGATTCCAGCATCCTGCTGGCTCTGGGATGGGTCAGTCAGAGCTGGAACGTCTGGAGGAGCTTGGTCAGTGCTGGGTCCCACCAGGATTTTACACAATGTCATTCCCATCCTCCTGCAATCAATGGAATGAGCTCAGCCTGTGGGAATGGCACTGTATTCCTGCCTTTGGGAATATTCCAGGCTCCTATATTTTTGCCCTCCTCCAAAGGGAGGGCACACAAACAAACACGAGTCCTTGCGGAAAATAAAGTTGATTTATACGATGCGGCAACACTGAAAGGTCTTTTTTTAAAAAAAAGATATTTCAGGAGAGGACTTTGGCTGATTTATTTTCTTTCAGGAGAGGAGTTTGGCTGATTTATTTTCTTTGTGTTGGTGGAGAACAGCAGCTGATGGGCAAGAGATGAAAGCACCCCAAGCAGAGATTCCTCACCACGTTTCAGAGAATTCATCTCATCCGGGAGCTGCTTTACATCTTAAAGAGGATAGAGAAGTTTATCAGATCCAAAAGTTGCACTGGTGCAAGGCTGGCCCTGTCACCTGCACCGTGCCAGCTTCTCCATCCTCCTCCTCTGGACAGCAACAGGGTGGGAAGGAAACCAGAGGGAAAGCCAAGCTGTGCATGGAGAGCCCAGGAAAAGTGCTGAAGCTGTTCCTGTTTTACAGTTCAGCCTTTCCACTGAATGACCAGTGCCATGGACTGGAAAAGTCAGCTTTGGGACGTTCTTCCCCTGCCAAGAAATGCCAGGAATTGCTGCCTGGAAGTGGTACAGTTCCAGCAGCTGGTGCCCACGTGGGAGTGGGACCGGGCTGTGCCGGATGCCGCACACCCACGGCCCCTGTTGTTTACCCAGGGCCTTTACAGGGATGCACACATCCTAAAATCCAGGGAAACCCGGAGTCCTGGCAGCTCCTGGGGCTGCTGACACCTTTGCTCTAAAGCAGCAAGACAAGAGAGAGGAATGCCATGGGAAGGACTGGATTTTTACACTGAAAAAGGAGCTGGTGGAGAGCAGATGTTGTGCATGTCCAGCTGAGACATATTTCCCCTTCCCAAATACACAAATCTGTCCAAAGACTGGTTTGGATAGGAAGGGACCTTAAAGCTCATCTCATTCCCACTCCTCTGCCATGGGCAGGGACACCTTCCATAGACCAGGATGCTCCAACCTGGCCTTGGACACTTCCAGGGATGGGGCAGGAAAACCCTGTGCCAGGGCCTCCTCACCCTCACAGGGAAGAATTCCTTCCTAATATTCCATCCAAATCTCCCCTCTGAAGCCCTGGCAGCCTCTTTGCATCACCCACTCCGGTGACACTGTGTTTTTGGGGTACCTGGTGAAGAGTTCCAGCTGTAACCCAAAGAGAGGATGAGAAGTGGAGTCCCAGGCTCAGCAGGAAGAGCTCCACACCTGCAATCACCAGGGTGCTGCTGAATGCTCTGAATTCCCCTCCGAAACCAGCACACACAGTCCAGCTGTGCTGGGCAGGCCCCCTGCAATCCCATGATTGTGCCTGGGAATGGCACACACACCATAAAACATGGATTTTGGCTGCTGGAGGAGAGGCTGCCAGGCGGCCCGAGGAAGGGAACTGCTGAGAGGAGGCTTTCCTCTTGAAACACCCACAGAAAAATGGGAAAAGGAATGGATGAGACCATCAGCATGGGCAAATTATCCTCAATGTTTGTGCAGGGTGGCTCAAAACTCCCCCATTTCCCATCCTGAGACTGAATCAGAGCTGTGCCCTACACCCCAGGGAAGTGGGAACCTCACCCCTGACTTATATCAACAAATAAAGTCAATTCTGGGGACTGAGGGAAGAAATGAAGAAATTCCCATGTTTTTATCTGCAGCATCAGATTTTTAACCATCAGGTAGAGCAGGGCTGGGACTTGGTGTTTGATATTTGAAGAAGGTTGGAAGGTAAAATCTTTCTTGAAGGCTTTCACAGCGACTTCCCTGTCTGGCACCAGGGAATTTGGATGCTCCTTTGAGGATCCACCTCTCCATGAGCCTCCCAGCTGGCTCAGTCTCTCCAGAGAAACCCAAAAGTAAAGGATTTGGGCTCATCAAAGTCACCAGGAAATGCCCAGACTTGCTAAGGAAGAATTAATGACTGGGCTGCCCAAGGACTCAATTCAGTGACATTAAAATTCAATTAATGCTTCTCTATAAAATAGCTTTAAACATTAAATGCATTTACTTTAAACCACCCAGATTTCAAATCAGCAATTTAAGGTGACGTCAACATCTGGTCAGGCTTTAATTTTAAAATTGGAAAATTTATTTAATTTTAAACAGTTCCTGTTAGCCCAGGTAGGCAGAACGTGTCTGCCAGTGATTTTGGGGAAGTCAGTGACAAAAGAAAAGAGTGAAATGCAAACAGAGCTGTGGGGAGAGTTTGGTTCCCTCAAAAGGACAAAAAAAATCTTAATTTCAGTTAATTCAAGTGTTTGACTCTGTGATTTTAAAAGTCTGTTCCAATTTCAAGAATTTTAATTCACTTAGTCAAGTTTAACGCTGAATTTCAGCAAGCCAATGAAAAAAATCAGGAATACAAAGCAGAAATTTTCCAATCTGCAAGTAAAACTTCAACCTGAGAGACAAAGATCTGTAATTATGGTGACCAGAAGTGTAATTCATGATGCAAAATTAATACTCCACTTAATGAATCAACCACTTTCAAATGCAAAATCTGTTTCAAGACATTTACTTTGTCTGCTCTTGTATCCAGCATATTTTGAGTTTATTAAATTATCAAAAAACATTAAAAACCACTTTTCTGCTCTTCAGACTTGCTTCCATTTCCCTGTAACTCTAGTCAGAAATACAAAAGGATCAATCAATCAATCAATCAATCAATCCTGTAAACCTCAAATTCACCATTTCCCACCAGAATAAAAACACACAAAATTCCTCACCCAGCCACACAGCTGCCTAAATACATGTTCCCAGATACACCAGAAAAGGAAGTATCCAATTACATCAAGCAGAAGCAGCTTCTTTACAACCAAACAGGAAAACATCCTCTTTCTTATAGAATGACCCCCCAAAAAATATCCTAACCACTAAAAAATAAAAAAAAAAAGGCTGCTTAAATCAAGTTTTATTCCAATTCTGCATGATTTTGGCTGGATGTAAATCATGCATGAAGATCACTCACATTCTCATCCCAAATAGTTTGTCTGCAAGCCCAGGAAGCCCACAAAGGCATTTGGGAACAAGATTTCCCCCAAATCCTTTCTGGAGAGGGGAGAACTGTTGGAGTAGATGGATAAATGGAAATAAATGGAAGGATTTTGGGATGAACCAAGGCTTTGGGGCTGTTTGGTGAGGTCTGAGTCCTGTTTCTGCAGAGATTCAGGCTTCACTGCCCTGATTTTGGGGAGTTCAGGCTGAACCAGGAGCTGGGGTTTGCTCAACACCAACCAAACCTGGGGCAGAGGCTGCAGCAGCTTCGATTCATCCTTGTGCAGGGAATTGGGGTTCTTTTATTGAGCTCCAAACCCTTCCCACACCTCCTGCATCCCAAATCCCAGAGCATTCCCCAGCAGGAGCTCCGTGGGAGCAGCTCTGCAGGCTGGGAACGGGGACAGAGGTGTCCCAGGAAAAACCCTCAGCACATCCCCAGCCAAAACAACCATTTCCCACCACAGCCTGCTCTCCTTCCTCAGCAGCCTTTGCTTTCCCCTGCTGGGATTTCACTGCTGTGCCAAGATCCTGGCCTTGGGGAGGGTGGGGGTGAAGGAACAGCCCTGCAGAACAAGGCAGGAATTATCTGCTCCCAGACTGGGCTCTGTTTAAGCATCCCCTGGGACAGGGGAAGAGGCAGCTCTGGAAATTTCCCAGCCGTGGGACTGGGGCTCCCAGGCACAGATTGGCTCAAAGCCCTGTGCTCTTCCACCAGGCAAAGCCAGGGAATCTCTGCACAAGGAGAGATGGAGGCACATGAACCATTCCAGGAGGTTTCAGTATCGTGTTTTCATCCTTGGAGTGGGAGGAAGGGACAGACAGAGCTCGCTCACCTCGGTGTGTTTCACATGCTGGAGGGTAGAAAACAGAGCTGCACCTCCCACATAGCTGTAATCCTGTCCCTAACACCCATTTCCTCACTTTCTGTGGCTAAACAGAAAGCAAGGAGCTGAAAAACCCAGCACACAAATCCCCATCCTCCAAAATCCCGCACGCTCCAGGCTCCTGCTCCAGGCTGGCCGGTCGGCCTCTCCTTTAATTAACCAACCTTCATTTCAACACAACTGCTGTTCGAGCTGGAATTAATATTGCTGCTGGCTGAAATCTCCTCCAAACGCAATCCCTGAGCGCTCACGGGAGCGGGCAGCACCGGGGGGAGCAGGAGCTGGACTGGAAAGCTGCTCAGAAACCAATCCCACAGGGAAAAAGGGACATTCAGGGACTGAAATCAGCAGCAGGATCCAGGGCTGGGGAGGAGCAGAGCTCAAGGAAAACCTCTGTGGGCCAACAGGAATTTTGGAACCACCGGAAAAGGCAGAAACGTCTCGTAAAGAAATTCCCCCAGCAATATCAAACCCGAGTGGGGCTCTGCAGAGCAGGACAGGCAGGACTCTGGGGAGATTATTGTGATATGGAGAGGCCCTGAGGAATGAGATATCCACAGAAATACCCAAAGGCATGAGGAAAAGGCAGCTCCCTCCCCTTGGCTCTGCTGCGTGTCCAGGCTCTCTCCAGAGCTCAAAGCCTCGCACAAAGGAAGCGCCTCTGACTTTGAAAGACACGAAGCCTGAAAGATAAAGAGTCTTGAAAAGATCTGAGAATGCTGAAAAGCTCCAAGCAGTTCCTGCTCTCCCAGCAGCAAGGTCAGAGCCAGGAGTAATTGGAGCTAAAACCTTCGGCCTGGAGAGGAATGGGAAGGATAATTTGCTTTTCCTTTTAGAGGCAAGATTAAATTTACCATGCAGTGATCTTTTCTCCAAAATTTGAAAGAGAAGGAGGCTGAGACACACACACAGAAAGAGAAATGGAATCAGGCATTAAATCATATTAGGCATTTGGCCAGGACCTGAAGATGTTGAATACTAAAAAAATGCCACATTGCTTGTAGGAGAATGAAATGAATATTAATGTATAACCACCTCCCTTAGCTAAGAGCAGGCCACAGGCACAAATCCCCCAGCACATCGAACACTGAAGCTCCAATACACTGAATTTCAGGTGCCTCAGCCCCCCTTGCTGCCCCCCAGACCCCTGCACACAGCAGCTGGCAGCACTGGGATGTGCAGGGAGGGTTTTGCCCACACAGCCCACACTGAGAGGAGACATCCTCACACTCCCAGCTTCCACAGGATAAAAAGGAAAAGAGGGGGAAAAAAGGTGTGTGCCAGGCTGTCTGCAGGCTGGAGCCCCGAGCTGCTGCACTGCACATCAGGTGTGAAAACAGCAGAGCCTGGAGGGGAAAGAGACCCATTCCTGCTATTATATAAACAGAGAAAGTGCTGAATAGGGGCTGAGGTGGAACAACAACCATTACCTTCTACCAGCTTGGAGATTTCTGTCCAGCTGCCCACAGCTCATAGCCCAGCCCCCACTCCATACCCCATCCCACCTTTCCCAGCCTTCCTCTCCCCCAAAAACACAAATTCCCCCAGGAGGAGCAGCAGCAGCCACCTTCCAGAGGGGTCATTAAATCATTAAATCCAATCCTGTGCCTGCAGGCACAGGACACATCCAGCTGCAAATGCCACAGGAGATGGAAAAAGAGCAGAAGGATGGGAAGCAGGCAGAGATGCCTGTGAGGGAGCATCTTACAGCAGGGCAGGGGGTGGGAGCACAGGGGAAACACCAGAAGCCTTTTTTGGGGCAGGAAACACCCCACCACTGGCAGAGATATTTGTTGTCAGTGCCTCCAGCAGCCTGAGGGTTAAAAAGAATTGTGGGGAGCGCTGGTGGGGTTTCAGCAGCTCGAGGCAGAGGAAATGAGGGTTCATCCCAAAGCCACCCAGCTCAGAGCAGGGTTACCCAACTTCCACCCTGCGGTGCTGCAGCCAGGGCAGGGCCCTCCCTCAGCCCCAGCAGCTCCCACTTGAGGAAAAACAATCCCAATCCTGCAAAATTCTTCATCCCTGTCCTCTGCTGGCTGTGCCAGGCTGGGAGGAGCCCAGAGACCCCAGGCTGGGTCACCTCAGGTGCTCTGAAGGGATCAGGTGTTCTCCTGTGGGACAAACACAGCAGCGCTGAGCTCCTCCAGCATTCCTGGAGCATGGATGTGTCCATGGGAATGCTGCTCCATGCTGGGGGGCCAGGAGCAAGCACTGAGTCCAGCCACAAGCCTTTTTAATTTTTTCTCTGCTCTTGTGTCTCGAGGAAGTCACAGGAGCCCAAAGTGAGCCATCTCCATCAGCGTTTTTAATTTATTTTTTTTTTTGTGTTTTACTATCCCCACCAGCCAAGCCCCTCTTAGAATGAAGATACTCATCACTAATTAATAAAACTTCCCTGTGCCACACAGTTCCTAGGCTGCTCAGCTAGTGTCCTGTTCCCCACAGCCTCTGGCTGGGAAATGCAGGGCTGGGCCTGGGATGGAGCAGGGGCACATCAGGGGATGTTTGTGGGACAAACCTCAGGGATCCCAGGCTGGATCACGGCCAGGAGGGGGCTGCAGGCTTTGGTGGGCACAGAACGCCTTTTCTCCCAGCCCTTTCCTGCAAATGGGATTTTTTTGTGGTGTTTTTGCCCATTTGCCCATCCCAGGGCAGAGGATCCACCCTGCCAGTGCTGCCACACCTTGGACCTTGGCATTTGGCTTCTGGCCACGCTCAGCACCCAGGCATTTATTGCCGTACTTTGCTTTTTTTCCCCCTTTCCCCAACTAATTCCTGGACCTGCTGCTCACCTGCCCTGTGCAGATGATGCTCAGATCTGCTGAATTCCTCCTCCTCCTCCCTTCTCCCACCAGAGCAGCAGCAAAAGCTCCACGTCGAGCCATAACCAATGGCAAATTCCTTGAGTGCAACGTAATGTGCTGGGAAGCGCTTCCCCATTTCGCTTGGGAAAAGCGATCTGTTTGGCAGCAGGGAGGAGGAAAACATGCTTTGTTTTACAAATCCTCTCCCCAGCAGGAGAGACACTCCCAGAATTTAATATACTGACAGTGCTTGGCTGCCTTAACCACTAAAACTCGAGAGTAAGGGGAAAAAAAATCAAAAATTGAAAAGTTCCACACTCTATAACATTAAAACCTATCCTGCTCTGCAGCTGGTGGGAATGTGGAGCTGGAATTCTCCCACCTGGATGGAGTGAGGGGTCTGAGAGTGCATTCCCATGCCCCAAGTGCCAGACACCCTGAATAAATTAATTTTTTAGCCTCTCCCCGCAGCAGCTCCTTGCTGGAAAGCAGAGAAGATGCTGCCAGGAAATCACTTCATGGCAGATAAATTCCAAGTTATTCCCTGCAGGAATTACTTCCATGGAAGGCCAGCAGCTCCCCCGAGGTGACTAGCAAGCCTCTGGCAACCCTGAACACCAGCCCAAACCAAATGTTGATTATTTCAGTGCTTTCCACTGCATTTATGCCAAAAGCATCCTCCCTGCAGCACCGTGAGTGAAAACACCTCAGCCGAGGAGAGCAGCAGGCGCTTGTTGGGATTTATGGGATTTGAATTTTGCAGTGTGGGGTTTGGGCTCCAGAGCAGGAAGAAGGAGAAAGAAATGAGTATTCTGTGTGTCAGGAGCTCGATGTTAAATTAGACAGGCTGTGCCAGAGGAGCACAAACCCTTTGGAATGGCTGCTGGCAGCAGGAATAACAGGAGTGTTATTTTGGGGGCAGGCAGCGGGATCAAATTGCCTCCACACCAGAGACCACTGCTGACCTCTCTGAGGAAGCAAAGCCTGTCTGCTCTTCAGGCTTTTTATATTTTTAAACAAACAAACAAACAAATCACTTTGTATCTCAGTTTTTTATAGTTGTTTGCAACCTCCAGGCATTCCCAGAAATACAAATTAATCCTTACAGGAGCCTGTAAGGAAAACAGCATCGCTCCCACCTCAGGGGAGGGAGAAAATGGATAAATTCTAAATAAATGTGTGGAATGCAAAGGCCACAGTGGACACTGGTAGCAGTGGCAGGGCTGGAAGGGCAGGACCTGCTCCAGCAGCTTTAAAATACAGGATTGCAGCCCTGCCCTGGTTATCAAACACACCTTTTGAGGGAGCAAAAAAGTCCCCCAAACCTTGTCTTGTCTTGCAGCGGGTGGGTAGGGCAGGGTGTTATGGCACAAAGACCTGAAAAACAAAGATTTTCAGCTCTGGCCATGTGCTCATCCTGCTCCAAAAAAAACCAAAACTATGGAGCCTTTCCAAAGGCAGGGATGCTGTCACCCACCCCTCAGCAGCACGCTGGGCTGGCTTCAAAGCCCGCTGAAGTCAGTGGAAAGGCTCCCAGTGACCTAAATGCCTGGGATTTAAAAAAATCTCCACTGAGAGCTGGGCACCAGGTCACTGGGTTTTGCTGGGAAAACCCCAGTTTTGCTGGAAAACTACAAAACCGGCCAGTTTTGCAGCAGCAGCACCACACAGCAGTGACCACATGGAGCAGCCACGGTCCCTCTGCGAGGGACACCCTAAAAATGACTCAGGGAAAAGTCTCTGCCTCACCATGCTCATCCATCCACCCCTTTCCACAGGGGGAAGCTTCTCCTTTCTCCCCAAATCCTCACTTTCAAGCTGAGACACTCCAAAGAGCTCTGGAAGGCTCCTGCTGGAGTGGGAACAACCTAAGTGGTCCCTTGGAGCCACCAATGCCCTCCTAAAACATCCCCTCCCAAAATCCAGCTGCTGGAAAACCCCAAAGCAGCCGGGATTTGTTCAGTGGGGCATCCCACGTTCCCTCCCTGGAGGCAGGGATTAATATCACCTCATTAAAAACCTGCTTGGAGTCTATTATAGTATCTAGGACAAAGTGTTCTGTATTTTGACACTCTAAGATATATTTTGTCAGAGCGAGCTCTTCAGAGACACTCACTGCCAGAGATGCACCTGACAGGTCCCTTGCTTCCCCCAGCAGTTTAAGATGATTTTTGAGCTTTTTCTTCCCAATCTCCAGCGAGATGAGAGGGTTTCCCCGTGGTCAGGTTTGTCATTAGGGCATCCACGGTGACACATCCCAGCTCCCTCACTGCGCACAGAGAGTGAGGACAGAGCTGAGCATCGCTGAGAAAAACCAGTCTGGAGCCAGGGAGAACTTGAGAGTGATTCCTGGCACTTTGCAGGCCCCAAGATTTATTTTTTGGGGAGGTGTTTGAGATAAACACCCTCTAAAATTAGCACCTGCCCTTCTGCCAGCTCCAATGGGCTGTGACAGCGATAAAGATTTGGCGTGGCTGAGAGGGTGCAACATTTGGGCTCTGCTCTGCTGCCCAACTCAACACCCAGGGTCACACAGATCCCAAATGGAGAGGTCCTGTCCCAAGGAATTCTATCTCCAACTCCCAGAGAGGCAGCACATTCACCTCAGCAAAAGTGAAACCCCCAACTTTTTATCCCAAAACTGAAAGTGGGGAGAGTTTTCCATAAAAAACACAAATCGTATGAAACAGTTCAGATTTCTCAGCCTAAAGATAATCCTAAATCCACAGGGTGGAGGGATAAATGGAAGTGGGTTGAACTGGGACATGCCCCAAACGACACATCCACTCGCTGAAAAGTTACCTGGACCAGAAAATGAGCGGGTGGGAAATGCTAACAGCAAAAAAACTGCTAGCAGCAAACCCCAAACACCAAATCCTAAAAGAAAACCAGACTGGACCAGTCCCATGGAGAAACCAGAGGGCAAGAAAGCAGCTCCCGATGCCCAGCAAAGATGTGAACAACTTTTCCCCGGGTGGCAGAACTGGTTACACCGAGCTGCTGAGGGAGAGAACCCCAGCTGGAAGATAGATCTGCTTTAGGTTTGCATGGAAAACTCGCTGTTCCTCCAAGCCCTGCGCAGCCCAGAGCCTTGAAAACGCCCAGCACTCGGGTGTTTTTATCAGCACCTATCAGCAGCAAAGATTAAATGCTAATTTGCTTTTCTGTTTGCTCACAGCAACTTTCCGTCCTGTTGCTTCCCAGCTAATGCCCAGCTCAAGCAGATTTTTCAAGGCAAAAGGTCTCGGGCTCCCCACAATTAATTCCCCACTCCCCCAGAGCGCCTCGTTTCTCCCAGCCCCAGTCAACACCAGCAAAACTCCACCAGGGGATTGTGCGTCAAAAAGATAAAAAAGCAACGCTGCCAGCTCTGGGTATTTCTGAGCCAGCAAGAGAAGAGCTGATTCTCAAAAGCTGCCGGCTCCGATCGCCTCGGCGCTTTTACAGAGCTGCTTAAAACACCAAACTTTTTGGAAAGTTGAGTGGGAACCACTTTGAGTAGGCTGCAAATCCCAGAGCCACCAGCGCCAGAAAGGAAGGGAAGGAGGTAAAATGCACCCGGCAGCGAGGAAACAACGCAAAGCACCTCCCTGGGGGTATTTCCCCCTCCCTGACACCGTGACCACCCCGCAGCCACTTCCCCAAAATTACGCCCCGAAAGTCAGACCCGCAAAAGCGGAGCGCGGCCCCTCTTTGGCACCAGGCTTTGGAAAGCGGCAGGAATCGCTGTCTTTCCCCCCCCCTTCCCCAGGAGAAACCCTCCCATCCTCACCTGCCGCAGGTTCTTCAGCAGCTCTGTGGCCTCCTCCTGCTTGCCCTGCTTGACCAGCAGCAGCATGTCCTGGATCATGCAGATCCGCCGGTGGTACGGGGGCAAGCCGGGGCCAGCGCCCTTCCCGAACTTCTCGCCGGACTTGGCCACGAGCGAAGCCAGGAAATCTCCCCTTTCCCTGGGGGCCACCTTCTTGCGGTGGTGGCCCGGGGGGCTCTCCCCGGCGCTGCCCGGCTGGCAGCCCTTGGTCTGCTTGGTGCCCATGGCCAGCGGCTCCCGCAGCCCCGGGGCCGCATGCGAGGGGGTGGCGAGGCCGGGGGGACACGGCGGGGTGGAGGGGACAAAGGGGCGGGGGGTTCGGGGGATGCACGGAGGCGTGGGATGCGCGGGAGGTTCCGAGGATGCCCGGGAGGGTTTGGGGGTGCGGGTTGGGGCCGGAGGGGCTCAGCAGAGGGGTCGCTGCCCGGCGCCGAGGCGGCTCCGCTCCCGCAGGCGGAGGATGGGGCGGCTTCGCCCGGCCAGGAGGAGCCGCGGCTCGGCCCCTCCGCTCCGCTCCATGGCCGGGAGAGCCAGACCGGCCGGACCCGAGCGGCCCGGGGCAGCTCCGGGCGCTGCCTCCGCCGAGCGGCGGCGGCTCCTCCGCGCAGCCTCCTCCCGGTGCCGAGGGGTCCCCCGGGGGTGCCCCGGGCTCGGGGGGCGGTGGCCGCGGCTCGGGGGCAACTGTTGCGCTCGGGGGGCTCCCCCGGGGGCGGCGCGGCTCGGCTGGGCTCGGCCCGGCCGGCTCGGGGCGCGCGGAGCCGGGGGAGCCGGGGGAGGGCCGGGGGCGGGCACCGTGCACCGAGGCAGGGCTTGCGGAGGAAGCCGCAGCCGGACGGGGCTCGTCCTTCCTTCCCCGCGGGCTGGGGGCTCTGCACGCCCCGCGGGGGATGCTCCGGGCGGGGGCAGAGGGGATGGGGCCGGGCTGAGGCGGGGGCATCCCCGCCGGGGTTCCCGGGGAGGGATTCCCGCTGGAGCCGCATCACCCAGGGGATTCGCAGGCATTCGGTCCCTCGGGGATGTGCCCAGAGCGGCGGAAATCCCCCCTCGCCTGTCCCCTGCGGGTGATGCTGCCACTCCATGCTGCCAGCCGAGCCTGGCTGCCCCTGCACCTCCCTCACCTCCCTCATCTCCCTCACCTCCCTCACTCCCTTACCTCCCTCACTCCCTCACTCCCTCACTCCCTCACTCCCTCATCTCCCTCACTCCCTCATCTCCCTCACTCCCTCATCTCCCTCACTCCCTCACTCCCTCACTCCCTCACTCCCTCATCTCCCTCACTCCCTCCTCTCCCTCACTCCCTCACTCCCTCATCTCCCTCGCTCCCTCCTCTCCCTCACTCCTTCACTCCCTCATCTCCCTCATCTCCCTCGCTCCCTCATCTCCCTCACTCCCTCACTCCCTCATTCCCTCACTCCCTCACTCCCTCGCTCCCTCATCTCCCTCGCTCCCTCCTCTCCCTCACTCCCTCACTCCCTCACTCCCTCACTCCCTCACTCCCTCACTCCCTCACTCCCTCACTCCCTCCTCTCCCTCACTCCCTCACTCCCTCACTCCCTCACTCCCTCACTCCCTCACTCCCTCACTCCCTCACCTCCCTCACTCCCTCACTCCCTCACTCCCTCACTCCCTCACTCCCTCACTCCCTCACTCCCTCCTCTCCCTCACTCCCTCACGTCCTCACTCCCTCACTCCCTCATTCCCTCACTCCCTCACTCCCTCACGTCCTCACTCCCTCATTCCCTCACTCCCTCACCTCCCTCACTCCCTCACTCCCTCACTCCCTCACTCCCTCACTCCCTCACTCCCTCACTCCCTCACTCCCTCACTCCCTCACTCCCTCACTCCCTCACTCCCTCACTCCCTCACTCCCTCACTCCCTCACTCCCTCACTCCCTCACTCCCTCACTCCCTCACTCCCTCACTCCCTTACCTCTCTCACTCCCTCACCTCCAGCCCTGCTGGGAGGCACCACCTGAGCCCCCTCCCCGTCCCCATCCTGCACTTCCAGCCCTCCCTTGTGTGTGCTGCTCCTTCCAGCAGCTCCCCAGCCGCTGTTCCACCGCTCCTGCTCTCCCGGGCGCTCCCCTGGCAGGGCTCGGGGCACGCACTGGATAAAGCTGAACTCCCCTGCTGCAGGGCACAGACTGCTCAAGGCCTGGGGGGATCAGCTCTGGGGTGATGAGGCCCCAGCAGTGGCCTCAGACCCTCTCCTGATGTGAGGGGATGGTTTCCAACACAAAAACGCTTTGCAACTCTTTTAAAAAAGAATCCCATGTGAGAAGTTTTTTACCCCTGTGCCTCCCGTGCAATGGCACATCCACGAACACACAAATTCCACGTCACTGTGATGGACAAAAGGCAGCTCCCCTCCACCACCAAAGAGCTGGAGGCCCCTGCAATTGTTTCCAAAACTCGATTTGTTCTGATCCCAGACCACGAGAACAACACAGAGCCCCAGTGACTTCACTGGGGTTTGGCTCTGCTTTACAGAGCTGTGCTGCACATGAGCCAAAACACGACCAGAGCCGGGTGTCTTCCCCCAAAACCACAGCTCAGGGGCCAAAAACTCCATTTCAGTACTTCAGAGTCAAGTCAGATGAGGAAGCAGGTGGCCAAGGGGGTTTGCAGAAACTGAGTGTGTGCTCAGCAGAGGCCTCACCTGGCAGTAGATGTCCCCAGGGAGGCAGGGACAGGCAGGCAGTGTCACCAGCAGGCACAGGGAAGGGGTGCTGACACCCTCCAGCAGCATTTCCCCCTGCAGGCATCGCTGGAGCTGCAGCCTCTCCCTTTGGAAGGACCACTCCTCTCTGCTGGCAGCAGGGATCTGGCACAGGATGGCAAAAAAGGCACCCTGCAAGGCTCTGTGTCCAAAAACCCAAGTGATGGAGCTTCACTTCACACCTGGAGCCTGGTGCTGCACCCCAAAATCCTTGTGCAGCCACACCCTCAGGCCTGCTGACACACACGAGCTCCCTCCCCAACAGCAGCTGGCAGGGAAGGTGCTCCCAGCCCGAAAATCCTCTGCCTGTCCCCAGGTTTCACCCCAGAGCCTGTTCTTTGCTCACATCTGTGAGTCTGTGGTGCAGTGAGAAGCCAGCAAGGCCGGTTCACCTCTCCAACAAAAATATTCAAGGATGGAAAAGCAGCAGGAAGGGAAACCCCTGCCAGGCTGAGATCCCCTGCTCCCCTCACTGCCCCAGAGTGACACGGCCACAAAAACAGAGCATCCCATCCAGGATGGAGGGAGAGGTGCCCTCAGCTCCTGAGGCACGTGCACAACCAAATCCAGCCCATCCCTGACTTTCCACAGCCCTCTCTAAGTGGGAATTTTATGAGGTCCCCACCAGCACTGCTGGATCTGGGAGCTCTCACACTGAGACACCCAAGTGAAAAAACCCCTGGAATTCAGGGATTCTTCCTCACCTGACAGGTTTTGGGGGGAAGTTTCTGGCAGCTCAAACCAGCGACTGAGCTGGGACCAAGCTCTGCTTCTCATCAAACCCTCCTGCTTTGAGAGGCAGCCCAGGAATTCCCAGTTTTTGTTGGTAAGGATGGAATAATTGGGATTTATTTTAAATATCAATATCAGATCCAGGCTGGTGCTGCTCAGTATGTGAAAAAGACTAAGGGAAATATTGCTTTCAGTATGGCATTTAAAGGAATCCCAGAGATAATGTGATTTTTATCTCTTCCTCTAAAAACAAACTTTAAAAATCAACCTTACTGTAAGACCCTAGCAAATGCAGCAAGAGGAGAGCACTGAGTCTCAGCAGTCTCTGGGGAAGGAGGCCAAATTGAAAAATGTGATTTTAAAAGGACAGAAAGCCATCCTCATCCTCAGCTTGATTCAATTGGGCTCTGCCAGAGAGACAGGGTTGAAATGCTGTGAGATGTAATTGCAGATGAACCAAACTCCAGATTGAAGGGGGTAATAAAATGATGGAAAACATCACAGGAGAGGTGTTTCCAAGGAGAAATGAAAGAATCTCAGGTAGAAGCGTTAATGTTTCCTCCTGGCAGTGGATGAAATCTTCCTGTGTTCACCTTTGAATTAATTCCCTGCATTTGGCCTCAGCTGCAAAAGGGAGAAGAATTGGAAAAATATCCCCAAAGCAAGGGGGAGCCTGGGTAGAGAAATATTGCTGCAATAGAGTGCTGAAATCTGCCCTGAGCTCTGACATCTGATTTCAGCATGAACCAGGGTCACAGAGGGGTCAGGAAGGAGGAAAATAAACTGTTCCCCATGTGGGTATCAGAGGAAAAAGTGGCCACAGGCAAGGGGGCAGAGCTGCCAAAATCCCCAAACCACCACGTGGAAAATCTCCTTCTCAATTGTTGATTTGCTGCACCTCATCCCTTTCATGGCACCGAAACAACTGTACCTGTACAGGCATTTTTAAAGAAAAGAATTAACATTCAAAACAAACCCAAGTCCCCCTCCAAGCAATTCTGCTGCCACAGATGGAAATTGGGATTTTTCATGGCCAAACCAATTGAATTCCTAAAACGTTCCACCACCCCTTTACCCCACCAGCAGCTCCTGCTTCTCCTCCACTGCCCTTGGCAGGCACGAGAGGGTCCCTCCAATGCTCCCTCGTGAAGGTTTTAACTTTAAAAATTTGAAATTCTGGTAAAGCTTTTACTGATTTCCCAGAAAATTCATGGGGGGAATTTCTTGGCTGAGGTTTTGGAGTGATGGTTGCTTGTTTGGGTTTTGCTTTTTGCCACTAACGAGTGTTTAATCATTTAATCCAATCAGAAGAGCAGAAAAATAGTTGTTAGATTCCAGAAGCGTCCCCTCAATCCAAAGGGATGGGCTGTGGTCCTGGAAAAGGGGTCATGGAAAAGGGATCATGGAAAAAGGGATCCTATAAAGGGATCCTGACAAAGGGATCATGGAAAAAGGGATCCTAAGAAAGGGATCCTGGCAAAGGGATCATGGAAAAGGATCCTGGAAAGGGATCATGGAAAAGGGGATCCTATAAAGGGTTCCTGACAAAGTTACCCTGGCAAAGGGATAATGGAAGGAGGATCCTGGAAAGGGATCCTGGAAAGGGCTCCCCATGGGAGGATGGATCCAAGACGTGCCTCCCAGCTGATCCCTTGGGGGGATTTTTCCCAAATTCAGATGCTTTCCCCCCTCTCTCCCCTAAGATTTCCATGCAAAATATTCGCAGCCAAACTCAAACCCTTAACCCTGAGCAAAACCAAAACTCCTTCAGGCTGCCGGAAGCGATCCATCCTCCCCTCATGTGACAGCTCCGGCTTTTTTCCCGCTCCAAGGCCTGGATCCCATGTTTGTAAAACCCAAAGTCTGTTTACACGCAGGCCAAAAGTTGTTTAGCATGAGGTTAAAGATGCCAGGCATTTTTCTGGAGTCATCTGGAAAAGCCACCCTTTGCTTCCCTTCCCACAGGACTGGAAATTCCTTGGGGAATTTTCTTTGGGCTGCAGGGAACAGCATGGCCCAGAGAGGCTTTGGAAGAGAAAAAGGGCAGGGAGCGCTGCTGTGGGAAGCCTGGATTTGGGAGCCATCACTTTGGGAAGTGTGCCCTTGGATTTTTCCTGGAGCTTTGTGCATCCTTTGCTGGGCTCCAGCACCAGATCCATGGTGGGATGTGAGCAGCCCACAGCTGGGAATTCCTGGGAAAGAGGAACCCACCAGGACCAGCCTTGGGAAGTGCTTTGGCAGGATTCCTTTGGCAGGATCACTTTTGCAGGATCCCTTTGCCAGGATCCCCTTCCAGGATCCTTTTTTCAGGATCTCCTCCCCAGGATCCCATTGCCAGGATTACTTTTTCAGAATCCCTTTCCCAAGATTACTTTACCAAGATTTCTTTTCCAGGATCCCTTTTCTAGGGTCCCTTTGCCAGGATTCCTTTGGCAAGATTCCTTTTCCAAGTTCCCTTTCCCAGGATCCCTTCCCATAGTCCAATTTCCAGCATCACAGTTCCAGGATCCCTTTCAGGATCACATTTCCGAGGCCACTTTTCCTGGATCCCTTTCTCCAGATCCCTTTCCCAGGGTCCCTTTCCTGGATCCCAGTGTATTTTCCCTTGGGAAGAGCAGGGATCCCTTACTGGGGGGGTTTATCTGGCCTGTTTCCCACATTTCCCAGGATCGCACACTCTGCTCCCAGATTTCCCTTTGGGATTATTCCCCTCTGGGGGGGACGTGCCTGAGGTGGCTTTTGGGGACAAAAGGACATCAGCCCAGCTCACTGGTCCCTGTCCTGCCTTTCCAGCATTCCCAGTTGGAATGGGGCCTTCAAAAGCAGCCCCAGCACCTCCAGCTGTGCCCTCAGCAAGGCTCCTCCATCCCAATCCCAATCCCTGCTCCAGCCCCAGGGATGGAATTGCAGCTCCCTGGCAGCTCCAGAGCCAGCAAATCCCAGGAAAAGTGCTGCCAGCCCGGATCCCTTTGCAAGGAGGCTCAGCCCAAAGGGCAGAAGGGGGAACAGAAGAACCAAATCCCCTCTCCCCACCCCGGGGCTGGGCGGGAGGGGCTGAACTCCGGGATTATTTCTCCAGAGCTGCTCCAAATCCTATTTGTGCAAAGCTGCTTAAACCCCCCTGCTCAGCCTTTTCCTTGGGCAGCGTTTGCTGCCGAGCCTGGGGGAAAAACGAGTTTAAAACTTGGGTTTTCCTTCACCCTCTGCACCTGCAGGATGAATTTCCAGGAGAATCCTCCAGGAGAGGAGCGTGCAGTGCCCCCAGGGTTAGAATAATAAAGAAATAATAATAAATAATACTTTTAAAGACCTCTCACCTGCTGCTCACTGGAGCCTGAAAGGGAAATAAATGCAGATGGGAGGGGGAGGGCAGCAGATAAATCCTCAGGGTTCCAGAGGGGTTTTGGGTTGGGATGTTCAGTGACTGGGTTTCTCCAGGATGAAGGGAATGTTTTCCAAAGAGCACAAGGTTTAGGCTTAAACTCCCAGGTGAAACAAGCTCCATGTCCAGCCTTGGTTTAATTACAGAATCTTTACCCTCCTCGTTTTAATTGTGTTAAAGCTGAATTATTTTATTAAGAGAATGAAATATTTAGAGGGAAGAGCAAGGTTTTCCAAGCAGGAATCCCAGCACCTGCTACACCAAAATCTGGATTTTCCCAAAGTAATGTTGTGGCCCAATTCAGGCACTTTATTAATAAAATTTAAAAGCCCTTTTTTGAGAAGGAATAAGTAAAATCTTTTGTGTTTTCCATCCAGATCTCTCAAGCATGGGGTAAAACTGACCAAAATCCAAGACTTCCTGTCCAAAGAGAGGCTTAAATCCCATTTCTTTCCAATCTGGAGTACAAAAAAAAAGGTTGGTATTTCAAAACTAATCATTATAAATCAAAGTTTGCATTCGCTTGTGCGAGGGAAACTTTCTGGTTTTGGAAACACCAATTTCCTTATCAGTTTCCTGGGGTGAAGTGAGTGGATGAAGGCAGCTGGAATCAACATTGCTCCATGTTTTCCTTTAATAATTCATTTTTTTCCTGCCTTTTTCCTCTCTCTCAGGAGTGTCCCAGGCTGATCCCTCTCTCCAAGCAGAACTAACAAGGCACCTTCTGGGCCAGAGCTTTCCAGGAAGCCTCATCCAGGGGTTAAAATCAGCAGGAAAAAAAATCAAACCCTGTGTCAAACTAATTAATCCAAATTAATTTCCCTGGAATAATCCAGTGCAGGGACAGGAGGAGCTTGCTCAGCTTGGCAGAGAATTTTCCAGGGAATTTTCCCCCCAATCCCAAGTGCTGGCAGGGTCAAGGCTGCTCAGCCCCTCCCACCACAGCCCAAAACCAAGGCTGATTTTGGGTTTTATCAAAGAGATTTTAGCAGGCACTGCTGTCCTGCTGTTAATATAATAAATATAATGTAATGCAATGTAATGTAATGTAATGTAATATAATATAATATAATATAATATAATATAATATAATATAATATAATATAATATAATGTAATATAATATAATATAATATAATATATAAAATATGTAAAAGATGTAAAATACATAATGTATAATATATAATATGTAATATGTACATGTAATATGTAATATGTATATGTAATATATAATGTGGAATATAAAATATATAATAAAATATAAAATATAAAATATAAAATATAAAATATAAAATATAAAATATAAAATATAATATATCTATTATCTATTATCTATTATCTATTATCTATTATCTATTATCTATTATCTATTATCTATTATATATTATCTATTATATATTATATATTATATATTAGATACAATATATTATATATTATATACAATATATTATATATTACATATTATATATTACATATTACATATTATGTTTATTATAATTTTAATTATAACTATTACTATTACATTTTGGGGGTTTTTTTCATCACAAATTAACCCAAAGCCACAAAAAGGCTGAGCAAAGAGAAGAGAAAGAGAAGATAAAGCTCATCAAGCAGCAGATGGTGACAGCCCTGAGCAACTCAGAGGCCTCTCCCCTGCTTGGTGTTAGCCTTAATCTAGAGAAAAGCTCTCTCCTCTGCAGCTAAGAGCTTCTTTTGCCCAGTAAGAAGATGAGGGTGTTAAAATGTGCAGAGCAGGGGGAGTGTTGCTATTTTGAGAAGGGGATGAGATTTCTCAAGAGCCAACTGGTTCATTTATTGCACTGAATATTCCCAATTTCACCCTCTTTTTCACCTGGGATAAGCCATGGTCCCTTGGAAGAGACAAAGCTCCTCAAAGTAATTTCAGTTGGTTGTGGGCCCCAAAGTGATTTTGCCAAGGTGTTCCCATTTTCTGGCATTTTGGAGCCAGGTTTGTAAGGTTACACAAGAGCCAAGTGCTGGAGTGAGGAAATCCATGGGGGAATTGAACCTTTGGATCCATCATCCATCCATCATCCATCCATCATCCATCCATCCATCCATCCATCCATCCATCCATCCATCCATCCATCATCCATCCATCCATCCATCATCCATCCATCCATCCATCCATCCATCCATCCATCCATCCATCCATCATCCATCCATCATCCATCCATCATCCATCCATCCATCATCCATCCATCCATCATCCATCCATCCATCCATCATCCATCCATCCATCCATCCATCCATCCCTGTCCATCCATCCATCCATCATCCATCCATCATCCATCATCCATCCATCCATCCATCCATCCATCCATCCATCCATCCATCCATCATCCATCATCCATCCATCCATCCATCTATCCATCCATCCATCCATCCATCATCCATCCATCATCCATCCATCCATCATCCATCCATCATCCATCCATCCATCTATCCATCCATCCATCCATCATCCATCATCCATCCATCCATCCATCTATCTATCCATCCATCCATCATCCATCCATCATCCATCATCCATCCATCCATCCATCCATCCATCCATCCATCCATCATCCATCCATCCATCCATCATCCATCCATCATCCATCCATCCATCCATCCATCATCCATCCATCCATCATCCATCCATCCATCCATCATCCATCCATCCATCCATCATCCATCCATCCATCATCCACCCATCCATCCCTGTCCATCCATCCATCCATCCATCCATCCATCCATCCATCCATCCCTCCCTCCCTCCACAGGAGATGACCCCACTGGTAACAGATCCCTGGATAAGCAAGGCCAAACACCCCAAACAGATGCAAAACCCATCCAGAGACAGAAGGTTCCTAGTTGAAATGATCTTTTTTGTTCTCTGCTGTGGCTCTGGCAAATAAATCACTTTGCCTTCCCTTTACATCACTTTACAAATAAATCAAATATTTTAAATCAAAGATTTTTCATTTCTTTTTTACAAGTAGGTTTTTTTTTTCCCCTTTGCAAATAAAACAAATAAATCCCTTTACAGCCTCAAAAATGCCCCCTGCCACTTCCAGACCTCCACCCTGGCACGATGCAGATCCCAGCATTCCCACATGGGATGGATTAATGAGTCACCCTCTGCTTCCAGCACCTCTGGAAACCCAAGAAATTAAATTGAAGCCCTCCAACACATTCTTGGCATCTCCTCGGAGCTTTAACCAAACAAATCCCAACCCTTCCACATGCCAGGAGGAAAAGCAACCTCTCCTAACAACACAGAGAATTTTGGATGAGGAGCTGGCTGGACGTGGGAGGGTTTCCCATTTCCAGGAATGCCGAAGGTTGCAGCTTTCCTGGCATCTCTCTGCAGCAGCTGAAACCCCCCAGGCTCGAGGCTGGAAGTGGCTGATTTGGGGAAAATGAGCAGAATGAGGCTCAGAGCACCCTCCCCCTGCAGGGAGAGCGGCAGGGACGGCTGATTCCCAAAAATCTCTTGGCAGCAAGGTCACATCTGGATTTGCAATCGATGGCAAAATAATCAGCAAGGCTGTGCCATGGGGAATGAGGCTGGGAGGGAGAAGAGGAGGAGAAGGAGAAGGAGAAGGAGAAGGAGAAGGAGAAGGAGAAGGAGAAGGAGAAGGAGAAGGAGAAGGAGAAGGAGAAGGAGAAGGAGAAGGAGAAGGAGAAGGAGAAGGAGAAGGAGAAGGAGAAGGAGAAGGAGGAGAAGGAGAAGGAGAAGGAGAAGGAGAAGGAGAAGGAGAAGGAGAAGGAGAAGGAGAAGGAGAAGGAGAAGGAGAAGGAGAAGGAGAAGGAGAAGGAGAAGGAGAAGGAGAAGGAGAAGGAGAAGGAGAAGGAGAAGGAGAAGGAGAAGGAGAAGGAGAAGGAGAAGGAGAAGGAGAAGGAGAAGGAGAAGGAGAAGGAGAAGGAGAAGGAGAAGGAGAAGGAGAAGGAGGAAGCAGCATTACTAAAAGCCCCAGAGGACACAGCCCCAGCAGAGAAATGTCTCCAGCGGGAGCCTGCTACCCCTCCTGGGCTGTCCCAGCCAGCTCTGAGAGCCCTGTGCTTCCAACAACATCAACATCTGCAAGCTGCTCTCAGGAAAATCCAGCCAAAAATAGCTGAGATGTGCTGTCCTCAAGAGCCACAAACTTCTGACCCCGCTGAGATCACACCGTGGAGAGCACTTGGAGCATCACACACCTACTGCTCAAAGCAGGGTATAAACCACAAAAAGAGCCATTCAGCCCGACCAGAAATGTTGGTTTTTCTGTGAGTTTTTGATCTCAAACCCTGATCCTGTTCAAAGGCCGCAGCTCACCCCGCTCAGCAGAGCCTCACCCAGCCTGTCCCCATCCCTGACAGCCCCTCGGTGACAGCGCTGCCACCACCCTGCACACCCGCACTGCCCCGTCCTGTCCATCCCATCCCACCGGGAATGGGAGCCTGGGCTTCATTTTGGGGCAGCTCTAAAGTTCAGCTCCAGTTTCGCTCCATCTGCAGCTGCAATGCCACAAACGACTCGAGGCTGCTGATGCTGCAGCGCACCCACCCCGCGTTTGTCATTTCTGCGCTCTCAGCCCTCCGCTCTCCCACAGATCCGCCCGGATCCTGTCTCAGCCGTGTGGAAATGCTTCCCAAAGGATCCTGCGTCTGTCAGGGCAACCATTCCACGCCTTCCACTGAGCTCTCCCCGCCTGCTCAGCGAGCCCAGGCAAACAAAAGCAACAATCCCTGGATGCCGGCTGCTCCTCCTGCTGCCCCAGCTCCAGCCCTCGGCCGCTGTCACTGTCACCAGGGTCCCTGCCAGCCTGGGGGAGATGCCTGCTCCAGACACCCCTCAGTTTGCTCCACAAGCCTCAAATCGCTGCCGGCGATGCCTGAGGACAGGGATTTCCCTCTGGGAACTGCTCTGTGACAGTCTGCATCCCCTCTGCACGGGGAGTGTGGATGGTGTCACCCTGGAGATGGCAGAGCATCCCCCTGGGAGCGGCATTCCCTGCCGGGAGCTCTCCCGTGCCTCGGGAAGGATTCCTACAAAGCATTTTATCCACGCACGATGGAGTGCCATAAATAATTACAGGAGTTTGCCTCGCTCCCCGACAGCAGCAGCTTCGTTCAAAGCGAAGGGAGGAAGGAGAGGAGTTCCCGCATCCATCACGGCCGGGAAAGGCGGGGATTGTGGCTTGAAATAAAGGAGGAGGGGTGGGGAATCAAATCTTCCAAAGAACAATGAATTCCAAATTAATTCAGGGCAAGGTTAGGCACCGGAGCTGGGTCCTGGTCAGGAAATGGTGAAGCCATCAGGGATCTGAGTCATGGTGGAATCAGCACCTTTCTACCCCAAATATCGCTGCTGACATTAAATCTGAATTAAGGCAGATCCTGTGCCTGGTAACCAGAACCAGCACCAGCCCTGGGGGCTGAGCTTCACTGCTGTCACAACAGAGAAAAGCAAATCCTCCGGAATTCATCCTTTAGGAAAAGGTTTCTCTGATTTCTCTGACCTTTGTGCTCACCAGCCTGGGCTTCCATGGGGGGGATCCACAAACTCAATTTATTCCTTACGAGTTTCCTGCCCTTCCCTTTCCCTGCCTGGAAACAAGACCTGGAGAAAACAACCTCACCACCCAGACTTGCCCAGGCAGCTGCTGATGTGGAATATTTGTAATTAAGAGTTCATCCGTGGCCTGGGATGCTGCTCAGGGCGTACCTGGTGCCTACTCCGGAGTGCTGTGGCTGGGCTCGTTGTTTATTGGGAATTCGGATGGGGATGAAAGGACAAGGAATTTTCTCGGGGAGGTTTTCTGGTCTCCTGCTGTGCTTGGAGGCTGGAGCAGGAATGCAGGAGGAGCAGCACGGCCACACTCCTGAAGCCGCAGGTGTACTGGGAGTGCCTCTCCCGCTGGGACATCTCCCGGCTCTCCCTGTCCCCATCGCACCTCAGCTAAAAACAGGAAAAATCCCTGTTTTCACTCCCACCCTGCCCTCAGCGCACAAAACCCGGGCGCTGCCAAGCCCAGACATCTCCCGAAGCGAGAGAACCCTCGGGAACCTCGGGGTGGAAAAACGCTGCGGTTCGAGAGCTTTTCCATCCCTTCCAAAACAAATCCGGGCCCGCTCGGGGGAAAGGACGGGCTCGTGCCGCCATCCAGCGGTGTCCGGTGGGGACAGCGGGACACCGGGACAGAGGGACAGCGGGACAGGGACACCGGGACAGGGACAGCGGGACAGGGACACCGGGACAGGGACAGCGGGACAGGGTCCCCCCTCCTGACGCAAAGATCCCACTCCAGACCCTTTTTCTGCCACGATACCCACTCCAGGCTCCCCCTCCAGCCCCTCCATCCTCAGGACTCCCCACTCTGGGGCTCCCCTTCCAGTCCCTGCATCCTCAGGAATCCCCACCCCAGGATCCCCCTCCAGACCCTCAGTCCCAAGGAATCCCCTCTCTGAGATCCCCCTCTAGACCCTCCATCCGCAGGGATTCCCTCTCCAGCCTTTCCATCCTCAGGGATCCTCATTTCAGGATCTTCCCACAGCCCCTCTGTCCGCAGGGATCCCCACTTCAGACCCTCTACCCACAAGAATTCTCCTCCAGACTCTCTGTCCACAGGAATCCCTGCTCAGGGACCCCCATTCCAGCCTCTCCATCCTCAGGGATCCCCCTCCAGCCTCTCTGGATCCTCCTGAGTCCCCTCAGGGCACAGCTCCCCCTTTCCCCACTGATATTCCTCAGTTTTCCTCAGTTTACCTCAGTCCTACACATCCTTTCCTTGCAGGAATTCCAGGCTTCTCTCCCTGACCCAGATCCACGTTTGGTTTCTCCTCATTTCCAGGCACTTCCAGGTCCCCTGCATTGCCTGGGATCTCACTGAGGGTTTCCTTTTGGAAATGTGCATTTTTAAGCTGTTTTCCCCCATTCCCTGAGTTTTAAGGAACACAACCAGGCTTTCAGGAGGGTGAGGATCAAATTTAGGAGCACGTCCATTGCTCTGAGCCCTACAGCGAACCCTTACCCCCCAAAAAATCACCTTTTTTAGCCATTGGTGCCTTCTAGGTGACAACTTTGTTCATACAAGGTCCAAGGACACCTCTGTTTTTCATTCCCTCACCTCACCCAGGCTGCTCTGGGGCTCTCATCCTTTCCCCAGTGACAAAACAACTCCGTGGTGTGATTATCCCATGAGCACAGGGAATATTTTACCACCCTCCTGACTATAAAACCCCTCCTTGCTGGAATATCACCAGCAAGGATCCCTTCAAAAGAAAAATGACACGGAATTGTGACATTTTTTTATTCACAGACATTAAAAAAAAGCTGCTCTCTGCCTTGCCTTACTCTTTTTGTCACTACAGCTTGAATCTTATCGCTGTTTATTCCATCGGGGTGCCCAAAAAATTGCAAGGAGCTAAAAAAATAAGGCAGCCCAGGGAAATCTATGCTTAGATCCCAACAGTTTCTTTAACATCCTGTAAAGAAACATCTTCAGAAGGTAAATAACTGAATATTGGTTCTGGCAGGAAGCCTTGCAGGGCAGGAGCAGCTGGGATGATCCATGGGATGCTGTTTTTAGCCATCAGAAAAAGCCACAGCAGAGCTGTAAAAGCCCCTTAAAAAGGAGAAACACAAACCAAGCTGTGCAGGTAACACAGGAAAAGGGACTGGATCGGTGGAGAGCCTGGGCAGGGCTCTGAGGGACAGGGATAACTCAGCAGTGGGGCTGCAGGAACATCCAAACCCAGCCAGCTCCTTGTTTTGGTGGCTGAGCTGTTCCCTGGGTTCAGACACCTCAAGGTCAGGCCTCAGACTGCACCCAAAAAGTTGGCAAGAGCTGAGAGAAAGGACCCACAATGGATCCTTTGTGTGTGCAGCTCCTGAGGATCTTCCAGGACAGCGCTGGGGCTCAGGAATCCAAATTTTGGTGACCACAGACAAACAAGTCCCAGGAGTTAAACAGAAACAGGGGCTCTGCTACCTTCAGATTGATTTTCTCCCTGCCAGACAATTCATCACCGGCTGTGATGAGTGCTGGAGGGAAAAAGAGAATTTACAACCCAAATTCAATTTCACTTTACTGCAGATTTTTCCTTGATTTCCTCCCGTGCTCCACATAATTTTGGTTGATTTATGAAACATCTGCAGCTACCGGGCCGTGGAAATAAAGACAACAGAGATAAACTTCATAGTTTTTATTCTGCAAAGCAATATGCACATCTTACAAACACAAAAATTAATCTAGGAGAGAAATGTCATTTCCAAATCAGCTATTAACCATCATGCAACAAGACAAGTGAAATGTAAGAACAAAACAGAACAAAAAACAAAATACAGCCATCTCGAACCCTACAATCACCTGCAGAGGGTTGAAACCAAGGCTCAGATTTTCTATGTAATGCCAAAGAAAATGCAAAAAAAAAAAAAAAAAAGAAAATGGCAGCTTTCTAAGAACAAGAAAACACGTACAAATAGAATCAAAACTGATTCAAGTCATAGTTAAAAAGAAAAAAGAAAACAAAAAAAGGAAAGATCAATATGATCTGAACTTTAATATTAAGTTTTAACTCTTCTGTTTGGCTGCATTTAACTTTGTACATCGCCTGGGAACAATCCAATATTCCTCAGCATTCCAGCACTTTGGCCTGCTGGGACCTCCCTGCTGCAATACAGGGGGCAAAAAGGATGAACTAAGGCCAAAAAAATCCAACTCTCCAACGTTTTCCCTCTTGCATTTGTGGGTCACAATCTTTAATATTCCTGGGGGGGTGCAGAAAGTGGGGAGAGGTTGCCAAGCAGGCTCCTTTCGTTCCCAAATTCCAGCTGGGACGTTTGGAGCTGGGATTTGTTGGAGGAGAAAGGATTTGCTTTGCTTTCCTGCAGGAGTCAGGTGATGTTGGGTGGGTTTTGGGTATTTCCAGGATTTGCACCACCTCTCTCCCAATCCATCTCCTATTCCTGCCTTTGGTCCCCAGGTCAAGCCGCCCTCGGAGGCGACTCTTGGAGTGAGGATTAACACGCAAGGCTGGGCTTGTGTGATTTAGGAACAGCTCAAGAGAAGCTCTCGGCCCGTTTCACTTCCCTGCCTCATCCCAGCAGCATCAGGAGAAAACTGGGAGCTTCTTTTCATCCCTAAACTTCATACCAGGCTATCTCTAAAGGTTTGCCTTAACATTCCCTGGAGGAAAACACATCAGGTAATCCCGAAACTGCAGGAGGAAACGTGCTCTGAAGGAAATTGTGACTGTTCAAACACCCTTAAGACTCGTGAACTTACTGAAGTCCCAACACACACAGACTAGGAAGGTGTCTGGAGGAAATAAACTGGGAATTTTATGCCAGCATCACTGAGACTATGAGATTCTCACTTGGCTTTTTTCTTCTGTGGAGTTTGGAGCAAAAGGAGGAGGAAAAAAAGCCTGTGGGAGTGAAGGAAGGAAGGAATGAATGAATGCTGAGCTGTCACACCAACTGATGAGAAAGATGTGAGAAAAGATGGAAAGTCAGTTAAGGCAACCAGTGAGATTTAAAAGCAGTGGTGGAAATGTCTGCAGGAAAAGCCTGACCCTGGAAATTAGGGAGACTGCTCAAGGAACAAGGAAACAAAAATCAACAAAGGCAGAATGGGGAAGGGAGAAATGCAGAGTGAAATCTCTGTGCAGAATGGACTCAGAGAACAGAAGGGTTTCACTGGGTAGTTTCTTTGACCTTCCTCACAAGGACCCCACTTTTGTGGCCATTTTCTCCTGAATGGACAGCAGTAAATGGCAATTTAATGAACTGAACAAGCTCAGCAGTGGATTGGCAGCTGCCCCTCAGAGCTGCAGGCACAGCCCCAGAGTGAAGCCCTTTAGGAGACTCTGGGATTTCTTTTCCTTTCACTCTTTGCACTTGCCCAAGGCAGAGCCCCAGCAGGCTGTTAACACAAAACATCTTTTTATTAAGTTTTACTTTCTAGAAAGTAAAGAAAAAAAGAAAAAAAAAAAAAAAAAAGTTTACAGAAAGCTGCTCTGCAGCAGAGACACACAATCCTGGCTGGAGGGCTGGGAGGCCAAGTGGAAAAGTTTTCCAGATAGTCTCTGTGCTGACTGGTTCTCTGACATTCAGCAAGCCAAATGAAATACCAAAAAAACAAACAAAAAAAAAACCCCAAACCAAAACAACAAAAAAAAAAAATCAAACAGTTCTCTTCAGTAAGTAGCAGTTTAAAATGGGACTTCACTTCTTAATTTTTTTACTATGAATAAAAGCACAAGTTTGTCCTAAATACAGCACTATTAAAATGTGAATATGTATTTTTTTTTTCTTCCAAAAGAGAAAAAAAAAATAATCTAAAACGTTGATATCTTTTCTTGCAAGCAAGGAGCAAATGGAATAAAGTATTAGGCCACACAAACACACATTGAATTAATGCTGTAGATTGGTGGCTTTGGAAATGCAGGATTATATCAAAGGTGCATACTTGGTTCAAACACACTGTACAGATTGGGCAAAAAACCAAACATCTCTTGGTTGGTTTGAGACACTTGCAAAGGCATCTTCACCTGCCCAAGTGCAGCTGGACAAAAATCTCTGCCTCTGTGGAGCTTTTTCACTGGAGTTATCTACACCAACACGGGGCTGTCCCCAGGGAAGGGCCGGAGGATTCCAGCCACGCCGCGGGACAAGCACATCTCCTCGGAATTCCTCTGGATATTCTGCTTTTATAAATATGTACAAATCAATTACAGGCACTTTGAAATGTCTTTGGTTGGAATAAACCAACATTGCAAGGTAATGGATTCACAGAGTGTTAAGACCCAGGCTGGGTTCAGCAGGCAATGGTTTCGGTCGTTCTCGGGAGGAGGAGAGGGGGGTTTTTATGCTTCTGACAAAGCAACCTGGAAAAAAAAACAAAGGAAGAGAAAATATTTAATCAAAGGCAAATTCTTAATCCTGTAACAGTGATATGATTTATCTCTGTGAGCTGGCAGAGCTGTCCTTGACTTTTCAAAGGAACCTTGGAAAGTCTGACTTGGAAAGGAAATCAAAGCGAGTCTGAAGGTGTTTTGTACTTTGCAAAAATCAATAGAACAAAAGTCCCAAACCACCCAAAACCAAAAAGAAACAGCCACAAAAACACCCCAAACCAGCTCAAACTACAAAATAACTTTAAGATCAAAAGGTGTCAATGCTGGCTTCCTATTTCTCAATGAAACATATTAATATTTAATTTTTCAAGCAAACTGCAGGTCCCCAAAGTAATATTGAACAGTAATTTTTTTGTTACTGCTTTTAACTTAGTTCTGATTAACAACCAATGATTCTTTTAACAGCTTTGTTTTTAATTTAATTCTGATGAACAACCCTTAGAATTATGTATCATGTTTTCCTCCAAGTTTTCAGTCTGTTGTGGTAAAAGATGATGAATAAATGAAGATTCAATGCCACCTATTCATTGCTTCACACAAAACATTTCAACCAACACCAGAATTGTGGCAGAAGAGTCACAGCCCAGCACTTCCTGATCTGCAATAATCCATTTCTGGAAGACAGAAATCTCGTTTTGAGGATCTCCAAAGCACTTGTGTGGATTTTATAACCTCCACCTGCACTGTCCACAATGAAACACCCTCTGGAAGGCAATTAAATCCCCATCTCCAGAGACAAGAAAAACCAGTCTGTCCTCTGCCCAACAGGAGCTTTTCTCTGTTTCCTTATCAGAGTTGAGATTTTGTTACCACACTCTCACCTTTTCAGAGCAGAATTCTGTGTTGCTTTGCCTCAGTTTGCTTGGTCTGCCTTTAATGACTGCATAGCAGAACATGGTAATCACCATCACGAAGAGGAAGTAACTGGTGTGCATGAGGTGCAGGTTTATTAGAGAGCGATCATCCTGCAAGCAGAAAAGCAAATTAAAACCATTCACTGACTCAGCATCTGATATTAAAGCAATGTAATTACCAGATCAAGCCAGAAATTACTTCATGGATCAACTTTCTCCCCTTTTATACAGCAATGGAAGTGATTCCCAATTGCAGCACTTAATGTTCCTTGTGTTAAAAATCTCTGTTGTTATTTTTTCAAATATTGTCAGAGGCTTTTGTGAAATGATTTCAGAGTAGAAAGGGTGTTTTTTAAGAGCTGTGAGGCATGTGGATGAAGCTCATCAAACCCATTAGGGGGGAGCATTCTCAGCCCTCCGCACCACACAGCAAACCAGCAGCAAAAATGACAATTTTAGGAACCATATTCAATGAAATTTACTGAAAACACCAGAGGAACAGCCCAGCACTTACATCTGGAACGATAACAGTTAGTTTGGGATTTAAAGCATGGTAGACTTTCCCAATTGCTCCCTTGTAACACCAGAAGGGGTTGTAGTCCTGGGCATATTTTGTGTTCGAGTCCCTGGCCGTGGTGAAGATCTTGTACCACAGAGTGGCATTGCTGTAGGTTTCAGGAACACAATGTGGTGGCTGACTGCAATAAAACAGAAATAATCAGCACCCTGAAATGTATTTTCCATGTTCAACCAGGACGACTTTTCTTCTCAAAGCATGGTTTTAGTTTGGGCCTTCCAAAGCAACAACAAAACCCCAAAGTTTAAGTTAAAAACCCCCAAAAGCCACATGATTGCTACACTAAAATTAGAATTTAACTGCATGTTGTTGCACTAAGCCAACATCCCACAGCTTAATTGGAAAAATACTGGTTTTCCTAAGGCTTCCCACAGCCTGGGGTTCTCCAGCATGGACAGAACAGTGCCAGGGAATCCAGAGAAGACAAAGGGAAGATATTTTGGTGAAAGCAAAGCAGCCTTTGCCTCGTGCTGATCTCTCAGCAGAGAAGGTAAGAACCTCAGTGTCAAATCTCAGCTCTGAAACTCAATTATGGGGCAAATTCCTTAGATTTCCACGGATTCTCTTGCCCCCAGTGAAGTTTAAACCACAGCTGAAAGACAGGCATGGGCCAAAAAATCTCAAAGACAGCAGAGGTTTGGAGACAAATGTTTTACCGTGGGGGAAGGAGTGCAAGGACGTCATTTCCGTGATCACCAGGAATTTTCAGGAGGAAATAACAACTCAGAGGAATGCATGAGGCAGGAAGCAGCCCCTGCAGCAGAGGGGCACTTACACTGTGACTGGGAACACGTTGCTGGCTGCTGTCACAGTCATGCAGGTGGTGAACACAACCTGCTCGCAGTGGCCGTGCAGGACGCAGTCATCGGAGTTCCAGGCAGCTGGCAGCGTGAAGGTGATGTTTATTTCCTCGTGGGATTCTCTGCCTTTGAGAAAGAGAAAAGGAGAGCTGGGGTTTGGCTCACAAAAAGTCTCTGAGCAACAGTCGTTGGGATAAGGAGAACACACAAATGATTAAGGCAGGAAAGCGTCACCCTTTGGAGTCATCCCGGATCTTTGCAGGAAACAAAGAGAGCAAAAAGGAAAGTTAAAACCCAAAACAAACCACAAAATCCCCCAGCTGCTGCTCTTTCTAATCTCTCCCACCTCAGAACTGGGGTCATCAGGCTGCTTTCAGAAATTAAAAACTCTTTATAAGTGAATTCATGCATGTTCACAGACGTTTATTAGAAAAACCTTTCTCCTCCTAAGAACTTTGCTCCACATCTGTTTTTCTTCTGATGCTTGTTTTTAACTTGAGATATTTGTGTAGAGGAAAAGGTGTCAGCAGATAGTGAACTGCACATTAAGTCACGTATGACAAATCCATGTAGAGAAATTCAGACTGAAAATAAATCCAGGCTGCTGCAAATAGAACTTGCATCTGGTAGCTCTCAAAGCAGCAACAAAATAACAACAGCAAATTCAGTTTGCAGCTATGGGCAATGTCTCTCCACAGGTTCAAGACCTTCAGCATTATTATAAAATGCAATTCTGGCTGAAAGCTAAAACACAGTGAGGTTCTATTATCAATTTCTATTAATTCTCTATGAACTCCTGTCAAAACTTTCTGGCAGGCAGCCAGAGAGCAGATTGGTCTCTGCACACCACAGAAACCATAATCATCTTATCTGGTGCTGTTTGTGATATTAAAGCTGGTTCACTTATGCATTTTAGATAAACTAAAATTTTTTAGACAGCATAATACTCTCTACTGCATCTATGTCACATTTGAAATGTCAGTTCAGGACTTGATGGATCAGGACAAAACTGAAGAAAGTCACTGCTTGGAATTTTGCTGGCTTAAAAATGACCTTCCATTGTCATTAGGTTTAATCATTTCAAATTGCCAAGCCTGATCTTGGCACACCTGCAGGTTCCTTTCCATTCTCAATGCAGGGAAAAGTTCCTCTAACAAACAAGAGAAGGGCTCCATGCAGGAATAAACTCACAATAAATTTGGGAAGACATCTGTGCTCTGTGCATAAGATTTATCTCACCCATAATAAGCTGGGGAACTTTTATTTGATTGTATAGTTATTAAAATCATATAAATATTTAGAATCATACATTGGTTTGAGTTGGAGGGGACGCTAAAAACTGTCTTGTTTCACTCCCATGCCATGGGCAGGGACACCTTCCACTATCCCAGGTTGCTCCAAACTCTGTCCAACCTGGCTGAGGACACTTCCAGGGATGGGGCATCCACAGCTTCTCTGAGTACTCACCACCCTCACAATAAAGATTTTCTTCCTAATATTTAATCTAAACTAAGTTTCAGTTTGAAGTCAATCCTCGTGTGAAAGGTTAGAAAAAAAACCTCTAAGAGCCAACTGTAACCTGAATTTTTAAAGGTCTGGCCTTGCCTACCTGAAAGTCCAATCTGGTGCCCAAAAATTGTGGAACTGAGGTGCGTGACATTGCGAGAGTATCCCCCAAAAGGTCTGAGAGGGTCCAGGGTCAGCGTGATGGTGACGGAGATGTTGATGGGACCAGAGTCCTCGAGGGTCTGTGGGGACTGTGTGGAAGACCTGGCCTGCCCGCTGGTCACGGTGCTCTCTGGAGTTGTGGTGTCGTTGAGGAGGTGCTTTAAGGTTTCATTCTCAGATATACAGAAGTCCAAATCATTAAACCTCAGGAGGAAAGTATTCCAGTCCTTCAAACAAAAGGGGAGATTTCAGACCCATGAGGGAGCTCAGGCTCACTCTGTCCCACCCTGCCCGGTTCCAGGGCATTGAACAAAAATCACACGGCTCACAAAGCAACACAAACACCCCTGGGGCTGGCTCAAGGACAGAAAAGTTGTTTGTACAAGTCAGATGGGTTCAATCCCAGCTCCCTCCCCTGAGCTAGAAAGGAAACTTGGTCAGTTCTCACCACGGTTTCTGCGAGGTTTCCCTCATTACAGGACAGTGCTCAGGGAAGTTCCCCAAACCAGCTGTGACCCTAAATAACAAACTAAAAGGTGCCTAGCCACAGCAGGGAAGATCCATGACAGATGATTTGGCCTCATCATTGACATAAAACAAGACTAACAAACATTCACCCCAACAGCCCTTCTGAAAGTAAAACGGAGACAATCCCCCACACAACTCTGTGCTCTCTAGGAGGGGAAAAAAGATCAACTTCAGGCATGTTTTCTAAATTAACATCGTTTTTGCAGGTACCTCTGTCATTTCTGGTGATTTGATCTCCTTGATTTTGAAGAAGTAGCCCAGTGTCAGGAAGGCGATGGCCATGGCGCTCACGCTGATCATAAAGACCACGAGCGGCGGGCGGCTGCTGATATAAACCTTCAGGTTCTCCAACAGGTTTATGTAGAACATTATTCTGATTGTTCACCTGAGGGGAAAGAATGTTCCAACAGAGTCACTGGAGTGTGTGTTACAGGTGGGGGGTGGTGGGTCACATCAGACAAAGCTCTGACAGAGAGAAATGGGATCGCACACAAAACTGAGATTCAATTGCGTGGCTGTGCTGTTCACTGAGCACAGAACCTGGGCCTGGAACACAGCAGCCATCGGAACACGCTCCACATCACCTTCCCAGGGCCCCAAACTGGGAACAGCTTTTAAGGAATGAGGGCTTCCAGCACAGCCCAGCATTGCTGGTAAGCTATAAACCCAGTTCTTGCCTTTCCCCAGGCAGGGTATCACTGCTACATTTTAATGACAGGAATGTCTGAATTCTCCAAGTTACAAATCAAACTTTGCACATCCTTTGAAAACTGAGGCTGCAGCCTTAAGAATTCTTCTTTACCCCCTCCCAAATCCCTCTGCTTTCAAAGAAGGATCTGAGAAGCAGCCCTACATTATTTTAGGTGTTTGCATCAAGAATCCTATGGGCAGAAACACCCAAAAATGGCATTAAGGTGGAAGCTGGAAGACTCCTGGTCTTTATTTAATTTTTGCAGGATCTAGAACTTTTTGTTCTGTAAGCAAAGCCAGGACCTTACACGCTGAGGAAATGTCCCAAATCATTAATTTTTGCTGCAAATATAATATTTGGTCTGATTCCCCTCCTGAATTTTTATCTGCAGAGCAAAAAAGACCCAAATGATTGTACCAGCTTCCCCACCTCCACTTCCAGGGAAAAGCAAACAGCCTGGTGTGAAAGGGCAGCCTTGTGACATCTCCTTCAGAAGCTCTGCAAGGAGGAACTCCGAGCCAACCTTTATCTTTGTCTTACCTAAAACCCTGGCTGAAAAGGCTTTTAACCCCAACTGAACCAGCAAGGCAGGAGCTGCTCCTAGCAATGTGCTGCTGATCTCCAAAATCAGGGAAAGGCAAAAATAATTCTGCACTGCAAGGGTTCGAGTTGGAACATCCATAGGGATCTGGTAACATTTCATTAAGGCAGGGTCTGCTCCTGCAGGCCTGGGTGATTCCCACTGATTCCCATCATCGTTATTTACAATCCAGGTGTAGCAGGGCTGGAAAGTGGCAGCCCTGAGGATGAGAGAGGCACAGGGCAAGGCAGGGAGGGATCTGTGATCTGATCTATTGATTGAAGAGAAAACAAAAGAAGGGTAAAGGACAAGCACTCAGACAAAGCCCTTTTCAGAGCCCACAGAGCACAATGATCCCAACTTCCTTGTGTATACTCAGGATTTTACTGGCAGGAATGTTTCAGTTCCTGTTAACAGAAGAAATATTGACAGAACCTGCAAAAGTGCCCCAGAGAGGGGAAAATCCAGCTCAGGGAGAAGAGGTCAATGCCAACAACACAACCTTGGGCTGTGCCTGCTGACTCCCCACTCGCTCTCCTGGCTGAAACCTGCTGAGACAGAGCTCTCCAGAGCTCAAGATCACATCCTGGCTTTATTGTTTTGCACCATCAAGCCCTTCCCATCCACCCTGCAAAGCCCAGGAAGTTTTTCTCAGTGAGAAGTGGGTGCAGCGAACATCTCTACAAAGCCAGAGTGAAAAGCAAGGAAAGGAGAGGGAAGAGAGGGGAAGAAAAGGTGATGAGAAATGTGCACCTTACCAGAACTTTGTCCCAGAGCAGCTGTGGCAGAGCCAGGCGGGCCAGGGAAGGTGGCAGAAGGCAGCAGGGACAGGGAAGGGAGAGCTGGGGCTGGCAGGGATCATGCTGGGAATGATCCGCCCTTCTGCACGTTCTGCCTATCTTGTCCCTGGCAGCAAATTCCTTAAAAGAGCCCGAGTTAAAAACCCCAAACGCTCCATCCAGAAGCAAAATCCCAAACACTCCTTCTGGAAACACACGTGGAGATGGAAGGAGATCAAAAGCTAAACCAAAAGCAGAGTTGTAGGCAGTGTCCCCTCCTGAATTTCCTTTAGGAAAGAACACAGATGGGGAGTTTATTGCAGATTTTAATCAGGGCTGACTGTCACCCACAGCACATCCAGGGCTGGGATTCCTTTTTTAAAGGGGTTTCCAACAGCTCCATTAGAATTTGTTTACTGCAGGGTCTAAAACCAGCCACAAAAAAACCCCGGGATGTGCTGAAAATCCTACACAGAGAAATATTCCAGCTAATATTTTTATGTAAGAGATCACCAGCTTTTAAGTGCCAGTTGTTTAATATGCTGCCATAACTCACTGGCTTTGAAAGCAATTAGAAAATGCCATAAGCTGCAATTTCCGAGGAGTAATGTGCCTTTGGAGCATTTGGGAGGGGAAAGGGAACAACTGTGGATTTCAATACTGGAGCTGACACGAAAATAGCAGTGGTGGAAAGCAGAAGGATGAAAGTTTCCATGCTGCTGCCTGAAGAATTACTTATTTTTTTTTCTTATCAAAGTACTTAAATTACTTTAATTATCATGGAATTTGTGATCCAGATGAGTGCATTACATCAGAATCTCTGTGGATTTTCAGAATTCCTTGAACTCCTCTCTGTTAGAATCAGAATCCATCCCAATTATTCTGCCAGCTCTTGTAACTAGCTTCCTCCTCTGTGTAAATGAATAACTTCAAAAATACCATTTCAACTTTAAATTCTTGTTCACAGAGTTTAAAAAAAAACAACAACCAAACAAAACAATGCTTTTACCTCCTGGCAGGTCAGGCAAGCAAGATCAGATTTCACTTTTTAGCCAAATAAATAATTTAGTGAGTGGCTCTAATGACTGCTGCTGCCTCTCTCCACTCCAGCAAAGCCTTTTAATACTTGGTGCAATAAAAATCTCCCCAGTCAGACTAAACAAGGAGCTCAAGAATGAAAACTGCCAGGCTGGAACATTGGCCAGCAGCTCCAAGGTAATTGCTGGGTAGTGAGGGATGTTCAGCAGGAGTTACAGAAACCCTGGAGATGTTGTGCTCTTAAATCAGCACCTACAAACCCAGGCAGGGAAAAAGATTTAAATGGTAAAAGGTGCAAACACAACAGTTTAATCTGTCAGAGCGCCACAGAAACACAGAATTGAGCAGCTAAGTAAAAAGCAAGAAAAGATTCTACAATTTGGGGAGTTTTCCTCCAAAAAAAGCTCCTGATAGAAACCTCAAAGGAGTAACATTGTGAATTCCTCTTTATTTGTGTATGAAAGAGTGTGAAATAGGAAGCTGCTGAAACAGACTGATGAGTTTTTCAAGGCTAAATTACAAACAAGGAAAATCTTGAAGTCTATTGCAAAGACCAAAAAGTCAATGCAATGAGTAACAGCTATTATTACAGTATTAAATTCCCATTTTGAGGCTTAATATCAAAGGAGTTGAATTCCTAAGAGTAATAAAAAACCCATATGCTGTACCAAAGCAGGTATTAAAGGCAAAATTGCAGTTACCAAAGTGAAAAAAATAAAGCCAAACATGAAACTTAAAGAGATCAAAGTAGTTTGACGTTTTTGTCAATAATGTCAACTACCACCCTGCCACTAGGAAGCTTAAAATGATGGAATTTCCTCACAGATATTTCCCCTTCTTGTTGTGCAGCTAAGGTAATCACTCTAGAGAAGGGGTTTAAATGTAAAACCACCACTGACATATCCTAAGGAGGAAAATTGGGTGGAGGAGAAGGGCAGGAGGCAGCACTTCTCCTTTAGGATCTCACAAGTTTTTCAATTCTCAATACCTCATTGCACAGAAGAGTGTTTAAACTGAGCTGTGCAGCTCAAAAAAATAAATCAATTTTATTTTCAAAGGTGCCCCACTACCAGGAGAGCAAAGGGGTTAGGAAATGGGTCAGCTCAGGGTTAACCACTGAATGAAAATGATGTTGTGTGCCAGAGGAATATTTATTATCACAAATCAAGCAAACCATGGGAAAGCAGCCATAAATAAATGCAAACAAAGCAGTGGTGTTCATCTCCAAGTGCCTCTCCTTTAACAACAATAAACAGCAGCAGGTACCAGAATCATCTTTCATTTGGTTCTCTTCAAATTTGACATCTGAGAGTGAAAATAAGGCAAAATAAAAATCAGATTTGGGTGAGCTGGGGCTGGTGCTGGGGCCGTTCAACATCTTTAGGGTGACAGGGACATGGGGTCAAGCTGGGCAGTGACACCAAGCTGTGTGGGATGGGATCTGGACAGGCTGCAGAGGCGGCTCTGGGACAACCTGATGAGGTTCAAGACCAAGTGTAAGGAAGAGTGACTTTACCATCCTGATATCTGGGGCAAATAGAGGTGTTAGGATCTGCAGCAGCTTCAGATCATCTTTTTTTAGGAGGTGTGGATGCCCGTGGGATGAAATTGCACAGCCTAAAACCTTCCCCAGCAGCAGCAGAGCAGGCAGGAAGGAGAATTCAACTGCCTCTGTCCAGCTGAGCCTCTTCCCCTCCTCCCAGCCTCCAGTCTGAACAAAAATACACCAAAATCAACCTCCTAGGAAATACCAGCAGATTTCTCCCCAGCACAGAGGGAGGGAAGCAATCAGGGCATGTGGAGGAGGAAACTTCACGAAAACATCACCTTGGGTCCTTGAATCCAACCAAATCCAACCCCAAGATCAGCAGCCAGATGTGCACAAACACATCTGCTCCAGCGGGAGATAATGGGAATTGGCTCGAGACAGACAGTGGCTTATCAGTTTGCTGAGCTATTTTATCCACAAATATGTTTACTGATAAAAAACTCCACATTTTCCTGGAGCCTGGGAGCTGAAAATGCCTTTGCATTTGCAGAGAGGACACTGCACAGGGCAGGAGGAGAGCAGCACCTGGAAATGTGGAAAAGGACATTCCTTCCTCCTGGTGTCCTGATAAAGGATCAGGATGCAGAATATGAACAAAAATCAGGGATTGCATGAATAGAACAAAGCAAATGCTTTGTACTTGCATGAAATGTTTCTTTTCATCTCCAGAAACACTTTTCAAAGCTTAATTGATCATTTCAATATCCCCAAGAGAGGCACCAACAGCAAACATTCTGCCCATGAAACAAAGCCAAGGAAGGGAAATAATTTGGTGAGGGATAGAAAATTTTAAAGATCAAATTGAGACTGAATTTCAAACCCCCAAATTCCTGACTTCAACTCTCTATAAAGACAGAAAACTTTAAATAAAGAGTCAATGATGTAAAAAATTTTAAAAAAAGGAAAACAAACATTACTCAATCCATGTGTGACAGCTCTTCCCAACAGACTTGTGTTGCTCAAAAAATCTGGTGGATTCACCACAAGCACCTGAACTTTGTGCCAGCTGATACTCTGGGGACAGCAAAGCTGATTTCCATTTCCCACTGGAAGAAAAATTCGTGCAGAAACAGACAAATCCAAAGTTCCAAGTATTTTTAATACGCTCTGAGTTCTTAAAAATGATGAATGAGAAAAGGGAAGGAAAGTTAAAAGTCAGGAAGCAGAAACAGAGTGAGGAAGCTTTTTTCACCTGGTTCAATGAACCCTGGATTCTGACTTTTGTTAGAAGTGAAAAACATAATTTAAAACATAGCCAGCTGTAAAATCAAAATTAACTCAACCTCTGGTTGAAAATCAGACATTTTGGTGCCAAACTTGAAGTAGGCATCTCTGTCTGCCAAGAGCCTGTGCCATGGGAATGGATCCACTTCCATCTAAAAGAGCTCATGGGCATTTTTACACCTTTCAGCTTTTCCAAGTCCAAGTCATGACTTCCAACCTGAGTTACTGTAACCCAAATCACCCAGACTGCAATAAAACACACAATAATAGACGAAGGACTTTGAATTTGCAATAAAAATGCTATTCTGGTTACTGCTTCTTAGCATGAGAACCTGGGAGAGGAAAGGAAAAGTAAAATGATTCCATTTTACAGGATCTTTAAAGATCCATGAAAAACCAAATTCTGTGTACACCGAACTGACAGCAGCCAAAAATACAGGATGGCTTAAATCAAGAAGTGTGAAAATTCTCAGTAACTGTTCAATAATCAGAAACTGGTTGAGTGACCAGTTCAAGGTTAATTGTTGACTTCATTAAAACCACTGATTAAGGAATGTGGGACCAAATTCAGCGGTGAAAGTGCAGAGAAAAGCCAGGAAAAGGCTCTTCAGTCTGTAATGAGAACTGTGAGGAGACAGGGATGCAGACAGATACACAGCTTGAATCACAAGCAGAAAAATGACTGACAAGCTGAGGAAATGGCAGCTTTGGGGAATGGCAAATTCAGAGTTTAGGTGTGGAAAGAAGGGAGAGAAGCAGCAAAGCAGCCATTGGCCACTGATGGAATAGAAACAGCAGCAAAACCAACTGAAATGAGGGAACTGAGGTATCAAAGTTACAGCTGGAATATTATCATGTCTGTGTGCTTCACCCCCACTGCTCAGAGGAAACAGGACCTCAGCTTGCTCAGCTGGGTGATTCACTCTCTGTTTTACAGATTAACAAACCCCCAAATGCCAGGACACACACAAGTTTTCATCCAAAACAAAACCTGGGAGTTCAGAGCCCTGGGAACCAGCTTTACCCACAGGTTGGGACAACCTTAGAAAGAAAATTAATTCCCACCCAGCCATGCTTTGGGTAAGGGGAAGTTTGGGAAAAGCGACGCAATTCTGACACCAAAGAGTTCCATTAATAATTTAGGGCTCAACTGATAAAACAGCTTCATTTCTACAAAACCCGTGATGTTATTTAATAAAAAAGAAGATTATCCCAGCTGCCAGATCGGCAGGATCAGCTCAGGGGGTGCTGGATGTGCCAGGCTCTGTCCCTGCTGTCCCCAGCTCACAAAGGACACCCGGCTGTGTTTGTGCCCTGCCCTTAGCAGCTCCCGGACACTCTCAGAGCACAGGGACTATTTTGTTTAACCAGGTGGCCTTTCAAGCTCTTGTCTTTCAAGTGGAAAAGAATCCCATTCTACCAGAGCCACACCTCAAATCGCGGCAGGTAACAAAGGATTAAACCCAGGGTTTAATCCTCTCTGATGGCACTCGGGCCGGGCTCAGGGAGCGTTTTTCAGCCACAATTCAACATTATCTTCGCTCGGGCTGCCACAGAAGTTGTCTGTGTGCTGTGCACACCTGCTGAGCAGGAGCTGGCCCGCAGCCATCGGCTCATTATTCCCAGAGACCCGGGCAGAGGCAGGTGCAGGGAAGTGGCACAAACTCACCCTGTGAAACCCGAACCGCTGTGTCCTGCCCAAGGCACAAGGATTGATTTGGGGAGTATTTCCTGTAACTCAGCCCTCAGAAAACCGCAATAATCATTTAACACAACAGCCAGGCCCAGGTTTTATTCCCCACCGCGTTCTTCCAGCGGCCAAACTTCGGGGAAGTTGAGCGAGGATGTGGAGAGCAATTAATGAATCCTTATCTACCCTCCAGGTTTGTCTACCGGCGCAAATTTACCCGGATAATTCCATCTCCACAGCTAATCCTGCAAATAAACTTCCCAAAAAACAAACCCTTAAAAGGCAAACAAAGGAAAAAAGGGGGGAAAAAAAAATCCCAACTGTGCTGTAAGGTATTTTTTCGCAGGCTGATTCCGATCCATGCCTCGGAGGTAACGGCAGGGACGGAGCAGCCATGTTCTAGGCATGATGCACCAGGAATTTTATTATTAAAACCATCATGAGATCATCAGTCGAGTTAAACCCCCCCCCAAAAAAAGTGAAAGAGGATGAAATATGGGTGTATAGAAAATTGAGCAAAAAAATCCCAAAACAACCACACAGAAAAAAAGCCCAACGCAGGAACCACTGTTCAGAGGCTATTTTGAAACAAGTATTTTTAGTGCTACAGAAATTATTATTTTTCACTGCTGGTTTTTTTTTTTTTTTTCTGCTACGACGCCACGCATACGAACTTCAAGCTGACGACCTTTCCCAAAGTATTTTTTTCACGTAAATAACAAAAACAAGCCGAGGCTGCAACCCCCCCAGCAGAGCCGAGCCAAGCGGGAGCCGGGGCTCGGGGGGCAGCGCAGCGATGCCGCCGCCCGAGGCTCCCCGGGGGCTCTCCCGGTGCTCGTCCCGCTCCCCCCAGCCCCGGAGCGGCCTCAGGGCGACCCCATCCCCCGGCAGGCCGGGCCGCAGAGCCGCCCCCGTCCCCTCCTTACCGGCGTCCGCGGCGGGGCTCGGGCCCCCGGGCCGGGCGGGGCTCAGAGGCGGCGGCGCTGCCGTGCGGGCGGGCTCTGCACCATCGTCCTGCCCTGCCGGGGCTGCGGGCACGGGCGGACGGGCAGCAGGCGGAGAGGCCGCTCCCCGGGCAGCCCCGGGCCGGACACACGGACAGGCCCCGGCACCGGGCCCCGCCTCCGCCGCCGCTTCCGGGCCGCAGCCCTGACCCCTCACCCGCCGACGGTGGCGCGGGGGGGACAAGATTGAGGCGGCGCCGACAGCGCGGGAGGGGCAGGGAGCGGCACCGGGAACAGCACCGGGAATGGACCCGGGAACAGCACCGGAGAACAGAACCGGGAATGGACCTGGGAACAGCACCGGAGAACGGAACCGGAGAACAGAACCGGGAATAGACCCGGGCGCTCACCGCGTTCTCTGCCCGGCCCGAGCGCGGCAGCCCCGCACTCCCCGCTCCAGCCTCCCTCAGGATGCTCCCCGCCTTCGCCCTCCCCTTTTCCTCTAAAAACTATCCCAAAACATCTCTTTTTGGTGTTTCCTGAAGATGCCCAATGCCTAAAAGTGTTCAGGGTTAAATCCTTAAAGCAAACAAACCTTCATTTACATTTACCGTGATTAGTAAGAATATCATTGTTATATATTGCATTATTATATATATTGTCTATTATTAATAATTAGTATTGATGATGACGATGCTTCCACGAGGATAATGTGAAGTCTGATGGAGCTGTTTACTGGACAAGCTGGGACAAAACCTTCCCTAAATGTTGGGTGAACAATATTCCCTAAAGATGCTTTGGGAAGGTAAAACTCCAGCAGTCCCACCAGGATCAGAAAGGTCAGAAACCCCCGTGCCTTCCAAAATGACAACACTAAATTAATGAGTGATAGTCACAATTAATGACTCCAGCATTTCCTGGAAAGTATCTTCCTTACCAAACGAAATTAACACAGGAGTTAATTGTTTTGCAATATAAGATCCAATGCGAGGAGCTGCAGCCTGAGCTAAGAGCGGGATAAATAAAGCCCATTTCTGACACTGTGGCTGGCACAGCACAACACCCGTATTTTAAATCACTTTAAGGGACGATATTTCCATTAAAGTTGGTGGTTCGCTATTTTTTTGCAGCCTCACCCAAACTTTGTAAACTCCTCTGCGCTCAGGGATTACTCCAGGGAGGGTGTGGAAATCCACTTTTCCTGATAAATTGCCTCAAAACACCCGCAATTTTAGCGGCTCGATTACAAGGGTGGCCCATGAAAAATAAACATTTAGTTACAAAAGCGTTCTGAAGTGCTTAATCACCCCAATGACTTTTCTGCAAAGCAAATAAAAATAAACATTGTTACCCAGCACTTGAAGGGTACTCGTGAATTGTCTCCCGACTCAGAGAATGCAGAAGTGGCCGCGATTATCTCGCCATCAATCATTAATAGAATAACAAAAGGTGAGGAGGGTTTGAGGGACTCTTTAACGAGGGCAGAACTTTTATTTCAACAAGCTCATTTACACAATAGCTGCAAGTTTGCTTCCCCCCACCCCTCCTCCGGACAAACCTGTGGCCCTGGATATCAGAATTAGCACCTAAATAAACTGAATAAATCCCAGGAGTATTTAGGGAAGCGATCTGGGCCTGGTGACACAAGGAATAATTTGATTTTTTTTTTTAATTTTGGTGAGCATGCCAGCGCTGCAGCTGCTTCTATGGAACACCAGGGGTGGTGCATAGTTCATAAAAAGGCTAAAAACTGCCAGAAAAGGGAGAAATCACAGTCGTGGTCTGAAGTTATTGCAGTGCAAAATTAATAGGAGCAGTGCTTTAATGAAGTGGGAATGAATCAAGAGGTAGGCGCTCTCCTCCTCGATGGCAAGAATTAAACATCGCTTAAAAGCAGCTCCAGCTGAGCTTCGTGTTTGAGATCTCAGGTGCACGAAGGAGCCAGGGCTGGATGGAGCTGGAAGAGATTTCAAATGACATGGAAAGAGTTTCAAAGTTCTGTTGTGAGAGGCTGCTTTTTGTGGGGTGAGCTCTTCTTTCACCCCGATCTGAATTTTAGTGACTTTTAGTGACACAAAGCCATTTTTAGCTCGCTGTTCAAGGTGCTAAGGGGGTCACTGAAGAGCAGAACGTTGATGTTTCATGGAAATAAAGTGCATTTTTCTGCTCCTGCTCCTTCTGAAAAGCAACCTCGAATTGTATGACTTTATTTATTTCCCAGGATTGTCAAAAAAAGCAACCAAAATTTATCCCACTGATGGAAGTAACCAGGAGAGAGAGACACTTCTGGAGCAACTCTTTCATGGTCTCTTTCCTGTCCCCCTTTTTTTGTTCCATATTATGCAGTTTTTAATACAAATAATTATTCTATTCCTGAAATATTTCTGATTTCTGGCCCCACATTCCCCTCCAAAGCAGTAAAATCAGCATTTTTCTGCACCACTCAATGCTAGCAGGTGTTCTGACAGAGCATTTAAATGAAGAAATGGCATCCTTTAAATATTTTTTTTTTAACAAAGCAGATTAAGATGATTTTTCAAGTTTGCAAATCACTCCAACAACATCCTCTGTCATTCCTCAGTTCTCCCCTCCAGGTTATCCAAACTCCAACAGGTTTTTTTTTGCCTTTTTACTGCAACATGATGGAAGTGAAAGGTGCTAAAATGAATATTCTGATATCATTTTCACTCACACACGAGCTCATGCACGGTTGGGACATTAGATTTGAAATCTATTTACAATTTTACATATTTTACAATATATAGTTCATCTTTACAGCTACAGAATAAGTTCAGACTAAACATTGGTACCTTTTTTTCCTGCTGGAACTTGGCTTCAAGTTAAACTAATTATTAAAAACAAGTGCATGCTTAGAAGGAAGCTTTCAGGAGAGATGTCAATGGACTAGTGTTGCTTAAAAATTACACCAGTTTGCGTAGAAAATCGAAATTCAGTTCAAAAAACCCACCAAAGCCTAATAGAAATCTACAAGACTAAAATAAATACAATTCATTACACTTAACCAAGAAAAAAAAAAGCAAAAAAAACCCAAAATTACCTTTAAAAATGTACTGATTTAAGCTCTTTCTGTATTTTTCAAGCCTTAAATTTCCTTCCCCTCCCAACTAGCTGAGGATAATTATCCTGCATAAACCTGAGGCTGCAGTGGTGGGGGCAGCTTGTCATTCTCCACGTTTTCAGAGTCAATGGCTGCTAAGGCTTGACTTTTTGGTTTTATTTCTAAGGGATATTTCTCCACAATATCTTCCACCTCCTTGGTGATCCCATCAGTCCAATCGATGAGGTCTTTCTCCAGCTTCTTGGCTTCACTGACAATTCTTTCCTGTCTCTCATTCAACTGAGAGAGGAGGTCTAAGCTTTTGCACATTTGCTTCACCCCCAGGCACACATCAGGGGAGAAACTGTCAGATTCCTGCTTTTTTGGGGAGGTCTGGCCCGTCATGAAACGATCAAAATCTTCCTGGCTCAGATTTAAAGACTGAGCATCCAGTTTTTCAATGAAGGCCACAGCACAGCACTGCAAACAAAACAGAGAGAGCATCACTGCAAGATTGGAATCACCACAGACTGGACTGTATCCATTTGCTATTCCTTACCCTCCTCTTACACCAGAAACTGATTTCTTAATATTTTATTTTATGCCCTAAATGAGCTTTTCCAGAAGTTAATTTTATCAGACACCTCATACAACTCTTTCCTCTCCCTAAAAGTTTGAAGAAATCAAAAATTGAGCTGCCAAGGTACATTCCAGACCTCAGGGTCTCTGTGTTTGGGAGGTGAGGGAGCAGCAGGAACATGCCAAGGAGACAGGAGCAGTGTATTAATATTTAATTATCTGATCAGCAGAGATCTGATCTGCAGATTAATTAATTTCCTAAAGGAAGGAACGTCAAAAGCCCAGCTCACCTGGTGGATGCTCTGCTCCTACTGAAATCAACTTTTAACATTCCAAGCATTTCATCCAACTCTGTAATTTCCCTCCAGGATTCTTTATGATAAAATGCAGAGCACACCAAGAAATGCCTCTTGTAGGAGCTGTAAAAAACCTGTTTACCTCCACACACAAATGGCCTAATTCTGCAGGGCCTTCAAGAAACTCTCCTGGGCTCAAGGAGGGGACTTTGCATCTGGAACATCTACACAGCCCAAACTCAGGGCTTGAGGAACAGAAAGTCCTGACCTTGCAGGATAAAAATACACCCAAGTCTTAGCATGAGACTTTGCAAACCAAGGGTTTAAGGCTATAAAATAAGAAAACAAAACTCTGGTTTGGACAGCAGAGAAGGAAGAGAGAGGGAATAAAATTGGCTGTACTCTTAGGTAACCTCAACCACTGCTTGAAGATTAATTTTAATTTATGGTCCCCTTTGCTGGCAATTCCTACCTCCAAAAAAAACCCCAAACCTTGCTGACCAGCCCCACCCCTCCTCCTGCACTCACCAGGTTGGTGAAATAATATCCATCCTCCCCAGTCATCAGCCTGCTGGGGTTGCAGAAGCGAGTGATGTACTGGATGTTGGACTGCAGGCGAGGGGGGTTCCCCTTCAGCACGATGTAAATCAGGGTGGGCAGGAAATCATCAGCAGAGGCTGGCTCATTCTTGGTGATTTTGATGGCATTGAAGATGTGCTTGCTGCATTTGGTGATGCAGGCCAGTTTATCCCGAGGGACGCGCTTGGAGTCCATCTCAATGATATCTGGGAGGGGAAAAATAGAAAAAAAATCATTCAAATTGTATTCATCAGGCACTGAATAAGCAGGATTTACTGGGTAATTTTGATATTGCATCATTTCTGTCTGTGGGGAAGTGTTTCAAGTAGATCAGACAAGCCTAAGCACCTCAGTGTGGAAAATTATCCCTGCTCCAGATGAAATCCCAAACCCACAAAGATTCCTGCATATTTAACAGCTTGGAGCCCCCCTGATGACAGCAAAAATAACCTCAACAAGCAAGAGAGATGAAATTCAAAGCTGTAAACATAGAATTCATCACTCACAAACCTGTAATTGCCTTTACAACCATGTCAGAGACTTCTGGAATTTCCTCGCTGACAGGAACACACAGCATCTGGGGAGTCACCCAGTGCAAAGCCCTGGGACAGGAAACAAAGGGTTAAACTCTTCAGTGCCATCCAGGTGTTTGAAACCAGCTGTTTCCTGAATTCAGGGCACAAGGAATGCTTTGTGTGATCCAGGCATTATTCCAGCCATAAACCAGTTTATTCCACTGAAGTAATTTATTTTCAGAGAAAGTACTTACATATTTAAATTTTTTTTTTGGCTGTGATTTAACAAAAGCAAATTTTCTCAGTCTAGTGGTTGTCATTATCCCACCTATTAATTCATTCTGTCTTTTAAATAAAATAGTTTGAGCCCTTAACAAGCCATTTTTCTGTGCACAGCACGAGGTTTTTTTAACATGGTTGATTCAGAGCTCATTTAGAGAATTTGGGATTACTCAATTATTTTTCCTTTCGAGCCTTACCTGATCCTTTTTTGAACAGCAAGGTCTTTCTTCTCATCATCAGTTGTCTCAGGGCAAAAAACATATTTATACTGTCGAGTCATGATGTATTTCTCAACCTCATCCATTGCCTTCTCCACTTTTTCAGGGGGCACTGAAAGGGACAAATCCCACAAATTAAATATTTCAGGGCTCTTTGGAAGATTTAATCCCAATATCATCAAATTAATATTACTCATTCAAGCCAACCTGAGTTCATAAATGGATATGATGGGAAATAAAAATAAAATGGGCAGAACTCCACTGAGAGTTTAAAAGAAAGCTGTAAAAACAAGTATTTAGACAGCAAAATTTCCTAGAGGGAACAATTCTAATTCTGGTACCAGAACCTGTTCCCAGCATTTCTAAAAGTTGGGGATACTTTGCTTTAACTGAAAATTCAGGAGGCTTTAGTTTCACATCACTGCTTTTGGAGCAGGAGAAGATGAAAAAGAAGAACTTGGTACCTTTCCAACGTGTCTGCAGCCTGTCTGCTATGCTTTGGTAGAAGTCCTGGGCATATTCAGATTGCTCCTCAATGCTTAAATCCTGCAAGAGAACAAGGATTAAGTGTGAAGAGCTGGCAGCAACAGTTCATGTTTTGTTTTGGTTTAAGAAGTGTCCAGCTGCAGTAACAGTCTGAGAATGCACAGGTGTCATCAGATGTGTTTATAATGGCTCAATTTTATTTAAAAATAGGAGAAGCCAACACTGGCTCTTTAATGTGTGCAAGATTTGTACTGATTTACTGAATAAATGGATTAGCACAGGTGCAATGGCTTTTTCCCCTGAGGAGCACTGACAAAATAACTCTGACTAAGCAACATGTTTGTCCCTATTTAACCTCTGATTTTTTAAAAGACAATTTATAGTCTATAAAACCCCCAAAAAGATCAATTATTTGAAGGAATATCTCTACAGCAGACATTTCTGATGATAAAGTTACTGTGAAATATATTCACAGTGATATTGGTGAAAACAACACTGGCTTTTGCTAACCGAGCTCCTGAAGAACATAACAGAGGTTTGAAGGTTTAAAATTAACTTAATTGAGGCAATTTTAATCATTAAATGAAACAAAAAAATAATAATAAAATAAAAAAATAAATTATATTACTTTAATAATGAATCATTATTTTAAAAAGTGGGGGGAGAATTTGATTTCTGAATTCTCTAAAGCAAAAAACTTGGACATTTTCCTGAACACAAGTCCCAGTTCTTGCTGAGATTGGATTTTAGGCCTGGTTTGTGTGTAGTAAAAAATCCCATGTTTTGAGAAGGCTGAAATAGGAAATGAGAACACCTTCAGTGCTCGAAGCCAAAAAAAACCCACGCTGTTCTCACAAACTCTGTGCTCATAATGAACAGGTCTAAAAGAAAAGAAATAAAAGTTCAAGAAGATTTCAAAGTAGAGGGAATGTAAGATTCCATGAGAACTCATGAGGAGACAATTTGAGGAACTAAATAGGAAAGGGAGAAGAAGGGGAGGAGGAAAAAAAAGTTGTGCTGAATTCTGACTCATTCCAACCATAGGTGGCACCACAGATTGATTAATATTTCAAGAACATTGATTTTTTTTTTTTTTTAATGGAAAATGAAGACATAACACTTATTTCTTATTTAAAAAAAGCAGCACAGTCAATTTCCCCTTCCCCAATAAAAGGAGAGGGGTGGGTTGGTACTGAATTATCTTTAGAAGTTTTTAGGCTTAAGTTGTCTCATCCCTGGATGTGTCCAAGGCCAGGCTGGATGGGGTTTGGAGCAACCTGGGACCGTGGAAGGTGTCCCTGCCCATGGAACCAGATGATCTCTAATTCTCTTCCAACCCAAACCACTATGTGATATCTAAAAACTCACCAGGCGGTATCTTACATAATTTCCACAAGTCATATTAATGTAGAATATTGCTGAACGGATTAATTCATGTGGGATTTAGTCAGGACTAATTTATCTGGCATGCTTGGGGTTAGAAGCATGGTCTCAACCAAAAAAACAAGGCACCTAGATCTTAATTTGATTAATCCAATCATCTGCAGGCTCCTGCCCCACTCCAGAAAATCCAACCTGCTGGAAGAAGTGCAGCATTTCCTCCCTCTCTCCCCAGTTCCCCCATTTTATTGAGACAAGAGGCATTCAGAGCTCACCCTTTTGTGACTCATGCTGTCCAAGAAGAGTTTGCATTGCTTGTAGATATCCTGGCCAGGCTTCTGGTATGTCCTGATGAATTCTATGAACTCCTTGGACACTCGGTCTGTCTCGATGCTGGCCTGCCTGTGGATGGAAGGGCTGGGAGCCTTGGCCTCCTGGATTTCTGCTAGCAAAATTCAGGGCACAGCACATCAGCTTTTTACACCAATGGATAGTTTCCAAATGGTTTTATCATTTTGAGTTATTTTTTTTCTTTGTAGCTGTGCAGACAATCGGTCATTTATTTCTCAAGCTTTGCCAGGGAAATGCAGGATATTATTAAACACAGCAGTAATTATTAAACACATCTCCAGGAAAACTGAGTATCCCACTGAAGTGGAATGTTGAGATCCACACCCCTGTTCACACTAATGGCCTTTTTATATTACAAGTGACTGCAACACAGGGTTGCTTTTGGGTTTTACACTCACTCCCAGGTCAGACATCCCACTTAAGGTTTCCAGCTGTGAATCTGCAGGTTCCTAAAGATAATGGGGTGGTTTCCCCACTCTCCCTGACCTCCACACTCCGTGCACCAACACCTCCCAAGCAGCTCAGGGCAGTTCTGCTCAAGGAACACGCACTGCAAGTTGTCAGAGCTGCACCCATGGGGGGTATTCCCACAAAAACATCTGATTTTCCAAGTTCCAAGTTAATTGTGCTGCTCCAATACCTTCACCCACCTTTCAGCTTGCCAGCCAACGCTGTTGGAAATGGAGGGATTGAATAGAGGTGGTGGAAATGAACGTGGTGAGAGGCAAGCAGCAGAGAGACAGAAAACATGAAAATATTCATGGTCAGCACGACACAAACACGGCTTTCAACCTGAAAACACTTCACATGCACAGAAATCCTGCTTTCAACAAGCATGCAGAACTCCAAAGGAAAAAGAAAGAAATGGGATTAATATGTTTAAATTGGTTTAATTTGGATTAGAGAGCTTAGTAGGTTTTTTTTTGGTTGTTATTTGTTTTTAAAGAGATTCAGTACTACAGAAAATCCAAAGTTGTGTCACCCAGTGAATACCAAACTCTGCTCCTCTGACCAAAGCTCCACACTTCAGCACAGGGAAAAACTTGGTCAGGCACCATCAGAGCACCTCTGGCATTTCAGTGCCCAGAACAATAACAGGTTTTGCAAATATTTAAACTCCAACTGCAGCAATTGAGATAGAGAGTGCAAATCCAACTCCTTTCTAGTTACTCAAGGACACTTTTCCAGAGGGGATTTCCTTCCATTGCCTTTATATCTAAGATTCACTGGATGGATCCCAAATCCTACACAGGATTCCAGCTGAAGGGTGGCCTTTATGAAATTTGTGACATTTAACATCAGAGAAGCAGAAAGCTTATTTGGAAATAATAAACAAAGAAAAGGGCAGAATTATCAGATATTTCTTCCAGGATTAATCACTGATCTCATTTCACAGTACAGCTGAAGGTTTATTTACTTACTTCAACAATGAGTTCACTCTTATATAAAAATAATGAGCCTTATTTTACTATTTGACCTTAAGGAATGTGAATATTACTTTTTCAGTTACAAATTCAAACGGGATTGTTGTTTAGTTACTAGAGAGATGTAGTCAACTGAGGCAGATTAATATTAAGTATTAAAAAGTGAATGTTAATTAGAATGAACTGCCTTTTAATGAGTTACACCAAGAATTACACTTGAGTTACACTGGTAGTTGCAGCTTCACTAATCTCAGAGCTGAAACCCTGACTTAAGGAAAATTAATCTGCACTGATTACCAAGGGCTGCAGGAACAAATAAACTTCCAGCAACAAAAAATCCTCAAGTTTGTCCTATGTTCTCAAAAAATTCAGTCTAACTAAAAAGAAGCTGATTACAGCCAAGGAATTCCAACAAGTTAAAGAGAGCCCAGCAGAGGAAAATGCCAAAATGCCAGGAGCGAGCATGGGAAGAGTTAAGGAAGGATTGGCTTTGCAAAGAATAAACATAATTAATATTTAAATCTTTCTACAGGAAAGCCACTTGTCACAGCAGAACAGGAGCACTCCAGGGATTCACTATGGTTGTGCCATGGCCATGAAGCCCAGTCCAAGCACGGAATATGAAACAGGGTTTGTCACCAGCTCTGTTACACACAGCCCTTCATCACCTTCCTGCAACTTAATAAACATCTGAATGTTTCTTTTGCCAGCAGAACAAGCCAGGATTGCAAACAAATAATGGAGGATGAGCTCTTAGAGCTGTTTGCATCAAGGGGTTTGGTGTCCCTTTTGGTTTAAATTAAACCAGTGTCTCCTCTTGATGGGAAATTTTCTTCTTGGTTTATATAAAAAACATCTGGAGACATTTTGAAAATGCCAAAGTTCTTGAAATGCCAACTTCAATAGTTTTGACTCATAATAATCAGATTTGTAACAGCAACTTGGATTTATTTTTTTTTTAATAAAAACAAAGCAGCACAAGATTTGGCTAATTCTTACAAAATTTTGGGTTTTTTTATCCTAATTCTAAGGGGGAGCTCAATGATGATTCAGCTTTACTCCTATGACTCCCTACTAAAAAGCAAAGAATTGTTTTAAAGATTCAACATCACCTCAGGATGCTGGACTTGCTTTTTTTGCCATCTTCATGCTGAAGAGCGAAGTTACAACTGGCACAACCCTAGTTTGTGTTTAGCAAAGCCCAACTAAGAGCCAAGCTTACTAAAACCAGGCAGACAGCTCGCCCAGGCTGTGCTGCATTACCTTCAGAAGGGGAAGCCAGTTCCCAGGAGGGAGTAAAAATCTCCTTCAAATCCCTGAGAATGTTATCAGCATTTCTCTCCCTCCCAAGCTGTCCTTGCTTAGGGGTTTTCTCTTGAGCTGCTGAAATAAAAAGGCCAAAGCAGGCAAGGCACCAAGAGTGGGAGCGTGGCAGAACAGGTGGTGAAGGGATAAAAAAAGAAAAGATGGAAAGTGAGAAAAACGAACATTAAAAAACCAAAACCACAGGTGAATGAATGCCTCATGTAGCCAGCTGCTGCCATGCACCAGGACAACTCTAATCAGAAAAATGCTGAATTTCAAATTAGGGAAATGCATGGTCTCTAAGGTTAAGACAGATTAATGTTGCTTTTCCTTCTGGAATTCCTCCTCCACAGCCCAGCATTTCCCAGCTTTTGCCTGTGTGAGCTATTGCTATGCAAAGCCAGCAGTGCCATTCATCACTCCTGCTTGTAACACATTCTGTAGAACAAACAGCCAGCCAGCCACAAACTTGATATTCCCAGCCCACACAAACACTGCCAGCCTCACATTTATGTGCAGCTCAAGGCACCCAGCTCACACATCCCATTTCTCCCTGTCAAAGTGAGGCACTCTGGCAGCATCAGCTGATATTTTATCTCAGGGTTTCTATCACACTCAGACACAGCAGCTTGTTGAGGTGACTGACTGCCAGCACCTTCTCTGTTGCTCTGTCCAGGAGGAATTCCCCTTCCAGCCCTAAATCCTGGTGTGACACCATGGCTGAATCAGGAATTTCACTGGAATGTGTGCCAGAGGAACAAGGAACTTCCCCTCAGCAGCGCAGTGCCACCACCAGGAACACATTTATGCTGTTTAGTGGAAGACCTCCTGTATAATCACATACAAACACAGGTTTAGCAGGGCACTGCTCCATTTAAGACTGTTTGGCATCACTCACATTTTTCTGTGTTTTCAGTAACAATCAGTCTCCAGAAGCATCACTATTCCAACTTTCGAAAGTCAAAGCACAGAGCATTAATCTGCCTTTTAGAACATCTGCCAAAAGCTTTTAGTTTTAAAATGTACAGAAGCATGACAAGCAAAGGGGAGTTACCCTTCTTAGCTCCTGCTCTGGAGGAAGCAGTGAAGAACTTCTTCACAGTAGTGACCTTTCTTGTTTTCTCATTGGTTTTCTTCTCCTCAAACTTTGAGAAGGTCAGGGACTGTGCCCCTTGGGTGCTCTGGCTGCTGGCATAGGCTTCTTCCTCCTCACGCTGGAGCCTGGAGTTAGAGAAATACAGGTTTGATTTAAGGGCTTAGAAACAAGACAAAGGAGCTGATTTCCTGTGCAATCACTAATTACTCATTTGACATGTTAATTCTTCCTGCTGCCTATCTCCCTTCAGTACAGGACACCCACCCCTTCCCTGCTGCAGTGAGGGAAAGCTCAGGGTTAAATAGTGAGGTCATAAGGGAGAAGACTGAGGTTTAACCATGGTCACCTTCCCCTCGTGTCACACTCTGAATTCTCTAAAGGCACAGGGGAGGGTTTCCAGCAGCAGATTCACTGCCTTCCTCCCTGCCTCACACGGAGTTCCCCAGCCTGTTACCTCAGGCAGTCATTCCCCATCTTACAAAAGCAAAATACTGTGTCCCAATCTCAGGAGTACTTTGGGAAAGAGATCGTTGTTGTCACAATCTGCTTTGGTAATAAATATCTGCTTGAATGGATGAGGCAAAGTTTGAAAGGCCAAGTTTTTAATCTAAGGTAGAGGAGGGCAAACTCACCAATCCTGCAATCTTTTCTCCTATGTAGGAGTATTCAAATAGGCTACATTCTATCTCCCTTCAAGATGCTGGGAGGCAGAATAATTGTCTTTAAACATCCCTCCAGCTCAGGATGGACCATAAATAGTCTGGGATCTACAATCTCTTGAGGCAAGAATTGTATCTTATCAGTGCTGACAAGCCTGTCTGTTCACTGCAACAAACAATCACAGCTTATCTGTGCCTTTAGCGTCTCCCAGCTACTCATTGAAAATTCTTAAAATACCCCACTTTGTTTTAGAGATGATCCAAGACTGGCAGCATAACTATCTGCCCTAATAATAAAGTTTTTATTAACTGCTGAAGACATTTATGGCAGAGGAAAACAATGACATGACCTCTGAAAACATATCTTCCATTTTCAGGGTCAAGCGTTTATCACACGAGGAAAATGAGATTGGTTTGCAGAAAATAAGTGATTAGACAATTACCTAAATTAGCAAAGCTAAAGCTTTTATGTTCTTGGGCTTGAGTCTGCAGTTGAAAACAATGACCACAGACAAGACTAAAACCAGTTTTTAATCAGCAAGTGGAATGCAAAATCATGGTGCTGCCTACACCCAAGAAAATAATTGCCATCTCCAGAGGGTATTTTTAATCAAAATTGTCCCTTTAACCCTTCTAACTGCTAGACAGAAATACAGATTTGCATATGCAAATTAGGTCGAAGCATTCATTGGGAGGTTTGGCTCTGTTTACATTTGTTCCTTCCCAGATTGTCTTTTCACCTCTTATACTAGAACGTCATAAATATTCATCTTTACATCAAAAGGAAGGTTTGAATTCCTGCTGGAAAGGTCAAATTGGGGAATTTGTGATGAACCTGAGCCAGAGCAAACAGGACTAGGAAACAGGAGGCAGGAACAGAATTTGGTGGAGTCACCCTGAAGGAAGAAAGAAGGTTCTTTACCGCTCTGCCAGCTCCCAATCCTCTTGAATCTGCTTCTGCCTTGCCTTGTGGTATTCCTCCCTCCAGCACTTGGAGCAAAATCCCTGCCAAGCAGGATTGCCATAGTAACCACAGCCCTTCTTGCACAGCAGCTCCGACTGATCCACGTGGATTCCTCTGCGCTCGGATTTCAGGCTCATTTTCCTCCTGGCGGAAGAGGAGAAGGGTTAAAAACACGAGCGTGGCAGCAGCCCGCTAGAAATCATTTCTTCTGAGGGTTTGCCTTTGGAAAGGAGTCACCTGCCTGAATTATTTAACAGCTCCATAGCAACAAAATGAATGCCACGGGAGGAAGGGCACAGTTACATAACCAGGAGCCCCAAAGCCAGGGGCAGCACGAGCATGTCTTTGTAGGGCTGTGACCCCCACACAGCTCCAGAAAGAGTCCCAGGGCAGCAGTGACAGTCCCACAACCAAGGGACAAATTGCCAAGGCACATCTTTGCAGTGACAGTCCCACAGCCAGGGAACAAAAGCTCAAGGCTCTACTCTCACCACCACCTTGTTCTGACAGCCAGAGGCACAAAGCAATGGGGAAGAGAAAGAAATAAAGTTCCAAAAACCAACAAAGCACATAGAATATATTGTGATCTGAGACTGTGCCCACACAGAACCACACTGGTGAGGGTTTAGGGATCTTTGGCCGCCAAAAGTGTCTTCAGGGCCCAGTGAGGAATCACAGCTGACCCAGCTGGGCACATCCACACATGGCCAAGGCACATCCCCATCTCCTGCAAGTCCTGCCAGAGTTAAACACAGCATAGCTCTGGGGGGTTTATATTCAGTGACTGCAACAAAAAGATTCTCCTGCCCACACCAGCACCCTGCCAAGCCTGTCTTGGAGCATTCAGCCTCCTCTTCCTTTCCTGACAGAAACCATCCCACATTCCAGCTCCCTGCTACTAATGGGAAATGCTGGAGTGATTTGAGGAGAAAACAGCACAGGAGTATCTGCACCAGCAAGGTTAAGGTGTGCACATTAAAATATTGATATTTGGATTGCAATATTGTCAAACATTGACAGCAGAAATAGCACAGCAAGGTTTTGTCCAGTAAATCCAGCCCCTTTCCCTTCCTGCCATTCCAGAGGTGTCACGTATGGAAAGCAAGAGGAAAAGGGATTTTCGCAATCTGAAGAACATCAGTAACTGAATCAGAGCTATTGTCTTTTCCCCTGGAATTCCACCCCAAACTCTTCTCTGGATCATCCAGCAAAAGATGGAATATGCACAAATATCACTGAGAGTTTTCTACTACAGGAAGTTCCAGCTCTTTTGTTCCAAGCTCAATTATCCATTTTAAAATACTGATAATGTTTAACATTTCCCATTAATCTAATCAAGTTATTTTAAGCAAAGTAACAGGAAACACATTATTTTTTCTGAAGGGGGAACAAATTAAATATCCCATCTTATCTATGTAAGTGTTAAGATTTCTTCCACTTTTCTATTTTTGAAAGAAATAGAGTTTCTAAAAATAACCTAAAAATAGTTTCATTGTAGAGACATGCATATTAAGGGAATTAATTTCTTAATGACATAATTTATTGCTGCATGTTCTCATTTTTATAGATGAGAGAGCAGCTGAAAACTTTCTGAATACTGAAGAGTCTGACAGTCAATATTGTGCTGCTGCAGAGAAAAATGGGGGGAAAACCCCATATATTTTAAACATTTGAGAGCTTTATTTCATTAACATATGCAGAAATAACTGAGAAACAAATATGTTGCTTTCACAACAATTTTTGGTTTCATTTCCTGACTTCTCAAGGAAGGTCTGTGTGGGAGCCCCTGGCTGCCAACACCTCAGAGTTCAGAAATTAAACTTTCAGTGTGTGTCAGCTGCACAGCCTGGGCAGGAATTGCATTTTGGCAGGATTTGCACACTCAGGCCATTCCCAGAGCGTCACTCATGTCCTTGAGCAACAATTCTGAAAAGAAATGGGAAGCAAAAGCTGAAACTCTTCACTGATTCATTTTCATGACCACTTCCCAAAAGCAGAAGCTGCAGCAGCATTTTGGCCAGAGACCTCTATTGCTGGTGCCTGTTTTAGAAAAAAATGCTATAAATATTCATCAAATGTTTAACTGCCATTAATGCAAAGCTGATTCGTCAATGTTTTCAGTGTAAACTACAAAAACACAATAAATAAAAACATTCTCATATCACAAACTTCCCAAAAATTTTACAGGGATCTCTGTCACCAGAGGAAACAAAACCCTATAACAGAACAGAGTAACAACTCTGAACTGCAATAATTCCAAGAATTCAGGTGTCTGTTCTCATTCAAAAGCACCACATTCCAGACTCTAATTTGAAAATTAAAGGAGTAGAATGAAATACCTGACCCTGCTTCTCTCCCACCCCAACACCTGAGAACACAGCACGGTTTCTCTGCCACTTGGGCACTTTCACTGCTCCAGAGAGGCACAAAAATCCCCTTTGTGCCACCGATCCCTCTGGCACCCTGTGCGTGTACATTAAACTAAAAATAAAGTTCTGCTCAGCAGTTTTGCCCAGAGGGAGCAAAGCAGGGCTGCAAAGAGCTGCAAAGTCAAGAGCCCTGCCCTCCGTCTGAGTGCTGGCAGTGCCACCAGCCCCGGTGTGGGGACACAGGAGTCACCCTGATGCACAGCAAGGAGTCACATGCTGCACACAAAGCTGAGACTTTCGCCTCCCTTCACACAGAAAACGCCCTTGTGAAAAAAAAAAAAGTTTCCCAGATGATTTCTGCAGGTCAGCATTAATATTTTAATAAAGAGAACAACTCGGGTTTTGATAAAATGAATGTGAGAAAACCCTCATAATATTAATTTTTGGCAAGTAAATAACTGCTTACATTATATTACATAATAAAAATGTGGTTTTTGGTGCTGTTGAGTGTCTGAAATGCTTTTTCCCCTCCTTTCTCTCCCTCCCACTCCAGCTAAAGGTGATCACTCCTTATCCAACAATCACCTCCTCAGAGTGTTTGCACAGTCACACCTCACATTTTGCATGGTCAGATCTCTTATTTTCACTCCTGCCCTGAATGCATGGCATGCTCAACGCTCACTTCTAACTTCAATTCAAATGAAAACCCTAAATTTGTTGTTTTTCTGGAGTTTGGAGAGCAGGCAACTCCAAACACCTTTACACCACCTGCCCATTGAGAAGTCAGAACATAAGGAAGGTAACAAACTTCCACATTAAAAAAAAATAAAAATAAAAAAATAAATCGAATCCAGAAGTACAATAAAGGACCAGAAGATCATAAATAACATTAACTACGATTTGGAGAGGTGCTTTGCACCAAACATCCTATTGCATCACCACATCTCCCTCCCAGGAGCAACATTTAATGTAATTTAAAATATATTCATCCACTGCTTTGCTTAGTGAGTGTTTCAAAAGGCTCTGCTGGGCATCTCATCAGGGAAGGCAAGAATGACACCTCACAAACACCATGAGACAGAACCTTCTTTTGAGCATTTCTGTGCCAGGACCAGACCTCATCACACCTTAATAGCTGTGTTAATTAGCAACACCCCTTTGAAGAGTTTAGGAAAAGAATAGGCTCTTAAACTTAGTTATTAATTTATAAAATGCCTTTACTTAATGTTACTTATTTGCAAGCAAAAGCTTCTGGTCTCCTGTTCTCCGCTGAAATGGAAAAATGGAAATCTCCCAACTATTTTTTATGATTTTTAAAGAACACCTCACACATGGTGGTTGTCTCCCAAGGGATTTATTTGGGATAATCACAGCCTGGAAAGGTGTCCCACTGCTGGCTGTGGACACCAAAATGCTCCCTGTCTTCCTGACACAAGAATTCCCAGTTTGAACCTCCATGATCTGCATGTCCAGCTTTATTTTTCCAAATTCTTCTGAAATCAACAGGAAAGGAGGCCTATGATTCATATTAAATCAGATCTATCTGCAGGGCTGCACATCAAAGGTCTCTAATGACAGATCAGATCAGCTCCAGACTTTTTAGAGCATCTCACAGTAGTTTTGTTATGATGAAAAAAACCACCAAATCACTGTGGTTTAATTCAAAATTAGCTTTCTACTGGCTTTAATGCAATTTCTTCTGAAGCTCTCAAATACATCTTCCTATCAACATCTTTTTCTCGCTCTACCCACACTTACATAATTTCTTTTTCTTTTTATTCATCCATTCAGAGCAAACACCTTTTAAGAAGGGCAATACCAACTCGGAGATTTCTCATCCTTGTTCACATCCCTGAATTTTTTTCCTGTCCAGTCTGTCATCCAAGGAGACAAACCACAGCTCTCCCTTCAGAAAATGGGGAGTCACAGAGTATTTTTCAGGAAGGACAAAGCAGCTGCCTGCCCTCCGTGGCTCTGTAAAGCTGAAACTGAGAATGTCTGCAAACACTGCAGGGTTTCAGTTACCACCACCAGGAACAAAAACCAACTTCCCTGCAAAATATTCTGGCTATGAGCCACTTCACTTTCCCTGTCACACACTTTGAACCACCTTGGAGACAACACAGAGAGAGTTAAGATGCAGGAAACATGAATGAGCAGCAATCATTCCTCCAGGACTTGGGACCTTTTGTAGCTCAGTAACAGCAAAATACTAAATTTTCATTTTCACACAAACCAAGTTAGAAAATAACCAGAAAATTCATATTAAATATATAAAATCAGGTATCAGTCACAGCAAGGAGCAGATGCATCCCCAGCTTTTATGTGGTAGGGAAAAAAAGGGTTCCTCCAACCCAAATCAGTCACCCAGGGCTGATTTAATGCACACATGAAAGCCTAAACTTATGTAATAGCTTCTTTTCAGCAAGAAACACAAGAAATTCTCACAGCACAAAGCCTGCAGACACAGCTTTGGCTTGGGGAAAAGGGTTGGGTGAAAGATGCTTTAGGAGCAGCAGGGATTTACCAGGGGCTCCAACACCCCCAGCTGGTTTTCTGGTTCTTTTCCATCTCCCTGCCTTGCTTGGAGCAGGCAAAATGATCTGTACCTTTATTACCAGTGCAGATTGTGAGGAGATACCTGCTGGCTCATAAACTATTTACTAGTCCTGGATTGCTGAGGTCACCTTTGAGAGCTGGCTGGAAAAGCTCATATTCAAAGTTGAACAGAAAGGCTCTTGCTAAATCAATCAATAAACACCTTCAGTAAGAGCTAATTGAAATCAATTTATAATTATTACAAGCTGTGAAGAGCAGTTTTTAAGTAACTCCACAAACTAACCCCGGACATTAAAGGAGTAGCTTTAATTCTATAATTGAACTTCTATAAATGCGTTCAGTATTGGTAACAACTTAATTAAATGTGTCCAAAACCATAAAACACAGATCAGGAACAGGTAGGTTTGGTTTGGGTTGTGGGGATGTTTTGGGTTTGGTTTTTTTTTTTTGTTTTTTTTTTTTTTGTGTTATTGGTTTGTGGTTTTTTTTCTTCCCTCCCTAAAATTAAGTTTTCTCCAAAAAAAAAATAAAAATTTTGGCCCAGGCATCAGCAACAACCTACAGCAGCTTTTTCACTGGGCTGAAGCAAATGTGATTCAGCTCTTCAAAAGTCACTCTAGCACTTAATGAACAACTTGAATTCTTCTAATTCAAAAAACATCAAAGTGCCCCAAAGAGTGTTCACTGTGAACTCACTGCAGCTCTCTGATCATTAATGGCCATCCACAGAAATGGAATTTTACAGCAGATACAAATAAAAAGAAAACCAGGGAAGCCTCCAAACACACAATTCTTACATGAACTGCTGTTGGTTCACATTTTACTGGTGCTTGAATACTCCATCATAATTCAGAACAAGACAGCAGCCAGCAACTTTAATTACTAAAAATAGATTTGTGAGGTAGGTTAGAAAGGGCATCAAAAGATGGAGTCAAGGTGTATTTTATATTTTGCCAATAGAAAATGTATTTATTCCAAAGAACCACTGACGCAAACACCCCAAAATGCTGAAGAGCAGCAACCTACGTGTTGAAAGAGTCGTGATTCAGGTGTAACCCCAAACACTCAGGCATGTAATTAGCTGCAGCGTAATTAACCATGAGCTAATTTCCTCCCAAGGAAAGGGTGGGGCAGGATGATCTCAGGCTCGGGAACAGAAAATACAAAAGCCATTAGACATGTTGGGAATTAGGCAAGAAACACTCTCTGCAGCTCTCACACTTTTAATGCACATCCTTCTTGCAATTATAGGATTTCAGCTACAGCAGTTGTAGGACAAACAGTGCAGGCTGCTAAAAAATAGTCCCAAGAAGAGAAACATCAGAGCAGCCACTTCAAACAAACCACAGAGCTGGGTCCTGGCATTTGGAGGGGAAATTGAAGCCTCTGCTTCAAAGCTCCAAAATCCCAATGGCCACAAGGCTCCAGCTCTCAATTTCCTCAGCTTGGAGTTGTGTTTTCCCTTCAAATGTCAGCACAGGCCTAGGGGGACAGGTTTGGTTTGTCCCCATGACATCAGTGATCAGGCTGTGTCTCACCATCTCCATGTGACCCACAACTGTGCTTTAAACGAAATCACAGGAAACATCTAAAAACTGTTTGTGCTGCTTGACTGGGAATTCAGGTCAGAACAAAAAGATTAGCTTAAACTGCTAAAATCTCTTCAGAAACAGCAGCAACAGGCTCCTCCTACACACTATGTCCTGCCAACCACACTCACCTGGACACAGATAGAAATTAAGTTGCCTAAAACTTCAGAGAACTTCAAAATGTTTTATACACTTTGTACCTGACTTGTTACAAGTAGCATTATTACATGACTTCACAAGTAAAACTTCCAGGTCTAGTTTCAGATCACACGTAGTTAGTTAATCATGAGAAAAAAAAAAAAAAAAGCCCCAAGCATAATTGGGGATTACACAGCAAGGAAAGAAGGAGCTGAGAAAGGCTGTTCTAGCTTAAATAACACCACAGAACAAAATTAAATACCAGAATCACGGACTATCTTCAAGCTTATAACCAGTTTGTTGTGTAAAGCAGTCTCAGGAATTGGTATAATTAGCTTTTTATCCTACTCTCCCTTTCTACTATGTGTTGTTTTGGGCTTTTTCTTGGTCAGCAAAACATTCCACTGAGCTACAATTCCCTTCCTAATCATCCCTGCTGCAAAAAACACTTGTGTAACCGTGTCCAGAAGGCCAGCACATCCAATTCCTGAGTAAAGCACGGTTCCTGGAAACACCTCATCCTTCCACGCTGGTCTGGTTTGGTCATTGGTCTCAAAAAAGTGCTGGGTAACTGGAAAACCAAAACGAGCTCAGTGCAGTCCTCAGAGTCCTGGTGCGGGGAATTTCACACGTCAGAAGTAGTTTCAAATGAGCCCATCGAACAAAAGTATGGCAAGGCAATCATGGATTTAAATCACAACCTCCCCAGTGCCAGCCTTTTCCCCCAAACCGTTCAAGTGCTGCTAATTCCCAGCACCGGGCCCCACTCAGCCAAATAAAAAAAACAATTTAATTTTGCCTATAAAGCCTTCCCAGTCAACCCAGTCACCTGCCACAGAGCAGCAGGATTTCAGGCAGCACTGAGCCAACCCCTCAGAGGATTTCTTTGGTAATTCAAGCACATCATTCATCTCTCAGTATCTCACACCCTCTCTGAGCCACTCCCTGCTTCAAGGGAGCAACCTGAACTCTCCAGTGCCACAAGCAGCGACAAACACCCACAACAGCGTCCAAAACGCACTGCTCAGCATCTTTAAGTATTCTCCAAACTTCACCTGGCTTGACTTAAAAGGACTTTGATCCTCAGATGTGCAGTGACAAGCCAAGCAGGGACAATACTTACAGGAAAAAAGCCCAAACCTCATTGATCCGTAAGGAGCTCATCAGGAACACAGGCTGGGGTGGGGGACTATTGGTAAAGCCATCAGTGACACCTGCACCTTGTTAACTACAGGCACAGGCCCAGGGAATTAACTAAAATATGGATAATCAAAATTAGCTTCAGGAGCTGCACATGGAGGAGGGCGAACACCCACAAAAGCATTCAGAACGCACCGCTCTGCATCTTAAAAATTCTCCAAACTTCCCCCGGCTTGGGCATAAAGGACATTAATCCTCAGCCGGACAGCGGCAATACTTACAAAAAGAAGGGCAAAAACTCCTTGATCCACAGGAAACTCATGAGGAAAACAGGCTGGGGGAACATACTGGCACAGCTGTCAGTGCCACCTGCACCCCGTTAACCACCGGCACAGACCCACCGAATGAAAGTATACATATACATTTAATAAAAATTAGTTTTAGGAGCTGCACACGGAGGAGGAAGGCGGTTTGCCAAGTTTCCACACATGCCGGTGTTTATCCCGGTATTTATCCGGGCGTTTATCCCGATCGCTGCCCCCCGCGGGGCCCAGGACCCCTCGCCCAGGCCCAAGGCGGCAGCGGGGCCGGTGTGAAGCCCCTCGGCGGGGCGGACACCGACCCCCGACCCTCAGGACGAGCGATATCCGGGGGGACACGGCCGCCCCCGCCGTCCCCGACCCCGGGCGGCCCCGCTGTCCCTCACCCTGTGGCTCTCACCGGCTGTCCCGGGCGGCGGGGCCGGCCCGGCCGCTCCGCTGCGCTGCTGCCGCCGCGGCCCCTCACGGCCCCGGCGCCGCCCGCCCCCTCCCTCGGTCCCTCCCTCGGCTCCGGCGGAAGGGCGGGCGGCACCTCCGGGGCGGGACCGAGCCCGGAAGGAAGCGGGGCCCGGCCGGGCTGGGCGGAGCGGCGGTGCTGAGGGCCAGCGGGGCTGGAGCGCGGCCGCGGTGCTGGTGTGAGCACAGCCACAGTCCCTCTTCTCAGCTTTTTGTTATCTGCGCTCCCAGCGGAGCGAATTCCCACACTGCAGCCTCCCTTCCTTCTCCGCATCCCGCACCGGCTCCAAGGCCCGGCCCTGGCCGCACACGAGCACCCCAGAGCTGCCTATTGGAAATACTAAAATAAGCGCTGCTGTTTCAAACTCCTCTTTCCATGCTCAGTTGCACAGTGTTGTGTACTGGTTTCCATCTCTTTTTTTTTTTCTCCCCTCTTTTTTTCTTTATTCTCAGCACGGACATCCCGCTGTGAGACAGGGAGCCCTTCAGCAGGACAGATGGACAGCAAGGAAATAACTTCAGAACTAGGGGAAAACTCTCCTGAACACAGGCAGAAAGGTTCTTTTTGAGCACTGCAGAACCAGGGGCAGCTGCTGGGGCCGTGCCTGTGCTGTCACAGGAATGGCTGGGGAGGAGGGATGGAATTGCAATCCCTGGAATGATCTGCTGCGGTCGGTGTCCCCGGGCAGGCAGCACACGCTGCACAAGTGCCTTCTGCTCAGGAAGTGATGATAGACGACTAAATGCCTTTAAAGCAGCCCGAGACAGAGATTCCTGTCTTAATTTTCATTTGCAGTCAGGCAAAGCACACTCAGATCCCAGGGAAGGTGAGGAAAAGCACTGCAGTGGCTCCAGACCAGATGAGCCAGAATTCCAGCAGTTTTCAGTATCATAATCTTTTATTGCACAACACAACCTTTATATCCACGTTTTCTTCTATGTGTTTTAAATAAAAAACATATGGAGTATATATTGCCTGAACTGAAAAGTCAAAAGTATTAAGAAACAATACACTGCAGCACTCACAGTATTGAACATCACACGTCAAGATAATTATTAACAAAACACATTTGGAGATAATTCCAAACCCTGATCATTAGCATCCAGGCTGGATTTTCAAAGGCATTACAGGTTACAATGCATAGACACATACAATTTATAATTCAGCAAAACAAAATCCATTTATAAAAGTCACAGTGAAAGTGGAGGTAAACTTATACTAAGCTTGTGTAAGTAAAATGACTATGAACTGCTGTTCTGGAAAGCGATTTCCAGTTAGAGAATTATATACAGGAGATAACAGAACAGAATTATCCTCTGAAATCAGCTTATTTGCAGAAAGATAAAGACTGGAGAGTTGGTTTTATTTTCATAGCCCAAAACTTAAAACTATCCTGGGTCCTCTGTGCTGTGTGTGAAAAACCTGAAAACATCTTCAGGGCTCAGTAATGCTAAGCACAACTTTAAGCCAGCGGGGTCTATAAATCGTCCAGGGTAAAGCAGTCATTAAAAAAAGTGAAAGAAATCTATCCCAGAGTTTAGAATTAGTTAAGAGATCATTTTTCTGCAGTGTCTGCTCTGAAATCTTCCCTTACCTGCCAGGCAGTTGTGATTTCTTTGCCATGCAGAAAGGAAGATCCAGCTCTAAACCAGATTCAAGCAGTGTGACCCTGCAGCCACCTCACTTGTCACTGCTGTGACCCACAGCCACTGGGTTTTCTCTGCCTGTTATCTCCCAGAACCCCAACACCATGGATTTACACACAAATGGGGTGGATGTTCCTGTGCCTGACACAACACGAGAGCTGAAACCAAACACAAAGAACAACTCAGCAATGGGAACAACCTGCTCTGACAGGAATTCTTCCCTGCTGCCACTTCCATCATCCCCCTCATCATGTCCTTATCATCTCTATATAAGCAGTGAGCAGAAACCTGAGAACAAGGGCTCCCAGTTCTTGCAAATGCCAAATGAAGCTACAAAGCCTTTAATTATTAGCTTTTTAGGGGTAAAAAAAAAAATCATGAGGGATCATGCAGCTCACAGCAAGGCTCTCAGCTCCCAAAGTACAGTTCTCAGGCTGAATACATATTCTTATGTAAGCCCTTAAAAGAAGTAAGGGTTTTTATTTCTTAACAGTCATTAGAAAAAAAAAATAAAGCAGAAGAATGAAATTAAAGTTCTCTGTTAGTTTAATCCATTTATTCAGGTATTTTTGAGAGTAATGAGATTTTATGAATAACATTCTTTAGCAACTAACAGTCACCATACTGCAGTATTAAAATATTAGTTTAATAATGAGTTTGAAATAGGCTGATATTCACCTGGCAAACAAATCTGAGGGTGCAGCAGAGAAGAGATAAATTTGCTGCATGTGGAATTGTAGCTGTGAAAGGTTAGAGAAGGGGCTGAGGACCACAGGGGATCCAGTTGGAGTCATTAACTGGGAATGCTCAGCCCAGAGCCCTCATCTCCTCCCACACTCATCTAACAAATGGGGGTGTGGGGCAGTGGGGATTTTCCTCAAAGTTTTCCTTTAGAGGTAGTGAGGATTGTCCCTGGGGAATGAATTCCTTCCCACTTCCACGTTTCCAAAAACCAGTGCTCAGGACACACTGGAAATCAGCTCACTGGGAAAACACAGTTACACCAAAATAAAAGGACTGCCCAACCTCAGTTTCATAAAACATCCATTGCACCAACTCAGGGCAGATCAGGGCTTAACAAAGCCATCAGACTAGTTCAAAATATCCACATCAGGGCTTAACAAAGCTATCAGAGAAATTTAAAATCTCCACATCCTTCAGTTTGCTGGAATTTTAACAATTCTCAAAGACCAGTTTTAGGTGCTTCTGCAAATCAGCATTCCTCAAGACAAGTGTTTGAGTTTTGCCTTCGAGGATCTGTGAGGCAGAGCCTGTGACCACTTTGTCTCCAAGAATGGAGCCTGGAGTGGATTAAGGAGCCCAGAGTATCCTCAGGGCTCACTGTGGGGAGCCGAGGGAGATTCCTGCTTTTCCTATTACCTTAACAGACTTTGGGATGGGTGATTTTCCAAATGAGGCATGAGCTGGTTTATCACAAAACCAGTGTTTAACTCAGCCCTTATCACTCTTGCTACATTCAGGGAAGAATATTACACAACTAATAACAAAATGTCAAAAATATTCACATTAACAAATTCAGGTATTTTGCATATTGAGGTGTCTCCCAAGCAGAATTCCTAAAACTTAAAAAAATGACTCAAAAGGGAGTGATACAGAAATTCCTGCTGTGATAATTTACTGCTTTTGTTTAAGGTAACTAAACCCAAAGTGCTTCCAAAAAAAAAAAAAAAAAAAAAGAACTCACACCCTCACTGATGCAGAAACTGATCCCTCTTTGTAGGATAAAATAAAAATTAAAAAGCCAGCACATGCACAAGGACCACAGAGGAGCTGCTTATGGCACAAAGACTTCCCAGATCAAACCTGGCAGCACCTTCACTTTCCTCTGAGGAGGATGGAAGTTCAGCAAGGACTATTTCAGATTCCTGTGCAGAATACTGGGTATTCAAGTTAAAAGTCTACACCAAGTCCAAAAGTTATTTTTAGATATTTTTTTAAACTCTTGAGCTCAGCAGACATTAAGTGGCTGCTGTACATAAACATCTTTTCATGTCATTTTTGAGTGCTTCATAAGGGTTATTTTCCTTTATTTTATTTTCCTACTTCTTATTTTTCTATTTTGATTTTCTTTTTTTCTCCTTCCTATTTCACAAGCATAAAACAGATGCAGAAACATTTGATGTGCTGTGGAATTGCCCAGCTCACTTCATATGAGATCTCCCTTTGTGCCTTGTTAAAAAACCACTCCAAAATGGATATAAAGGGAATGTTAGAAAAATTGGTCATGTCATGTTTTTGTTCACACACAGCAATGAAAAAAGTATTTTAAATAAATGTCCCACCATTCCTCCAATATTGAAATGGACAGGAGACCATTTACTGCTCACAAACACAGGGATTTGGGAGTGTGAGGGTGGAAAAGATATCTACAATATCATCTGTAGATTATAAAGTGGCAAAAAAAAAGCTAAGGGAGCACAGAAAAATATGTATTAGCAAAACTTTGGTCTGCCCAGATATAAAGAAAAGTCCTAAAGGGAAAAAAAAAAAAAGCAGCAGTATTCCATAATTTAATGATGCAATTCTATACAAAAGTCCTCAGACCTCTCAAACATGGATTTAGTAGATCAGCCACTCCCATTTTTTGTTGCAAATGTAGGATTTCAAAAGCTACAGGCCCAGAAAAGAGAATCAATCACGTTACATAACCCAGTTTTCAGATTACACTCCCCTGCCATCCACCTGCACAATTCTTCTGCTTCTGCCAAAAAATGAGCACAGGTTGGGCAAGAGCAGCTAAATCCTTGTAAACAAAGACTGCTTGGAACAATTAAAATATTGTTAACCTGAACAAATCACAAATCCCAGCACTAATTAAAGCTTGTGGGCTTAAATTCACGTTTTCATTTCCAGTATTGCACTTCAGGAGGATGAGAGCTTTGATTAAGACACAGCTGATGCAGACCAAGATTCTCATTTTCTCTTTTTGGTTGGGTTGCCTTCCTTAATTATTTAAGGAACAAACAGGAAAAAGTTACAAAGTGTTCATATTAAGGAGCAACAAAAATGACTCAAACAGGAATTTTGTCATCACAACTTCTCCTGAACAGCAGCAGAGAAATTCCTAAAGCCAAACCAGAAAACACACTGTGAAAATCAAAATGTGATCCATTTCTGCAAGGAGTGCTGGAATTCCGACCAGAATTCTGTAAATACATTTATGGGAAGTGGTAAAAAAAAAAAACCCACTGAAATTTGCAGGAAAACTGCAATTCTCATTGTAATCTGAATATTGTAATTCTGGAATTGTAAGTACCTGTAGTTTTGAACATCTGAAAATCCCAAACTTAAATATCTGAAGTGCACAAGCAGTCAAGACAAAGCTCAGCTTTAAGATGTTATTTAATTTTATAAGAAATTGTGGTTTGCAGTTTAGATTCCTTGGAAAGAAAGAAAAAAATGAAGGCAACAAAGCCAAAGAAACCAAGCAAATCTCCCTCTCCTTGCAGGGAAACTTTAGTCTCAGTTTAACTTTTAATTTTGGGTTGCCAAACACAACTCCAAGAACCTGTAACATCAAGGCCATTATTTCAGGAAACAATTGAAACAAACTTAAATTTAGATCCAAATGTGCAGAACTCCCTCTATTCAAATTTATCTCTGCCCTTGAAACTCAGCACTTGACAATGATCCTGTGTAAGGATTGCAGAGATCAGTAGGGAGACACCCACCTCAGAGAGACAATTTCATTCCTAAATTAAATATCTAAAAGGGTGACGACGCAAAAAAATGGTCTCTTTTTTGCAAGACAGTTTGATCCTTATGTTCTCACAGTTATTCTAAAAATTGCCTCAGAAAACGGAGAATTTTGATCATTGCCACTAATGTTTCTAAAGAATTTTGGTCAGAAGTTTAATTAAGCAATATTCTTGGATTAATTAATCCAATGGAATGCAAGATGCAAATATTTACTTTTCCTCTCTCTTTAAGATTATTTTGAAGCCCCTTCAAGCATGTTGGAGTTTTCTGTACCTCACAAGACAATAAGATCTTCAGACTTTTCTCCCTCTCAGTTTTGGGCTGAATTCAGTAGTTGAAATTTGGGATGTGGCTGCTCATATCACAAGTACAAAAACGACCTTCTGAAGAAATTATGATGCTGCAGTGGCTCCCTCGTCCAGCGTGGAAAGAAATTTCCTACTGCTTTAGAGTGAAGAAATATCTGAATATGAAGTTTGAATTTTGTTTCTCCTTCTGTGACACCAAGAAGGATTAACAAGAAGGATAAAATTAAGTTTTAATTGTCTGAAAAAGGTGAGGTGAAGGAAGCACTTGTCTAATATCATCTGACTTTAAGTCTAAAATAAACTTTAATATCACAGAATGTAAAAAGAGTCAGTAATAAAATAATATACATTAAATATTCCTCTTACTACTACTAATAGGAACATACAGACAGGGTTTTCTCATTTACCAAAAGCCTTTGTAAATGACCTGATTCTAAAGAGCTCTTTTTTGTAGATATTGTAAACATTTAGAATTTCTAAGGCTAAAAACAGGCACAAGTCTTCCATGAACAGTTATTATTCCTAAAAGCGTTAAGGAATATATTCCAGATTTGCTATTCCTTTTGATAACAACAGAAATAATTGAAGTATAACATTATAATTCACAATGTAGATTCTTAATGAAAAAAGAAATACAGCTTAACCCTGACAACAATTAATAATATATAGGGAATACTCCTTTTTTTTTTTTTCTTTTTTTTTTAAATTATCTAGTACATCAAAATGACATTTCCAGAATCTTTGTGCTGGGTGTGACTCAAATTTTATAAAGTTGAAGGAGGAACTAAAACATTTCTAAGAGGATAAAACTGAAGCGTCAGCTTTAGTAGCACCCCAGATTCCCAAAAACGCAGGAAAAATCTGCAATTCCATCCTGAAGCCACATGGTTGGTGGCACCTTTTAGCAGATGTTCAGCCACTCCCCTCCATCCTTTCCATGAGGTGATTTTGTTTTGTGCCTCGTTAAGGTACCTGAGCCAACGGTCTGATTTCAGGCTGGTTTTTCAAGTTTCCAGAGGTTTTCCCAACCCCTGCCAGCAGGCTGATCCCAAGGAATGGTGAGCAGCAAGGCAACTGCCAAGAACATCTGTCCTCTAGGAGTCCTCTCACCCCTGGCTGTGCCACCACACTCACCACCAGGCGATTTCAGCAGAACATTTATCCTCTGGGAGTCCCCTCACGCCCTGCTCAGGCAGCCCAGCTCACCACCAGGTGATCTTGAACTCGTAGATGGGGCGCTTGCAGTAGTAGTGGTTGATGAGGTGCTTGTCGCACACGCCGATGCACTGGTGGTCCACGGTGATGCCCCGGGCGGACAGGTCGGTGACAATGCAGTGCAGGAGGTCGTAGACGTCGGCCACGGCCTCCCAGGGCCCGAAGGACACGTCCACCTCGCAGTGGTGCTCAAAGAGCTTGGTCTCGCTCTCGCTGCGCTCGAAGCGCAGAGAGTTGAAGTGGGGGCACTCGTAGGGAGTGATGGGCATCTCCTCCTTGAACACACACACCTTCAGCTTGGCAAACCTGGCCTTCCTCTGCATGGCGCGCAGCTTGGCTATCTCGATTATCCGCTCCAAGTGGTCTGGAAAAAGAGACAAAGTCTTGAGGGTTCTGACGAATCGACGAGGAAAAGAGATCAAAAGCAATTATTTCATGTGAAACATTTCACTGTGGTTGTTGTTATCAGCAGCATGCAGCAAAATATAGAAAAATCAGATCAATCTCCGTTATCTGGTGAACTTGGTGGCCTTATTATATGCCCAAGTTATCTGGCCTTGCTGCAAGGCCAAGTTTATTCAGTTGCAAGTCCTGACAGAACAAATGGAGACAAACCCTCTCATTTATTAACATTACTGCCTACTCTTGCTCCCTTTTAAGCATAGAAATCCACACCCTGGGATGCAGCAGGATGTGGAGACCTCAACGATCCAAACAGCACAAAAAACACAGAATAAACTTCCCAGCTGCAATGGGATCAGTTTGGGAGCTGAGAGCAGACTGAAAGCACGAGATTTAACACTGGAATCCCATTAGAAGAAACAGTCAGTGCTACTTTGTTTATTTACCTTTGTAATATGGCATTAGGCCCAGGAAAGCTTGTCTAACTTTTTCTCCTTTAAGAGGCTGGATATCCTCTAGATTGTCTAGCAAGGGTCCTATGGAATAATACTGAGCTTCCTTGTACACTGACCTCACTCGCTCTCGGGGGGGCAGGTCACCAGATCGTAGGAAGTTTAGTATGTCTCTAAAAAAAGGGCAAAAATATCATTAAGAAACACATTTCTGCCAAAACTGCTGCAGGAGAGGAAATGCTGGATATTCATTGTTTGCTTTATTGAGACAGTAACTGAAATAAATGAGCCATATTCCCAACATTTGTTTGTAAAACCGTTTGCCATGTTCAGGTTTCCAAGCCATTGTTTCACATTTTGCCTCAGTTGATGTCAAAACTCATTTGAAAAAATATCAGAGGATTTTAAACCAAACACTCAGTGTGGAGGAAACCATTTATAACACAAAAGAGGCCAGAGTGTTTCATGGGAAAGAAACTGTGGTCACCGCATTTCAAATTTAGGTCTGGGACAAAATAAACTTTTGCATTTTCCCAGATAATCACATTCATGGACATTTTATTGCACACAGACCCAGCTGAATGGATGGGACATCTGCAAAGGAGGTTTCTCCTCCCAGATCAGGGCCATTTACAGAATAATAATCAGAACTTTTAATAAAGAGAAAGAACATTTCCTTGTAGTTCTGAAACACTGATCAGCAACAGGATCTTTTGACAGGGAAAGAAATCACTTTATAAGTATTAACCAACAAAACCCCTATCAAATAAACAAAAAAAAATCACTTTGTAAGTATTAACCAGTAAAACCTTATCAAATAAAAGAAGCATTACTGGAATCTTAGAATGACAACAGATACAGCACATGCTAACCTGGCTCTCTGTTCCAGCTCTATTTCAAATTGAGGTTGATAAAATCACAAATTAATTGATTTTCCAACAATTGCCTCATGTAAAGAAACAATTATTTTAGAATAAACACAGTGGCCTAATCTATCTCTGTCCCAGATTATGGTACAACCCAAAAGTGCTTTGAAAATAATTCAATGTTCCTCTGCTGAAGAAAACAAGAAAATGTTTATAAAGGAGCAACAAGAAATTTGGGATAAATTGCAATGCGTGCTTTGGGCAAAGACCTGAACCCATGAACACTGATCACCTTTTTTAGCAATCTCACCCCAATTCAAACAGTGCATTAGTAATCATGGTTAGTTTAACTAAAAATAAAATAAAAGCTGAGTACTTAGGAAGGAATCCTGGAGGTGAAGGAATATGGCACAACCAACAAACAATTTAGAAAAATTAATTCTTTAAGGGCTTGTGCTTTTTTTTAGCAGTTATATCCTGTTTAAAAATTGAAAATATCAGATTTTCAACTGTGTAGGAATACTCAATTCATTCCTTCCATTCCTTCTTCCTTGCAGATACTGAATATCAATTAAAACCCAGCGCTGTGCAAAGGAATTTCCTATGTAAAGCAACACCAAACAGTTCCTTTAAACCATCAAAACAACTTGATACCTTGAAAGGAGATACTCTTAGGGAGACAATGCACAAATTCAAAGCATTTGTTGTTTTTCCTTTCTCATTTCACAACCAACAAAGAGTTTTTAACTGCAGTTACTCCTCTGATGCTTTGAAGGCGTGTAACGTTAAATGCTGCACAAATACAATTTAACTCGAAGAAGGAAAAAAAAAAGGTTAAGAACAAGTTTAAAAATAAGTTTTTAGCAAGAACTTTCAAAGCTCGCCCTGAGGATCTGTACTTACCCAAAGTAGGTGCCATCCCTGTCGATGAAGTACCTGCCCTCAGCATCCGTGGGGATGTAGTGCCTGCCACTGAACATGGCTGCCAGCATGGTGTCCTCGTACCTGCGCAGCGTGGACAGTCTGGTGGTGAAAAACATCCCCCCCACGTTCAGTGGGACAACTTCTGGGAACTGCAAAAGCAATCAGGACATCAGGAAGGAGCCTTCTGTCCAGCACAGCTCCCAAAAGGCACTTGCAGCTTTGCCACAGATGTGTGGTTCCTGCCCCACTGCCACAAATCAGGGAGATTTGAGGGGTAAAAATGTGGATGCTTTGGCTGCTGGGAGGAATCAGGGAGTGGTCTAGTTGTAGTTGGGAATCTGAAACAGCAGAAATCACTCAGCTGGAATAGCAGATATTTGAGATATTAATGCTTCTTCTTGGCTCTTTTGGGGAAAGGAAAGAACAAAACCAAACCTCTTCCCCAGCCTTACACAGAGAAAAAAAAGGGAAGAAATCTCAGGTCAACTCTGCTGGCTCCTTTACACAACCAGACTATACTATACACTGAGAAAATATTTGTATTTATTTACATCAGGCCTAAAATCTTACTATCACACCCCAAGATGCCTTAAGTACCAGAATAAACACTTAATTGCATATCTCAAGTCTAAACCTGGATGGAACTTTTAAGTAAAGCTGCCGAGCTACTCAAATAAATTCAAGAGACTTCGTTTTATTCCAACATGTTAAGTGCGCTGGGTATCCACAACGAAATCCTGAATTCTTCAGCACCTGAGCAGTCTGTGCTGCCGTGATCATCCCCAGCACAGGTGAGCTCTTACCTGCTGAGGCAGCAGAGGTAGCGCTTGTCCTGCCTGGGTGGCGGTGGGAGTGGCCGGCTCTTGGAAATCATCCTCTGCATCCGAGCTCGACATGGCATCATCCGGGGTGGCACTCACTTTGTTCTGCCCCGTGACTACCACCATCCCTCTGGCTCTGGGGAGCAGCTCTGCTGGGTAGGAGGCCGTGGCAGTGCTGAAGGGAGACCCAAATTAATTACCCGAATTACCCCGATCAGCGGGGCGCTCCCCGCAGCGGCCGCGTCACCCCGAGCGTTGCCAGCGGCAGCGTTATTCCCGGGAACAGGAGGCGCAGGGATGCCGAGCGCCCCGGGAGAGGGCTGCGGGCAGGAATGCCGCTGGCACAGCTGGTCCGAGGCCCTCCAGCCGCGGAGCCGCTGGCAGGGGCTGGGAAGAGCCCGGCATCCATTGGCTGCGCGGTGCAGGGAGCGATTGGCTCCGGAGCGGCTTTGCAGGAAAATGTCATTTGCTGGGAGAATTTGGGTGGCCGCTGTCCCAGCCTGTCCCTCGCCAGGGGCGGGATGCAGGAACACGGCCCTGCCAGGGGCGGGGCGCAGGGACGCGACACCCGGCTCCGTCTGTCACCTTCAGCCGCTCGCTGGCAGCGGGCACGGGGAGGGCTCGGCTGGGCGCTGGAATTCCCTGGGAAATGGGAAAAACCGGGATTTCTCACCAGCCAGGGAAAGCGGGCGTTTCCCTGCCCGCTGCATCACATCACACCACACACGGACGCGCACGTGAGACACAAATATTTAACTCCCCTTATCACGCTGCTAATTATCAATTGAATTCAACACCTACAAGGATTCTCGGTCCATCCCCAAAGGGAGAATGGGATGCACTGACAAACTGCACAGTAAAAATGGTAACTGAAAAAGCAGAGTAGCAAAGAGAAACCCCGCTGCTCTCCTTACACTGCATTATGTAAAATCCCTGTTCCCAGGATGTCTCCAGCAGCATTACAACTCCCTAGAAAAGCCAATCCACTACCAGAGGCTCTATCTACCTCCAAACCTTCTCTAAAATCACTATAAAATACAGAAAGAGGAGTATTATTTGCACAAGCACATCTGGCACGTTTATTTATTGATTAAAGGATGCTTTCCCTCAAAATCAGCAAGAAAAAATGACATAAAATTTTAAAATTCTGCCTTATTAATTCTGCTAACAGTCATTGTGCACACTGTTAGATCTCAGCTCACAGAGGAAATACTGAGTTCAGAGAGAATGAACCCAGACAGACCTGGGATGCTCCTGAGCAAAACAAGTACTTTATATAGACCTGATCAGAGCAAAGCTTCCACTTCTGTGGGAGTGCCCACAGCCTTCTTCCCCCAAAATTCGGAGATGAATTCTAGATCCTGTTTAACACTCTAATAAATACAGATAAATAGCTACTGTGAAGTTCCAAACATTTTTCTTTAAGCTGCAGCTCATCAAGAGGGTTGGCTCAGCTCAGAGAGGGATTTAATTTCTCTCCTCTACAGTTCATAATCATTTTTCCACCCCAGTCCACTGCACAGGCAGATAAATAAGGATGGAAGTGCTTCTGAAGGGCCACACCCTATGAACAATTTTAATATTTGTCCTAAAACAATGTTTATTCTGACATCAATTATCAAAACAACTCAGCTATGCCTCACAGATAAAGAATAGGCACAATATAAATGACAGATCATTTTGCTAGGGATTCCTTTAAGGAGGTAAACAAATTATCAACCAGAAAGAGCTTGCAGTACAGCATTTATAAGATGCACAGTCAAAAATTGAGGGTGAGCCTGTATTTACTGTGAATGTATTATTTATAAAGCTGCCACTTGACACCAGTGCTTCGGCTGCTATTTCGAGTTCTGTTTTGAGTACTTAAAAGAACACAAGATTGATGAAAAATGTGTTCTTTGTCTGCATTTTTCAAGGATGTCCCCTAGATTTCATTTAAATGGAGTGTAGTGTGAATAAACATTCACTCCATTAAATATATCAGCATTATTGACCACAGAATGGGTTTCTGGGGTAAGCTCATCCATTTGGCACTGCACCAAAAAGGGCCTCTTCCCTAACAGAGCTAGAGGACTGAGAAAAAGGGATTTTTCTCCCTCTTTCATAATCTCCTTCAATATGACACCAAGGTTTAAGAAAAAAATAGCCATGAGACAGCACTAATTACGTTCTGGTCAGGAGTACCAACCTTCTCTGCCATCGGAACATCCACACAAAACAATCCCTCAATAATGAGGTTTAGCAGACCGTCATGAGGCCAGGATTTTGAGGACAAGCTTAGTGGCAATAAAAACACAAATGACTGACAAGTTGAACCTGTTTTTTGACGTTCATTAAAAGGTGAGTGAAGTTCCTCTCTAGGCTGGCTTCACCTGTTCACCCAGGGAGCAGTGAAACAGCTGTGCTGACAGGAGCAGAGTCCTTCTAAAAAAAAAGCAGAAGTTAATCACTGCATTTCATGAAGAAAACACATCCATCTGAATCCCAGAATAGTTTGGGTTGAACTGGACCTTAAAGATATCCAGTTCCACCCCCCTGCCATATCCACAGACCAGGTTGCTCTAAGCCCCATCCAAACCTAGGCTGATCCTCTTCTTTGCACTTAAAGCACGTGCAATAATTATTTTTAACTATGGCAGAAATATTCCTTTGTTAAATCTCTCATTAAGTTTACAGAATTTATTAATTTAAACTAAGCAAATATCTCCATTTTACTTTCAAATGCATCTAGGTCTAGATCAACAGATAGTTAATGGGAAAACACCACCAATAAACAAAATTATCATTAAATCAAATATTTGATTGAACCACACATCAGCAGCACCCAACTCTACTAGAAATGCCTCCTTCCAGTCCTTCCACCTGTCATTTAAAAGCAGGGGTTGCTTCCTGGAGCTTTGTTGGGGACAGCTCAGATAGTGTCCCACACGCAGTAAAGAAAGCTCAGTAAATGAACTGGCCCTGCCAGTTTGACTTCATTCACCAGGGAATGGCAGCAACCCTTGAATTTGGCTTGATGCTAAGATTTATAAAAGCCTTTCAAGGCTCTGCTGTTCCCTTAACTTCTCCATATTGGTTTAAAGAACTTTTTCTTAAATACTTTCTGAGGTTGCACCTGTGTTGACAAAGTTACAAACCCCAAAAAAGTACATGCCAACAAAAAATGACATGATGGTTATACAGTCAAAGGCTTTTTCAGCAAGGTTCTGATGAATGAACCCATCATACAGGAGTCCCACACAAACTCCTGTTTGAACTCCTTGGGATGTGCTTTTTGGGGAGACACCAAGTGGATTGTTGGAAGGCTGCCTCTTTTTAAAGAGAAACTGGGGTAGAATGAGACTTGATTTAGAAGTGTCTACATCACCAGCTTCAAGAGACACAGATGATCAAAAGGTTTGTATGAACACAGAGGGAAAAGACACAAGATACAGTAAATTCTAATGAATCAGTGTCAGAACAGCAAATAAACATCCTGCAAGAGGGGCTGGGATCTCTGAGCTGAAATAAACTGGCCTGGAGAATCCTGGACTGTAAAATCCCAGAATCTCTAGTCATAAACAGCGACACACAGTCTGATGAAAGAGCAGCGTAACTCAACTTTTGCACTCAGAACTAAGACAGGGTGTGTGGGTGGGTAGAATGAGACTCCCCATCACAGTGACCTTCCAGGCAGGAGCAGGACATTAGGGACACCTGGCTTGGGGCTGGGAGTGACCAGTGGGTGAAGGACACTGGGGCTGCACTCACTGGTGCCTGGCACTGCCCCTCACACTGGAATTCCAGTTTTCAGAGCTGTCTGACAGCTGTGAGGAGCACAGGCACCACATACACACACACACATCACCACAGCGGGTGGATGGGGCAGCACAAACCCAGGCGGCGGGCACGCCAAGAGTCAGGCAAATAACCAATAATTCATTCATAACTAATTAATAATTAACTGTCACCTCGCGCCTTGCCAGGGTGACAGCCTGACCGGCGCCACCGCTCGCGAGGGGATGGTCGCGGCCGCGGTCCCTCCGCTCCCCTCACGCCCCCCGACCCCCTCCAGCCCCGCGGCCTCCCCGCCGCTGCCTCACCTGCCGCGGGTCGGTACCGGAGCCCCGGCCGCGGGGAAAGCCCCTTGGGGGATGGAGGGGATGAGGGGAGCGGGGCCGGCTGTCCCCGCCCGCGCTCACCTGGTGGTGCCTGCCCGCGGCTGCGGCTCCGCTCCGGCCCGGGGGAGCGGCCGCGGCCCCGCGTCACGTACGGGCCCATCCGGGTCCCGGCGGGCGGAGCCGCCCAGGCGGCACCAGGAGCGGCAGCGGCACCGGGGGTTATCCCTCAGTGCCGCGCAGCTCCGAGGGAAACGCCCAGCGTTAATTAGCCAGGGTTAATTAGCGGCCTCGGGAGCAGCGCGGCCGCGCTGCCCTCAGCCGGCACCGCGTGTGGGAGGGACGGGGAAATCCTCCTCCGGCAAGGCACACAGAGCCGTGAGGGCACCGGGCTTTATAAATATCCCAAACGCAGCAACGGAGAAACGGAGGAAAAGCAAAAACTCCGTCAGATCCAGAATCTGAGGAAATGCAAATATTTTGGCAAGAACTCCTCTGAAAATCAGTGGGGAAGGTTGAAACCACCTTGAACCACCGAGCGGAGCAGAAATCGAGACATAACAACCATCCCAAAAATACCTAATGGAAATAATCATGTTCCACACTGTATCCTAAAGATCGAAACTTTAAGATACAACTCACAACAGCAGTTTCCCCTAGCAGAACATATCTGAACAAAATTACTTCTGAGGAACAAATTCAAGAGTCTAAAAATTACCTGCCTCTTCCTGCAGTGAACAAATCTCACGTTATACCTCTCAGTGGGACACTCCAATTTACCATTTTTTCATCACCCAGATATTAAAAGCAAACAAAAAGCATTAAATTGCAAACCTTAAAATGAGATCCAAACCCAGGACATGAGATCATACCTTCCCTCACATCAATATCTCGAATTATTTAAATCTTAAGTTGGAAGCAGAACCATTAATTAATAAATAAATAAACAAAAATCACATTTAAAGCATTTATTTTGAAAAATAAAATACAAAAGATCATTGAATTGCAATTGTACATGTAATTTATCAATTTTTTTTTTTTAAATAAAAGATAATTAACATTTTCCACATATGAATTAAACAAACTGTTCCACCAAAAATCTTTCAGGACAAGCACAGAGCACTCTTGAAAGCTTCATACACTTAAAACCAAACTGCTACAAGAAACAAAAAAAAATCTTTGAAGATGGAGCCCTGTAATTAAAACAGAAGAGCAATTTCAGAGACAGGCATTGCTTTTGCATTTTTTAAAACCTTAAAAAAATAGTTGTGCGAATGTAATGCAGTTCTACATTAACATCAGTGATTTTTTTTTTGTTTTTTTATAAGGTTTACATGCGCTCACAACAGCAAAATACAGAACAAAAACAGGATGAAAGAAACAGGAGAGAACATTTTGAAGAGAGCAGGCCATGAGCAGCACACCTCTGATCCCAGGGGCCAGGCCTGAGGGATCATTCCCATGGGAAAAGGCAGCAGTTGATCTCCTAAGGGAAAAGAAATAAAGTTATGTTGGAGCTTTCCTGGTACTATTCAGCTTTTTATCCTGGACAGCATTTTGGAATTACAAATAATGCAGAATTAAGAGTAGCCACTGTTGTTTCAGCAGGTGGAAAGTCACTGCCGAGACAAATCCCATGTCTGTAAGGAATGTGGCTGCTTTGTCCATCCTTTGTCATTAGAGAGACTGCTTGGAGCATGGTGCAAAAAAATATATTGATTTTCAACTTACAAGCCAAACCTTTGTGACCCAGTGGGAAGTTACTGCTGGGAAATTCCCAGTTTGCTTTCTCAGAAACTGGGCAGCAGCTTTAGACAGAAATATTGCAGGTTGAAATCCATTTTTCAGAGCTAAGCAGCAAAATGAGGTTGATGCTTGAGTCATTTTAACATTGACTGTGTGAAAAGAGGATGGTTTCTCTATTGATTTCACAGTGAAGGCCTGTAATTCATCTCTGGGAAGCTTTTAGATCCATTATTTCTACACAGAACAGTGCTTTTGGCTATATTTAGGGTGTTTATATTTATGGCCACATAAGGATCTATTTTGGGGATATTTGTAGGGCACATTGCTTTGGGCTATTTTTAAACTGGATTTAAATTTTGCCATCTTTTGTTGTCAGGCCAGAACATCTGATAGCAGGGCTGACAAGTAAAAATCCTGGATTAACACAGGAAATGTTGCATCTCTCATTCCTTAACTGGTCTGGAATTTACTCAGCTCCCTGCAAAATTTTGTCAGTGTTTATTCAGTGACTAAAATGCAGCTTTTTGAAAAAACTTGCTATGAGATGTTAAATCAAATATTACAAACCAGCTCATCTTTAGCAGTTTCCTTTAAAAAACTTATCTTCATATTTATCTTACCCATGGAGTTACAAAAGTTAAACAATGCTGTTGTATTACCTTCTGTGCAAGAAATGTCCATTTTATCCTCTATTCCATAGGTTCAGTCTGTCAAAAAAATAATTACATTAGCTATTTTACATTAGAGGACAAAAATATCAGTACCAATATCTGTTCTCCAAACCTTTGAGCTGTTTAGTTACATTATGTTAAGACTAAATGAGAACAATATCAGCATCAATTTGGTCAAGATTTTATGGTTTAAGGAATATTCTTTTACTCTTCCACGGTGCTTATTTTTGTCTTTTAGATGGTCTTTCTTTGGTATGGGTAAATCTGCTCAGATTTTGGCAAATACTGTACTTAAACCAAGTTAATTGTATAAATCCACCTCCTGGAATTTAGCAGGAACCTCCCTATCCTATGAAGAAGGAATTTATCAGTCACAGTGGCCCAAGTTCTTTTGGGATAACTGAAAATCACAAACAGCATAATTTAACTGATACTGTATGCAAACAAGGATTTAAAGGATTTAACCCAGGATTTATTCAAAATCATGGATTTTTTTTTGCTAGCACACCATCTAAACACGGTGTGCTCAATTCTGAAGGATCTCCCTGCATTTTCCATAAATCCTCTCAGCAATATTTCCCCTCCTGTTAAGGCACACCCTATTCCTGCAGCTTTATCTGTGGCTAATCCTGCAATCCCACCAGCAATCCCATGTGGAAGCCCCAGGAGTGACCCCAGCAGGCTCCTGTGAATTCAGCAGCACACATGGAGCAGACACTCAGTGATAGGGACAAAATGCTGGCAGCAACAGGGCTGGGATGGTTCTCCAGAGCTGAGCAAAGCAGGAGCACTGAGTGATCCAAGCAGGCAAACAGCCAGGAAAAAGCCAAGCCCACATTAAGAGATCACACAAAGGCTGCTCAGAAAGATTTGGTGGCCACAGCAGGGTTATTTTCTGGAAACATGAAACACACACTACAGCTATGCCACTTCACTGATCCACGTTCATTTTATCTTGCCACGAGACTTCCTTTCTACTGTCTTCTTTGGCTGGAACAAAAGAAACCAGTTTTCTTTTTTAATCAAATCATTTTTATTTGAACAAACAGAGAAGTCAAAATGCTTTGTCTGTGGTAGATTCCTGGTATTTTTAACCTGTCCCATCCCTGGCAGTGTCCAAGGCCAGGCTGGACAGGGCTTGGAGCAACCTGGGATAGTGGAAGGTGTCCCTGCCCATGGCAAGGGGTGGAAAAAACCTGGTTTTTAAGGTCCCTTCAACCCAAACCATTCTGGGATTTTACAATTCTGTGATATCAACAAAATCCTACAGTTCGAGAGCTTCACACTAAGAGTTTCACAATAAGGGTTTCTCTTCTGCTTTTTTTTTGCAGGTCCTTTAGGGAGCTGATGACAATGAACAGCATTTGGGGGGGTACCAAATTGTGAATTTTCAGTAAAACCTTAAGTTCCATAGCAGACTTGACTGTTAAATCAACACCATCCCTATCCATGGCTGGGTTTGTCTGATAATATCTCTATTTATTTTTAAAATCTCTCAGTACTTATAAACTCTGCCCTCTGGACTAGACTTGCTTTAAACCAAGATAACAAAAGATAGATCTCCTCTACAAGTAACAAACTTTGCAGTTTGGTCCAGAAAAGAGGTTCAATTTTTTCTTCCATTTCACAGCAATATTCAGGTAGCTCAGGCTGACAAACACCACTCTTAACTCTGGAGTTACACATGGATTCAGGAGAGGTTTGGGATGCCGAGTTCAAGATTCCTTCTCATGGATAATCTGCAAATCTTGCCATCAATCAGAAAATCAAGCTCATGAAGAAGTGGTTTATAAAGGCTGCTTGATATAATTTGCTGCTACACCCACAAAAAGGAAATTAATTCAATACTGTACCTGTGGCACTTCTTTGAGGAAGTCAGGAAGCTGAAATTCACCTTTATAGACCTGGAAAAACAAACAAAAAATTATACTACTTAAAGCTCTCATTCACTATTGTTTAAAATGCTGAAGAGCTTGTTAAGGGAAAGGAAAAAAAAAGAGAATAAGGCTTTTTTGTGTTGTTAGCATCCACTAATGCTAGAACATTAAATATTTTGGCAACATACTGTCTTCTCTCTAGAGGATAATTTTTAAAAGCTCTTTGCTTCTGAGAATAAACATTCCAAAGGATAAAAAAATGTAATCTGTTCTTTTTTCTTTTCCAACACTGAAGTATACTTGAAGAGTTTTACCATCCTGTCTACTGAAGCATAAAGACTGATCATCCCAATGTCATGACTGTGGTCTTGTGTAATCATTTCAAAATAAAAAAGGGCATAAATCTACTTGGAAAAATTCCCTAAAGCCATGAAATGGAAATGGGGCTCCTCTGAAGCCTCGCTCTGAGCTGCACTCCCTGGTTTGCGTCAAAGGAAGGAGCTCCAGGAAGTCAGGGCATGTTTGTTACAATTTTCTCTGCTCTCCTATGTGCAGATGACCAGAACACAAAGCCCAGCTTGTCAATATTCTGCAGTGACCTGGGACTGCAGCTGAGTCAGCTCTGAATTTCCTGCCCAGCAGATCCTGTGACTCACAGGATGGACTCGGGATTGGATTCCCATCCCAATCCATCCCTGGGATCCAAACCACCAGGCTTCACTGAGAGCAGGAATGACTGCACACACACGTTGTGGCACTCTGATATTCCATGGTTTAGACAGAATAGGAACAGCTCTCATCTGTATTCAGCCAGGAGCCACTGGCATTCCCAAAGGAGCATTAAGGAAAGTCACCCTGGGCAGAAATGTGGTGTGTGGCTATTGGAGCCTTGCTCCATTACAAATATTTATAAATCAAGGAGAGGAGTTCTCATTTTCTGCTTTTATCCAAATCATTAAAATGCAGGCTGTGTCCTGGAGAACAGGAATGGAAGTTACAAAACAACATTATCACAGCAAAAATGTTACAGAATAACCTCAGCAAGGGTCACAAGAGAAAACAGGATTTTTTGTTAGGCGGTGCTGATGTTGGAAGGAACAGACAGGAACATTCACCTTTTCTGGGAATCCTTAAAAACAACTAATCCTGATGGTGGCAGCACTTTGTGACTGATTCAGAACCAGAAGGACCAAACACAAGGCTCTCTCCAGAATCCTCTTCCTTTCCTTCCCCTGGAATTACGATTCAGTCTAATTTTTATATTACACATCTAGATTTTTGTCTGCTCTAAAAACTTCACCTTTGCAGGAACAGCCATTACCCCTAATAAACATCTAACAACAGATAGTCAAGATCAGCAATGTTGAAAAGAATCATGTCACTGGAAAGCAAATGTTTTGAAGGTATTTCATATTATATTCACATGAAACTATCAGCACTTACACAGCACAATTTACCAAGGCAAATCTAAGCAGTGGCAGGCCAAAGATTAGGTTTAACACACAAATTTTGGTTCAGAAGTGACATTACCTAAGGGCTGGTTTTGTCAGGAGGAGACTGCATAAAAACTGGTTTAAAGTAATTCCAAAAACATAAATGGTCCCTTTTGAATCAAAACCCAGGGATCAACAGCAATCCAGACATTCTAAAAACAATGACTCCATCCACAGCCAAAGAAATTAAAGAGGCTTCAGATTCCCAATCCTTTTCTGACCAATCTGTAAGTGTAAAACACATCACTCACAGTGGCATTAGAGAGACTGAAGCAGGATATTGGAATTATTTCCAGTCTAAGCAAGAATTCAGTAAAATTGAGAAGAAATGGTGTTTACCATTTCTAAGGGAATTATTTTGCAAGTCCAAATGGAATTCCAGAAGAGGGGGATCTGAAGCCTGTGTCAGTTTGTTGTTCAGTGTTGGCAGTATTTAAGCTGCTCTATTAAAAAACCAAAACACATTCTTATAGCCAAACAGAACGGATATTATACTCAAAAAGAGATCAGAAAACAAATTTCACATCCAGTTGCCTGAGAAAACCCCTCTAAACACACAGGGAGAACTTCAGAACAGAAGTGTAACCTATAATTCTTTTTTTATAGAAGATTAAAGCATTTCTTTTCACCCACTTTCCAGTCTGCTTTGAAAAGAGTCCCATTATACTTGGTCAGTTTCAGCACACAAAAATAATGGGATTTTTTGTGTAAAAGTCACTCTGCAACCAAGTGTGCTTGGGCTTGGTAAACTTTAAAACATGTTGCAGAGTATACAGCTGTTGATGTTTAATTGTAAAAGAAAAAAAAGTAATCAAGAACACTGGCAAAAGCAGAGCTGAGCTCCTTTCTAGAACCACTCCACAGCACATGGAGGTACCCTCAATCTTTCAGATTTTCCTGAACTTTTAAGGCAGCTTTAAAGGTTTACACAATTCTTCACCTCTGCTGGACCTGCCAAGGCAGAGCCATGTGGGATGTAAATGTTTACCCAGGAGGGACAGCACAGCGAGCAGGATCTTACACAGGCCCAGCAATGTCTGCCAAAAGGCAGCTTGCAACCACACCTCAGTTTGCATTTTGGTTGGTAATAACTCTCTTTATGTATTATTAATCATATTTATGCAGAGATAAAGGGTTTGGGGTTTTGTTTTTGTTGTAAAAATTAGACAGCAGCACCTCTGGAGAAAAACTATGTAGGAATCCACATGTTGGAAGAAACTGTCTAAATGGAATATTCAACAAATTTAGAGGACACTGAGAAAGTCTGTACTGTTGTGGTCACAAAAAAAGATGGAATAACCCCCAGATTTTGTTTCAAATATCAGAGAAAAAGCCCCCAAAGCCAAATGCCTTTATGACCAGGTTCATCAGTGAAAATGGAGATGCAGGGCCCTGAGCAGCTGGGCATTCAAACACCTTTGACAGCACAATTTTCCTCATCCCTTAGAATAAATACACTTTTTACCTTTATCAGAGATTGCTCCTGCCCTTAAAATCTCAAAGACAAACTCTTGAAATCCTGGTTGTCATGGATGTTTTGACTCTGAACAGGTTTAAATTGTTCCTCACAATTTAAACTAGGAATGAGACCGGAGTGAGTAAACTCTGTTTTTATCTCTAGATGTTGCCATCAGCTGAACATAAAACACCATCAGCTGAACATAAACCAGAGCTGGAGAACAGCTTTGGGCTGTCAGGAGAAGAATCACTGTGTTTGAACAGTCCTGGTGAAAGCCACATCTCTTTCTCTGGAATTCTGTAACTTCCACCTCTGGATCTCTCCATGACAGGGAGCACAACTCCATGAAGAAGTTAAAAGAACTTACTGAAGTGTGTATTCCAAGAATATAAATTTATTTAGTGGGAAGGACGTGCCAAAGAAAATCTGATGTAATTCATTACAGATGGGAGAGGAAACCACTGTGCCAACCATAACACAACAGTGCAGCTTCTCGTGGGCAGGAGGCAGAGCTCTGCAGCTGGGAGCTGCTCTCTCTCCTCTTCTGCTGGGTTCTGGCAAACTGCTGAAACTCACTTTGACACAACCTCACAGCACTGATAAGGACATATCACACAATGTTCTTATGAGGAGTGAATGGATTTCACCCCATGGAGACTGGGCTACCAGCTCACACACAGCTTAATTATTTGCATTTTCTACATCATTTGCAGATGAAAACTTTTACTTCAGGATGTTGATTTCCTTTCTGCTCAGGATGTAGAATTTGTTAAAACTCTAGGGGGGAACAACAAGTAATTATGTATCAAAAGGAAGGAACATTTGCAGTGATAAATTAACAGATCAACGACAGAATTACAAGAAAACCACATGTTCAGTGAAAATCACCCTCCTTGGAGAGGTCACATGCAGAGATCTGCTGAGCAGCACAACCCTGGCCAGACCTTGCTCTCTCTGCTCTGCATTCCTCTACTGAGACAAGAGAAACTGTCAGAAAAGATAATATTGTCAGTCTTAACAGAAAACAGACAAACAAAAAGTTAATGGCTTTGTTCGTGAAAACACCAGAAAAATCTGAACTCGTGGCTCACCCAGTGCAGATCTCATCAGAGATATTTTATTTCCTAACGTAGCACTGGGAGAGCAACACAACAAGAGATGGAGTTCCCTTCATGCTCTGCTAGTTCCTCGAATAAAAGCAGAGGGGTCAAAGTACAAACCCAGGTTGCTTCTTGTTATTTTTGTGCTGTGCTGCAGGAGCACAGAAACCAAACCTCAGCATTTTGGTGTCCTACACAGGTTACAGGCAAGTGAAAAATCCAAATTTAGCAGAGGCCATTGCTTCCTTTGCATTACCTACAAAGAGATACCATTTCTAATTTAAGCACTGTCCTTTAGCTGGAGAAAATAATCATTTTGTCTCCAGACTGAATTAAAAAAAAATATGTTTGAGCTGTTCATATGGAACTCACCAGCAGGGGACAGAAAAGGAGAAATGAGGAATAAATAACAGAACTTAAGTGTTCAGAAAGCTTAGGAAAACTAATATTTTGCACCACAGCAACCATTTCTTTCCATTTTTCTCCAGTACCAGCCCCTTTTTTAGAAATTTTTACACTGTTGGTTCTCACTTCCATGATTAAGAGCAGCAGCTTTATATTGCTGAGCATTATTTTCACTGTTAAGTGCAATTTGTGGTCTTTTCCAAGAAGGGACAGATTTTGCTCAGCTTTAGAAGTCTGAACTTTATCTGTTTTCAATGAATACAATTCAAGTTCTGTGTTCACTTTAAAGTCTTGGAGACCACAAACATAAACATAAATATAAATATAAATATAAATATAAATATAAATATAAATATAAATATAAATATAAATATAAATATAAATATAAATATAAATATAAATATAAGAGAGCTTCTTCCAAACACAAAATGAGCCAATAAATGGCTACAAACAAGATTCAGATATTCTTACTATGCACTGAAGAGCAATTCTGGAAACATTTTCTTTGAACAGCTTCATCCATATTCCAGATATCCAGTACAAAACTCTGTGAAAGGCTATCCCAGGTGAAGAAATTTAAAGAAAGCAAAAAGTGCTACAGTGATTTACAAATTCACCAGCTCAGAATACACAGGATCTTAACTTGCCAAGTGCCAGCTCCAAAAGGCTGGAAAAACCCAGATTTATTTATTTTATCCAATTAAATAAATGCTTTATTCTCCAGGCTACAGCAGCAAGGAATAAATTAGCACAAGTTCCTGGAGGAGAAAGGAAACTGCACAAGAGCCGTCCCTGATGGGCCAAAATTACACACCAGAGTCTGAAACAGTTTGAAATTTTTATGTTGGTCTATTTTTAAAGAATATTCAAAGTTTTGAAGATGAACCATCTTGAACTCTCTTGTTTTTAGCATTCATTCAGAGCACCTCCCTCATTTTATCTGTACAGACCATGCATGCAAATGGAATTTTGGCAAAGAACAAGTGACTAGAAAAATATATACTGGGTAGTACAATAAACAACAAATTAAAATGCTGTCTAGGGCTGCAAGTAAAGCTATTAAATTAAAATAGCAGCCAAAATATTACTGAGTGTTCCATATGTCTGCAATATTTAGATCAGCTTCAGTTTTTAACAGCTGCTCTTAGCATTGGTAAATAAACAAATTATCCTTCAAAGCAAACTTGGAAAAAGCCTCAGTAAACCCTCAGCCTTTGAATTAGGTTTTAATTTCTTTAGAGAGATGCTCCTGGCTTTGTTTATTACCTGAATTCCTCTCTTGTGTTTTGAAATCAAATCCATTTCAAGAAGTGACAGAAATCCAGACAATTTTTACAGCTTGGCTTGAGCTTGCCCCACACAGGTGGGGGCCTCAGAAAGGTCAGCAGGCTGTAAAAACTTGTGTCAGTTTTATCAGTGAGATACAGCCAATACAATTTGCAACTTTTAATATTGAACACTTTTTTTAACTGCGTGCAGAAAAGTTCATTTGATTGTAAACCTTTAAAAGGGAACTTATAAATTATAACCAAAAAGGGTAGGTTACTTTTTCCATGCAGAGCTATCAGCTATGAATTAAAACAATCAAGCTGCCAGCCTTTATTACACTAATTAATGATTAATGACATTTTTTTAGAAAAGAAATAATGCAAAAATGTTTAGAGACTTCACAAACCCCAATTCCTTTTTCATTCCTATCTATCCCATCATTATTCCAAACAGTTTTTTCAGGATCAGAAGGCTGGTGGAAGACAGTCCTTATAAATTGTTTAATTCAATTATTTTTCCCCCCCGATTACTCTGCTGCAGCAGCAAAAGTCACCTTCTTTTAATAAACTATACATGCCCAAAAGGAACAGAAGCAGAGTTATTAATTCTATTTCCAACAATGGTAATGAGTTTTTTCAATAGATACCTCCAGGGATAAACAGCTCTATAGCCCAACTACTCGAATTCCAACAACATTAAATTCAGACTCAAATCCTTAAATTTAGGTTAATCAGCACCAGACCTTTCTCCATCTTTGAGCTGTTCTACAAAGAATTTAAAAATCAGACATTTTGATCATCGTGGGCTATTTTCTATGGGTCATTTTTCAAACTCTACCAAGTATTTGGGGTATAATTTTGTGACAGAGCTTCTGCCAACCCTCATGTATAAAAAGCTGAGCTCGTCCATCAAGTTTGAAATCCTGACAAGAAAGCTTTTTCCACTGTTAACCAGTTCCCCAACTTTCTGGGCAGCTCTCAAGAGGTTCAGCTCCACACACCAAGCAAAGAATTTTTTCATTTTCCCCCAAAGAAAACACATTGTGAAGTAGCAAAAAGTATTAGAAACAGACTTCAAATCCCCAGAGCAAACACAAGACTCCTGCTCTAGAGCTCATATCCATTCAGTCAATAATTAAACACACAAAAACCTTACCCTCCTTGTGTTTTCCACCACTTTCTGATCTGGCTTCCCATAATTGGGGGGGTTGGCATAGGGGTCATAGCCCAGTTTGGCCAGCATGGGGGCAATCACTGGCATGTCCTGCAGGACATCAGCTGGGATCTTCCCAACCCACTTGGACAGAGCTTCCACATTCACTGGCTTGATCACTTGGTCAGTGGATCTTTCAACCCTGGGAAAGAAGAAAAAAACAATTTATAGTTTCCACTCCAACCAATTATTCTTCAATAGCACTAAGACCTTAAGCTCGTTTTCTTTGGTTTTTTTTTTTTCTCCCATTCTTCTTTCCCTCTCATATTTTCATGTTTTCTACAGAGCTGATGGGAAGTGAAGTTTTAATGAGAATAATTTGCACAATATTTGCAGATGCTGCCTGGTTTAGGCTCTCACATGCTGAAAAAACTCCTTTATTCCATAAAAGCAGCAGAGAAAGCCCAAGAGCTGTTAAGTGAAAAGTAAACCCACATGTACATATAAATCTGTTTTCCCACATTTGCTGTTTAATTGTCTAGGATGTATTAAAAGTTGTATTCTAAATTCTAACCCATGTGTTATTTCTTCTCACAACCATTCTGTGGTTCACTTTTTCCAAATTTGTTTAATAAAACAGAGACCTGAGATGACAGAAAGCTACAAACCACAGAAATATTTTTCATAACCATTCCTCTGACTATTTGGCCTTCACATAGATCTTAAAGGCAAGTGCACAATCAGTGTCATATTTAGAAAATAGTTGATTTCTTGTTCATTTAAGCATTTAAGGTAATTTTAATTTTTGCTCTACTTTTGTGGAGTGTTTTTGTTGTGTTTTCTTTTTCCAGGGAAGAAATCTGGCACTGCTTTGTTCTGTCTTTACAACTGTACGATACATAACTTCTTTACTGTGTTTATTTTTGGAACAGAATTCAGGCTGAATAATTGAAAACTCTCTGAGTTTTTACTCTAAATAATTTAAAACTTCTTTTCTGACCCCAGAAAGAGTTTGGATGTTATTGGACATATAAAAGGAATATTTTTGTCTGCCTCACACCTGATGCTGAACACACACCAGTCACCAGAGTTCACCTTGCTCCTCTTTTTTATTCCTCATCAGAACTAAAGTCCTCCCAGACCAGAGGAAGGAAATCAGTCATCCAAGGCTGGAAGGTCAGTAAGGCGAAATAACTGAAATACAATCAACAAAGAACAAACCAGACAGGGAAATGGTCATAAGGAAACTGTCTTGGCAAGCAGGGCCTTCAGATTGGTGTTTTATGAAAGCTGGAAAGGATCTGACAAAATAAAACCTCTAAAACAACCCCAGAATTTTCAGCTTTGTCCTCTTCATTACCAGAGACTCAAACCAAAGGCAGGATCTCAGAAGGGGATTCTGGGACCAGGGAGTTGTGACTAAATTTCAACCTTCTTGTTGTTGGACTGAGCTCACAAGCTTGGATGGAAAATTTAAAAGTTTTAAAAGTGGGGTTTTTTGTGATCTTTCTAATTAGAAGATGAGCATCTGACTCCATATTAAATTAGCAAGAAAAGAGCTGCTAAAAATTGAGATTCAGAAGTTCAAAGCAGCAAGGCAGAAGCCAAAGCGCCACAACAGGAGACCAGAGGTGGACTGGGACACTCAGGAAAAAATTATCATGAGATGTTCGAAAAAAGTAAGATTTATGGTCCTCAGACAGAGCCAACCAAGCCTAAAACCTCTTCACCACAACTGCAAATTGATTTGAGCACTCAAAATCAGGATGATACTGGGAGAACCAGGTAATGAGCCTGGCTAAGAGCTTGCTGGAGCCCCCAAAAATGGGTATTAGAGATAGATTTGAGCCTAAATTTGTCACATATGGATTTCTCATCCTGATGTCAAATTTTAAATGTGTGTTTTGCTCCTCTGTCATTTTAGTCTTTGCTAACAATACCCTCAGCATGAAACATTTCCTGGTGTCTGATAGCAGGGACTACATTTAGCTACTTCCAAGCACTGATAAAAAATCCACTGCTCCACATTTGGTCTGGTTAAATCCTTCTCTGTCCTTTCAGTTAAGGTGGGAAGGAAAATAAAACAATTTATGAGAAAGATTCCTCAGATAAAGAACTTATGAGGACTGTGAGGGAAGACAGACTGGAGGCAAGAGGAAATAAAAATGTAAAAATCCAAACAGAAAAACAAGGAAACATCAGTTCTTGGGAAAATTGATTATATGGCAGTGATTCCAGGTATGGGAAGAGTTTGAGATTTGGGAGGAGAAGAAGCAGACAGGACTAACCCCAAATAAGTCTGTATCTGTACCAGAATAAAAAGAGAGCTATGTACTAAATATAGTAAATTCTGAAGTAATTCTGCCTAGACAGCTATTTCCATAATAAACCTAATAAAAATTGCTCTAGAGGAGTTGAGATTTCTTTACATGTCAGCACAGCTGCTTTCACTTAGGCAAAGGCCAGAGCTCAATTAACAATCCTGGTTAGAGCATGGAGTCCATAATGCATTCCTTCAACAGCCACGTTGGCAGGGACTTCAAACCACAGAAAATTCACACTCCTACAAATCCTAGACTGCACATCCCTACAGCCCTTGCAGTGTTCCTGGATGAAAATCAAAATAAGGGGAGAGAAATCAATTCTATTTATTAGCAGGTAATAGCATTGTTATAAAGGTCTTTTAGTGACACTGTGATCTCTTTCTCAAAATGTTTTTAAGTATCTCAAGATGCTTAACTTGTCAGATTTCTTTTCAAATAATACCTCCAACAATTAAAACACCTCCAGGCATCCTAGGCTGGACTTAAGCCAGCAGCATAAATCTGAAGTGGGTGCTGAGCCTGTCTGCAAGACCTGGAGGTGTTTCAGGTGAATGAAAAATGATTAAAGGAGGGGGCTCTGCTTGTTTCCAGGCGTTTTTACACAATATCACAGCTGGGGATGCCAAACCCAGCAGGTTTTAACTGCAACAAGGGCATCAGACTGGGAAATCTCAAGCTCTCCCTGCACAATTTCAACTGGAATCCCATAAACATACAACACAGGCATTTAAGATTTTGATATTCACTGGGTTTTCTGCAGCCCCTGAAAGCCTGAGTCACTGAAATCATTATCAAATCCTGCAACTGAAAACCAAATTTCACCACCTACTACAAGGGTATTAGATTAGATAAACCCACCCCAGACATAATACTCATTTCTCAGTTTTTTCCCACCATTGCTAGAGCCTCCTGAAATCAGAAATTGCTTCCCCAGATCATCTCCTGGGAGATAATAAAAGCACATAAAGAACTCTGGGATCATACTGAATTGAGGGTCACCAGAACATGTCCACACTCGCTTGTCTTAAATGTGAAGGTTTCACTGAAAAAATAAACATGAGGCCACATTTAACTTTGAACAATCCATTTTCTTCATTTTTAGAAACAAATATTCTCAACACCTCACACCCCATTCCACCAGATTTAATAAGAAATATTAGCAAGAATTCAGTAAGGTTATTGAGTTTCACAGTATAAAGGTCCATTAATTTTTAAAAACACAAATCTGGAAGCTGTAAGGCAGTAATATTTTACTAGAAATGGGATTATACACAGTTATTTTTACAAGACTCTTAAAGCTTGGCAACCACCCATTTATCTCAGTAAAAATAAGTTACCTCCACTCAGGTGCTGCTGAAGCAGCAACAAACCCCAGGAATTAGGGAAAAGTTCCCATGTGGATCAGCTTCCAGGGAGGTATCACAGTGCCCTGCTTCAGGTTAACATTTCCACATTTTCAATCTGCTATCGAACAACAGTGCCAAAAAAAGGGACGAGATCCCTTCCTGATAAACCCTGGGAACACAGTGGAGGCTGTTTCCTCAGTGGCAATGGTGATGTGAAACTTCCACACTGTAAATATCTAACTGTTACCTGAGTTTTAAGTTCTCTTTGTAATCACTGATAATAATTTTCTATTTGCTTTAAATCAAATGCCTTTACAATATATTAGAAAACCCACAGATGTGTTCCTAGGCACTAAATAAAGGGAATCTCCCCATTTTTCTTTCTCAAAATTGGAGTTTAATAGAATTACTCTGTAACAGTCTGTGTGTCCCTGCTGTGCAAGGTGCCTCTCACTCAGAAGCACTTGGCAAGTGCTGAATATTCCAAATCCAGGAGCTGAGTAATTTAACTGGGCAGGCCTTGCTGCTGGAATAGGGCTTCTCATTCAGTATTTTAAAAATTAATCTGGTGGATTCAAAAGTAGGAGGAGTGTCAAAAATTGACATTTTTCTCTCTCAATGTAAAGATGAAACAGCTTCTGTATTTCAGTTGTTCAGCTGTGAACAGTGGCAAAGAAATCAGAGTGGTTTAAACAGAGAATAAATCAGATTTTCTTTTAACAGCACCCATCTAGTTTTTCTAAGCAGAGTTGAATTTTGGATTCTGAAAGCAGCTGATTCAGGTGCACAGATGGCCCAACAGAATAGTGAAAGATTTGCTTACAACAAGGTTAATTTTCATCAAAATGCTTGTCCTTTTGGGAGCACAAGCCAGGAGAAAAGCTGCCAACTCTGCTTTCTATTCTCTTGGAGAAGTTTCTCCAGTTTCCTGGAAGAGGATGTTCTTGGCAAACTCAGCTCCAAGGCCATTCTTGCACTGACAACAATATTGTTGCTGAAATCAAATGGGTGATCTGGCTGGGATGGGTAACACCAGTCTAGATAAAACATCTCAGGTTTATTTTGGGGCACAGAGAAAAGGAAAGCTGACATCAGATATACAAATTCAAGTTAGTCTTGACCATTAAAAGTTTTCTCACATTACACACATAACCAATATGAGACTGCAAAGTGTTAATTAGCAATGACTTCTTTTCAAGATGCATCATAAATCAGCTGCCCACGGGAGAAACTGAAACCAAGCTATGATTTTTACATACAAAATGTACTATTTTAGAACAGCACAAGGTGAAGGAAGAAGGCTCATACTCACTTGGAAAGAGAGACCCCCCCAGCTTTTCCAATCATCTCCTCATGGTGCAGCACTGCCTGGTTCCATGGGATGTGCAGGAACTTGAGGAGAGTCCTCATCCACCTCTCAGGGTGCAGTACCAGCTGTTCGTAGTGCACCAGCATGCACCTGCCAAAGCCCACCTCCATGCACTGGTTGTACATGGTTTCTATGGCCCGGTTCCACTTGGTCAGGCAGTCCCTGTAGCTGTTCAGGTCAAAGCCAGCTATTGTGACTTTCCTGGAGATCATGGAATGCACAGATGCACGGCCATCCCGGACCATCAGCAGGAATTTGGCATTGGGGAAAATTCTGGCGAGATAAGTTAGGGATTTTAAAGCAAAGGGATCCTTGTTACACAAATAGGGAGCGGGCTCGCCGTGTTTGACGATGATCTCCAACAAAAACGCCTGCATGGCTGAATCCAGCACCTCATCCGTGACCCCGGCCTCATCCAGGCGGATTTTCTCCTTGCTGGACCTGGCCCACATCTGCTTCACAGCCAGGATTCTGGGGATCACCCTGGTCTCCTCCCCGCAGCGGATATCGGGGTGCGCGTCCAGCATGGCGCGCATCAGCGTGGTGCCGCTGCGGGGCACTCCCCCGATGAAGATCAGGGGCATGTCCTTGCTGTAGGGCAGGGTTCTGTTGGTGCTGGCACTGGGGGCTGTCCCCAGCGTGGCCCTGGCACCGTCCCCCCGCGGGGGCTGCCCGCGCTGCTCCATGCGGTGGTGGCACTCCATGGCGTGCTGGCCCAGGTAGAACACGGTCACCGAGCTGATCACCAGGCACGCCAGCAACAGGTTCTGCTTCAGCTTCCCGACCATCTTGGGCAGCATAAAGACACCTCTTACTCCAAATTATCCTCTAGTTCACGTGCCATGGGAATCCTAATCCCAAATAAATTAAGGTCTGGCAAGTGGAGAAAAAATAAAATTAAAAATTAGAATTTTTTTATTACTTTTTCAAGAGGTGAGACAAGATTAAGTCTGAAATCCCAAAACACTCAAAATAAAAGCAAGCTTTCTCATTATTTCTTTTTCAGTTCAGCTTCATAAAATTGCATTATTCAAAAGTAATTTTAATTTCTGCAGATGAGAAGAAAAAAAAATTAGATGAATTTTAGACATGCATAAGAGTCTGAACAAAACTTTTAGTAGAAAACAGTTTCAAAACCCGTCTGTTGAATTCCATTTCCAGGAAGGACTAAGAGCATGCTATGTTTTATAGCAAATATCAGAGCATTATATCAAACACTGGCTTAGATAAATCTTTATGCTGCTGCTGGATGACTCCACCTATATCTTTATTTTTCCCATTTCTAACAGTTAACGTAGACACTATTATTTGTGTGCGTTCTGTAGTTCACCTGCTTTGAGTTTTCAGGTCAGGTGGGTGGAAAACTGACTCTTCTTCCTGTGATTCCAATGAAATTAGTACTCTAGTAGAATTTTTAAGGAAGAGCTGGCTGTTCAGGGCTGGAATCGTTCACTGAGCACGTGGAATCACAGATGATTTTAACTGGGAGGAGCTCCAAGCATGGAGGTACCACCAACATTTTAAATGATTGGCTTCCTCCAGGCTTTTCCATCTCTATCAGCAACTGCAGGACACATCCTTGAGTGGACAAGATCCTTCTGCCTGCTCCCTGTTTCTCCCCAAAACATTATCCACTTAACCTTTTCCTCCTAAAATCCAGTTGTTAACTCAGAAATTCCTGATTTGAGCGAGGCTTTCCAGCTCTGTGCCTATTTTATGGGAACGTGCAGCCAGAGGACAGAATTCCCACTTAGAAGTGGGGAAAAGAAGGGAATTCCTCCTGCAGGAATCTGTCACAGCAGTGTTTTTTTCTGGCAGGGCATCCAAGAGAAGGTTTTGCCCTTCACATTAGCAAAGCTTATTCCAATCAACAGCTGTCACAATATTCCACTCAAAGTTCAGCTTTTAGTCTCTGTTACCAAAATTAAACTCAAATATAACTCAAAGATTAATTCCCTTCTTTTTCTGTGAAGTGGCAAACACACCACTCACAGGAACAATTCATCCTCTGTGACAAGTTTCATTCTACTCATGTACCTCTCCTTGCTTTAACTGGACCTTAAATATCTAAACATTAAAAAGAAAAACCCTCAAATTCCCAGAAATTTAAGGGGAGGTCATGTGAACAGTGCTCAAAAAGAAAGGAAAATAAATCATGCAGCTCATATTTCCATAGCACCAAAAATCAAAGTTTCTCTTCTGAAAGATTCAGCATGCAGACCTAGTCTGAATTAGGGAAGGGGAAATTGTTCTGCTTAAAACTAACAAATAATACAGAATCTTTTAAAATTCTGTAGATACAGTATCCACTGGAGAGAAGAGTTAACACAAGTGAAACAGCATTTCAGCACAGAGCACATAAGCCCTACAAATATTTACCCTTCCTACCATCCCTACCATTACTCAGTTTGAGTAAATTCCACAAAGCTAATTTCCTCAGGAAGGAAAAAAAAAAAATAAAAATCCTCCACAAAAACCTTCATCTTCCTAACTAAAACCTACTCCTGGAAGATACACCAACATTCCCCAAATGCAAAAGTTAGGTAGACGATTGCTGGAGAAAAGCATATCAAGATCAAATTTAAGATTTAGATTAGAATATCACTTCAACAAAAAAAAAAATAAACCAGCTTTAACAACAAAGCTGAAGAATTGTAATACTCTCAGTACTGGAGGAAAGCTGGTGATTGAAGGCTGAAATCTTTAATTCACAGGTTGGGTAAAGCAAGTGATGACTCCCTCTGGGCACAGTTCCAGCTGTGAATTTCAATTCATGCTGCAGACTGTGAGGAGGTTTCCTAAATTTCTGTGAGTATTGACTCACCTACACCACCAAAATCCCACCCATGTGACAAAACCCCCACATCAATCACCACAAACACTTTCATTTGATGCAGTAACTTGTTTTGGGAAGTTCAAAGTTGCCAAAGGCTGCAAAACCATAAAGAATCAGGATTCCACTGTCCTACAACCTTCTGTCCTGGTTTTTTACCTGGAAGCAATACCTGGAACATGCACTGTCATAATGAGCAGGGCTTTGTGTGTCAGGAAAGCCAGAGGAGCAGTCAGAAACAGCTTCTCTCACAAAATTAATTTATTCTCCAAGCCAAAAAACTCTTTTCTGTGCCTGAAGTTCCAAGGAAAGCTCCTTGGGATAAAGATGACATATGGAAGTTGCTTCCTTCTGCAAACAAACCCCACCTTCCCCTCCCCATGAGTAAGTGCTCTGGAGCACATCTGTCAGCCTGAAGGATTATAAAAGTTATTATTGCTCTGCTGTTAACAGGAATTAAATTGACAGCGTTTCAAAATCACAGCAGGGCAATCAGCAAGCCCTCGGCTGCATTGAAGCTGAGCTTTGAACTGCTGTGGGGTTTTTACCTGAGAAGAGCAAAGTTCCACTCCCTGTACAAGCACAGACAGCTTTTATTAAAAATATCCCAAAACAACCTCCACAAGCACCCAAAAAAACACAACCCCCTCACACAAAACATGAGCTGAGGAGGTTGTAGATAACTGCAATGGTAGAGAGGCCTTTGGCAGCAAGTTTCAAGTGCCAGGATAAAAAGAATTCCAAGAAAAATTTATGTGGTACTCAAAAAAAAAAAAAAGAATTGGGATCTACAAGTTTCATCACAAGACAGTGCAGCCAAACAGAATTGTCTGTAAGTGAATTTTCTGCCCAGAAAAGTCAGGCCTATGAGTCAGCCCCAGATGATGTTAGCACAGCAGAACTGACTGCACTGCTTTGTTTCCTTCTCCTGCACACATTTCATTCTCCTGCTCTCCCCTTCCACGCAGCAGGTCAAGACCTTTTCCCTCAAGTTCATCCAAAAAATGCTGAAAATTTTTAGCTTAGTCAAGAGGCAAGTCATCCCTCTATATTTCACATTAAAACAGTTTGGGGGTTGTTGGTGTTTCAAACATTCCCTGCCAGAGGAATAAAAGGTGCTCCATTCCCAGGCAGTAAAAAGGAATCCTCTGGAGCTCCAGAGCTCAGCCTTTCACTCTGGAAAGGGAGCACTTCCCTTCTCCTGTTCAACCAGAGCTTTTCCAGGGCTAAATTCAGAGGGCAGTGACAGTGGCATCATCTATCCCAAAATAAAACACAACCCCAAATATATATGAAGCATTTTTCGGTGATTAACTTGTCCTCTGCTTCCATGGCCTGAACTCCTGGCTCAGATTCTGACCATCAGAGCTCCTTCCAGGAAGAGCACAGCTTAGATTTTATGGGATTTGTTTTGTTCCAAGTGCAGTGAACAACTTCCCCTTATAGTTCCCACTGCAGGAACTACAAAAATGTTTTCACACATTTGCATTCCCTTGAACTTAGGCTTTTCTGATGGGTTGGTTTAAATCTAAATCTCTGACAAAATGTAAAAGGCCAGAATTTGAGCTCAACTCTTCTGGAGAACTTAAAAAGGAGCTTTTTGTGCCAAAAAGTAGGAGCAAAAGAGAAGCAGAGGAAGAGTTCATAGCATTGGAAAACTGTCTTTCCCCTCATGTCTTCCTACCAGGTTCCTATGATTCCTTTTCCTCTTCAGGAGATCCACTCAATCCTTGATTCTCTGGGGCTATGACAACACCACCCTCTCCCTTCCCAAGGCTTCATGGAGCAGACTACAAAACACACCCTGCAAAAACAGGAGATTCTGATGCACAGCCTGACTACTATACCCAAAACTATAAAGGAAATTGATTTTACAGTGGCTAAATTAAATGGAAAAATATCCCAAAGTGCTGTTATCCATTTTCACTCTCTTGAGAAGGAGAAATGAAAATGCTGTTAAGACTTTAAGAAGTAACTGTCAACTCTATTTCTTCCCTGCCTCTTCTTGCACCTTTCACTTTTTCTCTCTTAAAATAAATACTGGAAAGGCAGGAGATAGTGGGAATTCCCAAGAATCACCCCCCAAACAGTACACATTTAGAAACTGAAGAGCTATTTCTTCGAGGAACTTCTATCCTAAGCTCTTTCAGCATGCCTAAATGAAAGTTTAAAGAAGGAATCCCATAAAAGTTTTCCTTCAAGGAGCTGTTTGACTGTGGTTGTTTGTGTGTGTTCACCACAGATGATTGCATGTGATAATGGCAGAGCACAACACCAGGGAACAGCACTGAAATATCCACACACCACCACTGCCAGAGCCACCCAAACCATCACAGCCTCATTTAGCAGACTGTTCCCGACAGAATTTGAGCATTCAGGAAGCATTTTTATCCCTCTGCATCACCTTAAGGATTCCCCCAAAACTGGATCTGTGTTACCACAATTTTCATGGACCAGAAGCTGCACAAGGAAGCACATCCCAAGCAAAAAATTCAAAGCTAAAAATAAAAATCAAGAAGTCTTGAGTTTCAAGTCCAGCTTTAGCTATGTAAGCTCTCATGGCCTTCAAACCCTGCAGCTGTTTGCCCCACATTTCTCCTCCTATTAATCCTAGAGTAAAAAAGAAAAGGATGATAAAATAGAAGGAGTAATTTTTATTCACCTCCACAAAGAAACAAGGAGTCCACAAATAAATAAGGAGTAAATCCCCTGGCATGAAAACATCTGGAATGAAAGACAGCCAACTCCTAGAATGACAGAACAAAGTTGGACAAGATTAATACCAGGGAACCCAGATGTGAGGACAACTCTCCCCTATACCTCACACTGCAAGAGCTACAGAAATGTTGGTTACACATCTGCATTCCTTAAACCTACATTTTTTGGGTGGTTTTTTTTAAATCTAAAGCCCTAAAAAATTTGAAACACCAAAATAACCTTCATTGGCACAGACTGCTGAATCTGAAGTTTCCATATCAGGGAATACAACACACAACTATGCAACCATTTCATGATTTCTATTACAACCACATTATAAAGAGTAAAAAAAAAAAAAAAAAATGCTCATACTTATGCATTTCCATCTTGTTACCCAAGCACTCAAAATTCAACACTTTTGGGTTTTTCAACATTTAAGGCCGCTAAAATGACTAAAAACCACATAATTAAGAAGTTCTGCTTCAAATGGAAGGAAATATCTCCATCCATTCTGGTCTACTTACATCTATAATATATACAGCAAATTATCATGATTTGCATAGAGAATGGTCAAAAAATAGTTACCAACACGGTCCTGGTTATGCAAGAACAAACAGTATTTGTCAAGTTCTACAGCTCCTGCTGGAGAACAATTCAACAAAAGAAATTTTACTGAAGACACACAGAGCTCTCTAAAGTTATGCAGAGAAGAAGAAAAAAGGGAAAAAGGGGAAAAAATCACACTGAGAGCAGATGAGCTCCTGTTCTATGCGCTTTTCTGCGTGCTCCTCAGAGGGATTTCAGCACTCCGTTATACACTGAGGTACTGCGGAGAATAAAACTCCTTAATAACAGCAAAAACATCCAGATCCACAAAAATTTGCACGGCACATTCACAATAAAAAAACGCAAATGACAACGGCGGCAGCAAACCCACTTTCAGCTAAGCGACAGTTTCGATCTCCCGCTATAAAACTATAAAATTGTGAAACTATAAAACTGTAAAGCTATAAAATTGCTGGGGCTCGGAACAACCTGGTCTAGGGAAAGGGGATGATTGTTAGGGTCGCTTCCCAGCCGAGCCATTCCATACCTGTTCGCAGGTACAAACCCAGCGCTCCAGCACCATCCCCGGTGTCCCCCTGCCCCACCGCGGGCACTCCCGGCCCTCCCCGACACCGAACAAAGGCACCCGGGGCGCCGGGAGCCCCTGACGCGACTTCCCCCGCCCGCAGGGAAACTTTGGGAATGACCCGGCTGGGCTCGGCCGCGGGGAGCAGCGCGCCCGCCCCTCCGCTCATCCCCGGCTGCGCTCCGGGACCGCCCGGCCCGGCTCCCCCGCGGGCAGCGGGGCCGGCACGGCGGGGACCGAGCCGCTCCTGCCGCCGCCTCAGGCCGCGGGCCCCCCACCCTGAGCACGGCAGGGCCCGGGCGGGGCACGGCGGGAACGGGGAGCGGCAGGGCCCGCCCCGGGCCCGCCTCAGGTGCGCGGCGGGCGCGGCCCCTCACCTGCGCTGCTGCTGCTGCTGCTGCTGCCGCCGCCCCCGCGCCGGGCTGGAGCCGCGCAGCAGCGGCACGGCCGCCCCTCCGCCACCGCGGCTCCGCTCGGGCACCATCGCAGTGGGCAGGGAGCGGGACGAGGAGCGGGAGCGGCACCGGGAGAGGGACGAGGAACGGGAGCGGCACCGGGAGCGGCCCCGCTGCCGCCTCGCCTCAGCCGCGCGGCTGCGGCTGCCATGGAAATCACAACCACGCCCTGATTGGTCGCGGGCCTCGATGTGTCGCGGGCCATCATTGGGTCACACCCGATGATTGACAGCAGAAGGGGGAGTGATAAAGAGCGTGTCCCCGCCCCTCCCCGCACATCTGGCGCGCACAGCTGGCCGCGGGCGGGGCGCGCGCGCGCACATCTGGGCGGCGGCGCCGCGCGCGCGTCTGGAGCGGGGACCCCAGGTGCGCCAGCGTCTGGCCAGATGTGGCAGGCAGCTGTTGGCGGCCGGGAGCCCGGCACAGCTCGCACGGCCCCTTCGTTAACCGAAAATTACTCTTGAATATTTTACAGACAAAACTCTGCCCGAATTCTGCCTCCCGGCTTGGCTTTAGGAGGTGAAACCACCCGAAATACACAGCCCAGCTCAAGCGGGCGAGCGGTTTAAGTGCAGCGCTCCAGCTGTCCTTCAAATTGAGGGAAACTCCGACGGCTTTGAGAGGTGTGCGGTGCTGACAGCCCGGCTCGGGGCTCAGGTGTCCCCTGGGGTCACACACCTGCTCTGCAGCAGACGGGAAGCGCCAGCCATGTGCCCACCACGTGTGCAACTGGGAAAACATCTGGAACAGCGTCGGGCTGGAGCACGAGCTGGAGCCTGCACCAGCTGCTGGCACAAATCCCAACTCTCTGACCCACAGCTGGGTGAAGCGGCCAGGAAAGGAGTGAGGGTGACTCTGTGCCCCTGGAGGTGCAGCTTTGTAAGGAAATTCACATCTCTGGATTAACTCACCTCTTAAAAAGCGTGGCCTGAGGCCATCCTGACCCCTTCATTCCCAGTGCTCCATGTGGAAAGCCGGGTTTAGTTCCTCAAGAGCAGGAAAACGCGTTGAGTTGGACTTGCTGGACACAGTGATATGCAAAAGCTAAATCCAAGTGAAAACACATTTCTTCTTCACAAACAGAAGCCCAGATGCAGACAAACAGCCTGCAGAGATGTCAGTGCTGCTGCAGGGTCATAGCAAAGGGAACAATCCCGCAGGACATTCCCCAGATTTGTGTTGTCTGCCAAGTGGGGAGGGCACAGAAATCAGCCAAAGGGATTCAACATCCCAAAATTCAATATTGGAAAAGCCACAGTGAGAGTGGAGAAGCATTTCTCTCCAGAGCTGAATGTGGCTCAGCTCAGGTGTGTTTTGTTTGCTAAGAAAATCAATATTTGCCATGCAAACAGCTACCTGTGTCCATGACAGGGACAATTATTTTCATTCTCTGAAAAGCTGTGCCCTGGAAGGACCGAATTTCCAGAGTACCCAGCACTTGAAAGGCTTTTAAATGTGCTCACAGAGCTGCTGGGAGCCCAGAGAAACCCACAACTCCTTTCTAAGGTGGCAAAATCCCTTTCAAATCCTTTTTCCCTGACAGCTATTGATGAAGAATAAATGTCCTTTGCTCCCAAACGCAGACGGATTTGGAGCAACGATTTCAAGATGAAACAATCCATCTCCTGTTTCCAGTAAGTTTGCCTCGATCCATTAAAGAGCACTTTTCAGATGGCTTTATTGGTTTTTCTTTTATGGCTTTCACTGTGACTCACACAGATTGTCCCTTTTAAAGCCTTCCAATCGAACGGTGCCTCCGGGGTGGGGGAAACGCTGTTCTCCGAGGGAAAAGGGGGAAAAGAGCACTGCCGGATGGAGCAGATGGAAATCTGGGATGCAGAGGGTGCCCCATGCTGGGCTCTGCTTTAATCAATGCTCAGCCAGCAGTTACAGATCAAATAACCCAGCAAATGCTGCAGAAATACTGCACCAAGTGATGGCTGGTGCAGATAAACACCCCGAGGAGGGCAGAGGGAATCGGGACATTCGCATCAGCCTGTGCCTGCTGTGTTTTGGGAAGCTGGGAATGATCCCCCTGGCTGGGGCTCAGCAGGGATGAAGGATGAGCCCAGGGAGAGCAGGATGGTCCTGCAGGGTCACACTCTGGGGTTTGCTGGGCTCTGGAAGGAGCAGAAGTGTGTGCTGATGACTGTTTTTCCCCATTTTCCCTCATCAATGTCATGGTTTATGGTTGTTCCCATGCTCTCAATTCCAGCTGTGTCTGGGATTGCTGGAGGGCAGAGGAAGAAGGAGCATCCCTCAGTTCTGGTGCTATTTAGGAGCTTAAATTACGCTTTTTTCTCAATCTCATTTCCAGATGTGAGCTACAGCATCAACCAGACTTTTCCCCACATGGCAGAGCCCAGCTGGACATCACTGCCTGGTGCAGGGCAGTGCAGGAGCCAGGCACACCCTGCACAGCCTCGGGCAGCTCAGACTGTCCCAGCCCCTGCAGCAGGGACAGGTTTTGCTGCCTGGCACAACCCCAGGGCCCTCCTGGGGAGCAGCATCTCTGCTGCCACATCATCCGAGCTGCTGAGCCAGCAAAGGCCCCAGCACTGCTGCCCTGACCTCTGCAGCTGGAGTCTGGCACATTCACAGGCCAAAATGAGGCTTTTTTCCCCTCCCCTGGACTCCCAATCCAAAACTTTTCCTGCCATCAGCTCTACTCAAAAGTAATCCTGAATTCAAGTCCAGTGTGATATTTAAAAGCTTTCTACTCCAGATAGCCTGGCCCTAATCCAGGTGCATTTTACCTTAATTCCACCTCCCAATCTCAAGAATGCAAAGAATTTCCCCCTGGCTCTGTCCAGCTCATTCCAGCAGCCCCTGCTTGCTGGCTTGTTCTTGCCAGAACTGTTAAATACGATTATTTTTCCTCAAATACCTCAGCAGCAATGGCACAACCCAATTTTCTGCCTCACATGAGGAGGATCTCTGATCTCTCCTTCATGGAGAAGCAGCTGGAGGAAGTTCAGTGCTTGTGGTTTTCATATCTGAAGTCACTAAAGGGAGTTTGGAAAGGCAGGGGAAAAAAATCTCTGTTACCTCCTTGTAGAAGTTTGGAGCCTTCACAGAAGGAATTGAAGGGAGGGATTTGGAGGATATGATAAAGAACACACAAAGCAGCAAGGCTGGATTTCAGCTTGTCCTGTGGAAATTCATTTGGCTTTTGGGTAAAATTCCAAAATCCCAAGCTCTGAGTGCCCTGTGCTGGGCACATCCTTCCCTCTGCCTGCAGCCCTAAGGGATTCCTTGGCTCTGTGTCAGGGATGTGCTGAGTCAAGGATGTGGAGGGATGTGCTGTTATCTGGGCATTTATGGATGGGAACAAACCCATGGGAAAAATGATGGGATTGGTACCTTCCTGCCAAAGGAAAACACCAATTATTCCTTCAGCACAGCCCTCAAACCCCCCGTGGATCCCAGGGCAGGATCTTTCTCCACATCCCAGCTCTGAGATGCCCCTGGGCTGAGGGTGGTCCCAGAGCCCTGAGGCAGGATAGGGAATGGGAATAATCCACTCCTGGCTGCAGGATGGGGGCAGCTGGCACCCAGCACCACAGATGGACCCCAGCACAGTCTGCAAGGGCAGGCTGAGCCAAAAAAACCCAACCTGGACATTCAGGGAAGACTTAAAATTCCCAGAGGAGGAGAAAATCCAAGGACTGTGTCCACAAGCCTTTGAGTTTAGGGAAAACAGGCCCCACAAGACAAGAAGCTGATGACATTTTGCTGTACCCAGGAGAGTCAGATGTTCCTGCACCCAGATCCCGCCTTGAGCCTCACACAGATGATTTTAGGAGCAGAGCAAACCTGTCAGCCACACACCCAGCCAGGACATTGGTTAACTTGGAAGGATGTTCGTGTCTGGCTCAGCTGTTCCCAGAGGAACACTCATTTTTATTGCCTTTCCCTGCTATTGAGATTTTTCTGGCCAGCGTGTAGCGATGGCAGTGCCAAGTGCAGAGTCTACCCTTAGCAGGGCAAGGCTTGTCCAAAGTCACCCAAACCAAGCCATGGAAATCCCTGTGGGAGCAGAAATGCCATTCCCAGTGATTGCCAGCAAAATCCCTCAGCTGCCAGCACAGGGATCCTCCCAAACTGCAGGCACAGCATCATCCTCGTGCAAACCTGACAGCATCTCAACCTCCAGCTTTTCCCTGGATTCCCTGGCAGGGATCCCTGGCTCCTGCTCCATCCCCAAGCAGGATTTTCCTGCTGCAAGCACCATTTCAGGCTATCCAAGTCAGGAGAATAAGGACTTTATTTTTACAACCTGACCTTCACCCGCTTGTGGCTCAGAGAGGATCAAGGTGATTTTTGCTCCAACCCTAAAAAGCAGCATTTTCTGACAAATAGCTCCATATTCCCCACCTCTGCCTGATCCCTGCTGGTTTCTAGATGGGACAGCCATGAACTGACCTTGCCACGTGTCTGGAGAAATAATTATGGGGGTAGGAACATCTCCATGCCGCCCTCATCATGGGCCAGGCATTTCAGGCATCACACAGATTTATTTCACGGGAAGATTATTTTCCCCAGCTGCAGGAGCCCTGGGAGGTGCAGATCTTTGGGATTTTCCAGCTGGTAGAAAGTCCAATAAATACAGAAGGAGCTGTTTTTCCAGCCATAGGCATCTCCCCATGTCCTTGGCTCGCAGACAGCTGCTGATGTGGCACGAGGACGTGTGGGAGGAGAGATCATCTCCAGCACGGGGACATCCCAGAATAACCCATTGCCTAATTCCTTCCCCTTCTTTAGGTTTTCCTGAAAAAAAAAAAACCCTAAAAAAACCCCAAATCAGTATCACAGAGACTGCCTAAGCTGGAGTTTTTATAAAATCACCACTGAAGGCTTTGGGTGATGTGCGATGCTCTCAGTTGACCCTTATTAAGAGAAGAGGGATTTCTTATTTCTTATCCTGTGAGGTTTAAATGGCTGAAAATTCCCGGTGGTTGGCAAGATTAAGGCCTGAGTTTGTAAAGCTTTAGCACACTGGCCTCCTAATGAGATAAATATCCATCAGCTCATTAATAAAGAGGTCATCCAGGAATGATCTCGTCCACGCTGGAAAATGGCACAAGGAAATGACAGCAGCTCACAAACCCCAGCATCTAAATAATAAAATTAAAAACTTCGTTGCCAAAGACACAGGATCAAAACTCTGAAGGAAGATCATTAATGATGGGATGGTGCAGCCCTGTTCTGTGAGGTTCTTAGGAGGGGAGCTGAAATTCCCACAGTTAAAGAGGAGACAAGGCAGAATTTCAATCCCATCCCCAGCGTGGCTCCTGGTTCCAGATGTATTTGCACCATTCTCTGCCTCCTGCAGGCCTGAGCTTGATTTGCCATCTACAAGGAACTGAATTAATTCTCCCCCCACAGGGACTGCCATGGACTAGTCACAAAGTCTCAGTTCAGCCACTGAGCTGGGAGTTTGGGAGCAGATAAGGAGAGTGATGTGATTCCCTAAAAAAACAACAAATAAAATCCCATTGCCTTTGGGGCCATTTGGTGGATCCAAAACCCCATCCTGGCAGGATTTTCCCTGTTTGCAGCGGATGAACAGCTCAGCCCAAGATATTGCTTAAAAAACCTTGCTTTGGACTCATATTTTTGTAATTCCAAAGTTGTCATCCTCAGGTCTTGAGTGAAAGGGGTGAAGCCCCTGGGCCAAAATCTGGGAGAAACTGGAGAGTTCTGCCTTTTCCAGAGCTCTCTTCTTGTTTGGATTCCACTGCTCATTTATTTTTTCAGTGGCTTTTTGGAATGTGACCCCAGCATTTAATGCTTCTCCTGAGGTGCTGCTGGGTTTGCCCTCACGGAAAATTCAGGAAGCACCTCAGTCTGGGAATGGGGAGATTCAAGGGGAGAATCCCAATCTGAAATCTTCACTCTCAAAAAAAAAAAAATAAATAAAATAATCCTAAATAATTCATATAAATTCATTGAAGACAAAATACAAATCTAGACCTCCTTCCTCTCCATCCCCAACCACTGGAAAACATCCCCCTCAACTGAAAAACAGATGTCAAATTAAAAAAGCAGCACAGAGAAGGATGAAATGCATTGAAAAAATAATCTGTTGAAGCTCTGCCCCTTTATGCAAAGAAAGAAATTCCATTTTTTTCCCTCAAGAACCCTCAAATTCCCCCAGCAGAGGCAAATAATGAATTTACCCACCTGAAATAACTCTTTTAAATCAAAAAAGAGAGCAGCCATCAATACAGGAATTTTCCAGAGGAGAGAAAAGACACAGAAATGGCAAAATCAGGAATTGCTCAGCCCATCCTGGTTTTAAAACTTTCTCCATCATTCCCAAATATCCCCAAACAAACACATTTATAGTTAACAACCTCATACCCATTCCCATGGGATCCTGCTGGATTTGTTTGGTGCATCCCCTATTAATAAATTCTGCCCATTCTCTTGCATTTAGTCCTTACGGGAATATTCTATTTCTTGTTTTCTTATGAAAACCAGACTTTCCCTGCCAGAATTGACCCACAAAGGGCAGAACTCCCCAGGCAGCACCTGCTGGTGCTCCTAAAGCCACAGAAAAAACATTTTGCACTCCTGTAGCCAGCAAGAAGCTTCTGCCCCCAGATTAGAGCTTTGGATTCCAAAAACCTTTGGTTCCTTTAGGCAGAAATCCTTGCCTTGCCCTTCAGGCAGCCTCTGGCTAACCTGGGATGGATGGAAAGCAGCTGGATTTAGTGTTTTGAGGTTTTTTTGGGGATGCATCCAGCAAGGACAACAGCACCAAACCACGGGGGATCTGGATCTGCCACCTCACATCAGCACTGTCCTGTGCAAGGGTATGAGAGACCCATCCTGCTCTGCTTAAAACACCTTTTTATAACCATAATATCCACATCAAATGCTCTGGAAGAGGTTGGGAAGGGAGCTGATCAGAGTTCAAGGGGCATCTGGATTCTCCTACTCACATGGTTAACTTCAGGTAGGGGTGAAGAGCAGGGAATTGGACTCGATGATCCCTAGGGACTCCTTTAAACTCAATCTATTCTGTGATTCTATATCCTAGTCTATAAACACACACATAAATAAATAAAATATAAATATATAAATATAAAAAATATATTTTTATTTATATAAAGATAATAAAAAATTCTGCCCAAGCCTATGGTTGGTGCCCACCCAGCCTCCCTCACTCCCCTCCTCAACAGGACAGCAAGGAAGAGAAACTGAAAACGAAGCTCAGGGGTCAAGAGAAACTCAAGAGCCACCCCAGAGCCACCAAACCTGGCTGGAGGAGGAGCAGGCACCACCCCTCCACCACCTGCCCTGCAATTAAAACTCCCAAATTGTCCCAAAAGCACCTTTTGGAGCCTTGGCCAGGACACGATTCCTGCAGGGATTGAGAAAATGTGACTGTGGGATCAACCCTCATGAATGCATTTGGGGAACCCTGCCAGTGCCTGCATCTGATTTCTTGCCTCAGCTCCAGCCAGCTCTAATGCAACATCAGCTTGGAAGCTGTAAAACATCAGACAAACAATGTAAACCAATGCAAGCAGCAAGATTTAACAGGAAACAGGCTGTGCTCTTCGTTTTCTGGATGGGAGAGCAGCTGGCTGGGGCAGGGATGATCCCATCCAAAACTCCTCACACCCATTTGCTGATTTGCAAGGAGAAACAAGGGGCTTCATGGGGGAGTTGGTGTAAATTATCTCTTTGTGGCTTCAAATGGGACAAAAGGCAGAAAAGTCACAAAAAGAGACAGATAAAATATTATTAAACTAAAAGCCTGGAGAAAAAAAAAGAGCAGCAGGAGGAACATGATGCCTGGACATGTTGGGATTTCCAGCCTTTTGAAGGATTGGCAATGGCATCACCACAGGAATAAATATTTGTGCCCTGGCGCTGGAAATAGCTGCACTTAACACCTCTTTGGGGGATTTGAAGGCTGGCAGAAAGCTCCAGGAGGAATTTTCTCCTGCCAGCTTGGCCAGTGCTGAGGTCACCAACTGCACCCGGAGCAAGGAACCCGTGAGGCTCCAAACAACATCAGGGATAAAGCCAGAACCGGCTGGTGGGAAGGCTGGGAGCCAAGGGATGAGTGTGCAGGACAGGCCCTGAGATGGTCATTGGGGTCAGCCCAGTTGAGCTAATCCCTAAATCCACTAAAATCCACTCCCATCCCTTTCCCCACTTCCCAATTCCTGCTGCAAGGCCCTGGCAGCAGCACCTGCTCCATGGATATCCCGTGGGATAACTCTCACAGCTCCCAAAATTCAGCCTCACCTGGGCTTCCACTTCCATGGATCCCACCCAGCTCCTGGAACAACATCCCAGTGCCCCCCAAAATCCAAGCCCAACTCACAGCACTGCTGGATTTCATCTTTTTAGGCTCCACCAGGTGATTCTGAGCAGATCCTGCCCTTCCCACAGCATCTGCTGACCCCACAGGTGCTGGGAGAAGGGCTCAGCCTGATTTCCAGCAGCTCAGGAGGATCTCTGCCCAAGCAGAGGCAGCTCAGGACACGCTTTGGGATTTTTGGGGATCTCTTCCCACTAGCTGCTTTTCCTTCCCCACCCACTTTTATAGGAGCCTGCTGGCTCCCATTGGCTCGGGACATCCTTTTTATAGCAACCACTCTGCCCCATTTCAGTTGCATTCAACAATTCCTCAGCTCATTGTCCTGCAGAGATTAGTTACACATAAGCATATTTGAGTGATTAACTCCTGGGCTCTGCTGAGGCCCCAGCAGAAAATGCTCAATCCAAAGGCTCCCTCCGACTCTCCCTGCCTCACCACTGCTCCCAAAATATTGTGGTTTTCATTGGAGTCTCTGCTCCTGGCCTGTTCCAACCAGCTCAGCTGGCACGGGAGGGAAGATTTCAGCTCCAGAGCAGTGGAAAAGCAGGGGGAAAAGGCTGGGAAAAAATCAAAACCCAAAGAGGAAGAAGCAGCGTTTGGAGAGTCAGTCACAGGTTTGGGGTGAAAACCTGCACATCCCATCTCATCCCACTAAACCTGCTGGGTTCCAAAGGTGACAACTCCAGCAGCACAGGGTTACCCATGGAGACCCTCCAGCAGTTTTGGGGAGCAGCAGGAGGATTTAGGGCCATTTCCAGTGGTTTGAGCTGCTTTTCCCCTTGGCTTCAGCTGCTAAGTCTCACCTGAGCTGGTGACACAGGACAGGGGGTCCTGTCCCATGTGGAGCAGCCCATGGAGGTGGGAAAGAGGCAACTTCTTGCTGAGCCCATGCCTGGAGGCAGGATGATGAAGAGGAAAAGGGACAATGTTTAAATTGGCCTGGATTAGCCCATTTCCATCTCCCAGCCCGCTCATCCAGCGTGGGCAGGGGGAAGCAGCAGCTTTTGGGGGGGTTTCTGGGTGATGAAGGAGAAAACCTGCAGGGAGGAAGAGCTGGATCCCATCAGGTTTTGTGTGGGTGTTTCCAGTCCTTCCTTTTCCCTCCCTCCATCACGGCTGCTGCACCCCCGAGCCAGGGCTTTGTGTCAGGAAATCCAGGAACCACACAAGAGGGAAAATGCAGATGAATTTGAAGAGTATTAAAAAAGCAGCAGATGATACAGAGGATTGAGATTTAACACTGCAGCTGGTGAGGCTGGAAGGGCTCCAGAGCTGCCTGGGCTCAGCCAAACCCCAGGAAGGTGAGTCCTGTCCCAATTTCCCCACAGGATAAGGGACCAGTGCATCCAGATGGGGACTGGGATGATGCTTGCAGAACATCCAAGGTGCCTGTTCTGCACATTTCTCCAAACCCCACCTGCCTTTTGTCCACCCACGGCATTTTGGAGCTCAGCGTGTGTTGCTCATTCCTGTCCTGGTCTGGGGCACTCAGAAAACAGAAAACATCAAATTAATTTCAAAAACTGCAATTTTTGGAACACTCTCAGCCCTGTACAAGAGCAGACACTTGACCCACAGCTACAAATAAAAGCCCTCAGGTTCCTTTCCCTCCTTCACAGGCAGCAAAATCTTGGGAGATGCTTTCAGACCTGGTAAAAAATCACTCTAGTCCATGTTTAAAGCCTCCAGCACATCCCCAGGGGTTAAATTCCACTCTGGTTATGGGCAGCAATAAAAAAAAAAAAAATAGGAAAAGCCTGAAAGCCTGATATTGGCCAGGCTGAGGTGCACAAAGCCTTTCCTGTCTCCTCTCTGCCAAAACCCAAAGCGTTTCACAAGTTTAACTCCCAGCTGAGCCGCTGCTTCCGAAGCCTGTGGAGCACAGGGAAGTGGATGTAGTGCCAAGGAAGCCAGGCAGTTTCTGGGCTGCAGAACATGCTGTTTGCACATTGCCCTGGCACAGCTGCCACCCCAGGGCAGGCAGAGGCAATAAAAAGTTTCATCAGAGAAAATGCAACACAGAAAAATGTCTCTGTGTGTGTGTGTGTGTGTGTGTTTCAAAAGTGGGATCCAGAATAATCCCAGTTTGGGCTGGGATGGATTGAGCTGGAGGGGCTCAGCAGAACCAGAGTGCAGGAGGGAATGGTTCTGGGCTGGGCCAAATTTAAGGTAGTGGAGAGGCACTGTGGAATAATTTTGCCCAAATTAAGAAAAATTCAAGAGAAAACTGGTTAAGATCACCCCGAAACTCCACCTTATCCCAGCAGCTTCCTGGGACTCATCCCTCACATGAGAGCAGCCTCTTCTGGAACAGCCTCAGCTGCTCACAAACCCCAATTCCAGCCCCAGGGAAGTGCTGAACCCACAGGCACAACACCAAACCCTGCTGTGAGCCCTGGCAGTCTGTCTCCTTCCCTTTGTCCACATCCCAGAAATGAAGGATTTGCACCATGCCAGAGTCAGGCTCCCACCTGCCAAGGGGCCAGGCAGGGATGGGAAGGGGGACAGGGAGCAAATCCCAGATTTCTGCATCCCAGCCCTTGAGAGCAGCCTGAATGAGATGGAAACACTGAATCCATGGCTGGAGGAAGGGAAAAGATGGGAGCTCTGGAGATCACAGAGTCCAACCCCCAGCTCCAGCAGGGTCGACCAAATCCTCCCCCTCCAATCATCAATGGAGAAAAACACAAATTTCCAGTGGGTGGAGAGCAAAGTGTGCATTAATCAGATGAGAGCCATTTCAGTGCTGTTTGAAGTCAATCTGCATCCAAAAAAACCCCCAAAGCTCCAAATTCTGTGGCTTTGCTTTTCCTGCCTCAGGCTGCTCGCCTTCAGTTAATGAACACCCACACAAACACAAACCAAATGAATTTTGCTCCCTGCTTGTCCCATTCTGCACTCAGTGGTGGGCACAGCCTCACACACAGCCCTGAGCTCCACCCAAGCTGCTCAGCTCAGCAGGAGGGATTTCCTGGATCTTCCTCAAAACTCCCTGTGCACATCTGGTTCCAGCAGCTCCATTTCCCTTGCCCAGCACCAGAGCACAGCCAGGTAGGAGCAGCAGCTCCTTCTCCTCCAGTAAAACAAAGCTTTTTTCTAATAAAACTTCTCCAGCAGGGACAACCAAAGAATCCTCAAAAAATCGGAATTTATGGGAAGAGAAAGCCCAGGTGTTTTGAAGTATCAGATCAGGAATTCTGGCAGCTCGTCCCCCTTTCTCAGCACAAGAGCAGCCCTGAGCAGAGCCAAACACACACACAACAGAGAAAAAAAGTGAGGGAGAGATAAGAAGTGAGAAAATTAAAAGTAATATCCACTAAAATATTCAGGAAGAGCTGAGTGCTCAATTTTTTCTCAGAACACACATTTACCTTTCTTGCACCCCCAGAGCCACTTGGTACCACTTTCTCTGTTCCAAGAATGAGGAGGGTCCATCTCCTGTGGTAGGGAATGGTTAATCAAGGGAATAATTAAGGGAATACATAGAAATGTGGGAGACTGGCAGACCTTCTGTGTGATATTCAGGACATTGGGAAATGATGTCACACCAGCAAAGTGATATCTGCTCTCCATAAACCATTTCTCATCTGGGGGTTCTGACACAGAAAAGATCAAATACCACAACTCAAACCTGTCCTCAGAGGAAATCCTCACCTGAATTTACAGGCAGCAGGTTTAAAACTCATTTCTTGATGCTGTGCACATGCCACAAGCCCAGATCCTTTCAAATGTTGCTCAGTGTTGGATTTTAAGGGGAATTGTTTTTTACCATCCATGCATTTGCAGAGGGCTGACAGCTGTTAACATCTGGAACTGATACTAACGGAAAGGTTCACTCCAACAGCAAGTGAAGGAGTTCCTGCATCCTGTACAGCACCCTACAACAACACAGCTGCTGGCAAAAATCCATCCCAGCCACAAATCAATTCCCAAGATGGAACATCCAACTGCAGGGATCTGTTGAGTTGTTGGCTGAAGATATTTACAGTCTGCTTCCAGCTGCTTTTGATATGTTCAGAACAAATCTCAATAACTTCGTTTTAGGAAAGGGCAGATCAAAATGTAAACACATGCAGCCCAAGGCTGCAGCCTGTCAAACAACATCAGTGGCTGATGTGAATAAAAATATTAATTTTAAAATTAATTGTGTGTCTTTCCCTGCTGCGATCCACTTATCTCTCATTTTCTTTCCCCTTTGGAGGGAAAAATATACATTGATGTATCACAAACCCATCAAGGGCTTTCCCTATCCAACACTAAACAAACCCAGTCTAAATGTACCTTTAGTCTCCAGACTTGGAAGGCATTTAATGTATGATAAATTATCTTTAAGAGGTGACAAATACATCTTCCCAATAATTTTCTTTCCTCTCCAAGCGTCAAAGAAGCTTAAATACCATGGAAACGAATATGACAAATCCCCCAGACACTAGAATTTATCAGTCCCTTTCATACACTGCACAACTGAAGCTCTTAAAGCATAAATTCTCTGCATAAAAACACAAAATAAACCCGTGACAGAGCTGAAGGGGGGGAAAAAAAAGAGTCAGATATTGTGATTTGATTTCATCTGTAAGTCACAAAACACCCAGGATGTACTTAAAATTTTATTTCTATTTCCAGTACATCATAATAATTATAAAAGAATGGTCTGCAGCCACAATTTAAACCAGTGGCTGACTTTGTGTGGATATTCACACACAAATGATTTATTATAATCACAAAGGCTTTCAGCATTAAATACTTGATCCTGAAATCCTTCATCAGACAAAAAAGCTCAGGAAATTCTGCTCCATCCAGGCCTGACTCTCATTTTTCCAAACCAGATCAAGAGCTCAGTGTTGCCTCATTTATTCCTCCATCACAGGAGTGCCTCGTCTGTGAGTAAATATTGGAATAAATGTTCAGAGGGCAAAGAGACACCTCAATATTCTGCTGTTTCAGCACTCACAGCTTTGATTTCACAGCTTCAAACCCCCCCAGCTCCTTGGTTTCAGAGCAATTTGCTGAATCTGGATCTCTTTTATTTAGAAGGGACTATCAGACATCCTTGAGTTGCTCTCCCACAGATCCACTCAATTCCATGATGCCAAGATTTGGGAGTGCATGGCCAGATCCCAAGGAGTTCCTGTACATCCCTGCCCGTGTCCTGTCTGCAAACAGTCCCAAAATTGCCTTTGAACTGCTCTGGAAGCCACTTGGGCAACTCCAAAGCTCCTGAAAGGAATTCTCATTGCAGCACTGCTGTGCTGATTCTGTGGGGAATGGAAAAATCCCCACAGATGCTGAACCCCAGCACTCCTCAGGCTGCTCCACTGCAAACTCTGGCACTGCCACCCCTGTTTATGACAAAACACCCAAACAATAGTGTCCTTTTCCCTGCTTGCTTGTGAACAATTGGTTCCCTCATCATGTCCAAATAATAAAAAATTGAATATATTTTACAGTTATGTCCAATACAGGATTGAGCTGGTATCAAACCCAGACTAAGCTGGCTCTCTTCTGCAAGAGCTGCCTCCTATGCCTGGTCACCTTTGTCTTCTGTTGCCATTGCTGAGTCTCTCTGCTGCTCTTCTGGATCTCCTGGCAGGATGTTGGTGACTGTCTGGAGGAGGGACTCGATCTGCTCCTCTGTCAGCCTCTCCTCGCTTTCTTCCACCATCTGCAGGTCAAAAAAAAAAACCCCACTGGCATCATTAAATCCACACTTCCTCCCTCACAGAGGACTCAGCTCAGCGGGGAAGACTTTGTCAAGACACAGCTTGAGCTCATCACAAAAGCATTTTACAAAGCAGAACTCTTGGAATATTTTGACAAAAAAGAAAGAAGTCCATTGTTCACCATGACAATTGGCACTGTGTAACGAGATCCTGCTCTCCTTACAGCAAGGAAAACACCACCCTGGGAACAGCCTGATTTATCCTAAAGCTTCTCTCCATGTCCTGAGACAAGCTTTTCTTTTTGCTCAAATACAGCCCCACCTTCCTGACCTTTTTCCCAAGTTTCTGTGTTTTCATGGGATATCCTGAGAGGGATTCCCTGGATCTTGGCATCTCATCCAGCACCTACGTAAAAGAAACTACCTCATCCTACTGCAGCTGTACTCCACTGGAATTTGCTTGGATTGGGAGCTTTCAGTATATAAAGACATTTAAAAGCTCTGAGCAACATCAAAAACACTGCCATGAATCAACTCCATGATTCCATGAGATTAATTAGGGACCTACTCCCACTGTGGAGCTGCGGCAGCTTTTATATCATTGCTACCAGTAAAACAACTGCCCGAATTTATAGACAGCTGTTAAAAGGAAAAAAAGCTTGTCAGAGGACTGGAAAAGCAAGTCAGAAGAACTCTTCAAACACAAATGAAACCAATTAGGATTGTAGGGTTTGAGTTTTCTTTTTTTTTACACCAAGTCCTTGAAAATGGCCTTTGAAGAGGAGTGATTTATATTAATGATGGTTCCGAGTCAATGCAGGTTTAATCAGCTCTGGCTGTAAATTGCCAGCTCTTCTGAAAAGCAGAGTGGGATGTTCAATTCATTTTTGTTCTTCAGAGTCCTCGGAGCCCTCTTTGCACAATCTGATCATCTTTCATCAGGATCATCCACAGATCTGCACACACACGGAGAATCCACTCCTCCGCAAAAGGCAGACAGTGAATTTCCATTTGTAAATGACTTTCTGGGGACTATCCCCATCAAAGAATGAAAATCCCTGTGGAGTGACTTCCCAAGCACTTTTAGCTCAACAACTACTGTAGGACGCTGCCTTGAACAGCAGCCCTGGCTCTGCTTCCCAGCAGCTGCTCTACTGCACAGCCAGTGCTCAAACACACTCAAAATCCTCCTTCCCTGGCTGGGAGAACCCCTGGCAGCCAATTCCTACCAGGCAATTCCCACAGGGAACCATCTCAGCACACCTTGGAGCATCAGCAGCACACCACAAAGTGTGGAAGATGCCCCTGGAACTAAATGTTCTTTCAGGTCTCTCCCAGCCCAAACTATTCTGGGATGGTGATTCCATGATCAAATCTGCTCCACCCACTCCTTGGTGCCAATGCTGCTGACAAATCACTCCTCTCCAGATGACCTTTGCTATTAAATTTCACAGAGGATTATCAGCCTGGCTTTCAGCCTGGATTATGGGGTTATTCACTACTGTTACACTGAATTTTCAAATGGGGTAGGTGCTGTAGGAGCAGGAGCTGTACAAAGAACCAGCCCAGGTGCTTTGGACACCTGGATCATTCCAGGTAGGATGACTGAACCAATGTCTCCCAGATTTGTTACTATTCCTCAGAAAAATTGGCCTTGTTTAGATTTGATTTATTGCATGACATAAAGCCCAAACCTCTTCCCATTTTAATTTTATCTAGATCTGTATCTCCTCTCCCATTTTTCCCCTCCACTTTTTCCTTTTGGTGCTTGCTCTGATGAAATCAGAACTCAAATGAAAACCAGTGATTTCTGATCAGCACCAGCTCTTACCAACTCCTGATTTTAAGGCAGAACATGTGAATTCTAATCCCTGTTTTTTTTCCCTGCTCCCCAGTGACTCCAAATGAGTAATGCCCCAACTCCCAGTATGAACAATCCCACTGATGTCATTTTTACTGGCACAGCACGAGGCTGACAAACTGCAGGGACACGCACAGCAGCCCCAGAAATCCCAGCTGAGCACAAAGCTGATGAAAGAAAATCATCTCTGGTGCTTCAGATGATCCGGTATCTCATTAAAATGTTGTTAAAAGCATTTTTAGAGATGCCAGACCCTGCACTGAGCTCCCAAATTCCCTTCTGCAGACAGATCCAGAGGGAAGTGGGAATTCCTTCAACTGCTGCAGCAAATTCACCTCTTGGTGCCTTCCCAGCAGCTCCCAGGATTCACCAACAGACACAAATCAACATTTAGCAGGATGGACAGACAGCTTCTTAGTCAAGCTGATGCTTCAGCCTTATTTTGTTGTGATATTATTTGAGATTTCAAATGATCAAAAGCACAAACTGTAAAAATCAATTTTTTTCACTCTTTCAGGAAGAGAAAAAACAGCCTGAGCCTGACTTGTGAAAACATAAGCAGTGAGGAAGAAGCAAAGCAACAAGCCAAAAGGAAAAATTCAAAAATAAATCACAGACAGCACGCAGATAAAGAGGCAAATGAAAGTGTCCCAAAAGAAAACAGATCTCAGGGGGAACAGGAGGTCACTCAGAGGCTCATTCTACATTCAGCAGATGTTCTCACAGCCTTCTGATTTACAGCTGCAAGACAAAATACCTTTGATGCTGAGAGCACTAAGAAATCTGGTGCTGAGAAGAGAAATGAGGTGCAAGAAGCAGCCTAAGAGGCAAAAAACCCCTAACTGGATTCAGGTACCTCCTTCTCCAGCAGAAATTTTACCCATCTTGGAGAAAATCTCCAGCAAAAAGCCCTGCACTGGCTGAAGCTGCTCAAGAGCCAGACTGAGCCCATAAGCAGCCAGGAATGCAAAGTTTATAGTAAGGAAAACAAAAATGCAAATGTTTGAAGGGAGGGGATGAGCTCAGATGTTGATGTTGGCAGCGCAACCCAGCCCAAATGGGAACAGTTTCCCCTCTCAGATGATGCCATGTGAAAAGTTTGGGGTATTTCTGACCAAAGTGCAGCTCGCCCTCAATATCTGGAGATTTGGGTGAGGAGCAGAAGTGGGCAGTGTGACAGAAATACAATTTATGCATAAATAGCCCCCTGATGTCATAATTAATTCTCACTGCTGCTTTTCAGCATTCAAGGCTGTGCTGCCCCAAAATAACTCCAGGGGTTTAGGAAAAATTGCTGCAGCACATCAATGTCATTCATAAACACACCCAGCGTGTGTTACCTGTGAAATGTGATAATTCACTCAGCTCAGGCTTCACTAATAATTTCTATTTCACACAAGTTAGAGCAGTTTGTTATTCAGTTTCCACTGCAATGTATTCATCAAGTCAGCAATGCTCCTGTTTAGTTTCCACAATGCTCTACATCTAATCAAAGAGGGAATCAGGAAAACTTTATAAATTAATTGGCATAAAATTCTCCCAGCTCAAACCAAAAGCAGCACGTTCCCCCTGCAGATCAAATTTAATTCTCAGAAATTCACAGCCAGCCCATGAAGATAATCCTAGGGATTAAAGTGTTTATTCATAATTTAAGGTGCAAATCAATGTTCATAGTGCCATGGACAAATGGAAGCACAAAATCACTCAGGACTGTCTAAATTCCTTTTTTTACTCGGTGAAACAAGGACAAACATCCTTAATTCAAACCATACCTATCTTTTGTGCTTACCCAAATAAAAGCAGAATTTACGAGACTTCATCCTCCTCCCCGTGCTGCTTTCAATGCTAAGGTTTATTTGGCTTAGTCTCCTGAGACGTAACAATAAATCAAGAATGAAGAATAAATAAAACCACACTGAAGAACCCCAAGAAGTCCTGAAAGAACTGAGAAATTCTCTCAGCATCACAGGACAACCTATGGGTTAAAAGCTATTTTTTATTGGAATAATAAGCTAAGAATTAGACTTTAAAATAATCAGTAAAGTACAGTAATAAAGGAAATAAGGGCTCTGATCATTTCCAAAGCAATTAAGCACATAATTTAACTCCAGTGGAGGAGGGAGATGTTTGATGAGAAAATCACTGTTATTTCCTCCTTTGAGCAGTGATTAGAAATTGCTCAGCACCACCACATTAATAGGAAAAAAGCACATTAAAAAAAAAAAAATAAAGTAAAAGACTGAATGATTGAATTAATGTCTCTCAGAGATAATTAACCAAGGGCAAAGCAAAATACATTGGTGAGAAAACAAAATGTTGAAACTCTTTTAAGCTCTTTCATTCTCCAAAATACTTTTTCATTATTATTTTCCAGTATAAAAGACAATGTGCCAGCCTGATAATGCACATTAGTATGAAATTCTCCAAGGTAGAAATACATTTTTAAAAAGCACGAAATTAAAATTTGCTTTTCCACTCAGAGAGAAAAACATGGAGCAGTTTGTTCCTCAAGTAGGTGATGCTTCACCTTCGGCATTAAGTAAAGCTGAACCACCCTCATGGTGAGCTGAACATCCCTGACTTTATTTCTTCCTTTTGGGAATCACTGAGACAGGCCCAACATATGTTAAAGATTAAAACAGGAGGTCAGGATAGCTGCAATGTGTACAGTGCTTTACCCTCTGGGGTAAGAATCTGAATTTCACGCTGCTTTTGTTGCTACTGTTGTTGGAAAAGAAATCCTGGCACAGAGGCTGGAAGAGGCAAAGATGGACAATGGCAGCAATTTATGCATTAAGGTTTACAAAAGATCAAAATATCACAACAGAAATTTGCTTTTCAGCTCCAAAAGAATTTTATCGAAATGGATTTATTGTTTGAATACAGCTAAAAATAAGGAATTTTTTAAAGGGAGAGTAAAAAACTAAAAAGCTGGAAAGGCAAAAAGCAGCAGTAACTGTAATTATAATTATAAATATCCTCTCCCATGAGCCTGCCAGGTAAATCAGACTCCATTCTGTGGTCAGACTGCACTGAGTAAAAGTTAGAGACATCAAAACTGAGCAAGTGAGAGCCAGCTTGGACTTGGCTGGCATTTTGTTAAAAGCTTTCTGAAAAATAAGATTGATGTGCCCCCATTCCAGGAACTGCTCTGAAGTTCTCCCCAGCATTTCCTTCGGATCCAGGGAGGAGAGAATCAAGGCCATTTTAGAGCCAAAATTCACTTCTCAGCAGGTTGTGTCTCATCCATCACTGCAGGGAAAGGACTTTCCTGCAGGGAACCTGTGCATGGGTGACCTTTGTGTTATTTTACACCCAGAAAAGGCAGATTTTGTGTGTTCAGTGACTGCTGCAACCTCTGTCCTCATCCAAAATAGGATCCAAGCCAGCAATTGAACAGCAAAATCATCTCCTTGCTTCTCCCAGCTCTGGATTTCAGTAACACCACCCTGCAGCTCCCCAGCAGCCCCTGAGCTCCAAAGGCTTTGACTGAAGCACTTCCAAAGGTGCTGCAGCTCTGGGGAGGGATTACCTGACCCAGGGTTAACAATCCAGGACACTCACACCACTGCAATCCTGATTTTGGGGAAATATGCCCTGGGAATTACAGGGGAATCACAAAGGAACAGGAGTAACTGCATCCCCAATACTTCCACGAAGATACAAATTCAGGCTAAGCCACAAATGTTAATTTTTCATATTAAAAAATTAAATTAAATTTTAATTTAAAATTAAAATATAAGTTTAAATAAAAATTTAATTAAATTTTCATATTCAACTTTTCACAAGTTGCTTTAGATCATTTGAGAAGGGTTTGGATCAGTAATGAACTGACACTGAAGTCAAATCTTGTGTCTGTGTTCTCTGAGTGTCAATGAGTTTTATTTGACATTACAAAACTTGGAATATCTAAAATATGGCACTCTACAAAAAGCTGACTTCTAACAAAAGCCCCAAATTCTTATTTTCTTCAAACACAATGAAACTGTTTTCAATATTTATGAGTAGGTAGGATAACAATGAAGCAGGTAGGACAGAAGGGAAGAGATAAAGCTATGCAGTCACTTGAGAGCCCCAAAAGAGCATTTAAAGAAGGGAAGAAAAGCCTGCAGATGGTAATAAAATAAATCTGTCTAAGCACATGAAGCTAACAAAGGTGTGAGACAGGCTCCAAATCGTGGTTTCTGACTAACTTAAAGCCTTAAAGCTCCTGCTTGGGCTGCTGATGGACACTGATCTCCTCAGCCACAGAACACAGCATTAATTCCTCAGCTGGAATCATTCTTCTGAGATGCCTTCAGCATCCTAATCTCTGCTCTTGGTGACAGAAGAAAAATAGTCCTACTGGTCCCTCTTTAATCCTTCCCTTTTCTTGCAGCAAAATATGATCCTGTTCCTCCTCAGCTTGGTTCCAGGGGAAGATTGCAAACAGATGTTCTTAATGCAAGAGATCTTCATTGAAATCATATCCTGACTATAACAATCTCTTTATTACCACAGGGGTTTGTACTCCTGAGGAGATGCTTGAGAGAACAGAAGCATCTATTTCTATTTAGTGACAATCCCTCTTTACAGCTGAATTATTCTTAGACTGACAATGGCTACTTTCCATCAGAAAGTTTATACCCATTTTTCATCCTGCATTACTGCTCATTTCTTTTTAGAATTTTTGATTTTAGCGTAACCCTGCCATTAAAACAACCAGGGAAGATGTAAAAAAATTAAGTATTCCATCACAGAGCTGCACAGCAAAAAGATTAAATACATCCTTTTTTTCATAAATCACCTTTAATGACTGCATTGGGCATTTTAAATGTGTGCCACTGAAACAGAGGTGGAGAATCTGTCTGAGAGGGCTCTGACAGGAAGCTGAGTGGATCTGAACCCGTAGATGTAAAATGTGCATAAAGGGATATATTCAATCACTGGCCCATGAGAAAGCAATTATTCAATTGATCTCCAAGGTTAAAGCTGCTTCCAGTTAAGCTTTGAACAGGCCCAGGCATTGTTACTCACCAGCTGGATTTCCACTGCAGTCACAGGCCTGTGGTTCAGCAGCTGCAGCTTTTCTGCCCTGGTAAAAGCACAGTGTAAGAAAATCCACATTACTGGGTGGTTTGAGGATCCCCTCAATGCCTGCAGTGATGCAAACACATTCCTGATATCTTTGGGATGAAATGTCACTGCCAGGAATAATCCTGGCTGGGTTTGCAGTGTGGCTGAAGGGCCATCATTTGGGTATTTTAATGATTTGGGGACTGTCCTGCGTTCAGCCACGCTGCTGTTGGCACCTCTAGCCCAAGGTGGCAAGCAGAGACCCTTAGATCATTACTTTGCAAGCATTAATTAACTGCTGCTTTGTTAAAGCTGTGCAGAAATGTTAAACAACTCACCAGAGATCAAAAACTTCTGCTATGAACACACAACCACAAAAACAATTTTCATACCTAAGGAGTTACAATCCCATCAAATGGCAACAACTTGTTTATCCTTTTAGCTCATTGCAAATACAAAGTTCCAGCAGGGAACTACAATTTGAAAAAAAAAACAAATCTTTTTTATTACTATTTATAGGACATCTTTAAAGTGTATTTAAATGGATTCTGGAGGGTTTAAAGCATATTTAAACTGATTCTGGAGGGTTTTCCCATGGGGTTTTTTTAGAAAGGAAACCTCACAGCTTTTAAGAGAACACACATCACTCCATGTTTACAACTGACAATTTCTGTGTGTCTGGAGATACCTCAGAGATATAATTTCATTTCAAATGGCCTCTGCCACTGGCTGCTGGATGATCCAGCTAAAATGTCTATTTTAATCATCACTTTCTGCTTCAGAAGAAAAGCTTGTAAATTTTCAATACAGCATTTGTGAGATCTTAGCAATTCCTAACAGAAAGCTCCAGGAAATCCTCCTATTTATTTATTCATTATTAGTTTGCTTCGCTTTTGGAGAGCCAAAACAAGTTTCCACTGGTGATGGGAAGCAGGGAACACACCTTTTTTTTTTTTTCCCATGTTAATCACTCAAATCTATTTGGTGTTTCCAACATGAGGCTATGGAGAGTGTGCCTGGATTTTGCTCTGAACTCAGAGCACTTTACTGGCAGAAAGATGAGGTGTTTGTAACTGCTGCCATCTACCACTGTCACAAAAACCAGGAAATAATGACAGAGATGAGCACTCAAATCCTTTACATGGAAAGCAGGGGATTTAAGGAATCAATGAGAGATAAAATTCACTTGTGTAAAAGGGGAGCTAAAGGCAGCACTGCCACACAGAGCTGGGGAAAGAATATGAAATAATATCTTTATAAAAATCTGGCCAATTCAGCTGGATTTTGGACAGATTTTTCCTCCAGAGCTGGGAAATTCCCTGCTTTGGTGCCTGATGGAGGCACAGAGCTGGTGCTTTCAGGGGTCTTTGCTTTGCTCCGTGGCCAAGCAAGGGCTGGTGCCTCAGTTTCCAGAGCTCTCCAACAACTTCTCTGAGGATTCTCCTTGTAAAAACCTCCCTCCTCCTCCTCCCCCAGCCCTACTTACAAGGACAGAATGTGATGAATTTATGTTTTACCCAAGTTTCTCTCACATGCCACTTCTGAGATCAGAGCCTTCTCAAACAACTCCTTCTTCTCCTTTGCAGCAAGACACATCCCAATCCTCCAGCTCCACCAATCCTCCTCACAAAGCACATTATTTTACTTTTATTAAATAAATTTCCCCATCTTCTTCTTTTCAAATTAATATCCTTGAAATTCCTTGCCAGCAAAACTCCAGAGCCAAATGAAGAGGATCAAACAGCAAAATCCATTTCATGCCTGAGCTGAAGAATGCAAACCTGATTTACCCAGAGCTATTTTCAAGCAGGTAGAGCTGTGTTTATCAAAGGAAGATTATTGGCACAGCAGAAAGCAGAAATAAATTAACACCAATTACACATTGTGACTAAAACAATCAATTAGTGCAACTGCTCATGTTTCCTGAAGAAATAGAGGGCACAACAAAAAAAGGTTGCCTCTCCAAGATCTTTTGCTTATAAACTATGAACATCACTCCAACTCATTAGGGATAGACAGAAATTTTACAGTCAGGCCAAACAGATCCTAAAAGCATCATTTCAGGGTATTTGCAGTTTTAAAAAATGTGTACAGAAGAATGAGAGAGAACTTAAAAGTGATTAACATATTCAGATGTATAATCTGAAGGATTTCATGGCTGGTTTTGATCAGCAAAGCTCCCTACTGGAAAATGATGGTGAACAACACAAAGGAACGAGCAGCAGGGTGCAAAAAAAATCCCAAAAGCTGCATAAATGCCATATTTCATCTAGAGCTGCTTGTGCAGCGTGAGCACTAATTAACACCCCGACATAATGATCTTTAGTCATGGTAATATGTAATTATGAGGTAAGCAATGAAACAAACACTCCCAAAAAGTCTCCAAATTTCATTTAATAGGAAGCTGGATTGCTCAGCCCTCAGCAGCAGCAGAGGGCAGAGGATTGAGTGGGAGCTCAGTACCCACTTCACCTTTTTAACACTGATCCCAAAAGTTGACTGCTGGGACCAGGCTCTGTGTCTGATCCCAAAAACTGACTGCTGGGATCAGGCTCTCTGTGTACCTGGAATTTTCTGACAGCACACACACAGATTAAAACCTGAATAACCACAATTTCATCAGAGATTAGCTTTAAGTAAGGCAACCATGCATTAGTATCAGCCCTGACTGCAGTGTTTGGCTTGGGCACAGACCTAAGCTCATGCTCCATTAAATCTAAAAAGTAAAATTAACTTTTTCCAGCTCCCATGAATTCATCTTTACACTTTCTACAGCATGCATGGCACGCTGATGCTCGTTAAATAAAAAAGGGAACTGTCCCATTCATCCAAACAGAAGGTGAAGAACATTTTCAGCTTCATTGCCCTCAAACTTCAGCATCTGCACTTTCCCTGCTCTGCCTGGATTTTAGTAACAGTTTGGAACACGAAAGCTGCTCATTCAAGAGGAGAATCCATACAAAAGATGAGTGACAGTTGAAAGCAATTTTCTCACATAAAAGCAAGATTCTACTAATCAGAGTTAATGGGCCGTGCTGCAGACTTGTACAGGACCTGCCTGTTGAGGAATCCCCAAATGGCAATTCCTGCTGTGGGGCTGAGCCTCAGCCCACATCCTGCAGCTCTGGGACTCAGCTGGAGCCAGGAGCAGCTTTTCCAGGATGGAAAAATGCTATGGAGTGGGTCTGGGGACACACACAAAGCTCAGACTGCAGGGCACAAAAACCTGTGCAGTTATGGGGAGGAAAATGGGTCTGATGTCTGTGTGAGGTGAGAGTGCTGGAGGAGGTGAAGATGTTGAGTTCCATCCTAAAAATCCCAAAAAACATTTCTACAAGACAAAAACTACATCTGAGTCATGTTCAAGATCACAGACAGAATGGACAGCACATCCCTACATTGATACATCCATTCTAAAAAATAATACAAATACTTCCATGCTCTTATGGAAATTCAGGCAAAATGCATAATTTTCTGCCATTTCTGATATTTTAACCAAAATCTCCTGAGCATGCTGCTATTGCCTTTTTTTTTTTTTTAATCTGCTGAACTCCCAGACTGCTTTTCCAGCAAGAGGACTGGGTAAGGATAAAACAGTGCCAAGATCCAGCATAGAGAGCTAAAAAACCCCTTCAAACATCTGTGCCTGAGTAGAAGCAAATATATCTTCAAGAATGGATTGTTTGAGAGTTGCTAGGAAAACCATGAAGTAACAGCTGGACACACAACCAGGGGTTTTATTCCTGCTGGAAATATAAATCCCATGGTCCTCAATCAACCATGGCAACTCTTAATGACTGAATCCTCAGCACAGGGGCTGGCTGAGGGAGGATTCCCCCACAGTGGGAAATCACAGCCCCAGAGAGTGCTGTGATTCTCCACAGGGATTCCCATTGGAAAAACTGAGAATGATCTTTTTAAAATCTCTTATATGATGCTGTTGTTCAATGGGCACGATCCTGACTTGCTGTTGAATGAATATTCACTTTGAAAGCTCTGGAGGAGACAAAAATCACAAAGCAAATCCTTCAGTCTTTAATATTGCAGAGGTTTGTGTCTGTTGTAGTTTTTGGCAGTCACAAGGGAAAATACTTTCTAGAAGTACTGAAGATCTTCAGCTCAACACTTCCTTGACTGTGTTGATTTAAAGACAAAAAGGGCAATGTTCATGATGATTTCTTTTAAAAAATTATAATAACATGCAGTGATTGGAAATGTGATTATCCCACAATTAGATCCAAGATAGGCTATCAGTAACAGGAAGAAGAACAAGAAGAGCCAGTTTTAATTGAACCATAATTACAGAGCTGCAGCTCAATAAATGAGCTTTTCATGCAGTGCAGTTCACTATACCTTACAAATATGAAGCCATTCCAGCACTAATACTGGAAAATTAGCTGCTAGTGGCAAACTCTATTTCCAAATATAACATGGCTCACTGAACTGGAGCTTCAGCCAAAGCTTGAGGCCTCAACAAGGTAATAATAAATTTCATTATGTGGGTTCAGAGCTTTAGTTTTAAAAAAAAGTATCAGTTCTACAGTTTGAATTTTACCAAAGTAATGATTAAAAACTATGGGAAAAACTGTTTTACCACACCTTAACTATGTCAGTGAAATATCTGGCTTTGAATTTTCTCCATTTAGCAAGGCAGCTTTCTGAAATGACTCTGGAATATTTGTTTGCACACACTGGTATTTTTAAAATCTGCCTTTTAGGAACCTGTTTTTTGTGTCTGTAACACTAATCTGAGACCAATGAGACAAATCCATCACAAAATGGATGCTGGTCTATTAACGTGGTATTTTGAGCAGCAAAAATCAGTGGTAACAGAAGGATTTGAGGTGATTTTCCAGGAATTGCAGAATTTGCCAGAATTATATTATCAGCTCTCTCACCGGAGCAGAGACATCACGTGCAGCCTGACATCCTGTAGGGTTTGGAAGGAAAAATAAGAATTCCCTTGATTCAAATTCTGCTGTGCCTCAATTCCCAGTGTTTCCCTGGCTGCTCTCCCTTCCCAGCTGAGGATTCTCCCATCCACGAGCACAGCCTAGCGCTGAGGGCAGCAATCACAGCCTGAGCAGGGAATGTCACATCCCAAGGCAGGGCTGCAAATCCTGATCTTCAAAGTCCTCGTATTAGGAAATAGGCTGAGCCTAATTAAGACCATGAACACGCTGCTTAATTATTTCCCCTCTGATTAGAGGTAGAGTCATGACAGGAATTCCAAGGGAAGCAGTCTGGGCTGATGGGGTGTTGCTGACCCTAAAACCAGACTGAATTGTCTGAGGGCAGACCCCAATTAACACAAATATATCTTAAATGTAATCAGCCACTTCAGAGAGCTATTATCAGCACAGACAGTGTCTGATCAGCTATCAGCACATTTTGGGGTGCCTTACCCAGAAAGGAAGCAGCAAAGAGTCTGGAGCTCATTACTCTTGGTGGGAGGAAAGGTCATTACAGGGATCATGCAAGCAAGGTCCTGGAAGAGCAAACACTGCAGGCACCTCCAAGGGAAGGAAGCTCTCTGGCAGACAGCTGGAAATGAAATCCCTGAACACCACCTCCATCCCACAGAATGGAAACCATCAAAGCCTTTTCATTTAACAAGAGAAGCAGTGCTGAAATAACCTTGGTTAGGAACCAAAAGGTAGCTCCAAACTGCCTTGGAGATTGGTTTAAGTGGTTTAACATGAAGTGCCTTAAAGACTAATTGCACCCCGTGCTCCCTGTGGTTTGGGGTGAAGGGGATGCCAGATGGGCCCTGACACTTCTGGCTTCAAGTGGCTGCATGGAAAAGACCAGAAAAAAGAAGAGCCAGGATCACACACAAAACAACTCTGGGTTTTATTCTGTAAAGTATATGGCAGAGTTGGGAAGTTCTTTACCAGATAAGGGAGGGATTAAAAAATTAAAAGTTGTGCAGGAGGCTCACAGAACAAATCTGAATTCTGACAGAGTAAATTTGTCACCTACAGCACTGGCTGGCTGTTCACTCTCATCCTGCTGCCACTATGCACAAGAAATTATTTGGGAGTCATTCCCTGGCTTCACTGCCCCAGAAGAAGGACACACAGGATGATACCTAACCCCAAATGCACCTCAGAGCATCCGTTAAAAATTAAACAGTCCAAAATCTCACTTAAAGCTTGTAACTACTCCAACCTTTCCAGCTTACTGAACAAGCAGGGGTGGGAAGATGAATATTTGGGCAGACCTTCTACAAAACTGCTCAGCACTGTAGGAGACAGAGAATCTGCAGTGGGAAGTTTCTCTGTTTTAACTTAAATTGTTCAGTATTTCACTCTTGCAGAACCCATCCAGGGGAGCAGTTGCAGTCAAGGTACCTAAAGTGGAAACGCTAAGAGTTAACCCTCAAGTCCTGGTCAAATTCTACCTGAAAGAAGTTTAGAAATGAGCTTTAAATTAAAATAAACAAACTCTTTGATTTTTAATGGGAGTTTTACACTAACATCATTCAGTTCCTTTTACTCTGAAAAATCCTACTCTGCCTTTTTGCTGTGCTACATCCTTCTGCTGGCTCTTCCTAAACTACTGCCCTGCACAGACAGCAAAGCTTATTTCTCTTCAGAAAGGGCTGTTTTACATTACCAGAAGGGAAGGACGCTCTCTACTACTCAAGAAATGTTTGCTGCCAATTTTAAGACCCTCTCAGTGCCATATTACCACCTCTTTATACCTCTAGTATTTTTATTGCAGACTATTTTCTTTTCTCCATGCTTCAATACCTCCAGAAAATAATTAGGATACATAAATGAGTATCCTGCTGTATAAAATGAGCTAAAGGAGGGTCAAACACTGACTTACTGAGACCAAGCACAATTCCAGGACAGAATTCCCAAGGAGCAGAGCATCCCTTTGTGCAGAGCTGCTGCTGTGCTGGATGTGCCTGTCTGTAGAGAGGGGGCACCGAAAGTCTAACAGAAAGCTGACAATCTGATTTCCCTGCTCTGGACAAGCTAAAAACTTGCCCTGCAGAACTCCAGAGCTCTCACTGTGTGATTTGTGGCAGTGCCAAATGAATGAAAAGCCTCTTTCCCAGAGGATGAACTCCTTGGGAGTCCTTCCAGCAGGGAATAAAAACACACTCAGTGTCTATCCAGCATAAACTCCTCTGAAGTGAAGGAGGAGCCATTTAGAAACAGCTAAATATTGGCTTTTTTTCTGTTTTAGAAGTCAAAGAAGTGATCTGAGCTATCCAAGCAAGTGGCCAGCTGATTCCATTTCTATTTACATCAGGCTTCACTCCCACTCTGCAAAGCTCCAAGAGGATTATGTGCCTCAAGAACAGGCACTCACAGATCTGCCAAAGAGGAAAAAAGCCCTGGGAGTCTTGGAATTGCAAAGGAAATATTTTCTTTTCCAGGCAGAACTTCCCAAAATAACAACTGGACGTTCAGCTTCACTGGAAATTGCTGGGGGAGGAGGGAAGCTTGAGATACAATATTTAAATAACTGAAGTGTAGATCTCAGAGATCCTGGACAAACTGCACATAAAGAGAAGCTGGAAATACTCCCCCATGAGTGCAGGAAAAGATGTTTCTCTGAGCATTTAAATAATGGCAGAAAATACTTAAATTCCATTCTTCAGATCATCACACTGTCCACGGAGATAATTTTTCAGCATTAATTGCGTTTTTACTCCTGTTCAAATGCACAGGAGTTAATTACTTACTTGGTTAATTTATGGTCTTTCATTGCTACCAGGAACTCCCTGACAGTCTCAGGACTCTGGTACTTGCAGGGTGTTTTTGAAATGTACTTCAGTGTCTGCAAGGGACAGAAAGAAAACATCTATTATTTTCTATTATTTCACACTTAATACTTGTTTTACCAGTTGTGTATGGAACAAGTGGTCTGAAAAGTCTCCTCAGTCCTGAGAAAAACTGGAAAATAAGTTCAGGTTTGTGAAGTAGCCCCCACTACCACAGTTTGGAAATTATCTGAGCTGTTCAAAGCCCAAAACTGCAAGTTGAAGAGTACAGGAAAGGACTCAGTTTCAGCTGTACCTGCTAAAAAAAGCCCTCTTGCCCTTTGTGACAAACATTTGCTACATTGGTTTGCTCCTTGCTTGGCTTTTGTCTTTTAAAAGCACACAGGAAAGTTGAATTTATCCTTAAAAACTGAGTTTTCATGAGCTCAGTGTCAGGAATATTCTCACTGCCAGCCCAGAAATCTGTCTTTAAGTTCTCTAATCTAGCATTGTTTTTATCCTTTACCTGCATTTTTTGCAATTTAAAGTTGATAGAAGCAGATTAAGTGGCTTGTTATGGAATCTACAAGGATATTTTGCTGTTAAATATTAATTGAGACAATTAAACTTTGATCATTTTTCCATGTAACACCCACCAACCTCAACTGAATTTGACAGGAGATGTTTCATTTATTTGTTTTATTTAAAATAACAACATTGAACACGTGGATAATGGAATTACATTACACAGAGTAATCTGACATGAGTAAAAAACCAATTTGTTGATAAAAAAACCCACAAAAATTCCAGTTCACAGCTGACTTTTCACTGAAAGTGACTTAATATCTTCTAAATATTTCTTGTTACTTGAATTAAACCCCAAAATGAAGAGTTGGAAATAATTATAATTTATTATTCATTTCTTTAAGCCCTGTCTGACCGTTCCAGATAAAATGAAGCTGTTATTCACCACCAGTGATTGAAAGAAAATTATTATATTGTCAAGTAATGTAATTATTTCACAGGAGTAATTTTTCTCCCGGGTTCATCTTTTTTTGGCAATTTCAAATCAATGAAAAAGCCAAATATACAGAGAAACAAAGCTGCTTTGGAGTTACTTCAGTGCCAATGGATCCGAGTCTGCAGGGAGCTTGTGAAGAAATCCAATCCTGTAAAATCAAATTCTGCTTTCCTTTCAGTCAAACATAGAAAATACACCCAATATTTATACCACCTACACCCCCAAGCATCCTATAGGTATTTAACATATAGAATAACAAAGCAATTCAAGATTTCAGGTGCATCCTGATAAAATTTACTTACAGGATCTTCCTCAGCTGTTTTCCCAGAGGTGCAGGAAGAGACTGTCAGTCTCCATAAAGATTTAATTCCCATTTTTGGTAAGCCCCTATTTTGTTGAATGCAAGGCTTAGGAATTACAACCTCTGTACCTTTTTCAAACAAAGCCAGAACTAAAACAAAACCAAAGCCTAGGCCAGATCTTATCCACATGAGTCGTTTCAGTGCTCAACAGAATTACTCATGCAAGCAAAGCTGCCTGTCAGTCCCCAATTCTGCAGCACACACACAATGAGTCTCACTGCAAGGCTCTTGGGAAGTTGCTAATTTATTTTAAATGTTGGTATTTATATTATAAGATTTTAGAATTCCTTCCCAGCAAGGGATGAAATGTTTATTCCCGACCTGGCATCCAAGTGATGTCTGTACGTGTGGTTTGGCTTTTCTTTAGATCAAAAACCAATTAAAATTATCTGTTTTGGCTGGGAATTATTAATTTAATTGTTAATAAAAAAATATCATGTAATCTGTGCCTCAGCTTTGAAATCATCATTTTAATTATCACATTTGGTGACATCATGAATTTGTCAGATGATAGTGAGCTCTGCCCTGTGTCTTAAAAGGATGGAATACTCAGAATTAAAAAAAAAATCCTAACAACAGTAAACAGTTGAAAACCAGGGGAATTTTTTTTATAGATTTTAAGAACAGCAGCTGCCTAACTCTGCCCTGACAGCACAGTTACCCTATAACCTGACCACAGAAAAGTGGCAGATAGAACATTTTATTATGGTTTGAATTAGGGGATATTTGATACCAAATTATTAATTGACAACCCTAAAGATGTGAATTATTGCAGCTTGAGCTAACTGGGCTTTGCCAGTGCTGCTCACCTCATACATGATTGTGTTCAGATTCTGCTGCCCAGAGCTCTGCTTGGTTTTGCCACTCTCTTTACGCTGCTGCTTGAGATCAGTAAGTAACTGGTACACCTAAAGATAAAAAATAAAGAGGTTTAGAGCATCTGAGAGTATTTTACCTAAAAGTATTACAACAGGAAATCATAAATGAACAGGAAAAATCCTATCAGCCTAACAACAAAAAATGTGTGGCTGTTTTGGTGGATGGACAAGCAACTGAAATGAGAAATGTTTTGGCCCCAGAGTAATGACTAAGGGTATAAATTGTTTTTTAAAAGCTGTGACTATTTAAAACAGATGAATGGAACTTTTTGAGATGTTTTGCTTCAGGCTTTGCAGTATATCCAGAGTCACTTCTCACTGCTCATTCCCTCATTTTTACCTGGCTTCACTCAAGATCCAGCTCAGGGAATTATGAACTGACAAGTCCAGAGAAATAAGAAACCAAACATTTCTAGACAGTGAGAGATATGAACATAATCAGCTACAAGCCCTCAATTACTTCACACTTCTATGGAAAAGGAACACTTGTCAGTGCTGAAATCTCAGACTCAGGCTGTGAACTTTGACAACAAACACAAAAGGACAACAAGCTCACAGAAGAGCTGCAGGGATGGAGCATCTTTGTGTGCAAAGCATCACTTCGATTTACAGAACGTCGGCTGTGCCAGTGGAACTGCAACTGGGAAGTGGAGCAAATGGAAAGCTATCAGGAGTTGGAGGGGTATCAGTACTTTTAAAAATAATATTTGCTATTTTTTTCACGTTTTTAACAGCCAGGCACCGAACACCAGTTTGGCTGAGATGATATCATCTGTTTCTCAGAGGAAATGTAAAAGAGCTCTTTCCAGATGCCTCATTAACACTCACAAGATTCCTGCTCTGCTGTTTGCAGACAGATGCAGCTCAGGATAAAACACTTCAAGATTAAGTTCAGAAATGAAAGAGCTGCAATAAAAAGCAGCTCCAGCAATACAATAACACAAACAAAGCCACTTGGGTTATTAAAACTGTTTCAAGAATTATATTAATCAGCAAAGCAAAATATTTCCATTACCTGGCTTAAATTAAACCATCAAGAACACAACATTTCTTTCTACCCCCCTTAAAATGAGAGAGAAAAATACCCACTTCAGAATAATCTCAAGATCAAACAATACTACAGTACCCATTACTAGCAAAACCATTTCCAAATCTTCTTTAAAAAGCTTTTTTTCTTGAAAACAAGCCAAACGCAAGGAAGAGTAAATCCCCCACAGGTTTTGCTGATTGCCACTGCCAGGTTTCAGCTTCCAGAGATTTATACAAGGGACTGATGACAGCTTGAAATGCTGCTTTAAAAGCAGAATGAAGACAAACTTACCTCAAAGTTACTCAGCAATGCGGCATTTGCATCTTTTCTAAAAGGAAAAATGAAAACAATTAATTATGTTCCAAATGAAACTGTTTGAAGCTTTTCTTTGCCCAGTCACAGACACTAAAAGAAGATAAAGTTAAAAAAAAAAAAAAAAAAAGCTCCAAGACATTTTATTTTGGTGATTCTACAATTTCCATCTCTGGAAAATATTTTCCATCTTGTCAATACAAAATGACTTAAATATTGAGTATATTTTACACAGTTTGCCCCATAAATCATAATACACTTGTAGAATACACTCCTGTCACCCAGTCACCTTATTTTACTCACCCAATTTCACACACTCAAACCTAATTGCTTTGCTTCTTCCTTGGAAAAAAACGCCTCTGATTTTATTCAAATAAAGACTGATGGGAAAAATAATTCAGATTACATGCACTATTTTCTTTATCAGTCAAGAGCATCCTGAGTATTTTAGTACCATGGACATGTGTGTGTGTGTATAGACACAAATAGGGCTTTAATTTTTACGTGTTGTACTGAGTGAAAAAACCAGCAATTTATTGCATTTCCTCTTTATTTATTCTTCCCATCTTTAAGTGCCTGTTCCTACATTAGAAGGGCAAGGCTGGGCTTCCCATTTTCCACTTCCTTGGTCCCCTTAAGCAAGAATCCTTATCCAAGGGTGACTGCAGAGCCATCGTGCCTCTATTCCTCCTGGATATTGTAAATTTATATATTTAAAGTAAAAAGAGGGAGAAAAACTGCCCCAGAACATCCTCTATTCCCTGAACAACACATTCTGCTGAGCAGTCAGCAGCCACAACAACAGAAAGTTTCCATACAAAAGGAAAAAAAGGCTTTTCTCAGGTCTGTGCAGCAGCTTAGGAAAAAGAAAAAAAAACAACAAAAAAGGTACAATGTGTTGTTAAGCACCGCAAATCATCTGAATAGAACTGTCACGTTCATCACTTTCAAATGGTAAATGCATCCACAAACTTCCACAGGTTCTAGCATTGTTTTTAAATGAAAAGGACCTTCTAAAATACGCTGAGATGAACTTCAACTTCCATTTCGCTGACCCGAGTGAAACTTCAGCAAGTGAGCTCAGGCACGCATTAGTTTTTCATTCATGTTTTACAAACCATATATAGCTTTTGTTGCGAGGTAAATGCAAGTCTTCAGAATGTTTGCATTCAGCCGGGCCCTACAGAAATCCCCGCGGATCAAAGACATTCTATAGGGAGAATTACGTATGGAATTCTTCGGCTGAAAGAGGATGAAATAAATACATCGCCATCCAAATCGGGCTGCGGAATCAAAGGTTAAGAATGAAATTATTTAAGACAACTGCTTTCCTTTTTCATTCCAATCAGCTTTGCCATTCAGAAAAATGTTTTTGGTTTTTTTTTTCACTTCTGCCAATGAGTCAGTCTCAAATCTTCAACACCTCTGTTGTGCTGAAATACCCAAATTATAAAGTGATCAAAGTTTGCAATAGAAATAAAATTTCTTTCAGTCCTGACTCACAGCTACCAAATTTACAGTCAGGAAACAAGGAATTCTGAATAATGGTCTCTAATGTATATTTTCAAGCAGTCAACTCAACACTTTGCTTAATTTTTATGTGAGTAAGCAGAAAGGTAAACATCTTCATGGTAAAACCAAAAATACAAACATTTTTTTAGAGTCTTTAAATAGTTAATATTTGCCCAAATTTTAGTCTAAACCAAAATACTCTTGACTAGGGCTGCATATATCAAAAAATATCACATCTTTGCAAATATCACTGACACTTCGTATTTTTAAGTCTGCTTTCAATGTGTTGTATATTTAAAACACACTTCTGAGAATTATTTTTTCTAATAACAGATAATTCTGGTAAGAAATACAGAATAATTCTGCTAAGAAAAATCCAGAGTAAGAACTTGAAGAGTTGCAAAGCTTCCCTTCCAAATCAGGCAGGAGGCAAAAGAAGATTAATAAAAACTCAGTAGATGTATAAGAAACATGACAGATTTTTTTATTAATGGTATCAAAAGCATCTTTCTCAGTGTACAACAGCCTGAACAGCTCATTTGTCTGCAGGCTGCTACTCAGATTAAGATTGTCATACAAACCTGTACTTCAGCAGATGTTTCATATTTTTAATCAACTTTTGATCTTCATGCTCACAGTAGAGATTTAATGATAATAAAGCACCCCTGGATTACACGGCTGCAGGAGCTCAATGATTTGAGGGGATACCTCCCATGAGTGCCCCACCCATTAAAGAAATTAAAAGGAAAACTTGAAATTTAATCAGCTTCACAGAACTCGTGAGATTTTAAACTTCAAAATAGGTCAAATCCTATAGTTTTGTGCCTGAAACACACGGTAAGAAAGCCTGGTGTAACAGCCCTGAAATAACAACCAGACAAAATTCCAACTCTGTTATTGTGTTTGCAATGGCTGGCACAAACCCCTCAGGTTTTTTCCTTCTCCAACTTTGCCAGCTCCTACACAAAGATCACGGGAATAATGAAAAATTCCCATTTTGCATCTCCCTGAGGGAGAGAGGTATGGGACAGGAGGGGAGGAGGCCGCCTTTCACCACAACACCTTGTCCGGCAGGAGTTTTAAAGAAAATAAACTCCTCAAACATTACCAGAACTCACTGCTGGGGGCAATAAACCCCTCAGGGATTTCCTGTACCCTCACAGCCCTCACGCACAGGCAGACATGGATGGACCCACACACCCCACAGAAATATACCCCTCAGAAATATACCCCACAGAGACATACCCCACAGAAACCGACCCCACAGAAACCCCACAGAGATATACCCCACAGAGATTAACCCCACACAAACCCCACAGAAACCCCACAGAGATGCCCTGCAGCTCCGAGGCCCGCCCTGCGCTCCCCCCTCAGGCCCTTCCTTACACCTCCATCTTGTCCTCTCCGGCGCGGCCTCCCCTCAGATCCTCCCGCCGCCCTCAGACAGCCGCAGCCCGGCGGGACACGACGGAGGAACAGCGGGGTGAGGCCCGGTGGAGCTGAAGGAGGATTTGGCGGCCGCGACGGAAGCGGAAAAGGAAGAAGAAATAAGGAACTCAGGGGGGAAAAAAAAAAAAAATCAAAACCGAAAGAGGAAAAGATCAACTGCATTGGCCGGGAATCGAACCCGGGCCTCCCGCGTGGCAGGCGAGAATTCTACCACTGAACCACCAATGCCAGTGATGTTGCTATTTTCCCCGTCGCAAGTTTTGTGTGTATTCAGGCAGGAAAAAGGTGTAATTTCTGTCTGAAATCACCCAGATTGGCAATTAGCCGCTGTTAACTGTGACAAAGGCAAAACAGTACCGCGAAAGTACTTTCAAATCAAATCTTCAACCATGTGCGAGGCTGAAGTAGTTGTGTAGTATTCCTGTTGTCTTTTAAAGCACCCATACACTCATCCATCAAATCCATAGCATCGTGTCTTTCCCTGCCGTCACCGTGACTCTTTCCCATCTAAACCATGTGCTGTTAAATTTTCCATGAGCCCTTTTCATCCTCCATAAAACCAGTGACACTTCAATGAGTGCAAACAGCTGAAATTCCTAGTGGCAGCAGCAAGGAAAATTACCTGGCCAGGGAAATATTAATGCCTTAATTCCTTACTTTATGAATATAATTAATTTATCTAATATAATACAATAATAACAATATAATATAATAATAATTTATAAATTCCGTAATTCCTTAATTAATTCCTTAATTTTGACATTATCTCTCAGGGAAAATGTTATATGCAGATACAGCACCTCTAACTCCCTAAGGAGTGTCATATGGATTAATTTGCTTGCTAGCAGCTGGGATTTAAAAGCCCTTTAGGGATTTAGGGAACTGAATGGGTCAGACTTGTGCCCACAACCTCTGCCTTGCAATTCCAGCACAAAACCCACCAGCCACCTTTATCTCCATGACTAAACCGGACAAAATTAATCCTTTTCTTCTCCTTGCAAATCCTAAATCAATTCAGATTAACATGGGCAAACAGGAACAGTCTCCAGTGCCAGGACAGCAGGCAAGGAGCAGCTCCCAATTTTCCAGCAACTCTCATCTCCACATAATAGAAGTGCTGGGCAAAATTTAAAAGCCAGCAGAAAAGGCTTTTCAGCCCTTTTCATTTGAAAACCCCTAAAAAAGTTTCAGTGAGCATGTGCACCCCCATCGTACACAGATTGTAGTATGGATAGAAATTTATTTATACTTCCAAATCATTTATTGCAGAGTGCTATAGAATAAAAAAAAAGCCAGGAGAGAGGTGTCCAAAGGCAGACTGAGAGCTGCTGGTGTGACTCAGGGCACAGGATGTGATGGATGCTGCCCTTTTTCATGTCAGGATTAACCGACCTTGTAAATGGGCCAAAACTGGCACAGCAGAAGCTCTGTGACCTCTCTGCCATGTCCCAAACCCTCCACATGCAGCTGCCTGAAAGAAGGGAAAGGATGTCAGGATTCATGTGAAAATAGTGTATTTCCACACTATCAAATTTCAGGGTTTTGTTCCAGAAATCTGCTAATCCTTGTCTGCTTCTCACCACTCTCTTCAGATAATGGTTCAGAACCTTCAGTACAATAATCTTAATTCTCCTTTACAACTCTTTATATCTCTCCCCTAGAAGCAAATTATTATATTTATTTCCACCCTTTCCCCAAAATTTCACTTTCCTGACATATTTTTTCAACTCTTTCCCCAAAATTTCATTTTCCTGACACATTTTTCTACCCTTTCCCCAAAAATTCACTTTCTGGATATGTTTTTTCCACCCTTTCCTCAAAATTTCACTTTCCTGACACGTTTTTCCCACCCTTTCCCCAAAATTTTGCTTTCCTAAGACATTTTTTTCCACCCTTTCACCAAATTTTCACTTTCCTGACACATTTTTCCCACCCTTTCCCCAAAATTTCACTTTCCTGACACGTTTTTTTCCAACCAGTGCTGCTTTTTACAACCCACAACGAAGACACGGCTGGGCACGAAGGAGTGTGACACAAACACCTCTTCCACCATCATTTTTTCCCCTAATTGAGCTACTCCTCCTAAACATTTCCCAGTGCAGACAGGCTGTAAATACAGATATGGCTCCAAATATGACACCATGAAAGGGAATATCGAGAGAGAAGCAGCTGGGTGAGGTGAGAAGGTCACTTCGGCTTTAATTGCTGCTCTTTAGGTGTTAGACAGCGGTGCTACACCATCCATAGGGAATGCAGACATGGGGTTTTTTTCCAAATGTGCTTAGCATGTCAACATTTTAACATTGTGATTGTTACCAGCAAGGCTTGGGGAGAGAGGGGCCTCAGTATTAACTATTGAAAGCAGGGGGCCTAGGACTTGCTATTGACAGCAGATCTGCAGGGTATTTGTGTTCTTTGTCATGAAAGATGTTTACTGTGTTCAGCATTTCGCTCAGCACCCTATGGTGGCTATTTCTCTTTTTTTTTTCTTTTTTTTTTTCTTTTTTTTTTTTTTTTGCCTTTTACATTCAAAAATTTGTTAAAAACAAAGTTGGGGAGTTTTTGGAACAAAAAAATGTCAGCACGGCTCGGTGTCAGCCGAGCTGACGGTGCGTTTGCATGGCATGTTCAGCCCATGGAGTTGTTTTTTGTCTCCAAAGTGAAAAGACAGCTAAAAAAAAGGATGTTTTTAGAAGAAGGTGCACTGTAGCTGTTTCTGACATCCTTTTCCTTCGCAGTCCTGCTGTGAAAAGTGGATTTCCAGAGCCACCAAAGCTCCTTTGGAGCTGCGCTCCCTCAGCATTGCACGCTTCCAGCAAAAAAGTGAAATTGTTGAGAAAGACTCTGATTACAGAAGTACAGATAAAGTTCAGATCTTTGAGAAGATTCAAATGTATTTAATTAAACTTCTCTGTGCTGCAGAATTGGCAATTTACTCTCTAGTACTTATTTTCACCTGGAAAAGTGTGTAGCTGAGAGTATTAATGTAGGAATGATTTGCCATCCCTTGTGCCAGAAAGGAAAATAAGTGGGAGACTTTTCCTTCAGAACTTCCTTGCTATTTACTGTGAGATGAGGATTTTGAGGTTAATCTTTCTGTTTCAAATAAAACACTGAAAGGTGATGATGAGAAGTGGAGACACATCCAAACCAGAACAAATGGAGAAGGTAGTAATGAGAATGCACTTCAGTTTGCATTAGAGATTATATTTTGCATTGCTATTTTACTGTTTTCTCCTCAAAAAAGTTCAACTCTCCAGCTCCAAGCATCTTTAAGAAATCCTATTTCTTCCATGTTCATCTTCGAGTTGAGGAATTGTGCTCGCATTTCGTTTTACTTCCACTCTCATAAAAATATTAATCTACATTCTACATTGTTTATTATACAGAAAACATAGTTATTGCTTGTTTGATCTAAAAATAAAGAGAGAATTCATCATTTCCTAGATACACACTGGGGCAGGAGCTGAGCAGAGCACTCCAAGCCAACTAATCCCTGGGAAGTTTGCTAAATCCACAGTGGCATTGCTGACAGATCCCATGTGGATGGAACATCCCCTGTCACATGTAATATCAGACACAGGTTAACAAAATCTTATTTACACTCGTTCACACCAGTTATAAATCCCGTGCTTAATGTTTTCACAGCACATTGGCAATCTCCTGTCAAAGCCCAGAGTAAGGACAAGGACACTTTGAAAAGGTGGAGAAGACAAAAAATGTGGTAAAAATCAGGGATTTCACAAGAGGAAGGAGCAGGACTGCGAAAGGATTGAGAACTGTTTCAGTTTCCCAGTGGAAAAAGGAAAAGAAGAAAAGTTGTAGAACATCAGAAAAAGAGTAAGGGGGTCAGTTTAAGGGAGGAAAATCCAACAAAAACGTGGGTAAGAAAGGTGGAATATGTTTCCTGTGCTCTGTGAGAGGTTTGGACAAGGTGCATGGAAAAAATATTACACTGCAGGAGCTCACTTGGAGACAGCAGAAAATATTCAGCTTTCAGTGGAGGGGCTGCAGGAAATGCTCTGTCTGAGGAATTAATGACAAATTCACAGTGAGCCAGGGCTTTGCTGCTCTAAAAGGTCTCTTGTGCTTTACATCAGTCACTTAATTCCACAATATTTAGGATGTGATGAGTTTAAGATGAAGGTTATTGCCATAAGTGCAACTCCAAGCCCCACAGCCACTGCCTGAAGCTCTCAGGTGACCCCACAAGCTGGGGACAGCAGGGCAGCCCCAAATCTGGAGCTGCAGCATCTTTCCAGCTGGGGTGAGCAGTTCCATCCATGCAGAGGTGGGAAAGAGCAAGAGGCTCCCATCTATTGTTAGTATTTGCTGGGGTGGCAATGGGGACAGGGATCAATTATATTTATATTAAAGATTGCTCATGAGAGGTGTGACACAGAGTGATGGGATATTCCCAGCAAGGCATTCCACAGCGCAGGAGCTACACCGGGTGAGAAGCATCACTCGAGCATCCCTCCCAAATCTCCCTCTCCAAAGCAGCCCCTGTCCCCGAGCCGCAGCAGGGGTGGGAAGGGACACGGGGGACACGGGGGGGACCCGAACGGGGCCGGCCCCGGGCACACTCCGCCCCGGCGGGGCGGGCCGAGCCGCCAGCCCCGAGCCGAGGGCTGTAAAAGCGGGGCAGCGGGGCCGGGGAGCAGCGAGCCACAGAGCGGCCGGGGCGGCGTGTGGAGCAGGTGAGCGGTGCCCGGGGAGCCGGGAGAGCACCGGGAACCGACCGGGAACGGGGCAAGGAGCGGTGCCCGGAGCGGTGCCCGGGGACCCGGGAGCGCACCGGGAGCGCACCGGGAGCGCACCGGGAACGGGGAATTGGGAGCGCACCAGGAGCGGTGCCCGGAGAGCCGGGAGCGCACCGGGAATGCGAAATTGGGAGCGCACCGGGAGCCGGGCAAGGAGAGGAGCTCGGGGAGCTGGGAGCGCACCGGGAGCGGTTCCCGGGGATTGGGAGCGCACCGGGAGCGGGGCAGGGAGCGGTTCCCGGGGATTTGGAGCGCACCGGGAGCGGGGCAGGGAGCGGTTCCCGGGGATTTGGAGCGCACCGGGAGCAAGGCAGGGAGCGGTTCCCGGGAATTGGAAGCGCATCGGGAGCAGGGCAGGGAGCGGTTCCCGGGGATTTGGAGCGGGCACCGCAGCAGCATCTCCGCGCTGTCCCGCAGGTTGCACCAGGTGACAGGATCGCTGCACAAACGAGCAAAACGTCGTCCGAAATGGCAGCCGAGGTGAGGGGGAGCTTGGCTTTGCTCCGGGTCCTTCTCTGCTCCGTTTGGAACGGGTGGGATCAGCATCCCTGGGAGGGCTCGGGGAGGTGTCCGTGTGGTCCTTAGGGACGTGGGTTAGGGGTGGTCCTGGCAGTGTTGGACTGATCTTGGAGGTCTTTTCCAGCCTTAATGATTCTGTGAGTGGTTTTGCCGGGTTTTCAATGCAGAAGGGGACAGCGAACGTCTTTGCTGCAATAATTCACCGTCCCAGCTCTGATCCTGTACCCGGACACCTCTTTCCATCCCATCCATCCCTTCCCTCCCAACACCGTTCACTCCCTGTCCCCTCTGCCCATCACGGGGTGTCCAGCGAGGAGCTGCAAAACTTTGGTGTTTTTCCCCCATTTCTCCCCCGCAGCAGCTCCAGCGGACAAACCCTCTTGGAACGCAGAGCTCCTACCCCCCGAGCCTTCATCCTTCCCCGGCAGGCTCCCTCCTGCTCTTCCCTGCTCGGATCCTTTGGGAACAGAGCTGCTGATGGCGCGGTCCCTGCCCGCTGTCCATGGTAGCTCCGCCGCCCGCCCGGCTCCGCGCACCCGCCGAGCCCTTCTGGGGCTGCTCGGGGCTTTTCTCTGCCCTTTTCATCTCGTTCGAGCGTTTGTAACACTCAAAGACACCCAGGCCTCCCTTTCTGCAACCTGCCGGTTTTATCCTAATTGTGCTCTGGAGCTGCTTTAATCGGTAACTTCAGACAATTTGTAGTTACAGGAGTGTTTTAGAGCCTGTGGCTTGTGCTGGCCCACAGCTCCTTGTCAGCTGAATATTTTCTTCTAGTCTCCCTAAAAGAGTGGGATTTTTTAATATTTCAAAGATCAGAGAACAGTTTTCACTATATCCCTGCCTCCTTTGCCTTTCTAATATTTTTTTTCCCTTTGGTCAGGAGTCCATTAAAGGGTCAGAGATCAGCAGCTGCCTTAAAAGAGAGTTCCATGCTGATCTTGCACCACATGCCCTGATGCTTATTTTCAGAGAGTCCTGCAGAAGTCAAATATCTTGGAGGATCCCTAAGATAGACCTGTAACCTCAAGGGCTTAATTCTAGAGACAGTGACATGCTCTGAAATCCAGTGTTTTGCTGATATAGACTGAATAAAACCATCCCTGAGATTGGTCCTCAATTTCACTTTGATAAGGATGGACATGAAACTGATTTTTAGGGGATGTATCCATAAATCTGTGTCTCTTCCCTTCATTACTTGCAGGGGGACAAAATGATGGCAGGAAGGTTTGTGGGGAGCACAGATCCCATCATGGAGATGCTCAGCGCTTCCATTACTGTTGATCAGAGACTGTCTGAAGTCGACATCCAGGGGAGCATGGCTTATGCCAAAGCCTTGGAGAAGGCTGGAATCCTGTCCAAAACTGAGCTGGAGAAGATCCTGAGTGGCCTGGAAAAGGTATTTCTTCCCTTCAAAACCTCTCATGTGTGCTGGAATGAATCTTTCCTTACCTGACAGCATCTTGCTGTTTTAGAGAGTGTCTTTAAATGTCCTCGTGTCCTCTTCAGACTGAGCAGACACTAGGAATCATTTCAATGTGAAGTGAGAACATCCTTTTCCTGCTGGCACATGGGATTTTGAGTCTGGCTGCCTGACTTGGCAGGAGGCAAAGCACAGCAGGTGTAGGGGGCAAGAGGAGGCAGCAGAGAAGGGCTTTTATAAAATATCCATTGTTGTTGCTCACCCACCCTGGACAATGGTGAGTCTGTGCAGTGTTTTATAGGAAAAGCTTTGTGGATGATGCTGAAGGAATCACTGACCTTTAAGATCAAATTTTCCTTGCAATGCTTAAATCCTCCATAACTGTACAGGAGTATCATGGACAGAGAGGTGAATCTCACCAATAATATGGAATATCAGGGTGCAGCGAGCAGCCCAAATGCCAGAGTTTGCATGAGACCTCTGGGCATGACAGGAGCTGGGATTTTCTGGGGACACTCCCAGCCCCAGACACAGCAAAGGGTAACTGTGATGTTTCTGCTGTTTGCAGATCTCTGAGGAATGGTCCAAAGGAGTCTTTGGTGTGATCCAGACTGATGAGGATATCCACACTGCCAACGAGCGCAGGCTGAAGGTTTGGCTCCTCCAGCCTCTTGTTCCTGATCCTCTGCCTGACAGGAAGGGCTGTCCCTCTGTCCCTCTGTGAAATCCCTTCAGAGCTGCTGGCACTGACCCCACTGGGGCACGGCCAAGGGTCTCCACACCCCCTTTTGGGGCTGCACAAGCACAGAGCCCAAAGCTGCCCTTCCCAGCACACGTGCCGTGGTTCCTCTCAGGATCCTGGAGCTGAGTCCTTTCCAGGCAGGGAGATGTGCTGATGTGCACTGTCCTGCTCAGAGCACAGAGATGCTGACACAACTCCTGCTCTTGTCCTCAGGAGCTGATTGGAGACGTAGCTGGGAAGCTGCACACTGGCAGAAGCAGGAATGATCAGGTATGGACAGAAGCTTTTTTCTCCTTCTCTATTCCTCCTCTACCTCACTTCAGGAGACCTCAGACCAGAGTGGCCTCTGGAACTCTTTCTGGGGAGCAAGAAATGCTGACATTACCACATAAATATGCCAGATGATGAGAAGAAGATGCACCTTCCCATCACACAGGACAAGGAGGGGTTTATCTTGCTGTCACTGCATATGTGACACCCTTCGTGGCCTGACTGTGTCCAATCTCCCACAGGTTGTGACTGACCTGAAGCTCTTCATGAAGAATTCCCTCTCCATCATCTCCACACACCTCCTGCAGCTCATTAAGACCCTGGTGGAACGTGCTGCCATGTGAGTCCTTTCTCACAGTCCCTGTTTTCCGTAACTTTGGCCTTTTTGGGGCAGGAGACTCCTGGGTTTGTCCTTTGTCTGACCCCGCTGGGCAGCAGCACGGTGTCCTGTACAGGGAGTTGCAGACCTGTCCCTGTCCCTGTCCCACTGTTCTGCTGCTCACCTCTCTGTCCTTTCCCTCCCAGAGAAATCGATGTGATCCTGCCTGGCTATACCCACCTGCAGAAAGCTCAGCCCATCCGATGGAGCCAGTTCTTGCTCAGGTGAGCACCTCCCACCCTCTGCACCCTCGGGGCCCTGCTGTGCTGAGGGGACAGCCAGGGGTGGTGTCAAACCAGAGGGAGCCCTGCAAACTTCAGCAGGAATTCCCTGTGTGGCTCTGACCAGCCTCATGTTTGAGGGGGGATCCCAGTCTCCAGGCATGGCAGGATAATGGTTGGAAAGAGCCATTCCCTGGCTTCATGTGATTTCTCCCCAGCCATGCTGTTGCTCTAACCCGCGATTCTGAGCGCCTGGGAGAGATCAAAAAGAGGATCAATGTCTTGCCTTTGGGAAGGTAGAGTCTACTCTTTGTGTGATCATTGGGCCTTGCTTTGCTCTGCAAAGTCTTCAGGGGTGCCTTCCCTGCTTCACAGAGCTCAGCTTTGGATGGATATGAAAGGAGGATTGCATGATTTCTGTTTCTTTCTCCCCTGGCAGCGGCGCCCTGGCTGGAAACCCCCTGGAAATCGACAGAGAGCTGCTGCGCAGTGGTAAATGTCTCCCTGGGCCTGAGGGGAATGGGAGTACCTGACCCACCTGGGAGGGAGGGAATGGCACCATAATGCCCCATCCTGGAGCCAGAGCCTTTCATTTTCCAGGGTTTTTGCTGCAGAGAGTCAGGCAGTGCCAGGGAGGTGGGAGGAGGAAGATCTGCACTCTGCCTGTCTGGGATCCTAACAAAAACCTAACAAAAACCCCACTAAATGTGTTTGTGCTCCTGGGACTGCTCAAGGGCTCACAGTCACCTCCCCTGGGGCAGCCTGGTGCATTCAGGCTGCTGTCAGGGCCAGTGTGACCTCCTGTGTCCACCCCCTTCCCTGCAGAGCTGGACTTTGCTTCCATCAGCCTGAACAGCATGGATGCTGTCAGCGAGAGGGACTTTGTGGGTAAGCACAGCCAAAGCCTCCCAGCACTGGGGGAACCTGACACCTTGCCAGATAACTTAAGAAGGGGCTGGAATCCATCACTCAGGGTTCCCTGGGTTGTCCCAGCACCTTTTCCCCCTCCTGATCTCCTGCCTTGCCTGCAGTGGAATTCCTGTCAGTTGCCACCCTGCTGATGATCCACCTCAGCAAGATGGCTGAGGATCTCATCATCTACAGCACCAGCGAGTTCGGCTTCCTCACCCTCTCTGATACCTACTGGTAGGTTTTTGGTGTCTGCTGAGGGGTTCTCCTCAGCTCTGCCAGGCTGGGAGGGTGAGGCAGTGCTTGGGGTCTCTCTGTGCATGAGGCTGACCCAGCATCAAGGGCCTGGCACAAAGGCACCCTCAGGGTGAATATTCCTCAGTACTGGTCACTTATTTGTCATTCTTGTAACTTAACCAAGTTTGTGTTCAGCCCAGCAAGTCCTGTCCAGGAACTGCTGGCAGAGAGAGCTTCCTCCTGTGCTGGGAATGCTGCCAGAGCCCTTCCTTGCCTGGCTGGGTTTGCAATCCCAGCAGACTCCTTGTCTCTGGGGTGCCACAAACACAGCCCTCCCTCCCTGAGATCACTTAGCCTGGCCTGCTGATATCACCTCTGCAGCAGCTTGAGGGGGGAGCCCCCTTTTCCTTCCTCTGTGAGAGGTGGGACTGTGTAGCAGCTCCAGACAAGGTGCAAAGCTAAAGGCTTTGCTGTGGGAAACATGAGGGACTTGGCACACTCAGTACACTGATTTCCTACACCCGAAACAGGAGTACAAGGGATTTAGAGGTTCTTTTCAGAGGGCTGGATCAGGGATTTCAGCCAGGGGGTTTTGCTCACCAGTGCACTCCACACCTTCCCTGCAGCTCTGGCAGCAGCCTGATGCCTCAGAAGAAGAATCCCGACAGTCTGGAGCTGATCCGCAGCAAAGCCGGGCGAGTGTTCGGCCGGGTGAGCCCCAACAAGGAGGAAGAGGGAGAGGAAACTGCTCCTATTGGGGCTGGAGAATCTCCTTTTCCTTGCCTTTTCCTTTGTGAAGAGCTGTGTGCTCTGAGCCTGCCCTGGGGCTGTGCTTTGCTCTGTGCCTCACTCCGTGCCTCTCCTGCTTCCCTCTGCAGCTGGCTGCAGTTCTCATGGTCCTCAAAGGACTCCCCAGCACCTACAACAAGGACCTGCAGGTAAAGCACTTGTTCCTCTCCACAGCCTCTCTCCTGCTGGCTGGAGGAGTCAGGAGAGCTGGGCTGCTCGGCCTGGGGGGTTTTTGGGCTGCACCAGGCTGGCTCAGAGCCATTTCCATCGCTGTTCCAATACAGGAGGACAAGGAGGCCGTCTTTGATGTCGTAGACACCCTGAATGCTGTGCTCCAGGTTGCCACTGGAGTGATTTCCACCCTCCAGGTACGGATTCACCCTCTCGCTGTGAGCATGGAGCACATGCTGTAACTCAGGGGATAGAGTTCCAGACTGGTCCTAAAGTGAAAACTTCAGTGCCTCACCCTTCCTCTAAGAGCTAATGTGCCCCAAGGAGAAGCTGATGGTAGATAACATCTCCCTCTGCCCCTCCTTTCTGCAGATCAACAAGGAGAACATGGAGAAGGCACTGAGCCCTGAGATCCTGTCATCTGACCTGGCTCTCTACTTGGTTCATAAAGGAGTAAGTGCCCCAGGGACAGCTGGAGCTGGGATTTCTTTGGATGCAGAGGAAGTGCTCAGTGAGGAGCTGGGATGAGACCCTTCTGTTGTGTCCCAGGGTGATGAGCAGTCAACAACCATGAAAGCTGGAAACACATCCTTTACAGGCATCTCAAGCAGTGCTGCCTGGGGGACATCATAGCCATTTACACCCAGATTTCTTGATCATAATTTACTCCTAAATCCTCTCCTCTTCCACCCCAGCACTGCCAGATTCAGCTTGCATTGCCCTAAGGGAAAACAGGCCAGCAAAAGAAGTAGCACATCCATTTTCCTCATGGAAAAGCAGCCCAGCTGCCTGGTCACTGACTGCTTCCCCCTGCAGATGCCCTTCAGACAAGCCCACATCGCCGCTGGCAAGGCCGTCCACCTGGCTGAGACCAAAGGCATCACCATCAACAACCTCAGCCTGGAGGACCTGAAGAGCATCAGGTTTGTGTCTCTGTTATTTCACTTCCCTGCATGGAGCAGCAGCCCTGATCAGCCTTCCCAAAAGTGCCTGGGCCGGGCAGCACCTCAACATCCTGAATATCAAGGCTGCTCCTCCTGGGGCTGGAAACATTGAAGGGGACAACATCACCTCCATTCCACTCCAGCAGGGCATGGGCAGGAGCTGTTGGGAGGGGCTGGGAGACACTTCTGCCCTAAGCAGGGAGCCCCCAGAGGGGTTTGGCTCTGAAGTTGCTCGGTGTCCCCTTGGAGCTGAGAAGCGCAGGAGCGTTTCCCTTGGGGAAAAGGCTCCGTCCTCACTCCCTCAGCCTCTCTGCAGGCCCTGGGCAGGTGGAGCAGCCCAGAGCCCCCTGACAGCCCCGCTGTGCCCCCAGCCCCCTGTTTGGCAGCGACGTGGCGCAGGTGTTCAGCGTGGTGAGCAGCGTGGAGCAGTACACGGCCGCGGGCGGCACCGCCAAGAGCAGCGTGTCCGCCCAGATCGAGCAGCTGAGGGAGCTGCTCAAGAGGCTCAAGGAACAGGCTTAGAGTGTGGGGAGAGATGCCGTGCCTGCAGCGTTGTGCCTGTGCCACTGGTCTGGAGTTAATAAACACTGGGGTGTCTGTAGTTCACTGAAATTCTGCTCTCGTGTCTTGATTCTTCGGGGTGAGGATGGGCTGAGCTCAGCCCAGGTGTGAAAGGAGGTGGGCTCTTCCTCCCTTGCAGCTGGGGATGTGTGTCTTGCAGGAGAGGCTGGCACACTGGCATTGTCCCTTTTTACTCAGCAACATTCCTTTCCCACCCCAGCCTTGCAGAGTTTAGGTTTTGCTCAGCCCCTTCTCCCGGTGCTGAGGCAGCAGCGCGTTGTTGACTCAGAGCTGCGGGTCTGGAACACACACAGGGAACTGAAATAACAAAGGTGTTGCCTCACCAAGTTTAGGGCAAGGGCTGCAGCACAGGCAGGATAAACTGCCAGCAGGTAAATCTCCAGACAAAGTACCCCAGGAGACACAGAGTGCACGCACCTTTGGAGCATTTGTGCTTTTAACACGTGGGAGAAGGATCAGCAACAGCAGAATTCCCTTTTTCCAGCTTCTCACCACTCTCAACCTCTCCTTATTCTGGCCTTAAAACAAATCCATTCTCTTGGCATTTAAGCAGCACATTTCAATTACCTTTCCACAAACCTCCTTTGTGTTTGTTCCCTTCCTTCCTGCTGTGTTCCTGCTTTGGCTCATGTCTCACTCTCCAGACTGGTCCCCTGGCCAGGAAATCATTTTGCACACTCAGCTAAAGGAACAAGAAAGCCACAGGTACCACCAATACTCAACACCTGCAGTGTCAGAACAACAGAGATTTCCTCATCTCCCCCTCACAATTCTTTTCCCTCCCATAAACTTTCTTGATCCACGCCACTCCCCTTATTTTTCCTATTTGTATCTTCTGGTTCCTTCTCTTCAGATCCTCAGCTGAACAGATTTTCTCTTGCACCCAGCAGCAGAAGTCTGGCTTTGTCCCTCATGGCCAGTGCTGGGTGACACAGGGCCAAAATGAAAGGAAAATTATTTAAAGATTACCACATTTTAGTCTCTTACTGAAATAAGTAGTTTACAGTCACTGGTACTTCCCACCCATCCGCCCTTTTCTTAAAATTGTGAAATATTTTAGATTGGAGGGGTCTGTGGAGCTCCACAGATGTTACAGAGCGTGCTTCACGGTGTCTTCAGACTTTCACCATCACCCTGCTCTGACTCATTGGGATTTGGGTTTTGGTCTCAAACCCCTGCTCATTACAGGCCACAGGAAGGCATTTGAGCCAGGAATTCACTTAGGCTGATCATCAGCTGGCTCATTCTGGATGTAATCTCGTGCTCACCATTCTTCCAAACCCTCAGCAAACTTCTGTCAAAGCCTGGAACAGGGCCATCCATAAAGGATGAACACACAAAAAAAAGAAGCATTAAAAGTGAGGGACTCCAGAAGAAGAAGGAATCTGAAAATGAAAAGCTTCAAAGGGTTTTTCTCGGTGTAGACAGTGATGGTCTGTGCATCCTCAAGCCTGGAAGTCTGAAAAGGAAAAAGAAATAATCAGGAGTGGAAATGTTTGAGAAGCAGTGAATGAACTGGTGGCTACAGAGTCTGAGCTTTGTTCCGGATGGATACAGAGGGCACTACGCTGGAAACCCAGCTGTGAAAGGACCTGGTGGGGCCGCCAGAGGCAGCTGGATGTCACCGGCAGTGTCCTGCTGCTCCGGACAAGGACCCAGGGACCTGGATTGGGTTCCTCCCCAGCTGAGTTTGACAGCGGGGATGGTTGAAGGGGACAAGGAAGCGGGGATGCGGCTCCTGGGTGTGCTGGGAGGCACAGGGACAAGGCGGGGCACAAGGAGCGGCAGCGGGGCTGGCCCGGGGACTGCCCGCCCCGGCGGGCGGGACGAGCTGCGGGAGCGGGCCGGGACTGGGACCGGCACCGGGCTGGGATCGGGCCGGGACTGGGGCCGGCACCGGGCTGGGAGCGGGACCAGGACTGGGACCGGCACCGGGCTGGGATCGGCACCGGGCTGGGATCGGCACCGGGCTGGGATCGGGCCGGGACTGGGACCGGCACCGGGCTGGGATCGGCACCGGGCTGAGATCGGGACCAGGACTGCAGCTGGGACCGGCACCGGGAGCGGAACTGGGACCGGAGTGGAGCTGGGATTGGGATTGGGATTGGAGCTGGAATCAGGACCGGGACACAGCTGGGATCGGAACCAGAGCTGGGATTGGGACCGAGTTTGGAGCTGGTGTTGGGACCGGAGCTGGGATCGTGACTGTGACCAGGACCAGAGCTGGGCCCGGGATTGGAGCTGGGATCGGAGCCGGGAGTGGATCGGGACCGGGCCCGGGTCTGTGCCCGCCGGGGAGCGATGGCAGCAGCCGAGGTGAGCGAACTTTGCTTCCCGGGGCTGTCCGGGGCTGCTCGGCCGAGCGAGGCTGTCCCGGAGCCCCCCCTGGGCAAGGCCGATCCTCGTGCTCTGGCACTTCCCCGCAGCTTGTGTAAACACTGCTCGGCACAAAAGCGGCATTTTCAGTTTCCTTCCCTGCCCAGGCGTGACCAGGCATCCTGGCGAGCTCGCTTTGTGCCCTGCGAGTCGCTGCTCCGCGTTCCAGGCGGTGCCCTCACTGCCAGGCTGCTCCAAAGAGTCCTGGAGGTGCCTAAAATGAATCCCCCAGCTTTGGTTTCCCGGTTGTAAATGTGTATGTTGCAATGTTTCTGCTGACACACTCCTTGCTTTGATGGGAAGCTTTAAATACCGAAGTTACACCTGGATATTCCTGGTCTCCACTTAAGCGCTGAGCCTCTGGAATGGCCTTTAATTTAGCATTCATTTTTCTCCTTGGGGCACCAAATGATTGCTGAGGATCTCTAACACTTCATTTTCAATTCTGATTCCTCTCTCTGCCTTCCCTCAGCTTTCTGACAAAGCCAGTTTTCAGACATGGCTACACCCTCACCTCTGCAGGCTCTCTCCTGTTGTCCTTTCAGGCACAGGGACATGGAAACAGTCACCAGGGAAAACATTTTTAAGGTTACTCAACCATGTTTTGTCTGGCTAGTAAAGCCCTGGCACAGATCAGCTTCCAGCTGTCCTGCCAGCTCTGGCCATGGTATAGTGACCAGCATGAGAAGAAACTTGCTAGTGGTGTTTAAAAGATCAAGTAGATCAGTAATTGTCCACTCTGCAATGCAGCTGTATTTAATCCCTTACTTCAGGTGTCCTCCAATCCCTTTTTGTGCACTGGTAGCACTGCAGAGTTGCTTTGAAATCTTGGATAAATTGTCTCTGCCCAAGTAAAATTCTCACCCACTGCAGTGCAAGCCTGGCAGAATTAAAACTTCTTGGGCTGTCCAACCTGGGCATGCAAAAAAGCTTCTGGGCAGGTGACACAGCTCAGGTGAGGCCACCCAGGCTCTGAATCACTGCTGGAGAGGCTCCCACACAACACCCGCCCTGCTGTGGGGCACAGCTGGAGCCCTGCACAAGCCTTTTGTCACCCTCTGAAGTGGGTGACACATTCCAGGGGCTGAGGTCACCACAGCAATCCTGGTTTGGGTGGGAAAACCCCACTTCTGTTGCTGTGCTGGCCCACAGCTCTTGGTCGGTCAGAGAATCTGTTAGTTAAACAGCACAAAAAGGATTTAGGGGATATTAATGTCAGTCTAATCCTACTGACTGCTTCATTTTTCCTCCCTTTACGAGGCCTAAAAACAGAAATCTGTGCTGGTCTTGCATCTTTCCCTGACAGTAATTTCAAGGACTCCCAGCAGAATCCTGCAGACATAAAATATCTTGGAGGGTTCCTGGGCCAGACCTCCGAGCTCAGGGGGAAATAACTCTGACACTGATGTGTTCTCCAGCTCTTCAACCACTTGCCAGAGGTCCTGGAGTCCAGGGGACTTTCTGGTCAGTGCTGTCACACTGAAAGGAGCTGAGCACGGCCTCTGTATCAGATAAATGGATCACTGGATGTTATTGAGTGCATAGGATTTATCTGAACTCATTAGGCCTCTTTAATTTTCTATTTTCTCTCTCAGGGGAATAAACTTTGGGGTGGAAGATTCAGTGGAAGCACAGATCCAATCATGGAGATGCTCAATGCTTCCATTAGCTACGACCAGAGGCTGGCTGAGGTGGATATCCAGGGGAGCAGGGCTTATGCCAAAGCCTTGGAGAAGTCTGGAATCCTATCTAAAACTGAGCTGGAGAAGATCCTGAGTGGCCTGGAAAAGGTATTTCTTCCCTTCAAAAACTGTCAGGTGAATGAATGGCTCCTGACCAGCCTGCCTGGATTGAATAACTCTTGTTCTTGTTGAACTGCTGTTTCTGCTGTTTGCAGATCTCTGAGGAATGGTCCAAAGGAGTCTTTGGTGTGATCCAGACTGATGAGGATATCCACACTGCCAACGAGCGCAGGCTGAAGGTTTGGCTCCTCCAGCCTCTTGTTCCTGATCCTCTGCCTGACAGGAAGGGCTGTCCCTCTGTCCCTCTGTGAAATCCCTTCAGAGCTGCTGGCACTGACCCCGCTGGGGCACGGCCAAGGGTCTCCACACCCCCTTTTGGGGCTGCACAAGCACAGAGCCCAAAGCTGCCCTTCCCAGCACACGTGCCGTGGTTCCTCTCAGGATCCTGGAGCTGAGTCCTTTCCAGGCAGGGAGATGTGCTGATGTGCACTGTCCTGCTCAGAGCACAGAGATGCTGACACAACTCCTGCTCTTGTCCTCAGGAGCTGATTGGAGACGTAGCTGGGAAGCTGCACACTGGCAGAAGCAGGAATGATCAGGTATGGACAGAAGCATTTTTTTCTCCTCTATTCCTCCACCTCAGTTCTTTAATTGAATATTTTTATGCCTTCTCTCTCATGCCCTGACACACTCCAGCCTGTATTCCCTTTAAATTAATGATGGCTTCAAACTAATGATGCTGCAGTGACTCATCCACCCAGGGGAGTGGGATCTGCAGGGCTGCATCCTGGTGGTAAAAGGCCACAAAATTCCACTGACATCTCTGAAAACCCCCAGGACCCCTGACTTTGCTGGCTGGTTACACACATCTTTCAGGCTCAGTCCTCCTCAGGATGATCAGCTTGTGTTTGTTGGGAAATTTCTGTTACAAATTTGACAATATCTGACAGTATGAAAATAACAGATTTTGGTTCTGTCCATGGAAAGCAACAGCAGCTTTCAGAAATCAGTGACCAGGGATACATCCCATATGAGATTTCCCTTCCCTTTGCACAGAGCCAGGAGTGGATAACAGTGCCTGGGGGTTCTGTTGAGCAATATTTGGTCACTGATTCTGTCCCATTGTGCTTGGCCTGACTGTGTCCAATCTCCCACAGGTTGTGACTGACTTGAAGCTGTTCCTGAAGAATTCCCTCTCCATCATCTCCACACACCTCCTGCAGCTCATTGAGACCCTGGTGGAACGTGCTGCCATGTGAGTCCTTTCTCACAGTCCCTGTTTTCCGTAACTTTGGCCTTTTTGGGGCAGGAGACTCCTGGGTTTGTCCTCCTTTTCCTCCCAGAGAAATCGATGTGATCCTGCCTGGCTACACCCACCTGCAGAAAGCTCAGCCCATCCGATGGAGCCAGTTCTTGCTCAGGTGAGCACCTCCCACCCTCTGCACCCTCGGGGCCCTGCTGTGCTGAGGGGACAGCCAGGGGTGGTGTCAAACCAGAGGGAGCCCTGCAAACTTCAGCAGGAATTCCCTGTGTGGCTCTGTCCAGCTGGGAATCCAAGCATGGATTGGGAAACACCCTGTCCTCCATCCTTTGGCCATTCTCACCTCCTGGAGTGGGATATTTTCCAGCTTCATCTCCATGTTTCATCTCTCCTGTCCCTCCCCAGCCATGCTGTTGCTCTGACCCGGGATTCTGAGCGCCTGGGAGAGGTGAAGAGGAGGATCAATGTCTTGCCTCTGGGAAGGTAAAGTGTGTTTTATATTGTGATCCTCAGCCCTCACTTGTCTCTGAGATAAAGACAAGAGACAGATCTGTCCATCCCCTGAGCCACTGGGCTTTCTATTCCATAGACACTGCAGCCCAGCTTCCCTCTCCAAAGACTCTCACCACAGAAATATTTTTCTCTTCCTTCTTGAAGTCAAGGATTACAAGGCTTCCATTAAGCATCCCTTCCTGTTTGGGAGAGAAAATGTGGTTTAGTCCAGAGTTCAGGGTTTGATGAGCCTCAGACCACACTGTGACATCAAAATGAACTGGGGGAGGGAAATCTTCAGAGAGGTGACATCACTAGAGCTCAGTTTTTGTCAGATATCAGTTTGGATATCACGGGTGACTTCTGGTTCTTTCTCCCCTGGCAGTGGAGCTCTGGCTGGAAACCCCCTGGGAATCGACAGAGAGCTGCTGTGCAGTGGTAAATGTCTCCCTGGGATAAAGGAACAGGACTACTCACAATATCTGGGATTTTGGGAAGCATCAGCAGATTGTCCTGCTGTTATTTTGGATGTGTTGCAGCACTTTAACAAGGGGGTGGAGGATAATGATGGAGGATAATGAATAGATATCAAGTCACCTCCCCTGGGGCAGTCTGGTGCATTCAGGCTGCTGTCAGGGCCAGTGTGACCTCCTGTGTCCACCCCCTTCCCTGCAGAGCTGGACTTTGCTTCCATCAGCCTGAACAGCATGGATGCTGTCAGCGAGAGGGACTTTGTGGGTAAGCACAGCCAAAGCCTCCCAGCACTGGGGGAACCTGACACCTTGCCAGATAACTTAAGAAGGGGCTGGAATCCATCACTCAGGGTTCCCTGGGTTGTCCCAGCACCTTTTCCCCCTCCTGATCTCCTGCCTTGCCTGCAGTGGAATTCCTGTCAGTTGCCACCCTGCTGATGATCCACCTCAGCAAGATGGCTGAGGATCTCATCATCTACAGCACCAGCGAGTTCGGCTTCCTCACCCTCTCTGATGCCTACAGGTAGGTCTCAGCTCTGGGCAGAGAGAGCTTCCTCCTGTGCTGGGAATGCTGCCAGAGCCCTTCCTTGCCTGGCTGGGTTTGCAATCCCAGCAGACTCCTTGTCTCTGGGGTGCCACAAACACAGCCCTCCCTCCCTGAGGTCGCACTAACACTTATTCTGACCTGCTGATATCACCCAGGGGAGCCTGGAGGGGGGAGCCCCCTTTTAAGTTTCTCTGTGAGAGGTGGGACTCTGTAGCAGCTCCAGACAAGGTGCAAAATCAAAGAGCAGCTCAGTGAGTTCACTGATTTCCTAAACAGGAGCACAGTGAAGAGGGTCCTACACGTTGCTTTTGGAGGGCTGGGTGAGTGATGATGTGTGTGTGTGTGTGGGTGAGGGTTTTGCTCACCAGTGCACTCCACTCATCTCCCACCCAGCACTGGCAGCAGCCTGATGCCTCAGAAGAAGAATCCCGACAGTCTGGAGCTGATCCGCAGCAAAGCCGGGCGAGTGTTCGGCCGGGTGAGCCCCAACAAGGAGGAAGAGGGAGAGGAAACTGCTCCTATTGGGGCTGGAGAATCTCCTTTTCCTTGCCTTTTCCTTTGTGAAGAGCTGTGTGCTCTGAGCCTGCCCTGGGGCTGTGCTTTGCTCTGTGCCTCACTCCGTGCCTCTCCTGCTTCCCTCTGCAGCTGGCTGCAGTTCTCATGGTCCTCAAAGGACTCCCCAGCACCTACAACAAGGACCTGCAGGTAAAGCACTTGTTCCTCTCCACAGCTTCTCTCCTGCTGGCTGGAGGAGTCAGGAGAGCTGGGCTGCTCGGCCTGGGGGGTTTTTGGGCTGCACCAGGCTGGCTCAGAGCCATTTCCATCGCTGTTCCAATACAGGAGGACAAGGAGGCCGTCTTTGATGTCGTAGACACCCTGAATGCTGTGCTCCAGGTTGCCGCTGGAGTGATTTCCACCCTCCAGGTAAGGATTCTTCTCATCTTCTCACTCTTCAGCATCATCATGGTGCATATTCTGTGCGTAACACAGAGAGCAGAGCTCCAGATTGCTCCCAAATGAAAACCTGAGTGCCTCACCCACGCTGCTCACTTTGGTCCCCTCTGCCAGCTGCTCAGGGGGCCAGAGCATTGTTTTAGAGCTCCTGATGAATTCTCCTCACCTTGACCCCTCCCCAAGGAGGAGCTGATGGTAACGTGTCCCTGGGATCCTCCTCCTGCAGATCAGCAAGGAGAACATGGAGAGGGCACTGAGCCCGGAGATGTTGGCCACTGACCTGGCTCTCTACCTGGTTCGGAAGGGAGTAAGTGCCAGAGGGAGAGCTGGAGCTGGGATTCCTTTGGATGCAGAGGAACTGAGCTGAGTCCCCTCTGCCCTGTCCCCTTCCCCCTGCAGATGCCCTTCAGACAAGCCCACGCGGCCTCAGGCAAAGCCGTCCAGCTGGCCGAGACCAAAGGCATCACCATCAACAACCTCAGCCTGGAGGAGCTGCAGAACATCAGGTTTGTGTCTCTGTTATTTCAAAGTGCCCAAAAGCCCTGTGCAGAGCCCAGAGCCCCCTGACAGCCCCGCTGTGCCCCCAGCCCCCTGTTTGGCAGCGACGTGGCGCAGGTGTTCAGCGTGGTGAGCAGCGTGGAGCAGTACACGGCCGCGGGCGGCACCGCCAAGAGCAGCGTGTCCGCCCAGATCGAGCAGCTGAGGGAGCTGCTCAAGAGGCTCAAGGAACAGGCTTAGAGTGTGGGGAGAGATCCCCACCCCTCGGTCTGTGTTGGAGTCTGAAACACAAAGTGTGTGCCCTTGTCTCTGATGCCTGGCTCTGAGATCCAGGAGAACACTGAATTTCATAGAAGGTGAAATTTATAGGCATGTTTTCGTGGTGTTACATGAAAACAATCATTACATTTAAATAAAAAAGCTTAAAGTGTGAGTGTGTAAATTAGAAAGTTTTCTTAGGTCACTAGGTGAAAGAGTTAAACTAGTTTAAAAAAATAGAAGACAAGATAGAGAATTTAAAGTGTTGTCTCTTTTTCTTCTTCTTTCTTCTTCATTTTCTTCTTCTAGAAGTTTTTGAGTAATAATGAGTGATTAGATAGAAAATGCCGCAGTGCAGCACACAAGTGATGGGTCATTGAGTCATTAAGAAAAATAATATACGTGTCTGTTGTTAATTAGATACAAATAAATATAAAAATAAAAGAACTGCATAGTTTGAGGCCATTTTGTGCCTTGAGAGCTAAAGTGAGCCAAAAGGCAAAATGAATTAAACTTGTGCAAAAAGTCTAGAAAAGCCTGCCAAGTTTTGTAATAACATCCAAATAAACACAAGAAACAAGATCCTAACGAGCTTTAGAGTTTTCTTCCTGACCCGGAGAACTGAGATAAACAGAACTCCCCTTGAGAGAGTATTCCAAAAGAGCTCGGCTCAGAAAAAAACGAGAAATCCAGGTGCAAGAAGTGCAGCAGAAAAGAGAAAATGTTTCAGTCTGGAGTTAATAAACACTGGGGTGTCTGTAGTTCACTGAAATTCTGCTTTTGCATCTTGATTCTTCAAGAGCTCATCCTCCCTCCTGTCCCCAAGAATCACCCGTTCTGCCACTTCCAATAACTTTTAACCTTCACTCTTCAACAAGTGACTCTGAAAATAAATAGAGGTAAGCAAGCAGGCAATAAAGAAATAACCAAAAGTAAGCAAGAAATAATAACAATAAACCTAAGCTGTGCTTAAGGGGAGGTTTAGGATGGACATCAGGAGGGGTTCCTTCACAGAAAGGGTGATCAAACATCAGAAGGGGCTGTGCAGGGAGGTGGTGTCACCATCCCTGCAGGTGTTTAAGGGAAGAGTGGATGTGACACTGGTCTGCTCTGGGTCACAGGCTGGTGTTGGGTCACAGGTTGGACTCGGTGACCTCGGAGGTCTTTTCCTACCTTAATGATTCTGTGATAAATAAATAAGTGCGTAAATAAGAAGATGAATAAATAAGTACAGGTGGGTGATCGATACATTTAAACGCCTAAGTAATAAAAAGGAGAGGAGGGGAAAGGGAGAGGGGACCATTCGCCGCTCGATGGAATCCAGCGATCCAGGACCGAGTGTGAAAGTTCCTGGAGGCGCCTTCACTCCGGGACACTCGTGGCTTTATCCGGGGGCTCTGTGGGGACAGGACCCGGTCCCTGTCGGGCTCTGCGATCGCTCATCCCGCTGGGGGGGATCGGGACAGGGATCGGGACAGTGACAGGGATCGGGATCGGGACAGTGACAGGGATCGGGATCGGGACAGTGACAGGGATCGGGACAGTGACAGGATCAGGACAGTGACAATGATCAGGATCAGGACAGTGACAGGAATCACGATCAGGATCGTGACAGTGACAGGGATCGTGGCCAGGATCAGGATCAGGACCGGGATCGGGATCAGGATCAGGACCGGGATCAGGACCGGGATCGGGATCGGGATCGGGATCAGGACCGGGATCAGGATCAGGACCGGGATCGGGATCAGGATCAGGACCGGGATCAGGACCGGGATCGGGGTCGGGCTCGGGCTCGGGCTCTGGCCCCGCCCCTCACCCAGCCCCGCCCCTCACCCTCACCCGGCCCCGCCCCTCCCCGGCGGGTCCCGCCCACAGCCAAGATGGCGCAGGCGGCCTCAGGCGGCGGCGGTGCCGGGCCATGCCCGCTATTGCTGCCGGTGCTGCTGCTGTTCCTCCCGGGGCTGGCGGCCGGTCCCGCCGGGATGCTGCAGCCCCGAGACACCCCCTCCCGCGAGCGCAGGGAGCTCGGCGGCCTCTGGAGCTTCCGCGCCGATCTGTCTCCGGGCAGGGACGCCGGCTTCGCGCAGCGCTGGTACCGGCGGCCGCTCCGGCAGGTAGCGGGGAGCGGCGGGCACGGACGGGCTGCGCTCCTTCCCCTCCCAGCCGGGCTGCGGGGGCTCCGCTTCTTTCTTCCTCTCTCTCTCCCTTCCTCTTTCCTTGCCTTCCTCCCCGCCGGGCTGCCCGGGTTTCTCTCGAGGCGGTTCCTAATGAGCCGGCCCTGATGATGCCCCGGTGCTGCTCCGAAGGAAAACACCGATTGAACGGAGCCCGTTCACCCGTGGCTGTCCCGTGCTGCAGGGCCGTGCACGGCGCTGAGCTTCCAGCAGCACAGAATCGGCAAAAATGGGCACCGGGAATTGCTTATTCCAAAGTTTCAGAGTGCTGGTAGAAAAGTTTTGATGTGGCTGGGATCTGCTTGGAAATTAACTACGTTACCTGACAGAAAAGATTAATGGGTTTTATGCATAAAATGGATAAGTCGTTCATTATTTCTATTCTTAGCCTTTTGGCCGATTTTGGTGCCGGATTGTGGAAGGAGAGAAGAGCTGAAGGGCAATGTGCTGCTGGAAGTTTTGCCAGAGGAGAGGAATCCTGAAATATGCCCCCTCCAAGGGAGGCTTAGATGGGTGCACTCAACCTGTTTTAGACCTCAGAGAATCACCCTGAAGGAGTACACAGGTTTTGGCCAGCACAGGCAAGAGTTTTCCTACATCAGATACTAGAAAATCCTCCTCCCCATCCAAGGATTTTCCCACTAGGATTTTCTGATGAGGGCACTGGGCTCTCTGCAGTGCCAGTGCTGAGTCAGCCCCGCACATGATGCCCACCCTGAGTGCTCAGACCTTCCTCATTCCGTTTCCTGAAGCTTCCTCAGGAAAGGAGAAGCTGCAGGACTCCTTTGTGCAACATCCCGAGTGCAGAAAATGCTGAAAACGAACAGCAACATGCTGTTTAGCAACAGCATCTGGATTCCTCAATATTCAATGTCCTGTGACACTGCCTCCCTCTAATCTTCATATTGGAATAAGCAACTGAATGGATTCTGTTGTAATCCCAAGGAATCTCTGTTGCTTTCATACAGTGAGAAAGGCTGAACTTGTCCCAGTCTCCATGGGGAGGAAAATATCCCAAAATATCTATTACTGCCCAAAATATCTATTATTTTATTACCCTTTTACTACAGCTCTTAGCTGACAAACAGCACCACAACCTCCACGTTGCTCTTTGAGCTGTGCAGGAGAAAATTCCCACTGAAACAACAACTTGGCCTTGGGATTTTCCCCACTCACTTCTCTGATTCCGTGATGCCAGAGCCATTAATGAAAACATTTCATTGCACAGCAGGAGGGGAAAAGAAAGGAGCAGCTGCTTCCTGTAGGAACAGGCAGGTTCCTGTGCCTGGTGCTAATTAGGGCTTGTGTAGGAGCTGTGAGCGATCTCAGCAGTTTTTAAACAGCTTTTCCCAAGGATTTCCCCTTGGCAAAGGCATTGTAAGGCTGTCAGTGGAAGGGGACACCTCCAGTAGTAAAATTACTCTTTTTAAACTCTGTTCCTTATTTTTCCATGTAATTCCTGCCAGACCGGCCCTGTGATTGACATGCCAGTGCCTGCCAGTTTCAACGACATCACTCAGGACCCCAGCCTGGAGAATTACATCGGCTGGGTGTGGTACGAGAAGGAGGTGCTGCTCCCCCTGCGCTGGCTGCAGGGCGATCCCGCCCCCAGGGTGGTGCTGCGCTTCGGGAGTGCCCATTACTACTCCATCGTGGTACGTGCGGCCCTGGGCTTCCTAAATTAGCCTGGACTGAAGTCAGATTTATGATTTGTTCAGCAAATGCGTCCCTGCCTCGATTTTGCATCCCCTTCTGAGCTCGTGCCTGTTTTCCCCCAGCAAGAATGAATTGTAATTTCTCTTCTCTGATTCTGCAGTTTCGGGATTGGTAACTAAACATTTCCTGGCTAATGGCTCTGCCCCAAACTGTGTCCCTCAGTGACACTTGTTGTCACCCAGACCTAGCTCCTGGCAAAGACCAAGAGATTGTTCCCTCAAAGATCCTTTGAGGATCAAGAGCTCAGGTGTTCCTAGTAACTGAGCTTCCCTCCTCCGTGCTCTGCTCACTGCAGAATCCCAATAACCCATTTTTTTTGGGTCTTTCCTTGCAGTGGGTGAACGGGGTGCAGGTGGTGGAACACGAAGGGGGGCACCTGCCCTTTGAGGCTGACATCAGCAGCGTGGTGCAGGGCAGCCCAGACACCCTGTGCCGCATCACCGTCGCCCTCAACAACACCCTGACCCCCCACACGCTGCCCCCAGGCTCCATCCAGTACATGACTGACAAATCAAGGCGAGTTCCTGGGCTGTTTTACTGCTGGGCTCATCCCAGGGGTGTGGGAGAGGGTTGGTTTATTCAACTGCTGGTTCATAAATCCCTCCATGGGGTTGTCTTTGTGGTGAATTCTGTTGGTAGAGCAGCGAGGAGTTTAAGCTGTGGTGGTATGGGGAATCAGCAGTGAGTTATTGCATCTGTTGTGTGCACAGGGAGCTCAGGTTGGCTGATTTGTCAAGCTGAATCAAGGGCTGGTTTGAGAAGCTTGGATTCAGCTGGAAGCTGCAAGTACCAGCTCTCCTGAAGGATCAAGCTCTTTGTTAACTTCTTTGTTAACTGCAAAATCCTTCAGTGTAGCAGGAGAAAGACAGATCCAGCCTGTCATAAAGATGTTTTACACAATTATTTTGCACTGCCAGCATCCACATGCTGCCTTCAGCAGTGTTATGCAGCCAGTTTTCCTGTCTTGCTCACTCAGGTACCCCAAGAATTATTTTGTGCAGAACACCAGGTTTGATTTCTTTAATTATGCTGGAATCCACCGCCCAGTTGTGCTGTACACCACTCCTGCTGCCTACATCGATGACATCACTGTGACAACCACCTCATCAGACAGTGTTGGTAGGTCCTGAGCAATTACAGCTCCCTCAGACTCCAAATGGAGGTGACCAGAGCAGCAGGGAAAATATCCTGCATGAGTCTGATTGAATTTGTTTCCTGGTGGCTTTTTCCTGAGGCTGAGCTGTCCTCTTGCAGTCTCTGATTGTCTTTTGTTTCCTGAGCCAGCCATGGTGCAGTATCAGGTGGTAGTGGTTGGCAGCACAGCCAATTCCCTGTCCCTGAGTTTACGTGACCAAGAGGGGAAGGTGGTTGCTACAGCTGATGGCCCAGTGGGAGAGCTCAAAGTCCTCAACCCAAACCTCTGGTGGCCTTACCTGATGCACGAGAACCCTGGATACCTGTATTCCTTGGAGGTAAAGTGGCATTTCCTCCTCTCTGTGTGTGTTTCATAGGGTGAAGGCACTGCCATAGGGCCCATCCTCTGTTCTCTCACGGGCCCTGTGCATGTGACTAGAGTGACTCTGCTAATTAGGCAGCAATCAAATCGAGCTTTGGCAGCTCCTGAAGAGTCTGCCAGAGAGAAGAGCATTCCTGGAGTGTGCTCTGAGGTGCTGGCCCTTCACACTGAGGGTCCAGTCCATCCCCTCCGAGGAGATCATGAGTTCACTAGCTCGAGCCTGGGAGCTTCTGAGGGAGTTAGGGGTCAGTAGTGATGTTCATGTGCAGAACCTGGGGAGGGTGAGCTGCTCTGAGTCCCCAGCAGGTGATGTGTCAGTCAGCATGATTGCATTTTCTGTCCAGGGCACAGAAGTGGCCTGGGGGATGCTATGGGGAAAAGACACTGAAGTGTTTGAGATGAGCAAGTGCCAGAAGGGTTATCCAGGGGCTGGATTCTTCATCCTTCAGCTTCCACACCTTGCATTTCTATTTTGTGTTCAGTCAGACCTGGCTCCCCCCAAGCAGCAGCAGTGAGGAACTGGCTGTGTGCTGAGGCAGGGCTGGGAAAGGATGTGGAGCCAAAATCTCCCTCACAGATGGGGAGGGAGCTCTGGGCATCCCCCTGAGGATCCCTCCCATTCCTCCCTGGATGTGCAGGTGAAGATGCAGGCCCAGGTGGGCGAGGCGCTGCTGGAGGACGTGTACACGCTCCCAGTCGGCATCCGCACTGTGCACGTCACCAGCACCCAGTTCCTCATCAATGGCAGGCCCTTCTACTTCCACGGCGTCAACAAGCACGAGGATGCAGATGTAAGTGTGGCACCCACAGCAGGGACACCCAGGGCCAAAGCTCCTGCTGCTGAGGTGGCACCTGCGCTGCCTCCCCTCCCCTCTCCTCTCCCAGGAGCTGTTTCCTCACGCTCTCCTCCCAGCCTAAGCACTAAGGGGACACCATGCCTGGTCCTGCCACAGTCATGGCATCCCTCAGGGCACGTGGATGTGCTGGTGGAGACCCTGAAGCATCTCCCAGCCAGAGCTTTCAGTCAGACACGCTGACAGTCAGTCATTCTGCCATGAGGGTGGGGAGGCCCTGGAACAGGGTTCCCAGAGAAGCTGTGGCTGCCCCATCCCTGCAAGCGTTCCAGGCCAGTTGGACAGGGCTTGGAGCAACCTGGGCTAGTGGAAGGTGTGGAATGATATGAGCTTTAAGGTCCTTTCCAACCCAAACCCCTCTGACTGTGCCAGTGGCTGTCGGGCTGGATCAAGCAGGGAAGTTGTGTTCACAAGGGGCGATTTCTCTCTCCCCCCAGATCCGTGGCAAAGGCCTGGACTGGCCCCTGATTGTGAAGGACTTCAACCTGCTGCGCTGGCTGGGGGCCAACTCCTTCCGCACCAGCCACTACCCGTATGCCGAGGAGATCATGGACCTGTGCGACGCCTACGGCATCGTGGTCATCGACGAGAGCCCGGGGGTGGGCATCAAACTGCCGTAAGAGCTGCCCAGCATGCCCTGCCCCTCGCTCCTCTGCTCCTCCCTGAGCTGTTTCCAAGTGTCCCGTTACCCTTCTGACACTTTTGTCCTCAGTGGACACCCTGTGCTGATAGTGGGAGTACTTTGCTCCGTTTGGAAATCTCCGGTTGCACCACCGGTGCCTCGGGATGTTGGGCAAGCAGAGGGCATTTTGCCACATTTTGCCACATGGCTCCTTTAATGAGCCCAAACCACGGCCCTGAACTGTGCAGCAAACTTTGTGGAAATAGGGCAGAAGCCATCCTCAGTCATCCTCAGCATCAAGGCTCTGCTGTGCCCAGAGGCCGAGTTTTCACAGGGAAAGGCAGAGGGGATGGATTTTACAGCCTCATCTCCTTCTGTCTTCCAGAGAGAGCTTTGGGAACAAGTCCCTGCAGCATCACCTGGCTGTGATGGAGGAGCTGGTCCGCAGGGATAAGAACAGGCCCTCAGTGGTCATGTGGTCAGTGGCCAACGAGCCGGCGTCAGAGCTGCCCCCAGCTGCTCACTACTTCAAGTAAGTGCCTCTGCTCCTCATCTCTTGGCTGCTGAAGCCTCTTCTTCCTTTGGGATGGCACAGAGAGGTAGTAAAGGGAGGGCAGGCATTTTCTGGGGACCCTGGAACTGAACCTGCAGATGCAAACTGAAATGGAACGGCTGCATGTGTCAAACTGATGCTCAGAACTGTCCCAGCGTGTTGGTTCTGAACCACCAAGGCTCCACAAAATTACCAGGAGTCCACTTGGTTTGAGCATCTCTTCTTGAACTAAGGGTTAAGTAAAATGTTGGTGAGAATGGAACATTCCTTGTTAGCACTGGCAGATGAGTGCTGAATCCTTTGAGAATTACAGCAAAGCTGTAGAATAACTGGCCTTTCATTGTGAACACAAGGTTCTGCAGTTAGTGCTGCTTATTTGTTCTGTGCCTCCCCACTTCAAAGCCACTGCTTCGAGTCCCTGCAGTCCCCTTGGTTGTATTTCTAAAGAGATTTAAGCTTTGGAGAGCCCAGAGGCAGCTGTGTAATGGGCAGCAGGCTGTCCCTGGGAGCTGTAGGTACATTAAGAGAGAAATGTGAAGTTTCATTCTTCAGGATGTTCTACCACCCTCCTGCAGTGTCAGGGCAGCAGCAGAGCTTCATTGTCCCATTCTGTCCCATCTCCCTCACTCAGGGCTTCCTCAAAAGCATCCAACCTCTGCCTGCTGTGGCACAGAGCCTCAAGAACACATCCCAGGAGTTGTTCAGAAACTTCCCATTGCCCTTTTTACAGTTTCATCCTCAAACTCAACTATCCCTTCAACTTCTAAGCTGCTGGCACCACCCCATGTGCCTGTGCTTGGTGTGCTTCCACTCTGCTCTCTTTCAGGTGGCAGATATTCCCTTTATTTCATTAGAACACTGGCTGCTAAATCAAAAGCAGCTCTGTGGGTGGAAGGACAGAGAGCCTGGGGAGAGGGGGCTGTGCTTCTCCACGCTGTTGTTGAACTCTTGCTTTACTGTTTGCAAACAGGACAGTGATAGCTCACACTAAAGCTCTCGACCCCTCCAGACCAGTCACCTTTGTGACAGATGCTAATTACGCTCTTGATCATGGTGTAAGTTTGCTTCATTTTTCTAGCTTTTTCTTTTGTTGTTGTTGTTGTTTTTAATTCATACATTAAATTTCCTCCTCTTGTTTTATAGTCCTTTCCTCACCTCCTTCCCTAAATTTACAGGAGGTATTTAGCAGGGAAAGGCTAAAGAAAAATTATGTTTTTGTTTCTAGTAGAAATCTTCTTATCCTGTAGTTGTAGTGCAACAAAAAGGATCTGCAGGAGAACAATTCTTTGTGTGCAGGATTATGTCCCTGAATTCCATAAATATTGTCATGCTTTGCTGTGCCATTGATTGTGTTTACTAATGCTCAGGAATTTCACTTGCAATTAAGCCAAAGCTTAAACCTCTTTAAAATGCTCACAACCCTTATGGAAGTCTAAAGGAAGGAAGCTTTGCTTTAATTCCTGCTTTAAACTGCTCTAGATCTTCTTTGGCAGATGTCTCTTTGTGTTGAGTAATCTAAAAGCTCCTCCAGCTCCACAGTTAAAGCCCTAGAGCTGGATAAATAACCAAAAGGCACTTTCCTTGGATTTTTGGGCCTTTCATAGCATGGACCAAGGATTTTTTAACACCTGTGTTTGTTTCCAGGGTAGATCCTTGTACAATAATCATTTCTAGCAGGTGAGTTGGTGCTGCCACACATCCCTGCTCCAGGTTACACTTTGGATTTCTTCTAAAATGTGCTCTAATTAGCAGGAATGGCTGCAACTCTGAGGTTTTTCTTCCCCACCCCAGAAAAAAACAAAACCTCTGATGCTTTAAATTTGAAAGAGCCCAGCAGGAATTTGCTTCTGGATGTCCCATTCCCACTCTGCCCAACTGGAGAGGCTTAGGCAAACAAACCCAAAGAACAGATCTCATACACTGATGTGATATTAGAACTTTTTTTCTTTTTCTTTTATTACAAAACATGTTAAGAGAACATTGAACAAGTTACATACAACATCACTTTATCTTGAGGGGGCTTTGTGCCCTTTTATCACACTGTCCATGTGGTAGAAATGGCAAATAACTTGCAGAATGCTTTAGTCTTAGTATTGCACCATTGATGCACAAAATTTAGTTGCTAGTCAAAATATTTGACCACTCACTTGATAATCACATTCCAATACTCAAAAAGAAAAAGTACATCTAAATGTACCAGCAAGCCAGAGACATCTTGGAAACAAAAAAACTTCTAACAAACCTGAGAATGAAACGTGTTGATCTTGTCTAACTCTTTGCTGTTACTTCCTAATCTGTAAGAAAAATTGCCAGATTAATGCTGTTAGCTTATTAAATTTATCCTTTTTCTCTTTTTTTTCCTGGGAAAGAGATGATGTTTGGAGGGCCTGAGTGATGGGGGAAACAATTCTTTCCACGTGTAATAAACCTGGATTCCATTAAATGAATCCAAAGGAGAATTTAGGTTTACAAGAGAAGGTTGAAGTCTGTGCCAAAACACTCTCACCTTGTTTTTTGCAGGCTCCCTACGTGGATGTGATTTGTGTGAACAGCTACTTCTCCTGGTACCATGACCCAGGCCACCTGGAAGTGATCCCAGTCCAGCTCACAGCCCAGTTTGAGAACTGGTATAAAACCTACCAAAAACCCATTATCCAGAGTGAATATGGAGCAGACTCGGTGCCTGGGCTGCACAGTGTGAGTGTTGTGGTGTTTGCCAGATGGAAACAGCTCTTACAAGGCAGCAAAATGGCACTGGGAGAGGGTGGCACCACTGGGCCTGGTTTGCTGTGAGATGCTTTAGTGTCCAAAAGGCTCCAGGATTGGGATCCTGCTCCATCAAAACCAGTGAGCTTTGCCACTCACTTTGTTTAAAGAGGACTCCAAAACCTGTCCTTGGCAGTGGTAGAAAATGCTTAAATGAAAGCAAACCCTGGAGAATGGAGGTTTTGTGGTGCTGTCCCTGACATGACAAAAGCCACCAAGGGAATTCCCCCTGGAAATACCTGGAATTTTGTGTTTGCTAATGGTCACAACAGCCATGTTAACACAGCACAACCAGCAGACCAGGCAGCCACAGAGTTTCTGTTCAGGAATAGCTCCTCAGGCAGTGGGAATGGCTGTGCTGGGATGGTTTGTCCCCTCACCCTGTTCTCCTGGCTGCAGGACCCACCCCTGATGTTCAGTGAGGAGTACCAGCAGGCCATGCTCAGGGAGTACCACGCCATCTTTGACAAGAAGAGGAAGGAGTACGTGGTCGGGGAGCTCATCTGGAATTTTGCTGATTTCATGACTAATCAAGGTGAGCTTTTATTTATATTCCAAACGCCTCTCCATCCTCCCTGGGAGTTGAGTGGTTGAAGCCACACAAAGACTGTGCTGAAGGGTAGGACAAAAGGCCCTCTCTTCACCAGGATGGAGCACAGCTGGTTTTGTCACCAGATCCAGCATGACCAAAGCCAAGAGGGAAGGTCCTGCCTGTGCTTAATTCATCCTTTCTCCTTCACAGTTGCTCCCAGGAACATGAGACAATGCACAGGGGAAGCTTGTGAGGAACCCAGGTTGCTCCTGGGTTTTGGCCACCCTCAATTCAGAGCTTCAGGCAGCTGTCAGGGACATCTCTATTGCTTCCAGTGTCACCTACAGCTATCCTGGCAACAGAGCACCTTAAATAATCCATATGAACTTGGTAGAGGTTTAGCAGTAGAGGAGCAGATGCCACACTGACACAACAGCTGTCTCACTGTGACACTCCACAATGCAGATAAGTGCAGTCACAAAGGAAGGGAAATTCCTTCATTTACAGTGCAGTCCCACAGAAATTAAACAATCACAACTCAGATCTAGTAATGAACCTGTTCTGCTTATGCCACCTGCAGGGGGTTGGGGTGGTGAGCAGTCAGTGAGAGGGAGGAACAGCACTAAAATACCCTGCAGAGCACCAGGACAGGCTTTAGAAAGCTCAGAGATGGCAGTGGCCAGAAAAGCAGCATCAAAAAGGACTGAGAACATGTAGACAAGGTCACACAGATGCAGTTCCAGTCTCTCTATGTGTTGCAATCTTCTCTCATTTCCTAGGAAAATTAAAACAGGCAGAAAGGATCCAGACACCACACAGGACAGTAAACAGTCATTATTTCCTCCATTCAATCTGAAGGTGGAGCCAATCTATTGTAGATATAACACTGATCAAAGGGCACACCCCAATTAAATGTCCCAGCTCACCAGCTGTAAAAAACAAGGAATTGCAGCTGGATTGCTCTGTCACAGCCACGGATCCTGCCAAGCTCCCTGCTGTACCTGACTGTGCAGAAGAAAGTGCAGAGGTCTCTTCCACCTGGCCAGATTTAGTACCTACACTGTAACAGCTCCCAGCAGGGCCTGGAAGAGCTTGGTTTATATATTTTATTTTATAATTTCTCTGCAGGGACCACACGAGTTTTGGGGAACAAGAAAGGAATCTTCACCCGCCAGCGCCAGCCTAAAGCAGCCGCATTTGTTCTTAGAGACAGATACTGGAAGATTGCAAATGAATCAAGCTGTCTTCCTCCTGTAATAACATCACATTCCCTCTTCCTAAAATGAAGACAAAGGGTTTAGTGGCTGGGGATTATGTCAAAGTTGTTATTAAATTTCTGTTTAAATAAGTTTTATGCCTGATTCAAGTCGTGCAAGTCCAATGCAATTTCTAATCCACCTGAAGTAGTTACTGTGATGCAAAGCAGGTCAGAAACTTTTGTTTCCTCTGCTCAGCCATGTCTGGAGGCTTCCTGTTTCCAGGCAGGAAGACAAATACTTTCAAGAAGCTGAAGTTAAGAAATCCTGACTGAGGTATCTGTTTATGGCAAAAAAATTACAAATAATACATGATACAACTCAATGCTGAACTTAAAACAAAATCTAAGTTACTCTAAATGAACATCACATCCCTCTAAAGCAAATGAGGTTTTTCCAGTTCAACTCCTCTAAGAGTTAACACTACTGAGATGACAGCAAACTGCCCACAGGCTTGCAGGGGCAGAGTTTGTGCAGCTGCTCTGGCCTGACAGGATGGATGTGTGAGAAATCCTGAGCATTCCCAGCAGCCAGGAAGGGTGTGAACCACCCAACATACTCCAACAGAGTTTGGAATTCCTGTTCCAGCAGCAAGGTGGAATGTTAGAGAGGGAGGGACTACATCAACTCAACTTTAAATCTATTTATTCTACAGTACCAAAACGGCCACTATTAGACACGAGCTGTGTCTAACAATGCCACTTCTACTGTGGAAGGGCTTCCTTCATATTAAATGTCATCACAGGAAGAGCAGCCCAGAGGGAAATTCTGTTCCAAATGTTTCTGAGAGTGGCCTGAAGCCCTCTGGGGTAGGGCCAGGTATAAATCCTGGTGCTGCTTCAGTGATGTCCCTTTAGGGCTTTAGCCTGGCATGGATCACACCAGCACACACAGAAAAATTCAAATATTTAGTCTGCAAACTTCCCAGCATTGTCCCAAATCACAAGGAGCAGAGCAACAGAAGCAGAGGCTGCCCAATGCATTTGGGAAGTGACAGTTCTGGAGTTTGATCACTGGAATTCACAGATTCCGGGTGAAACTGCTGCCATCACTCCCTGTTCTGCAGCTGCCTCTGCTGTGAGTGGCTCAGGGAAGTGACTGAATCTGACCATAAAAAGAAAATATTTTCTTTTCTGTTGTGTGGTGGCCAAATTCTGTTCCCTTCAGAGGTGGCACACGAGGAACCAACAGCACCTTCCACCCTGCCCTAGCAGAATAAGGACACAGATGTTCACTGCAGACTCCACAACAATTTTTCTTGTGTTTTTAAGGGAAAAGAAACAACACTACAGCGTTCCTCACACTGTGCTAGGCCTAGATTTTCTCTAGAACTAAACCCCCAGAATATAAAACTATGCACAATAAAAAGACATTTGTTCAAAGACACCATGGTCCCATATTTAAGCCCACTAGCAGTGTTTGAAAGTAATTTCAACTTCTCCATCTCTAGCCATCATCCTTAAAAACTCATTTTCTTCCCCAATTTCAACAGACCTGACCAAAACACAGATGAGGATTTGACACTGGTCACTCCTTACAAACCAGGGCTCAGCTCAACCCCCCCAAAATCTGAGGGTTAATTCCTGCTTGTTCTCAACAAACCCAACCCTGCCCAGCAGCTCCCTCCCCAAATCCAGGGACACGTACAGCAGTTCCCAGGGATTTTGTGGTCTGTGGGACCAGCTTTGAGCAGCCCCAATAAAGCAGAAAGTGATAAAAATCACAATGTTGGGCTTGTTTTTTTTGCTTAAAGAACTGTAAACAGTGAAAGCCTCAAGTCAACGCTGCTCAGCCTTTACACACAATGCTCAGCCAGACACAAAGCTGCAGGAATTCTACTGGGAAAACTGGGATCTGGGGGGAATCAAGTGCTTTAACCCTTCTACTGCTAAACACATACAAGGTATTGGAAAAAAAACCACACGACTTGGTACAATTTCTAAAAACAGAATTACAGTACTGACATTAAAAACAGTTTCTAAGGCTCAGACTGAGTCCAAAAAGGCCTCTGGTTGGGTTCATTCAAGCTCTTATGTTTGGACTGCATGAATGCAGCATAAGAATGATTGCAGCAAGACATCCACAGGTAATTTCTACATTTATTTTTGTTGGGTTTTTTTTTTCTTTTTTTCTTTTTTTTTTTATACCAAAAAAAGTTATGTGCAACAAATAGAATTCGTACATATTTACATAGTTTTTTTACCTGTTAGCAAAATTGTATCCTAAACCTCCAAGAGAGAATCTCTCAGCCTATATTGAGAAAAGGAACATCTGCCCAATGACTCCATTTTAAATGGGTGTTGGATTTGGAGTTGAAAGCACTGGGAATAAATAGTTGATGTACTATACAGAACAAACACCTAATATTTAGGCCATGCTTAATACAGTTTTATGGTAACAGAATACTTCATCTTTTCTGGATCAGTTTAAACAACATTGGCAGAACCAAAGCCATCCAACCTCTGACTTCAGCCCGCACAAATTAGGAGCAGAACTGCCTGAAGCACCTCACCAACCTCCTGGAACAACTGACACTCAACAGCAGCACAAAAATGCAAACTACAGCATTCAGAAACCTCACCAGAGATCTGTTGTCACTTCGGATCTCAAAAGTGCTCAGGAATGTTTCACTGGCCTCAGTGTCACAAATATTTTAGAAACTTCCAGGAATATTAATTTCCTCCACGAGACTCAAACGCTTTGTTGGCCTTAAAGACTAGCAAGTCCCTTACAGTAAGAGGATTTCAGGAATGTTGAATTCCTAAGCAGGCTTTGGGATGCGGTTTTTTGTCTTTCTGATCCGCTCCTCGCAGTGGAACTTCCAACTCAGAATATTCTGTGATCCCAAAGGAATTCTGGAATTCTGAGAGAGCCAAAGAGGGGCAGGAAGAGCCCAAATTCAGAACCTCTGTTTGGATACTGTGTATTTTATCCCGTCCATTCTCCTGAGTGTTGAAACCACAACGAGGATCTCTGTAACACACCCCTGTCCCTTGCCAGCCCAAATATCATTTACCTGCCTTTACCCAGACTCCTGCATCCTTGAGAATTTTTAGGATTTGCCTTTGGATTTGTAAGGGTAAAACCAATATCAAGCATGCATTTGCCACCACGTTTTGGCTGGGGGGCACAGCTGCACTCCTGATTTCCATCACAACCCATTTTACTGGAAGATGCTGTTTCTATCATTGGGAGCAGCAAGGAAAGAGTCAAAAGAACTGGAAGCAGAAAGGTCCAAATTTCTCCTGCTAAGATTATTCTGCCCTTTATTCAGGCCAACTGCATTTCTGAAGAACGAGAGAGAAACAGAAGAAATCGGGGCCATTTCTAACAAATCACTTCCAGTAAAAAGTAACTGCAAGGGAAGCACACAAGACAAGAGAGTTCACAATTAAGGATCAGATTTGCAAGGTCGTGCACAAAGTGTGGCTGCAAATCCTCCCAGAGCCTAAACTCCAGCTCCATTTGCTCCCTATGTGCACACAAACAAGGACTGCAGACACCACTGCTGAAAATCTGGCCCTAAACATTTTTACTAAACAAACTGAATCAACAGACTATGCCCACACAAACGAGCACAAGACACGGTGAAGTTAACACCAATACTTTCAGCTGATGGGGCTTTTTTTTCCCTCTTTTTTCCCCCAGGAATTGGACCAAGTACTCATGGATTAGACTTGTCTTCATGGCTGCTTGCTCTGAGATAGGAGCAACTTTCAGGCAGCAAGTGTTCACCTCTTCCTTGGGTAAAAAAAAGATGCCTTTAGTGTAGATCACAGAAATGCATCAAAATAAAATCTATACAACACATTAAACACTGCTACTGCCTCAAGGCTTGGGAGAGAACAAAGCCAAGCCTTGAGGGACCAATTCAACATCATTCATTCTCCTTAATATCAAAGTGGAAGGCATTTGAGAGACAGAACTAAACATCAAGACAAGCTTTAACTGTACTCCGGTCAATACGAAACTCATTTAATGAATTGCTGGCTAACTGTGGGATGAGGGACAAGTCATTTAGTGTTACATGCAACAGATGTTATTCACACCACAGAACTCTGTACAGAAAAGCAGTTTCCACCTCCACCCTTGGTACAAACCAGAATTACTTCAGTAGTAATTGAAATATTCATTTTGTGAATTCGATCTCCAAATTTGTTTTGCTCTATGGAAACACTGCTCGTTTCACAGTCAAGTTTATCCTTAGTGTTTAAAATCCACCTACAATGGAAGTGTCTCTCTGACATTCATGTTTGAGAATGAAAATGCTAAAAGGAGTTAAATTAGTTCTTTAAATAAATGGGTATGCAATTAGAATTCTTCATATTTCAAACTGACAAGGGCAAAAAGCAGCACAGCACCAATTACAGAAAGTAGCTGAACCCACACATTTTGGTGTCACACAGTCTGAAACACAAGTATTTCACTTTTCCAAATCACATCAACCTTTTAAATTAAACTGAAAACAATACTGCTACCACTTCTCAGTCTAAAAACTAAAAACAGATCTCTTAATACTCTTCTATCCCCAGCAAGTTTGCTGGGAATTTTGTTTGTTCATTTTTAAAGCAAGGACACTTCTGCCTGCCAAGTTCAACACAAAGTATTTGGTTTAAGATTTGAAGACAGAAGGCACTTTTAACATTCAGCCTTAGAATACTGAGTGCAGAAACAACGTGTACAATTTTGTTCCTTTGTTTAAATCTGCAGTTTAATATATTTTTTTTCCCCAATTAGTTCTTAGAAAGAGCAATGATAGCACTATATCACATTTCATTTTCAGGAGCACATTGACTTACTTATCCCATTAAACAGGTTGCCCTTCCAAGAGATCTTCTCCACGTGTGTGTGTGTGTGTCAGGCCTAAAGTTCATTTCCCAATATAGCACAAACCAAAGATCCTGACCAAGATCAATTAAGGAACTGCTTTTTCAGTGCACTGCTTGGTTATCCTGCTCACTCAGTGGTTTCCAATTCTATACTGCAGCATTCACAGAACATCAAACATTAGTAACACTGGCTGGCTGAGCACAGCTTCCAACGGAACAGCTCTGCTTGGAAACGGAGTCCTTTCAAAGAACACTTCATCCAACCCCCAATCTCCAAATCAGCTTTTCATTGACCACATGAAGCTAGTTTTGTTCTGTACAGAAATTAATGAGGTTGTCATTTAATCAACATACTTCAGGTTTCAGCTTTAATTCCATTTTTGTTACTGGAGACAAAAAAAAAAAAAAAAAAAGAAAAAAGAGAAAAATAAAAGAAGAAAAAATGGAACCAACCCCAAGCATCATTCTGGTGAAAGCCCAACAGTGAGAGCAGCAACTCCACGTTCTTTAGAGGTCACTTCTTCCATCGTGTCAGTCGACTCTGAGCTGAACCCTCTGACAGCTCCTAACCAAACCCATGGGACAGTGAGTTCTCCAGGGATGAAACCAAGAGTTCTAATTTTATTTACAGTGTAAGTCCTAGTCAAATCTAAGTCCATCAGCTAAAAAAAAAAAAAAAAAAAAAGAAGAAGAAAAGAAAAAAAAATACACATACTGTAAACATGGCAACATTAAATATGGTGATGCTAGTCTAGAATATTTCATGTCATGATCACATCTTGTTATACCTGAATTTATATACAGGATATTTTATAGCAAGTGTTACCCACTTCACAAGTGGAGGGGGAAGAGAGAGAGTCTAGGTTTTGCTGTGGCTAAAACTCCTTCAAAGTAAAGTTAAAGCTTGTCTTTGATTGTTATAGAGCTTTCTTTCATAACCGCATTTAAACTGAAGATTAGCACAGAGAAATTATCTGGGGCCCCTTGAAATTTATAATTCAAAATTTCCGTTATGATTCTCGGGGAGGGGGAAGGGGAGAAAAAAGTGTCTGATATGGAGAATAAAAAAATTACTGCAAAATAAACTTAATGGAAGTTGGGTCTTCAGACTGTCAGTCAAAAGTTCCACCAGGGGTTATTCCTGTTTGGGTTGGAGTTGCCTCTTCCAGGCCTCGTTCAAATAAACTAGTCGTTTGTAGTTGATGATAAAGAGAATGAAGTTCAGCAAATATGTGAGCACGCAGACAATGCAAAATTCCTTCAGCACGAAGTACAGAATGTATGCCAAGTACAGGGACCCTACTACAGACACTATGGAGGATGTCATGAGGATTAGAGCTGCTACTGCACTTGCTGTCATACCTGCAACAAGAGAGACAGAGTTACTCACCCCTCCCCACACAGAGAAAAACTGAATTCAGACTCAGCCACTCAGCAATATTACACAGAATTCTGGTTAAAATACCATCTTGAGAAATCAGTATTTGGAGGGGAGTATCTAAGGCTCTGTCTGACAGCCCAGTGGAGTTGTGTGGGATTAACCATGCTCATACTCCTGAGTTATAGGAAAATTAGTGGTCAAGTTATTTCTGTCAGGATTAACAGCTTTACAGCAAACCATAGAGTTACCAAGAAATAGATATAATTATATTTCATGCACTTTTTTGCCTGCTCTCTCCATTACTCCTGCAAAACTTTCCCATTCCATTTTTATTCCCTCTCTTTTCCACCATGCAATCCAATGCCAAATATACTGGAGTGAAAATACCAGCACAGAAACTGTCTTCACACTTGGATTATTAATAGCATATCAGGAGAAAATCCAATTACTCTTTTTATCAGTTGGGTTTTTAAGCCCTTTGGACAGATGTATCATTAGAGTGATGCAAAAATAACCCCAAGATATAAAAATCAGAAGCATTTATCTGGTTTCCTGCAGATTGTGCAATGGATATTGCTCTCCTCCTGCATCCCCACAGCCCTGCTTTATATTTGAGGCTCTGAAGTGAATGAATACTTACCAAGTAGCATTTGTAGTATATAAAACACCAGGCCAAAAACACTGTTTGACTGATTTATTGCACTGTCCTTTCCAAAGATGGAACCCAAGAGACCGAATCCTCGACCCCATCTGTAAAACAGGGAAACTAATTAACTCTTATTTGGCCACCTACTGCTTTCCAGCAGCATTTTCAGTCCAGGGCTGTTGGGGAAAGAAAAGGACACAAATTCTGATATGATTTACTTGGAGCTCTCCTGGAAAACCAAGCAGCAACAGGGGGAGCACTGGGTACAGCTTTATCCCACACCTTGCTGACTGAAGTTGTTTGACACACTAGGAAATACTGAATTCATACAGCTGCAACTTCCCTGAACACCACCTCTGCTTCCCAGGGTCGGAGTTTAGAGCTGTTTTGTCAAATAGACACTTCCTTCCCCCACTGACAGCTTTAGCAGCTCTCTGCACCGCAACAAATTGGACACAAGGTCACTACAAAGCTGAGGCAAGGATTTGTTCCACTCACTTCTCTGCATCAGAGCAAGAGAATCAGGACATAAATCTGTACCTCAGCTGCTCCTCAGTCTAACAGCTCAGGAGGAACCCAAATCTGTCAAGCACACGAGCTGAGGATGGCACTATCACAAGATCAGCTCTTGCACAGTGTGACACTGAACCAACACCTGAAATCCCTACAAAGTGACTTTCAACTTCCCAGGGCTAAGGCAGAAAGCAGCACAAGCCCTACAAAACTGCTGCTGCAGGGAGGAGGGTGAAAGATTAAATTAGCAAATGTGTTTGTGCCAGAAACCATTAATTCCATGCCCTAAGGCAGTTCATGCTATTATTTGTAAAAGCAAAGTGAAGACCCTATTTATTAGTGTCACTTGAAAATACAAAGTTATTTTGCTATTTCAAGGTAATTTAACTCACAAGAGCACATTGGGATATTTGCCAGCAGATTTTTGGAGCATCAAGCCAAGCACTACACAAATGTCAGGCTTGCTTCACATTACCAGCTTAACTGAGCAAGGTAAAAAAGTGTCATTCCTCATCCTGCTGCAGCAGGAAACTCCAAAGAAAATGCAGTTTTCAGAAAGTTTCTTATCCTAGAGGCAACGGCCCTGCTGAACCAACACCCAGCTCAGGTTTGTCCCTGCACAAAGCAGGAATGTTGCTGATGTCACTCACCTGGGACCTGCCATCCCCACATCACAGTTTTCTCACAGGAAGAGGCACCACAATAAGAAGAATTTAATACCATCTCCAAAACATTCTCCAGTCTCACAGCCATCTGTGCAAAACTCATTTAAACTCATCATTTTAATTGTAGACTAAGTTTGAATTCACTAGTAATACTCTTGTGCTCTTCTCCCCAAGAAACCCAGCAGGTCCCAATTCTTAGAAAGCAGATTTACTGTATAAACAGTCAAAAATTAAACATGCTTTCAGCTAGTTTGGTCTCAAATCTTTTAAAAGTGAAACTTTTCTGCCAATATTAAGCTTCAAGGCAGCACAGACAATGCTTTTCCAGGGGACAGAGCCTCAGCATCCCAGAGCTGCCAGACATGGAGTTGCAGGGAAAAGCGGTGCAGAACTGCCTGGCTCTCTGCTCTCATCCCAGGGCAGCTCTGGGGTTATGGAAATTACAAAGAATCTCAATTATGGTGAGATTTCCTCTCACACCTCGAATGTTATCTGGATTTTAAGAGATTTTTTAGCCTTCCTTTGATAAGATGGTCACAGCACATGTAACAATTGTCCTGTGTTGTCCAAATTCCAAAGGCTGTAGTAAAGAGCCACACAAATATATTAAAGGAATTATCATTTTTACATTTAATAGTTTATACTTATTGTTCTGTATTACTACATTTATAGATGCTTCAGCCTGCCATGCACAGGTTCAGTTTATTGTTCTGGTCTCCAAGTGAGAATTCTTTGCAGGGTGACATTAAAATGATTTAAACACACTCAGGTTTTCCTGCACAACCCACAGTGGGTAAAGGTTCAGCATCAGCCTAACTCCAAATAACGGCAGGATGATGAATCCATCCCTACCTGAGTGCTCAGCAGATCCTGTGGTGTCTGAGAGCAAAGGATTAAAACATCAGAAATGTCATTTTACAGAACCTGACCCTGCAGTTGTTCTGCAAGAGAATAAAATGTTGCCAGTGGAAGGATAATGAGTTCCAGCCCTTCCTGAGAGTCACAGTCCCGGAGTGATCTGCGCAGAGCTGCAAGGTCAGAGCACAGGGAAAGCTTTTTCCACAAGCAGGACTTCATTAAGTGTCTTGTTGGCCTTGTAGCAGCTTTGAGGAGATCAAGTATTAAATTTCAGCCCATGGAGTCCAGGTCTAATCTCACATCTTATTCCACACACTTGGAGACAGCTAAGCAGCCTGGGGTTTAGCACAGAACACTTTTCCCAGCCTTATAAGGTTTGGAGTGGGAGCAAGTGTTCTGCATCAAACTGAAAAGCAAAGTATTTAGACTTAATATATTTACTTTGTATACTCCCTTTCCCATCTCATTTCCCTACTGAAAAGTCTAAATAGTCTCCTAATTTTATTAAGGTTGTAAAACCCACAATGAACCAGGAACTTCTGCCAGCAGGTGGAGGAAGGATAAAAACTCAGTAGATAATGTTCCTTTTCACACCAAATTCAGGTGTGAATTGCCTGATTGATGATAACTTTAAAAGTCTAAAAACGATGGCAAACAAATAGCAAGAAGAAAACAAGATGAGCTGCAGAAAATAAACTCAGAAGTCTTTCATGTAACCTGCATTTTACAAAAAAAACCCGTAATTTAGAAGAAATGTTATTCATTTGCATCCATTTTTTTGGATACAGAATGTTAAGCAAAATGACCTGCAGTAACTACAGAGCTGCTTGCACAGCAAGATAAAAGCACAGCCTGATTTCACCAAGTTTTTCCTGGTTCTGTTTGGTGGCTCCCATCCCTGAGGATCAGGAGTTCGGTGTCGCAGTCACTCCAGGTGACTCAGAGCACTCTGACAAACACATGTGCCAAACCCACTTTCACCACACCCGAGTTTCACTGCTATTAAAAAATACAAGGAATCAGATCTAAATACAAGGAACAAACCTTTACTACATCTCTGTAACTCAGTTTCCCTCCCTATCTGCGTGTACCACTCTGAATGTTCTTTAAAATGTTAAATAGTGATTCAAGAAATCTAAAATAAAGTGATTCCTCTACTTTCCCAGTATCTACAATTGAACACTGCAGTGATTTTCAGCCCAATGTGCACCATCTCTTATCAAAAGGAGGTTTTGGAAGTTATTATCCACCCTCTTAACAATGCCCCTTCTGGTTTGAGGTACTTCACAAAGCTCAGCAATGTTGCATTTTCAGAGGTTTAAAGCAGTGTTTGTGTGCAATTGTTACTTCTTAACAGGAAGACAAAAAGAACTGAGGTCACTGTGCTCCACGAGTGACCTATCCCCAGTAAAATCTTACACCTTTATGTCACTAAAATCATTTCAATCTCTTTTGCACAACTATGATCATCCTCTGTGTTCCAGAACAGTGTATTAGGGGACACACTTTAGGATAATTTAGCAGAGAAAATGCTCAAAGGGAACACAAGAACCTCATTTAGCCCACCAGTATCTCAAGTATTTTAGCAGACGAGCAAACAACCTTCCAGTTTAACAAGTTACAGGCTCTGAGTTATCAGCATTGGCTCCAAAAGCAGCAGAATTCCAAGCCTGCCAAACACACCAAGTCAAACAAACAAACCAAAAAGTGTTTATTTAGCCAGGAGTTGGATTAGTGTCCCCTGCAGCCCCTGTAAGAAATGTTTTTGTAGCCAAGCCCCAGCTCTGACAGCACCTGCAGATGGTTTTAACAGGTTTGCCAAAGCTCATTCCCCAAGATGCTTTCCTTGGCCTCCACTGTCCTTAAAGATCAGCTGAAATTTCTGAACTGGGCTTTCACCTGCACCGAGACACTTGGTGCCCTACTCTGAAGCCTTCCTGGATGTCCCAAATGCTTTCTGAGCACTTCTGACCTCCACCACAGCCCTGGTAATGATCAGAATCACATCCCCTCAAATTCAACAGGTAACCCCCTAGGTTTTTATACCCAGGACTGAACTAACCCTCGTATTTTCATTTTAACATGGAAAGAACCATACTGGGTCAGGGCAGGTCCAGCAGATGCCTTGAACAAAGCACACAGTTCCCAGGTCACATCCCAGTGTCCTCAAGGAATGCTTGGAAATGCAATCAAATCCTTCAGGTTATTCCAAGGCATGTCTGATCCCAAATCTCTGCATTTGTGCAGCAGCAGCTCTGCCAACACAATTCTCTCTCAGTTGCTGGGTTTGGTGCAATGAAAAGGGCAAACAATAAAAAATATTCTGTACTCAAACTGCAAGAAAAGAACTCAAGTTTGGGTGTTTTTTGGGTAGTAGGAGGTTACTTAAATCCTCTCATTTCAAGATCATTTATCATCCCATGAGCATTATTTTGTTATCAACACCCCGCACCATTTTGTAACCCTGAGGAAACAATAAATCTAATTTTCTAAAGAAATCAGAAAGGGCTACACTTGATAAGTGATGTGCACATTTCCTTATGCACCACTGGACTTCTGAGGTAATTTCTGGTCCATAGTGAAAGTTCTCAGAGGGGAGCAGAGCTCACCCCCTGCCTTCAGGGTAAAGCTCATATAAAGGTCAAAGGATCTGGAGCATGTTAAGAAAGTTTGGATGCAATTTCTTTCCAGCTTCACCAGAGGATTTTGGATTAAACCTAATTCATGGTTTCAAGGCCACTCTAACAGTTTTAATAAATTAAGTAAAAGCCTTCAATTAGAAGCCACAAAAAAGAAGATTAAAAATTCCCATTTGTAAACTTGCCAGCAGTGCTCAAAAATGTTGATACATTTAATTTCATGTTTAAATCTATTAGCAGCATTTACCATAACTAAATGAGGTTTTCTTCTGTATATCCTCCAGCTCTGTTTCAGAGCCTGTAAAAACTCTCAGTGTCTAGATCAGCAAAATATTAAGCAGACAGTGGATAATTATTTTATAGCAGCCTTTACAGAAGCACTGGCTATTCAAGATACAAACCAGCAGCACTGATTCCCTCTACATAATCTTTTATATTAAGCTACCATAAATTAAGCCCAAGTCTGAATTATAAGCACTTTGTTAAATTTATTTTGCACCAGGCAAAATAATTCCTAGCCCTATTACAAATTCCAGTCAAGCTGGAAATGATTTATTTATGAAAAGCAAAAATTAATGTTTGTGTGAGCACTCTAAGGATGGAAAATAAAAAGATTCCCACAGCAAGGGCACTGCTGTGTTTTATAAAAGATGTACCTCAGTCACTAAGTGTTGCACCAGTATTAAATCATCAGTTTTCTACTAAAAAGATGGGAAAAATCCCCAGAACACTTGAGTTACCAGCTTCTGCAGCTTTAAGAGCAACTTTAGAACTCCAAGCTGGTTTCAAGCAGCATTCCTGGAACACGTCCTCTCTCCAGCACATGGAATAAGCTCTGGATGCTCCCAGCTGACACCCTCAGTGTCTGCTCCCCACTGGGGACAGAGAACCTTGGCTCCCAGGGCAGGCTTTCCCCTCAGCAGAGGAGTGACTGTGCCTTTCCCTCCCTTCCCCTGTGGCACTGAATTTGGCTCCTCCAATTTCTCCCTGCCCAATTCCAAACCAGAGATCTTCCAAGCTTTCCTCAGACAGCAAACTCAGTGAATCCAGAATCCCTGGAGAAACCCTGTTACATCTCCCAACACCTTACACTGCCGCTTGCACTTGAAAACCTCAAACGTATCTGGATATTTGCTTGCAGCTACACCAATGAAAAAACTCCTGGGATATCAGGAATATTATAAATATGAATGATAACTGCTACATAATGTTCTTTACTTGGAATTAAGCAAACTTGACAGACAAGAAGTTTCCAGGAAGTGCCCCACACCAGAGCTGAATGGGAACCTGTGTAAATGTCAGCTTAGGAAAGCCTGGGAAGTTTTCTCCATGTCCCACTTCCTTGGAGAATGGGGTTGTTCTTGTCACCTTGATCCCTTTAAAGATGCACCGGACCAGTTCTAGCAAGGTGTGCTCTGCTGAGAAACCAGCACAGGGCAGTTTTGCCTGCAGTTCTTAGAGCAATTCACACCCACTCTGCAGAGGAACAGCTCTACACCAGCACAGTCAGCCAAACAGAACACAACGGGGGTAAATTCAGTGTTTAAAGTGATTTATGAACGTGAGCAGAACCATACAATAATACTACACCTGTCACAGGCCAGCCTTTCACACACTCCACACTTAACAGGCATTTTCAGGAGCTACCAGGTGAATATTCTGGTACATCCACAAGAAAACGCAAGGTGGATGTGCAACTTGGTCTGGAGGAAGATGTCCTTGCCCACGGCAGGGGGCTGGAACAAGATGAACTTGAAGGTCCCTTCCAACCCAAACCATTCTGCCATATCAGACTTTTTCAGAACTTTGCTCAGAGCGCCTCAAACACAAGACACTAATCCGAGACTTTGCCCATGAACAGAATAAGGAACTCCTAAAATATCAATGACATCCAGATTCTCAAAATGCTACTTTGACTCTAGAACTCCTTCAGCAACCAGGCAAAGATCAATATTGACTATTGCCAAACCTCTTCACTGACGCAGCTGCAAATATTGCTAAAGATATACACGACATGTGCCCTTTGCTCGTTTGTGCTGCTGTCTTGAGGCTCTGTTACAGTGGGTACAGCTATAATTATTGCGTGGCAGCCCACTAAAGTCATTCAAAAACACTAATTTATCCTGCAGGAATCTCCAATTCATCAAGACAGAAAGCAGAAATGTATTAGAAGACACCAAAATCTCTCAGGGAGTAGAAAGGACCAAAGGCTGTGGGTCTCTGCATTAACACTTAAAGGTCACATTTTATTTCAAGCTGTAGTATGACCTGTATGACTTGAAATGTGTTTTATTACTTTAATTCCCACTGTGAAACTACAGTAAGACCAAAAATATTTTTCAGAAACTGCTAGTAGCCAATTTCATTATAAATAAAGCCATTCTTGACACTTTAATTATTCGCAGCTACTAAGATAGCAATTAATTAAAAAAAAATACAGCAATTGCCAATGGAGATGTGAGGTACTGCCCTAATATCTGCCCTTATCAGCCACTCCTTAGCAGTTTTTTAAACTATTTAATGAACTTTTCCCTTGATAAAAACTTTAAATATGCTGACCATTCATTTTTTGGGTAAGGGATACTGGGAAGGGATCTCTCCAACATAATTTTCTGCATGAGTCAGGCTGTGATAGGAGATTTTCTGTGCTCCTCCCTCAGCATGCTGGCAGTCTTTACATTTCTGTTCTTCTTGTGTCAATGCCAGATCTGGCTTAAAAGCAAGACTTAGAAATACCAACAGCTGGTGAAAAAAAACTCCGCCCAAAATACCAGAAAGTCAGCTCAGGGAGAAATAAAGTAATTTATTCTAATTATTCTATGCATTTAAAATGAATCCTAACAGCATTAAGTGCTTTTTAAATTTCAGCCCACTCTTGGAGTCAAAACTCAAGATGTGAAGATTGCAACATTCCAAGTTCCAGCAAATCCAGCTTAAATAAAAAGTCACATAACCCAATGAACCGTCTAAAAACCAAAGTAGAAACAGAAGTTTTTCACCCAGTGAACTCTGCAGAGTTAACTACAATAATTAGCTAATCAATTAATTTCTGACTGTCGGTGTAACAGCTTAATAAGAAAAGAAATGTGAAAGTTAAATCTGAATTACCTGTGAAAAAGCTGGAACATAAAATCTAAACTCTACAAGCCCAGTGAAATGTAAAGTGTGGTTAAAAGTTCCTTTTAGAAATGAAGTTTCTGAGGAACTTTGGCGATGTGGGAACAAGGAACATTCAGCTGGAGAAAGCGAGAGAGAACGATGGATGTGGCAACACAGAAAATAAGACTAATTTCTTTCCAACTTTAATGCCTTGCCCTTCTGCCTTACTTTTAAAGCAGAACTCCCCCTCTGTGTCCTGCACAGCCTGGAAAGCAAATTCTTCTCCAAATATGGTTGGAGTGAACAGAACTTGCACGTTCCTTTTCCACAAACTCCTTTTACCACCTGCTCCAACGATCACGAGCTCTCCTGGCATTTGCAATGCTTCACTCCAGGCATGGTTCTCCTAGCAACTGCTGGGAGATCTGAGTGCATTTCATCCCTAACTCTTCACATTCTCATCTAGAATTCCTGCAGCAAAGGATTTCCAGGTCTTACTCAACGTGTCAGCTGCAGCATTGTTAACAAACACTGTAATTATCGAGCTTGATTCCATAATTAGAAATAATTCCAATTATATCTTTAGGTAATTTCCTTCTCACGAGCGTTCGGTAAACAGGCATCAAAATTGTGACATCCAATTCTCTGTCACAACAGCAGCATTTGCTGCAACAACAAAAAGCTGTTGGAGGACCAATTTTATACAAGAACAGGCTACTTAATGCTTAAATCTCTTTTATTCTCTTTTTACCCCTGTAGCTGTGATCAAAGTTAAATTACTGATGAGAATCACGTGGTTTAATCTCAGTAGCCTAAGCATAATTTGATTTCTATTATTTGAATTTATCTGGTGAGTTTATTGCAGTCTGCTCCCTAGTTAGATCCAAACTTCTCATTTCAGGACACTTTCCAAGCAGAGACATGAACAAATACCTTCACAAACTAAAGATGACCTGAGGCAGACAGAAAAGCAGAGTTAAAACCTTCACTCAGTCACAATATCAGATGGCAAGAGATACAGATCTCTGTCACACAATCTCACTTCAGTCACCATAGAAGAGGTTTTAGGAAAAAGAGCTCCCTGGATGTTTTGCCTCAATCATTTCACAGCTCCCAGCTTGACAGAGGATGGGAGTATTCCCTTCAACTGACTTGTTATGATGATACAGCAAGTACCTCCATAAAAACTGTGACAGCTTTTGCAGGGGTTACACTGAGAGGCGAGAAAGTAAATCTCAAGTACTCATTCAGCTGGAGGAACCAATGCAATAATAACAAAAATCCCATTAAAATAAAGAGGAAGGATTTAATAGATAGATTTGCTCAAGGACCAGATTTATACAATGACTCTCCTAACAGAAATAAGAGTCCTCAGCCTTTAGAAGACCAACTGCTAAACTGGCTAGACGTCTGCAAAATAAGTCAGGATTTGGACTGGGCTTGTGCTGCAGAGGCATTCAAGTCTCCCTTGAATGAAGCATTTCCTCCGTATCACCGAAGCATCTCCTGTGCTGCCAGGAGACGTCCCAATGAAAACGCAATACAGATACTGCAATTGAAACTAACAAAGCAAACCACCTGCAATTGCACTTGTTTATGTTGTCCTTAACCACTACTCACAGGTAGGGCACTCCATTCTCCCGAGCTTTTACCACTAAAACGCCTGTCACTCCACCTAATTGCCATTGATTACAACACAGCAATTGCGGGTGCCTCACCCTCCTGCTCGCAGTGATCCCGAAAATCCCCGCTCCCACAGCGGCCCTCCAGCGATGGGGCTGCCCCACACCGGGAGCGCTGCCCCCCTCCCGGGGCTGCCCCGGCCCTCCGAGCCCCCGCCGGGCCCGCAGCCCCTCTGAGCACCGACCCGGCCCTCCAACACTCCCCGAGGCACCGGAGGCAGCACTCCGAGACCCGTCCCCACCGCTCCCCCAGCCCTCAGCCCCTTCCCCCCGCGGGGGCGGCGGCGGGTCCCACCCGCGCCTCACCTGGAGGTGATGGCGGTGAAGCAGCGCACCCGCTCGCTGAGGTCGCACAGGGCCTGGTAGTGGCTGTCGCGGCCCTTCTCACGCTCCAGGTGGCAGGCGTACAGGGACAGCAGGATGCCGGCGGCGCACACGGCGGACCGCGCCACCCGCTCCCAGCGCGGTACCGACACCCGCAGCAGGACGGGCGCCGCCATCTTGGCCCCGTCCCTCCGCCTCAGCCCGCGACGCGCGCCCGGCGGCGCCCCGCCCCGCGCACGCGCGCGCGCTCCTCATTGGCCCGCCGCGCCCGCGCGCGCGCCCCTCATTGGCCGGGCGGGCGGGCGCGCCACAAACCCCCTCCCCACCCCCGCACTGGCCCCGCCCCCCGCCGCTTGCGCCGGACGTGGCGCCTCGCGACGACGTCACGTCAGGCCTGGGCGGGGGAGGAGGGGGAGCGTGGCATGGCGCCCCCTGGCGGCCGACGGGAGTCCCGGCAGAGTCCCCTCACGCCGTCGCGCCCGCTTCCAGCAGGAAAATGGGCTTTTCCTCGCCTTTATTCCCCCGGATCTGGGACGCGGCTCCGGAAAACGCGAAAAAAGCCTTCACGGTTGACCTGACCCTTAGGGATGATATGTCACTTCACTGGAGATAAGGTGATGTGAGCCGCAGTCCCGTTCTCCTGGTGTTTTTCCATGATTTTGGGCAGAATGCGCCAAACTCCCGCATCCGACAGATACACAGAGCCCATATGGTGTGCAGAGGGCCTGTTAGACTCCCAAAGTTCACCACGAGGTTGTCTAGGATGTGTAATTTGGACAGATGATAGAAGAAATATATTAAAAGTTTGACTGAAATATATTAAAAGTTTGATTTTGCTAGTGGACACCACAGCCTTGTGCTCCACTTGGCTCGGGAAGAGCTGCTGTTGGATTCCTCCAGGGCTTGCTCAGCCTTGCACTTGAGCGATGGGATTTCATCACTTATTTCCCAAATCTGGGATCGCATTCTGCCAGACTGGCTCACAGTCAGACGGACACAACCCAAAATCCAGGCTGGGTCTTCTTTCTTTCACACATTTCTATCATAATCATCATTGACACCTGTCTGGTAGTTGAAGAACTACTTAATCCCTGAGGCATACCCACACAAAAGTCATGGCAGCTGAAAATAAACAACCTTTGCTCGCTGTAAGCATCACCACAACCACCATTATTGCTAATTTTTTGGATGGTCACTCATTCTTGTGCCCTTCCCCAGTTCCTTGTGTGCTGTGGGCATCAGCAGATGCGAGGGTGACTCGGTACAGAAGGGAATTCTGGAGTTTTCCCAAGGAAAGCAGGAGGACAAAGCACAATGGCAGCATTCATCCCGCCGGCGGTGCCATCCTGCCCTCATTGTTCTGCAAAACAAAACAAATCCAAGAGGGACGCGGTCGCAAAATGACTTCAAGCGTCAAGAATCCCTCTGCCAGCACAAAAAAGAAAAAAAAAAAAAAAAAAAGGAAAATTGAAAACTATTAATTAAAAAGCGTTGAGAAAACCACTCATTAAGAAACGAGTTGCTTGAACTGTAGAAAAGCAAAATTATAACTCCTGCTTTCTATGCTGTGATTTGCTCTCAGAGATGGAGAGAGGCCAAGGGCCAGTGAGAAGAAACTCTCAGGGACGAGCTCCTGCAGCAACACCAGTGGTCTAAGCTTCTGCAGATGTCCCTGAAACATGATTTATCCTTTATATTTATCTCCTGATAATTCTCTTGTCAGCAACTGCTTTTCTGCTCTATAAATTCACAATGTTAGCACTTCTTTCATCAGGCAACAGTTGCATCCCCTGATGTAAAAGATATTAAAATGCCTGGCCTTTTTCCTCCTTTATAAGTGAAGAAACTGTGAACAAGCAATTTTTTTGTCATGAATTATCGTAACTGTTGACTGTGGTATTCCTTATCATTTCTGCTGTGTATAGAAACAGCTTCATTAATACGATAGTTAATAAATTAATTTAAAAATTCAGACGGTGTCTCTAAAGCACGGAGACAGCCCCTGGGTGGGGATGAGGAGGCAGGAGGGAAAATTTTTGGGGTGAAAATCACAGAATCACAGAATGGTTGGGGTTGGCAGGGGCTCTTGGAGATTCTCCATGGCAGGGTGACCTGGAGCAGGTGACAGAGGAACACACCCAGGTGAGGTTGGAATGTCTCCAGAGAGGGACACTGCAGGTTCAGAGCTCTGCCACCCTCAACGCGAAGAAAACTTCATCTCACGTTGAGGTTAAACTTATGTTTCGGTTTATGGCCATTACTCCTCATCCTGTTGCTCAGTATCACCAAAAATAATCTGGGATCATCCTCTGGAGATATTTCTATGGATTGATGGGATCCCCTCTCTGCTCCAGACGGAAATCTAAAATCTGTAACTCTACTGAAGGGCTGAATTTCGAGGGGCTTTTGGAGGTTCCTTTTCAACAGAGGAAATACCCTGAAGGCTGGAACACTTTTCATCCCGATTTAGGTGTTTATTATAACCGATGGTCCCACACAGATGCAGATTTATTGTGGTTTAGGTGTTTATTATGACCGATGGTCCCACAAAAACGCAGATGTATAGGTATTTAGGTGTTTATTGTGACTGAGGATCCTACAAGAGCGAATTTATGGTGTTTATTGTGGCTGAAAGTTCCACAAAGACAAGGGTTTATCACTATTTAGGGGCTTATTGTGACTGACGATCCTACAAATGAGGATTTACCGCGATTTAGGTGTTCATTGTGACCGAGGATCCTACACGCGCATATTTATCACAATTTAGGTGCTTTTTGTGGCTGAAGGTCCCGAAGACGCAAGTTTATCGCTGTTTAAACGTTTATTGTGACCGACGTTCCCCCAAGCGCGGGTTTAACCGCAGTTTAGGTGTTTATTTATTTACAGAGACCGCCGCTCCCGCCTCCATCGCGGCCGCTCCCGCGCGGCGCCTCAAGCGGGCGGAGGGGGCGTGGCCTCCGCGTCAGGCCCGCCCCGCGCGCGGCGTTCCGGAAGTGACGTAGCGCTCGGTGACCTTCAGAGGCGGCGGGCGGGTATCGGGCCAGGCCGTGCCGCTCGGGGTTTCCTCCGGTTCCTTCTGCATCACTCGGGGCTTTCTCTCGCTTCCCTGCGCTCCCCGCCACCATGCCCAGGGGCAACCGCAGCCGCACGTCCCGCGTGCCGCCCCCCGCCAGGTGAGGGCGGCCGGGACCCCCTCTCCTTCTCTCCCCCGCGCAGGCCGCAGCGGCCTGGCCGCCATTGTGAGGGAGGGTGACGCACCGGGGTGGTGGCAGCGCCCGGCTGGTTTGAGTTGGGCTGGCTCTGGGTTAGCGGAGCGGGGTTGGGCGCTCTGGGGGTTGGAAATGGGTCTGCTCGGCCGCAGGGTCTGGATAATCACCGTGTTAATCAACCGCTTTTGGGTCATGGTGTGTTTTTCCCCAAAACAACACAGCCCTATGTGAGCTGGGGAGTAACCAGGCAGAAAAAAGCCTGTAATTCTGACCCTGTCTTGCATAAGACGCTCACCAGAACACCGAGTTCATTCCTTCAACGTGTACGAAGGGTGTGTGTAATCCCAGCGTGATCCTTGGGGCCTCCTGTGCAGCGCCACGGGTCGCACTCGGCGGTCCCTGTGTGTCCTTTCCAGCTCGGGACATCCTGTGCCTCACAGGAGGGACGGCGGACTCCTGGCCCTGCAGCCACGTGGCTTCTGCCCGGCCTGCAGTGGGATGATGATGATGATGATGATGAAGTAGTGATGTTTCTCTCTGTATCCCTGCAGCCGGTCACACCCGGTGAGAGCCGCGTCTCCATCACCGGCTCCTCGGGCCTCTGTCCCCGCAGCAGCTCCGCCTTCTGCCGTGGCGGCCCCAGCGCCGAAGCAGCCGGGGCTGATGGCCCAGATGGCCACAACTGCTGCCGGAGTGGCCGTGGGCTCGGCCGTGGGACACACCATTGGCCACGCTATCACCGGAGGATTTAGTGGAGGGGGCAGCTCCGAAGCTGCCAGGCCTGATATCACTTACCAGGTGAGGGGAAGCACAGCTGGACACCATCTGATGGCAGCTCAGCTCCACGTGGGCTGAGGGAATTGCTGGAGCCTTCAACACCACATGAGTCACAGCTGGAATACTTACAGTCTTTATATAGTCTATATAAATATATGTATAAAGTCATATATAGTCTGTAGCTACAGACTGAATCTCCAAGGTAACTCACCATGAGTCATCTTAAAAAGATGTAACTCTTTTTAAGAGTTTAGAGGGATGCAGGAGTGATGTGTGGTAAGGTGTTGCTGTTCTTTTCTACTGTAGTATTCCTCTGATTCAGGCAAGACTTTCATGTCCCAGGTCTGATGCTGGTGAGACCTTTGCTCAGGTGCTATCCAGAGTTACCTGAGTGTATCAAAATTTGTAATTTTTTAAAAAAAACTGCTCTGAATGTGGCATTCCACTACTGCAAAATTGTTTTGTACTTCAGTCCTTCATTTGTTTTCCATTAAAAAATGAAGATTTTGACTGAAATGCAGGGAAGAACCCTCAGCAAACAGTGTGGGGGTGGTTTGGCTTTGTGTGAAGGGTCCTTATGGAGACATTTGGTCTTTCAGGAGCCCCGGGCTGCTGAGGCTGCCCAGCAGCAGTATGGTCCTTGCCAGTATGAGATTAAACAATTCCTGGAGTGTGCCCAGAACCAGACTGACCTCAAGCTGTGTGAGGGCTTCAGTGAAGTGCTCAAGCAGTGCAGGGTTGCCAATGGTAAGTACACAGTGCTAGCAGGCAGCTGGTGAATGGGATAATCAGTAAAAGTATCCTGGGAATGATGTCCTGGGGGTTTGATCCAGCTGGTGAAGGATGGGGAGTGATGAAGCTGCTCTGAAATCAGGTAAAGCAGCTGCTGTTCTGTTGGGCTTCTTGCTTGGGTGCTGTATGTCTGGCTGGGCTGGAGAGAGGGTGAATTCCTGATGCTTTGTGCTGGTAAATGGATTGAAGGTGACTGGAAAAGTGGCAGCAGCACATGGGGCATAAGCAGAGCTCTAAGGACAGCAAAACCATCCTGTCCTAGGAGGAAGGAGGTAGCTGTGCACCAGTGCTGATGCCTGCAGTTCAGCATATCCTAGCAAATGCATGAGGGAAGGGGGAACACCCTGACAAATCTGTCTTATGGCAAGGAAAGCACCTTCCATTCAGGCATCCAGAACTTCTGAGAGCTCCTTATTCCATTCAGGGATCTAAAACTTCCTGAGGTAACTCCTTCCCTTTCAGGTTTGGCCTAAACCTGCACGAGGAGGCTGCTGAAGATCATCTTGCAAGAACTGACCTATGAATGAAAACAAAAAAAAGCTTCAGTAATAAAGTTTAAAGCTGTCTGGTATCTTGTTAGTCCATATATTCACACTCTCATCCCTGTGGCTTGACTCCTGCCATAGCTGCCTCTGATGTGATCCAACTTCACAGCTGCGATTTAATTTAGCACAAAATGGAAGAGTGAATTATAAAGCGGAATGAGCTAATGTGGGTTTAACTGGTTTTGCTGATTGTTGTGTTGAATGTATGTAATGTTGTCTATAAATAAACTCTCTCTAGAAATACCTTGCTTTAGTTGAGTGCTGGAGTTGAAGGGTGAGGAGGTGAGAATTGACTTAGGATGTTCTGCAGGTGTTTATTTTCATGAGGGGCTGCTCCTGTGGCTTTTCCCTCCTGCCTGGCTCAGGCAGTGACAAAGCTACTGCTACTACATGAAAATAATAATTTTAAAAGTATTTACTGATGCAAAGTGCAAGCTCTCCTTTTCCCATCAGAGGGAGCAGCCACATCACGCCTTGCTCAAATCCTTGGGGCTGATAAAGTAAACAGCCTCCTGGACATCACTGGAAAAGCCTAGGGAAGCTGTGCTCCCACCAGGAACTGTGGTGGGGAATAATCCTGCTCTGAAAGGTGCAATTCCTGTTAAATACTAAATACTTTCCCTAGCATGACCTATTTTCTCTAAAGTGCTATTTTACTGTTGGCTGTTCTGCCCGTGCCTGAAGCACTTCACCTCTCACCCCCAGTTCCTGGACGTGAAAAGATTAAATCAGTGTTGAAAAGGGAGAGGAGTCACTGTACACTGGCGCGTTGAGGATGTCGAGCTGCCCGTCCTGGTGACACGGGCACTCTGCTGATCAAGCTCCCACCTCATTTCGGGGGTGTTTCACCGTCCTGCTGAAACTGAAATAAAACCAACGAGGGCTTTGGGCAATCTGTGACAACAGAAAATTGCCTTTAGCAGAGGCAGGGGCGATTCGGTTAGATATTAGGGGAAAAAAAATATTAAAAAATCACTGTTCGGGTGGCCAGGCATTGGAATAGTTTCCCAGAGAAGTTGTGGAGTCACCATGCCTGGAGGTGTCCAAGAGGCGCCCGGACCTGGCGCTGGGTGAGGACTGAGCGGCCCAGTGGTTACGGTGGCAGTACCGGGACTCTGCCACCTTTCCTGATTCCGCGCTCCCAGCCCGGCCCAGCCTCCCCGCGTCCCGGGGGCAGCCACAGCAACACCCCCGGGGAGGAGGGGCCGGGGCTCGGCGGCAGAAGGGTTAAACCGGGGAAGTGCCGCAGCTCCGGGGCGGCCCCCGGCCCCCCCTTGCCCCTTGCCCGGCCATGCCCGCCCGGCGCCCGCCGCTGCCAACTCGCGCTGCGCTTTCTGCGGGGCCGGGCGGCGGCGGCCGGCCCTGAGCGCTCGGCTCCCGGCGGCTCCCGGCGGCTCCCGGCGGCTCCCGGCGGCTCCCGGCGGCTCCCGGCGGCTCCCGGCGGCTCCCGGCGGCCCCCGGCGGCTCCCGGCGGCCCCCGGCGGCTGCAGGCCCGGGCCCGGCCCGGCGCTGCCCCAGCGAGGTGAGGAGCCGGCGGCGCTGAGGGGAGGGTGTGTGAGGGGGGGTCCTGCCCCGGAAAACTCCCGTGCTCAGCGTTCTTTGTCTCCGGGTCGGGAGCAGGAGCACCCCGGGGCTGAGGGAGAGGGGCCGCGTTCCCTACCGGCCTAACAGCTTGCTTTTTCTTGAGCTTTGCGGGTTTATCCCAGTGGATATTTGAATATCTTTGTCCTCCTCGGAGATCCCCCCGATCCCCCCGTTTGGCAGCTGTGGGCGGGGGGCGATGCCCAGCGCCTCACCCTCAGGGTTCCTGCGGACAGAAAATCCCCTCACGACCCCCCTTGCACTCTGCTGATGAACCCAGGGTATCCCGTAAGAGACCTGCACCGGCTGCTTATATAATTTTATATGTATTTTAAACAAACTCCCGGGT